>NC_141218.1:7594728-8344728 GCF_054856515.1 Filicampus tigris
ACGCCAGCGCCGACAGCCAAAGCAAACGGAGATCAGACACACGATAGCCAGAGGCAGCCGCTAGCTACGAGCTAACGCAACCCACGGAAACACCGTCATTTAACAAGAGCACTCCATATGAAAAAACAAGCACGCAGTGTAAAGAAGTAACTGAGGCAGTGACTTATTACCTTGCTGAAGACATGATTCTCATTAAAACAGTGGAAAACGAGGGCTTTAAAAGACTCATCAAAATACTAGACCTGCATTACGAGCTGTGTTTTTAAGTTTGTTTACGTTACGTTATCTTTTATGTTTACATTCATTGCACATTTTGATAAAAATTGTCACTATTTAAATCAAAACCTGTTCAGAAAGCTTAGCTGGCTTAAAATGTCATTTTTTTCTTTTAGAGTTTTATATACATTTTGAATATGTTTTATATCTTTAACATGAGGAAAATGGTCAGAAAAGTGCATATTAGTCTTAAAAAAAACGATGTAAAAAAAGAGTCATGATAAAATCATGATCGTGATTTTATTTTTAAAAAATCGTAATATGATATTTTTGCCATATCGCCCACCCCTAGTGTGTGTATATCAGAGCTGGGCAGTCCGTCCCAGTCGGACCCTCTAGGATGCCCATTTTTGGTGCAGGGGCGGTAGGTGCTGACAATTTTTAAAAAAGGGCTGGATTTTAGTCCGGCCCACTAATCGGCCCTCATGCGTTTCACGTGGTCGCGAGGCGGCCAAATTTCATCTCAGCATACCCGGTGAAAGGCTTCTTTTTAGGCTTCTTTCTACTCCCGCGTCGGCACGAGCGACAACTGTCGCATTGATTCACGTGACCGTCGCACTGTGCTGTTGGCGACAGGTCGGCAAACACATGCCACGCACACATCAGGAATTGTTGCTGCTCTGATCGGTCCATTATGTCACATATTGCGATGACATACAGTTTCCACGCAGAGGAGAGGATGCACCACGCAGCTCGCTGCTGCAAAGCAAACTATTTTGGCAGCGGCGTGGGTGTTAAGTCACGTATGTGTGTGTAAAGAAGCTACTCACCCACGTTCCCCCTTAGCAGCCACCTTCCAGATCGTTTTCGCAATAAAATTAAATGCATCGTCTAGTCATCTCGGTCCCTGTATGGTTGTAGCAGGCACGATATCCGTTGTTGTCGCTGTCTTTTTGAAGCGACGCCCCCCCCGATTTGGAACGTAACTGTTTCAAAACAACGCCGGCACATCAAGGTGGAGTTCATTCACTTCTTCTGGCGTCTTCCGTACTTCTGGAAATACGCCGTCGCAAACCTGCTGTGTAGTGGATTGCTGGTATGCTTTTATTTTGAAGGCCGGGAAGTCTGAATGAGGGGAAGTGTGGAAAATAAATGAGTAACTTGTTGAATGCTTGCAGATTTGTCGTCTGTTGGACCCAAATAATTATACAGTACGACAAAACCATCCCCAGGTTTCGCAATGGAAGTACGTACACGCAGGGTAAGTACTAGTGGCGCGTTTGAAACATGTTTGAAGCGTGTCCACAGCCGGTTTGAATAGTAAATTAGCCAGCTAATGGTCTTTGAATAAACCTCTTCCGTTAGCATCTCTCCTGCGGCGGCGTAATGCGCGTTTTTTTTTTTTTAGGGGTGATCATTTTTATGAATAAGGGCGGGGGCTCGAGGCCGGAAGGGTACCCAGGTCAACGGTGGAGGGTCGCGGCCGGACCGGCAAAAAAGGTTCACGTGCCCAGCTCTGGTGTGTATGAAAAAAAAAAAAAATATATATATATATATATATATATATATATATATATATATATATATATATATATATATATATATATATATATATATATATATATATATATATATATATATAGAGAGAGAGAGAGAGAGAGAGAGAGGGAGAGAGAGAGAGAGAGAGAGATATTGTACTGTATACTTCAAAAGTAAAAATAGAGTAAACCACAAACTAACACATTCTGAAGAATTGAGTTACCTGAGTGAGGTATTCAAGTCCTGGCGGGACCCCAACGGGAACCACAGCAGCCTGGGCCGGTGCAGGGGCAATGGCTCCGGGGGACCCGCCATAAACGGGCGCCACTGCCGTGGGTCCCGGTTGAAACATGACAGGAGGTGGACCTTGGTTGTAGTTCATGTTGAAGCCTGGAGCGGGGGCTTGAATGGGGTCCCCATAGCCACCCTGAAATGCAGGATAGGGGGCCACTGATTGGCCGCCGTGATGCGTCATAGTGTAAGGCTCCTGGGGGGGGTAACCTGGCAAAAACAAACACAGGAAATTTGGTGCGCTGATGGAATTTTAGAACTACCGCTAACATAGGGACACAAAAACTGGTGTGACAGGACCAAGCAAATCCGAATGAACTGCTTGAAAGGAAAGGACTTAGTAGAGGGACTTACCGGACATGATGACTTATTGTGACTACCGGTTACTCCTTCCTGGGAAACGAATGGGAGGGAATTAAGAGAGTTTAAACACATTTCACAAAAACTAAAATTAAACCAAACAATTATTATTTTTCAAATACATATATATACACAAAAAATTGTCTCCCAATAAACACATTTTCCGCATTCTAAGCCAACTTTGTTTCCATCGCTAGCGCTTGAGGTCGTACTTGAAAAGCCCGAGGCCGTGTCGCTTCGTGCGATTTGGGAATGGTTGGAATGATTTGGAATGAAAAATCTCTATTGGTGACTGAAATTAGGTTAAACGACGACATTTCAACGTATGGAAAGGTAACATGGATGCTTTTTCGTCCGTCCTTCAAGACTCCTCCGAGTTTGAGCCACCCGAGACCAAAACAAACATTATTGGTTTATTTTTGTTGTTGTTTTTAAAGATGAAGCTACACTCAAAGTAAACTCACCTGTTGAATAAGCAACAGTTTGTGCTCCTCCAAACCAGACAAAGTCCACACTGAAATCGTTTGGGTCGAATGTGTTTTGGCGGAGTCCTTGCGACCGTCTTCCTGGCTCCTCCACGCCCCTTTTTTTTTTTTTTTTTTTTTTTTTTTTGTGGATTCATCACGCGGCGTTAATGAAGTGTACGGCAACGCCCAATCTTTAAATGGCCAAGATTGGGGCTCCATAGAAAGTTATGGGATGCATGAATGGTTACGTTTTCGATTTGCGTTGCTTTGACTTTACTGCGAAATGAGCGTTTATGGAAACTTACGTCATTGGACTTACAGCTGTCATGCTGCTAAAGTCCACAAGAGGGAGACAGTACTCCACTCACGACTACCTCTCCCAGAATTGGAGCTATATTAGCTTTAGTTCTTGTTTTTTTTATTCATTAAGAAAACAGCTCATGAAATAATTGTTTTCATGAAATTGAATACATTTGTTGAAAATATTTTGCTCTGTCAGCCTTTTATTCTTCACTCGATTTATGTACTGTATTTCATTTTGAGTGCCCTCAATTCTTAAAATAGATATTCTAAAATGAATAGACAAAATGAATAACAATAATAATGCCGATAACACTAATAAGTAATACAAGCAAGCAATTCATTAAACACATTTGGAATACGATCATCTGAACTGATTGCAGTGTGCAATATTGTATTATATAGTTGAGTATTTAATGTTTTATTAGAATATTTAAAGAATTATTTAAATAAATTAGTCAATACATATATACAAACACGCACGCGCACACACACACACAAACACACATATACATATGGGAATCATTTTTTAGAAATTAATTTGAAAAATGATTGAGAATGAAATAATTAAAACTGAAATAATTTAATACATTAAAAAATATGTGTATAAAATAAATTATTGTGGTGACCCACAAGAGAGAGACAAAGGGATGATAACTTCAAAGGGTTTTTTTAGAGACGTGACTTGCCTTCCTCACCTCATCTTGTCATTTACCGCATCTGCACAATCTAATAAATACACTACAGAGAATACAGAAACATCTTAATAATTTTTTTCTTGAGATTGATTTCAATTTTAAAAAATCCCCGTCAATGCTGCTCTTTGCATTGTTGTCAATTAATCAACACAAAAAAATTAAAAGCTTGACATAACTGCATCGGCCAAGGAACAATCAAACATGGAATAGTATTGAATAATGAATTTATACAATTATTTTGATAAATTGTCTATGAATTCATTTGTATCTGTATGTGTATTCAGGGACGTGTGAGACCAAAAGTCGACCTGGAAATATTCATCAGGGGGCAGACGGCTACTGGTGGCCGTAATGGACAGGACCGGTCCGGAAATACACCGGCCGTTCGGGAAAATTCACAATTTCCCGAAATTCCTGATGGCCACCCCACCCATGTGTGTATTCTTTGATTGATGTATTTGAAATAAAGACATGAAATGAAATCATTTTTGAAATCAAGATAAAAATGAAATGTGTGAATGAATCGATAAATGGAATAAACCCATGTCTATTATTTTCATTTCAGTTTGAATTGGCTGAATTGCCTGATGTGGGTTGGGACTGCGGTGTCGTGTCCGTCCACACTGGGTGGTCCCCATCCACACGAAGCCTTTGATGAGTCCTCGATAAGGACGCTAATCAGTCAGTGCGTCACAATACTGGAGCTGCCTCGGTTTATTTACGTCTGCGCTCGCTCACTCGCTCAACTCTGAAAATGCAACTTGCAGTTGCAGGAAAAGAGCAGACGTGCTCAACGTGCTTACCTATGGGATGTCAATTCAGCACAACAGCTTGCTTGCAATATCTCACGGCCCAAAGTCAGATTTTGCGTGAGTAAACATTGGCCATATAAGAGGGGAAACGTATACGAGAAATCATGATTTATAAGGGAAAAAACATTGTTTATGAGAAACAAAGTAATAATTTACAAGATTTCAGTTACAATTACATTATAAAATTGTACTTTGACAAATGAAAACAGTCACAAATATATCGTTTGACGTGAATAGCAGCTGTTACAGAAAAAAAAAAATTTCAGTGAGTCACGTAGTTGTATAACTCTTCTTTGTGTATGTCTGTATTATACTGCCCCCTGGTGGCCGTGGAGAGATATACTGTATATATTAAGGGTGGGCGATATGACGATATTAGATCGTTAAGCGGTTTAACGTGTTCACGATTTCATAAAGCCAAAAGATCGCTTGATCGTCTGCATGGCACATTCTATACAGTTTAGCTCTATGTCGGCGCAAAGCAACTGATGCGCATACCCGACCAACGGGAAGCTATATCGGCAAGTCACCACGAAGCAGAGTTGGTCCCGAAAAGAAACTCCACATCCACAGTGTCGATTTGGTTTGGCTTTTCCTCGGAGGAGAAAGCGCAAACCAGTTATTTGCAGAGACTCGGTCGGACTCAGAGCGCCGACAGCCAAAGCAAACGGAGATCAGACACATGGTAGCCAGAGGCAGCCGCTAGCTCCAAGCTAACGCAACTCACGGTAACACCGTCATTTAACAAGGGCACTCCATATGATAAAACAGGCAAGCAGTGTAAAGAAGTAACTGAGGCAGTGACTTATTACCTTGCTGAAGACATGATTCCCAATAAAACAGTGGAAAACCATAGATCCTTCTACCTTTTTCCCTTTATGTTTACATTCACTGCACATTTTGGTAAAAAATGTCACTATGTATTCAAATTAAAACCTGTTCAGAAAGCTTAGCTGGATTAAAATGTCATTTGTTTTTCTTTTAAAGTTTTATATATATTTGAAATGGTAAATGGGCTGTCATTTATATAGCGCTTTTCTACCTTGGGTACTCAAAACGCTTTACACTTTACCTCATCTACCTACTGATGACGCAGCATCAGGAGCAACTAGGGGTTCAGTATCTTGCTCAAGGATACTTTGACATGGTCACAATGGCCGGGGACCCAAAACCACCGGGTTGGGAAACGACCACTCTACCACTGAGCCCTGCCGCCCCATGAGGAAATTTATGTCAATTTATCGGCTATGTTTATGTTTTATGTCTGTTATATTTTATATATTATTTATATATTTATTTATACAATATAATAATAATATTAATAAACGTATCACAGCCTTTTATTGTTTTATCTATTTATTGTATTGTTTGTAAAGTGCTTTGTTACAGCTCTAGCTGTTATGAAATGCGCTATATAAATAAAATTGTATTGTATTGTATATTGTATTGTGTATGTCTGTATTTTTCTGCCCCCTGGTGGCCGTGGAGCACATGAGAAGTAGCTGCACAATTCACACGTTCAGTACATGAACTTGTGATTCAGACGCCGCTTTATTCCTCAAATTGTATTTAATCATGTTAATATGGTAGCGTCGCTGTGAGGCTGATGCGCTCCCAGCCCAGCATGCTTTGCGGCACTAAGGATGTAATTTGCATTTAAAATGCATGTTTTCTGTCAATTATTTCTTCAGTCCTTGTTTTAGTTGTTTCGTTATTTGCTAATGTGCTCTTAAATTTGCTGCTATATGATTTTAGTTTTTATGTGGCACCGGTATCGTGCATGACGTGTTGACTAATGACTAGCCTACACGTTTATGAATCGTTAGCAAGTTGATAGCTTGCTAATAAATAAATACCATTGTGTTACTGGCTTGTAAACACCACAGCATGTCCATACATAACACATTTCTGTTAGATGCCATATCTCATATTTAATATTTCGCTGGTTAATTAATTGGTTGGGGTGCTGGAGCGGATGAACGTAATTTGACTGCCATTCTTTTCAATGGGGAGCGCCGATGTGAGTTTCACGTGTGCTCACAGAATGACTCAAACCCATCAGGTCAAGGCAAAACAGTATGATTGAAAGAAAAAAAGTTAAAATTTTCAAGTCTATGGAAGGAAAATAAATGACATGACGAGAAGAAATAGTGGCAAAAGAGTTTGGAGACGTGAGGAGATTGCAATGATATGTTCTTATCTTGGCATAAGAACGTGTGCCAAGGCGTGTCGTAGACATTTTTCCTGTTGTTGATAACGTGAAGACGGAGATGGAGCGTAATTGTCTCGCGTTTAGCCTAAACAGCCCTCCGTCATTTAAACCCGCCCTGGACGCGGGGCTACAAAAAGCCTGCACGCCGCATTTACCCACACCGAAACGCCGTGCCACCTCACACCACAACGCCGTCGCTCCGCATACAAGCTGAAAAGAGGTAAGCGCAACCTTCGGTAGGATATAACATCCAAATCCCATTTTCCATCCAATGCATATAAATGCTAAATTGACCAAAATGTAGTTATAGGATTTTATGAGGTAGAGGTTTGCAACATAAAAAAAAAACAAAGTCGTCATTTTCAAGATTAAAGTCAGAATTTTACGAGGAAAGTCATAAATTTTACAAAGAAAAAGTCAAATTTTACAAGGAAAGTCATAAGTTTTACAAAGAAAAATAAGTAAAATTTTACAAGGAAAGTCATAAATTTGACAAGAAAAAGTCCAATTTTACAAGGAAAGTCATTATTTGACGAAAGTGTTGCAATTTTACGAGAAGAATTTAAGAACTTCACATGAGAAAAAAGTAAAAACTTTACAAGTCTAAATTTTAAAAGAAAAAAAAAAGTCTAATTTTACAAGGGAAACGTCCATTTATTTGACAATTGATTATTTTATAAAATAAGTCATCAATTTTACAAGAAAAAACTAAGAATTGTACATTTACGGGAAAAAAAGTGGAACGAGAAAAGTGTAAAAATTTTACAAGGTAAGCCATTAAATAGATGTCAGTTTTACAACAAAGATTTAAGAACGTTACAAAATAATTTTTAAAAGTGTACATTTTACAAGTCAAACATTTTTAAAGGAAAAAGTGAACTTTTAAAAATGATTTTCCAAGAGAAAATGAATCTGTTTTTTTTTTTGGTTTTTTTTACATGGAAAGTGATTATTTCATTAAAGAAAAAGGAAATATTTTCAAGAAAAATGGCAGAATTTTACTTGGGGGTGGTGGGTGGTCTAAAGGAAAGTGTCATTTTCCCAATAAAGTCCCAACTTTCCAACAAGAAGGAAAAAGTCCTCCTACAAGACCATTTTGCAGAATGATGAGCATGTTATTCGATGAAGAATAAAGTTACAAAATGATGGAGCAAAAGTCTTACTTTTACAAGTCAAATTTCTGAGAACAGTCAAAGTTGCGACATTACAAGAATAATCATTTTACAACAAGTTGTACTGGTTCTAAGATGTTGGTTGCTTCTGGTGAACTACCATAAAACCTTGAGTGTTCCCCCCCGCCCCCATGTCTGTGTTTTAGATGCATTGTTCCAGGTGTGTGCTGTCCTTGTTGGCTTTGTACCTGTTCCTGGAGGTTGCGGCCGCAAGACCCAGGACCACAACGGTAGCTCATCAGCAGCATTTGAGGGTTGCTTTGATATGTTACGATGGCCTTCCAATATCTCGTTCTTCTCTGGTGACGTGTCTCTTGTCGCATCAGGATGTCAGCACAGTGGAACAGGAGCAGATGGCAGGCTGGGACGTCCCCGCCGTCGGTGGCGAGCGCAACCCGCGGCCGACGGCGGTCCTCCACACTCACCACAGCCAACATACCAGCAACCAAAGGAGGTAAACAATACTGAGCTCTTCAAAAATCCCAATATCCACGGACTGTTAGTAATCAGAGAAAAAAATATGATTTAAAAAAAAAAGTGTTACTTTGGAACGAAGTTGTCATTTTTGCAGAAAAAGTCAAATTTATGAGAATAACGGTCACAATTTTACAAGGAAACACGTCCTTTTACGATCAAGTCAGTCGGACTAGTGCATGAAGTCGTTTGACAACAAAACCAAATATGAATTTGTAAAAGAAAAAAAGGTCTGGGGATATATTATATGAATGAAAAATAAATTTGCATCAAGTGCACTTGTGAGGAGGCTAAAGATTTGCTTTTTGCGTTTGCAGGAGGAAGGCAAAGGTGGCTCGTGTAGATTCCATTGGCAGCTCACTGATGTTGACTTTCAGGAAAGCAAAGGTGTTCTTTCCAAAACAACTCACAACAAGCGGCTGGTTGCTTTCGAATAACGCTGACCTTTTTTTTTGTTGTTGTAGGATTAACCAGACGACTCACAAGAGCGCACAGGCCAGCTTTCATACGAAATATTATTGTAGGTGGCTCTGCCATGCATTTAAAACGTTTTTTTTTTCATTTTTTAAATACTGTACTCTACGCTTCAGTGCTATGTTCCCAAAGACTTTTATTTTCTTAAACTACAATTAAAGAAAACAATATTGGACTGCAGAAAATATAGATTTTTGCATTGGCTTTCACATATTTACAGTTGTCAAAGAGGATGATATGTACAGCCCCCCCCCACCCCCGTGAGAAGCAAAAAAATGCCAAAAACATCCAACATATTCCCCAACAGGGAGGAAAGAAAACAAACAAACAAACAAACAAAATAAAATAGATGTTCTCTTTCGCAAGGCGCAAACAAGCCCAACAAACATGAGCAAAACCATACAACCATTTCTGAACTGAGGAGCCCGTGGCTCTTTTTGAAATAGGGTTAAAAAAAAACAAAAAACAAAAAAAAACACTAACTGGCATGGCTAAGCGCTCCGTCGTGAACATACTTCCTCCGATCTCCATTCCAAAAAGTGCAACGCTTTAAATGTCATGTTCTGTCTCAAAAAAACATTTTGCCACATCTCTTCATTTAAAAACGAAAAAAAGTCAATTGTGGCAATATAAAAGTGAAAACTCAAATGTTAATTATTTTTCTTATCATTAGGCAGATTTTGCTGTTGTGTTCTTTAAAGTGACAAATGACATCAGTGTCCTTACCACTGACAACTACCCCCCAAAAAATGGATAAAGACATTCTCTGGTGAAAAATTCTAATTCGATGATTTTTGCTTTTTTTTTTTTTTTTTTTTTTTTTAAGGAGGCCAGTAAGAGAAACAAAACCGATTCTTAAACTTCCATTGTGCCTCGGACACAAAACGCTGATTGTCAACAGAAACCATCCGACTGTGGTCAAATGTTTGGCTGTTTTGGCTGGGGGTGTGGGGGGGGGGGGCAATAAAGCGAGAACTTTCTTTTGCTGTTCTTTTGTTTCTCTTAAGTGTCTTTTTTGTGTCCCGAGCGCCTGGAGTGCATGCACTTGTGGCAGTAGAAGATGTCGGGCACGTTGGACTTCTTGATCTTGACGCAGGACAAATGCACCCAGATGGCGCACTGGTTACACTCGATCATCGGCCGCCCGGCGAACGGCTTGCCGCAGTAGCACGTGATCAAGTCCCACGAATCGTCGCCTGAAACGCACACACGCCGACTAATCAGCAATGCAGACTTTTACTAGTAGACGTGGACAGAGAGAGAAAGACAGAGAGAGCGAGAGAGAGAAAGACAGAGAGAGCGAGAGAGAGAGAGACAGTGTGAGAGAGACAGAGCAAGAGAATGAGAGAGAGAGAGAGAGGATGAGAGCGAGCGAGAGCGCAAGAATGAGAGAGAGCGAGAACAGAAGCTACGCCCGCTGAGGACACACCTGACTCCACCATGATGTCTTCATCGGCGATCCAGGTCTCACCCTCGCTGGAGCTCATCTCGGCGTCCCTGGCGGCCTCGTGGGGCGGCGTTTTGTCGTGGGTGGCGTGCGGCGAGGGGCCCCCTCGGAGCGGCCGCCACTCCTCGGAGTCACTGTGGGGCAGCGGCGGCGGCGAGCTCTTGAGCTTCTTGGCTTTGGGCTGCTTGGAGTTCTTACTGCGCTTGATGCGCGCCCGCTTCTCGCCCTCGCTGCTGCCGCTGTCAGCCGCCGCCAGCGACAGCCTCTTGAGCTTTTTGTCCTTTTTGCGCTCGGCCTTGGCGCCGGTGGCCTGGCTCTCGTACAGCGAGTCCTTCAGGCGCATCTTGTCCAGCAAAGCGCTGTCGGGGTGGACGCTTTTGCCCTTGTTGGCGCGGGCTTTGTGGACAAACGTGTGGATGGTGTGGATGTCCGGGCCGCCGTCCGCCCAGGTGCCGCCGACGCCGCCGTCCGCCGTCGAACTGTGCGCGGAGCTGGACGACGTCGGGGACCACGAGCTTTCCTACGGGACAGGACAGACGCGTGTTGATGCTCAACGAGAGACTTTCATGTGTTGTTGTCACCTTCTTTAGCAGAATTTTCTTTTAATGAAAAAAATATTATAAAAGTCGATCGAACGCGCATCGGAAATGCATTTGCAGGGGTACCTCGACTTACAATTGACCCAACTTAGTTCTTTTTTTTTTTTAATATGTCACTTGACTTTTAATCCTGAATATTATCCATTTACTCCAAATAATGTACCTTGCATTCGCCGACTATGTCAACATTTATCTATGCCAACAACATATAGTGACAGGCAGAACAATTCTATGACCTAAAGCCAGGTTCACCCAGCAGGATAATTGGCCCGATTTTAGCGCCGAATCTCCCCTCCCAACAATCGTAGGTCGGGGGCGACGTTCATAATGGCTCCAAAGAGAATCTTATCAGGTAATCCTGCCGTGTGTGGTGTGCTCAGCCTGATCTCGGCCGCTTTGATGTCCGACCTCAAAATCGGGGATATTCAACATGTTGGATTTTTTGGGTCCGACTTCGTACCGTGTGTGCTGTGCCCCGAGGATAAACCAGCACACAGCCAGATGACAGTGACGTACAGCCAATCAGAAAACGAGGTGACGGTGAATCCAAAATGAAAACAGTCATGGTGCAACGGAGACCAATGTCTTTTCTTTTTGTGTCACTTTTTCCCCCCACCCAAAATGATTCAAAAATTAGCGCCACCGTCAAGACACGACCTGAGATCCCTGCTGCCTTTTCATCCGCCACGTTCGTTCATTCCGAAGTCTCGTGTAATCTCGAGGGGTTTCGCAAGATTTTCCGTCTGACGTGAGGATATCTGTGAATGAATGTGGTTCGTGTGTGATGTGTTGATCTTGCCTTGTGGCTGAACACCACACATACAGCACGTTCAAAACTGAAGGACAGGTTGTTGTTTTTTTCTCGTCACGCGTGGGGTTTCTCAGAGTTTGGAAGCCGGCCGCCAATTTTAAAATCTTGCCATGTGAACCTGCCTGAACAGTAGGTACAATTAAGATGTGTAACCCCAAACTTTGCAACTGTAAAATAAGATTTGGTTTAACGACAGTCGGGAAACACTATGTGGATGGCAACAAACAGCGAAGAGTAAGAATAAAAGTTAGCTTTCAACATTTTCCAGCAGGCTTTCTCAAGGAGCTTCTTTGCCTGCATGTCTCACTTGGAATGGAATCTTCCACCGCGTTACTGTTGCCCGTCAAGCCTGCCGGCAATTAGCATCATTGAAAGGCGCCATAAAAAACTACGCTGCTATTATTCGTGACTATTAAAAGGTATGTGAAAATTGATGCTGACCTCTTTGGGACTGGGGATGTAACCAGCATAAGCCAGGACAAAACTGCAGAACTTGTTGAAGTCCTCCACAGTCCTTCTTTTCCTCTCTGGAGGCTACGCAAAATGAACAGTTAGTCCAAAGTTGTTAACAAATGTGAAGAGGCTAGTTGGGGTACTTACCAAAGGTTCAGTTTTGCACGTCAAAAGCGAATCTGTAGGCAGAGAAAGATATGAAGTAGTAAAGTGAAGATTAAACTAAAATGACACAAAATGCATAGTCTGGTTGGAAGGATCACTTTATGTATTTTGAAATCTTTTCATTTCGTCTGCTACTCAGCTAACCCACACTCCGGTTGGCTGACGAGCTTTAGTGCAAAATATCCATCCATAAACTGGCAGACGCCAAAATTCCGAGGGGTTTTCCTAGGTGCTGTCAAAATGACTGTGAGGTTACAAACAGTGTCACTTAGCCTAAAAACTTTACAAAATACCACAAATGTAACATAAAAGGTGAGCGAAAAAAAGTGTGTGCAGCGGAGCAGATCTTGTACTTCAGTCAATTGTCCCCCCCCACCCCCCGAATTTATTTGCTGTGGGGGGCCTTTAGAGGTCTTTGAAGTGCTCATTCCATCTATTTAAAACAATTCCACAAAGATGGCGGCTACTTGTCAAGTCACTACATCAAGTTAACACGTTGATTCCTAACTTTCACTGTTTGTTATTACTAATGATGAGCATTGGAGCCTATTTCCTGGGGTTTCATTCATTTGTCGAAATGGATCCCCTCTCCAGGGCCGCACGTTAAGAACGAGAGCCAAGCTAGCTAATGCTAGCATTAGCCGCTAAACGGCTCAATATCTTAACGGGGGATTATTCAGTGATACATGCGTAGCGACCCAACCACAAAAGGGTGGGTCGTTAACAATTTGCTTAGCAATAAACCTAACACGATAGCAACGAATGAATACGTTGATTGCGCTGTTGTTACCCACAATGTGGGCATTTGAAGTGTGTGTTTAATGCAGAAAATGACGCTGGTTGGTTGGCCGGACAACTTGCAGCATGTTTGAATTGTCTTGGAGCTAAGCGGCTAGCTAACATTAGCCAACAGCCCTGTCACTGCAAGTGCACCGATATAGCGTCCCCATTCGATGGTCATTCGATGGTGACGAGACGATCGCGAGTAAAAAAACCGCCGGTGGCGAAACGTCAAGGATGGGGAAAGTTGACTTAGCCATTAGCGGCTAACGTGCTAATCACGCCACTGCTTGCGAGAGGCAGGTGGAAGGCATCTCAATGTCGCTTGTCAACTCGATTTTGGAGGCATTAGTCGATGTAGATTTGCTTCGTTTGCAGGGAAAACCAGTGTCAATTCCACGGAGACCAAAGTAGCACTACTTTAATCCCATATGCATGTTGGGTAATGTAAGCTAGCTTGGCGCGGTTATCCAGCCAAACCGAACGCCGCGTTAAAACACAAAAGGCAGCCACCACCGTATAAAATTATAGGACCAATATCGAACAAGAAAGGATTAAACTGCTTCCTTTGATCAACAACTTTGCGCTAGTTGTCACGGAAATTGAGAATTGTGACCTACGCAAGCGAATGTAACGGCGACGTTAGCCGCCGGGCTTTCAACAGCTCCATTTCTCCCTCGGCGAATGTGCTTAAAGCCCACGCAAAGCGGCTTATGAAGCCCTCATCAATGCCAAAAAACATACCTTGGTGCTCGGACATTATGTCAAGCATTGTCCCCTCGACGAGCAGGCCTTAAGGTCCGAGAAACGGAACCAGCAGCGGGCGCGCTAGCCGGAGCGAGGCGGCCGTCTCGCTGTGCTTTCTCCGGCGTGACTGCGCCCAAACTGTCGGGAAACTGCAAGGACGCCGAGGCAAGAAACAAAACAAAACAAAAAACGTTTCTGCAACAACCACACGAGTTGCAAAGGCACAGTCTTCACAGTGTATTGCTGCGTCCAGGTGTCGCCACGCTATCGACACAAGCGAGAAAAAGCACTTTTTCTGTCGCTCGTACCATTCCGCTGCATTTAAAATCCGTGCCGCCACCGTACAGCTCGGCTGTAAAACATCGTTAAATTCAATCCAGTGGCAGTAGAACCGCGCTGGAAACTTCTCCGATATAAATAAATATATATGTCTATATCTTTCGTAGTCTGGCAACACGACAGGGAGGATTCTCCACAGGTCTACGCGCGGCAGAAGCTCGTAGAGTCCATCGGAGGAATGGTTCACCCCAGAGGATGATGGGTAATGATGTTTGAGTAGGTTACGTACTGCCGCGAATTCCGTGTAATTAAACTACACTTCCCGTGGGGCACCAGGACATAAAGCCACCAGCGCCGTTGCCGACAGGCTACGCCACGAAATATTTTGGACCAGACGCGGCGGTCGATGTATATAGACTTGTGATCTATATACGGAAGGGCCTCATATAGAGAATGCTGCCGCTGCGTAAGACGTGCTACCCCCTTGAGCCATTTCGTGTCAACAATACCACTGTCGTAAGCGTATGCTAATTAGCGTTAGCATCTGTAGCACCATGTTGCTTGACTTGCTGCAAGGAATTGACCCCGGAGGTTTTCTTGTCATCCAAGGTACCTGGGACTCAACATGCTTTTCAGTGACATTAAAAAAAGACTAACGAAACCTGTCCTGAATTAAAGATTCCTGTAGTTGTTCGGGCCGGCGTCTTATGTGGAGTTTCATCAAGGCTGCATTGAACAGGTTGTCAACATGTGGCAGTAGGCATCTTCTTGACTGTTGGGACATAAATTCATGCTGTGAATTTTAGGACAGAAGCAGTCCATGTCCTAAGTTTTGAAGTCAGTGAGGATGAGCTCAAGAATGGCTTGAAAGGATCCCCCATTGAAAGGTATTCATTCAAACAACACTCAAGGTTCAGTTGGAATCATCATTTCGTCCAGGGGCAAAGTGCTACCAGCATCTTGAGGTTGGTTTTTGCTGCTGTCATTTCAGGCTCCACTACCACAATGCTTACAGCGACCCACTGGGCTGGACTGGCCACGACGCCTTCACGGTGGACCAGTTCTGCGTGGAGGGAGTCACACAGCTCATCAAGCAGTCCTCACAAATCAAGCCGGCCATTTTAGTTATCGACTCGCTCTCGTGGATTCTGAGACACGTCAGCCCGTCTGCAGTCTGCAAAATTCTCCAACAGCTTAAAAATGGTGATCTATAATTGTTTTTTCCCAGAACAAATCACAAATCATGTTTGCGACATGGGCTGATGTCCTACTTCAAACTAGTGAGACTTTAGACGCATGTTTTTCAAGATTTGCTAGAGGTTTTCTGTGAAAATTAGGAGCTTTAAGTGGGCACGTGTGTACATAAGGTGGATGTGTGGGAAACGTCATCGGGCTCCTCCATTCCGATATGCACCCGCGGGGTACGGTGGGCAGCCTGTGCCACTTGGCCACGTCGCTCATCACCGTGGCAAGGGGACTGAGAGGAGACCAAGCAACGATAACCAAGCGCTTAAAGTCAGGAAAGGTTTTGCAAGATGTAAGTATTAAATACGTGATGAAGACTTGGAGGTGGGGGAAATAATGAAAAACATGAATTATTTGTTAATGCGTAGGAGGAGGTGTTCTCCATCAAAGATGACCTGACTGTGGATGGTCAGAGCAAGCCCAGCCGGGCTGAGCCACAAGATCAGAGGGTACCATTGAATCTATTACAAATATCCAACTCGGTACTCGTAATATTTATCTCATATTACCACTTTGTTTTCTGTAAATAGAAAAAAAAAGTCTCATGAGATTGCACAAACTACAAAATGTTACTCCTCAAGCAACATTTTACTATTCTTAAACTTTTTTTCCCCCTAACACATAATGGAGAGGGAACACTTTGCCATAAACTATGATGTATAATATGGTAAAATGAATTGAAATGAATTAGAAATACTAATAAACTCCCATTTGGGGTTATTGCAGGCAGACCCAACTGCAAATTTGACCTTCAACCTACGCTTGTCTGACAGCCAGCGCGAGGCCAAGGAGAAGCTAGCACTGCCCTTTGTCTTCAGTAGTGAGAAGTAAGAAACTCTCGAGTTTTACTTCGTCATTTTTCAGTTTTTTCGACATTCACCCTTTGCTCTTGTTTCTGTCTGGTAGGAAAGCAGCTCTTCTCCACACCAGTTCAGGGAGAATTGTCTACGAGCCGGACGCCAACGACGACTATGACCAGGAGGATCCGGACGACGATCTTGACGTGTGATGGTCTTGTTTGCTTTAAGAGTACAAACTTTGTGTTTTTAATGACTTTAAATGAATTGTTGAATATTAAATGTAACAATGGATGAAAAAAACAGTGTCTTGTGGTGGTCTACAACCATTCTCTCTTGATTTTGACATAGGATAGGTTCTATGTTCAGTATATGTATACATGGAGGGCCGAAAGCAGGTATTAAAAAAAAACATTTTTGTACATATACTGATTTTATCCTGGCATCTTTTACTCCCTGACCTCCTTTCTATTTTGCAGCCTTCCTTGCTTAAAGCAACTTTTCTTCCTTCTTCAGTACTTGTCCATCACTGCTGTAGAAGAAAACATTTTATCCTCAACTCAAATTATTTGCCAATACTCTAGGTACTTAAAAAAAAATACTGATGTGTCTGTCCATCTTTTGGCCCACTCTGTGGGAATGAAGTAAGTCACTAATTCCTGACCACTGCACTGTGACACATTATCCAATTTTACACCTTTGTTCATGCCAGTGACGTATATTGATAGGCCTATACCAATAAATGCTCTTGCGCTAAATGGCAGGAGGTGCAATTAACTTCATACAACCGCTTTTGTAGAAGATCTCACAGTCAATTTGTGAGCAGATTGAGACAAAATCATTACAATATTTCAGCATATACTTTTTGCGACATTTCTTATTTTTACTAGGTTTGAGGCGAATCATGTACAAGAACTCTGGCACTCTCTTCAATCAAGTGACTATTTCAGTACAGTATATAGTTTTTGTGCCATTTGTTTGGTGCTGCGAGATTTTCCCAATGAGAAATAACTTGGCTGAGTAAAGGTTGGGAAACAGCCAAGTGGAATATTGTTGACTGAAACGATGAAACGAATGAATGAAGTGAACGTATCGCAGTCCACGTCTGTTTATTTTCCTTCCACGTGGACGTGCTGCGCGCGACCCCGAGATTCCCTTCCGGAAGTGATGTCACGTCGCCAATGGCGGCTCGCAGTTTCATTCCGGATTTCCAGTGGACTACAAACTGATTTTAGCCCCACAAGTTGGACTCTGGGGGAGTTTTTTTTTTAAAGAACGACTTCGGACGCCGCGCACAGCGAAGCCGAACCGAGCTAGCGTCTGAATACGAAGCGCCCGGCGGCCGATCGGTTTATTTTGGAGCCGGGTTCAAGGTGGTCACCCTGTCGAGCGAGCTAGCGGGAGCTAACGCCGCTTAGCTCAACGAGGTCCAAAACAGCAGCAGTCCTTCTGAGCGCAATCGCGTTCGCCTACTATGCCAATCTGTTCCATTTAATGCTCATCGTGCTCCAAGGTGTGCATTTCGAGGTACTCACTCCTCTGCCAGGAAATCGCTCGATTGGCGGCTAATGTCGACTGCCAGCCGCAGTTCTTCCGCCGACTGCTGACTTGTCTTGGCCCGTCAACATGCTGAAGACCCGCCAGTGTTTACTCGGCATCCGCACTTTCCTCGGCGTCACGTCCAGAATATGGGGCTTCTTCATGTACATCCTCAGGAAGCACCTGCGAACGGTAAGACGTGCGCGCCCGTGAGGAACACCTGAACGAGAGAGACATGCCTGTCAATAATTCACAACTGAACACTTTGGGTTGTTTTCCAAGACGTTTGGCCTCTTCAGCAGCTCATGCACGATAGGCTGTCCACTTTTAGGACGGCTCTAGCCTGAAGTAGGCTAGGTACTCAACTATTTCTCGAACCAGTTAAGGCTTGCCCCAAACCACCAACAGTGTCACTGTTTTGCGATGCAAAACGGCAGCCGTGAAGATGCAAAGCCCACTAAGAGTCGTTTAAGTCGGATCCCCCTTGTTCATATTCTATTAGTTGTGCCAAAAGTGACTGTGTTGTTTGTCTGTTGTATGTTACAAGTTAAATTATTGAGTCTCTTTTGGAAGCTGAGATCACCTGAAATGATCACCGAAACAAATGGGCATTTCCTCATTCCTCTTCCATGGCCTGGTTGTTTCATTTATTCAACTTTAGAGATCACCAGGCAACAAGTGTTTTCTGCTAATGCTTAGACTTAAAGATGCCAACTATGGCTGATTTCTCACAATATTGTGTTATTTGCCTCAAGCTTTATCGTAATAATCAGACTTCTTGGTCATAGGGTTATGAATTAATTCAGTGTGTCCCAACCTTTATTGAGCCAAGGCACATATTTTACACATTTTATCTCAGAGCACACCACCAAAGAAAAAGGTAACAACAATTATAAATAATGATCACCTCTCAACTTAATCACAAACTGATGAATTTCAGGCAACATGATTCACAGTTTGAGAAGAGCATTCATTCCTTTTGCTTGTCACGATACATCGCGCCACATATAGATGAGCAAAGATACTTTGTCGTAAATAATTGTGCGGACCAGTGAATTGAGATTAGATCATACAGCGCCTTGCTTGTGAATCACGTATTTAATTATTTCATTCTCTAAATGTTGCTTTTCTCTGATCGTTGCATATTTTTCCACGACTGTGACTGTTTAGTGTTTGCTTTTCAGATCATCCAGTATCAGACTGTGCGATACGACACCTTGCCTCTGTCACCTATCTCCCGAAACAGACTGAGTGAGTATAAGCTCGGCCAGCAGGCCGGCTAGCACACGTGCGTGAGCGTAACGTCGGCTGCTCGTTGCCCTCCCCTCCAGACGGAGTCAAGAGGAAGATTCTGGTGCTGGACCTAGACGAAACCCTGATCCATTCTCACCACGACGGGGTCCTGAGGCCTACGGTGAGGCCGGGAACGCCGCCCGACTTCATCCTCAAAGTAAGTGCGTCATTTTACAATGGGCAAGTTTTTCCCTCGGCACGACTGACTTTGGTTTGTCTTTCTGCGCAGGTTGTCATTGACAAGCACCCGGTGCGATTCTTCGTACATAAAAGGCCCCATGTGGACTTCTTTTTAGAAGTGGTACGTGTTGTAGCTCGTGTTGTGTGTGTCACAGTGGATGTATTTTAATGTGTCACATGGCGCGCGCGCAGGTGAGCCAGTGGTACGAGCTGGTGGTGTTCACAGCCAGCATGGAGATTTACGGCTCGGCCGTCGCTGACAAGTTGGACAACAATAGGAACATCCTCCGACGCAGATACTACAGACAGGTAGCACACAAAGCACTTCAAAAGCCAATAAAGCAGGCTCACATGAACAGAAGGTTGAGTTCGTAAAAATCGTAACAATACGAGAAATAAGGTTTGAAGTTGATGCTAAGATAGCAACTTTTTTCAGCCCAATATTATGACTGTATTCTCGGAAAATAACTTTTCTCTTGTAATTATTCCAATTGATATTCTGTCTTTGTTGTGTTTATCCAGCCATTTACATTTGCTGTGATTTTCTGAGGGCCTCTCGGCTTCATTCCCTCCTTGCTCCGTCACCGTTTTTACATTGTGCTAAATTAAAACAAACCTACCCTACGCTCTCTAAAATTCTGGAGCGAGTTGTCCATAATAGACATAACAATTATTTAAATATACTGAATGTTTTCACTGCATCTCAGTTTGGCCTCAGGAAGGATAGAACCACCTGCATGGCAATAATTGATCTTGTGGGAAAAAAGGACACAATTGATGGCAGCGATTGTAGAGTTGGAGTATTTTTTTCGACTTGTCAAAAGCTTTTGATACAGCCGATTTAACTTCCTGAATAGAAAGCTGCAGCACTGACATTGGAGACATGGCACTGAACTGCTTCAGCAACTACCTACATGGAAGGGAACAGTATGTGTATGTGAAAGATCATAGATCATTAAATAGAATTATTTAATGTGAGTGCACTTAAAGTGCTTAACAAAGTCATTGATATACAGAATAAAGAAAAGTGGTCCCAATATGGACCTATGTGGCACCCCATTTCTAATAATTCTATTTAATGATCTATGATCTTTCACATACACATACTGTTCCCTTCCATGTAGGTAGTTGCTGAAGCAGTTCAGTGTCTTGTTTGCAGATGACACTAGCCTCTTTTTGACCCACAATAGCCAATTTGAACTTAACAGAATTATAAACAAAGAACTTTGAGAAATTTACAAATGGTTTTAATGGCGCAAACTCTCTATGAATGTGAAAAAAAAAACCAATGTTATAATCTTTTGCTCTTATCAAAAACAAGATTGTTTCCAAACACATATTGAAATTGATGGACCGACAATATCCCACATAAGCACTACCAAATTTCAGAGAATAAACTTTGATGAATCACTTAAAAATCCGATTGATTCTTTTGTAAAAACAAAAAAAAAGTCAATGTGCCCCTTTATTAAACTGAGATATTTTCTTCCACCTCCAACACTTCTTACATTATATAAAACTCTAATTAAACCCCATTACTGCAGTGTAATTTGGTTCAACACTTTCCTATCTTAAAAAACAACAAAAAACTCCAATCCCTGCAAAAGAAAGTTGGATGTATTTTTTCCTGGTCTAAATACAATGGCCTCTCGAGCCCACTTTTTCGTCAATATGGAATATCAAGACGCTGTGTATCTACCACAACGCATGTTTAATGGATCAGGTCATTAATAATTTGAACCCTGAACTCGGTGAGTTTATTCCATCTAGCTCCTCTCTACATGGCCATAACACCAGAAATTAAGACGTCATCACTGGGAAGAAGCAAAGGCTTCAAACTTCCAGCTTAAGTGTTGTGTGTTACGGCCCACAGATCTGGAAACCAGCTTGACGCTCACCTCAAAACGGCCCAATCTCGCCACATCTTTAAGAGGAAATAAAAAATGGAATTTTTGACGAGATATTTATAATTTGGCTCAATGTACTGACTGAATCAGTCATTTGTTTTCAATGATTTAGGGTGTTGTTTTTGTCATTGTCTTGTTTTGTCCTGAGGCCCCACCCAATTAGCTTGAAGTGATCTGATCTTTGTCTCTCTTCTGGCAGCATTGTACATTGGATCTAGGTAGTTATATCAAAGACCTGTCGGTAGTACACGATGACCTGTCCAGTATTGTCATCCTCGATAATTCGCCCGGTGCTTATCGAAGCCATCCAGGTAATGAAACCATCCCAGTGTCAAGTGTAAGTGTAAAATAAGTGTAAAAGTAAGCCAATCCTTATGCTCTCCAGATAATGCAATACCCATCAAGTCCTGGTTCAGTGACCCCAGTGACACAGCACTTCTTAACTTGCTGCCTATGCTGGATGCGTTAAGGTAAGCATTTGTGTGTTTCTTTTAAATGAATACATTTCCCACTTTAAAAAAAATCCTGACCATGGGTTATCATACCAATAAGTTTGTGTCTGTTTTAGATTTACCGCCGATGTCCGCTCCGTCCTTAGTCGAAACCTCCACCAGCATCGGCTCTGGTGATTGGCCGAATGGAGAGATTTGGTCAAAAGATGACCCACCGGCGCCCCCTCATCGGAGGGGAGGCTTGTGACGAACACTCTGGGTGCCAGATTTTTAGCCCCGCCGCAATTTTAGTTCTATATTTGAGCCCTCGCCCCGACCCCAACAAAACAATGAAATGGATCATCTCCGACGCCTTTCTAAACTTTTTTTTTTTTTCCCCTCGCCGATGATGAAATGAAGGAGGATTCACAGAGTCAACAATATCACTTCATATTGTCATGATTTACTGATCAAAATATGCTTTTGACCCCGGTTTTTCAAAAGGATACAAACAACATTTTTGCTTGCAAGACAGCTCTCATCTTTGGATTTTTTTTTTTTTTTGGTGGGTTTTTAAATAAAAAGACTGAACATCACGAGATTAAAACATATGGCTTGTACCCATTCTATGGACTGCTGTGCCGTCTTTTTCATATCTGTCACCATTTCACTTTGCTCATGGAATTGCAATTGCACTTGATTTATCCCCCTAGCCCTCTTTCTATTTTTCTTGTATTTGATTGACAGCGCTCCCTTTACTATATGGATTTGAGAGCCTTTCAAAATGCCTTCTGAACAATATGTCCAGGCTCTGAAGCCGCTTCTTCATCGGCTCTGTCTTACTAATAAAAAAAAAAACACTTGTCAGTATCAGCTGAAAGAACTGATAGTTTTTGTCCTCAGTGAACATCAAAAGTGTCCCCTTGGAAATGAAACGGTCCCTATCAGAAAGCCTTCATTATCTTAAACCGACGGTGACGTTTCAAGTGTAGCATGTCATACCAGTATAACAAGAAACTTGAAAAAATGACCAGTTACAGTATCTCTCAACTATAACATCATGTTTCCCCATCTTTATTTGGACAAGGCATCTACTACTATTTCACGTAAGCAAAATTTCGCCAAAAGTAATGAATAGTGAAATAGTGATGCGCACGAGCACCTAATTTAATGACAAATGCACTTACTCGGTTTGGGTTTGTCTCGTTTAAACCACAACAGATGGATAATACAAAGGTTAATTGTACCTTCTGCCATCTAGTGGAAGAGCATGTTCTTTTCATTGTATGTTCATTGTTCTGCCTGTCTCTAAATGTCGCTGACAGGGAAAGATGAACAACGATACATTATTTGCGGTAATAGTTCCAAACTGGTTCAATGAATTGTTACTTGAGCTTGAGTCAATTCTCCAAAGTTGCTAGGTTTCCAAACAAATATAGAACAATTTCAAAGCAGCTATACTGGTTGCAAGGGGCAATGTTCTGGAGTGTTTGGGGTTGAATTTGCTGCTGTAGTCTGAAAAGCTGCTCAGTTTCGCAAGAAAAGTGCCAAGTTGGCATTAATGGTTGCCTCTCGCAGGATGGTACCCAGAAATTCCATGGAAATTTGATGTAGCCTTTCAGAATAAGAGTCAACCATTCCGGTTCTGTCAGTAACTCGACTCCTCTTGGAGATTGGGCGGGCCCACACGGGTCTCGAGGCTGTTCGTCGTGAACGCGCCCGCCAGCTCAGGCACGCACCCGCCGCGCGGCCACGCCACCGGCCAGGCTCTCCCCCCCCCCACCCCCGTCTCCTTCCTGTTGTTCCAACTCCATTTTCCCCTCTCCAAAGTCCACCTTGGCCGCCGTCTATCGCGGCCACGACGCGCGGAACAGCGGCGGAGCGCCGAGGGTCTCCGGCGCCCACAGTCGCCGCCGCCGGGTCTCGAATCTTCCGAGTCCTCCGAGTCTTCCGCTCGACCGGCCCGCAACTTTTCCAGCGGTCACGGTGACGTCAGGTCCGTCACTTCGTAAGTCCTCCAACTTTTTATTGCGTACCGCGTGTACGAGCGTGACGGGAGCGCTCGCTGCCAACTTTGTGACGGTGTGTCCCGGTACCGACAGGCCGGGAGCGGAAGCAGCGCGTGGTGGCTTCCGGACATAGTGGTCGCGTGAGGCGATCGCGACACCTCCCCCCCCCAACAACGACACACACACACACGCACACGCACACTCGTCAGGTAGAATTGAGTTGAATGACGTCACAGACGGTGAGCCTGTTATGTAAGCGTGTTATTAACAAAATAACTTGCACCTCTCGCTCGCACTTCGAGCGCTGAGGTTCGGGCTTCGAATCGCGACTCCAGCCTTCCCGTGTGCACGTTACACCGGCTTCCGCTTACATTCCAAACACATGTCATTAAAGTCCTGAAATTGTCCATCGACGAGTGTGAACGCTTGTTTGTTTATATGTGTCCTGCCACTGACCAGTCCTCACCCACTCAGCCAGGATGGTCTCCAGCTGACTTGTGACCGCAATGAGGGTTTGGCTTTGGTGCTTCATAATTGGAATATTTCCAATATGTGAACACATTGTGTTCGTTCGTCTGTAGTTTCTCTTAAATTAGCATGGCAGTTCTGTGGTTCCAGGTTGGAATCTGGGCTCCGGCCTTCCAGTGTGGAGCTTGCGTGCAAGTTCTGCGGAAACTTCCTCCCACATTCCAAAAACATACATGATGGGCTGGCAAAGCAGATCGCTCCTTGCCATTAACTTGTGACCAGTTCAGGGCTATAGATAATGGGGGGACTGATGGATGTCTGTGGATCACGTGTCACCAACCTGTTTGAAGCTGAGAGCTACTTATTGGTTACTGAATAATTTGAAGGGCTACCAGTTTGGCACACACTGTTGAAATAAGGAATCTCAAATTATGTTTAATCATGTTATTACCGGTATTATTGTATTATAATTAGAACGGGGGGATAAGTCTGCCCTCTCGTTCGAGAACCTGATTAATAGATGGAATGTCACTATCAACAAATTAAACTATTCAACTATTACTATTAAAAAATAGTAATCAGAGATACAAGTAAAATTTTGTATAGGATTTTTTTTTCGTGCTGATTCTGAATTTGCCTTCATTTTGTTCTCTAGCACATCAGGTTCTCATAACGAATATAATAACTAGGGAGTGCGAGTAACGACCAGGTGTCAGTATCGGGCCCATACCGGCCTCATTTTAAGGTATCGGTATTCATGGGGGCCTACCAATACTTATGGCTTTGAGTAGTCTTCTTTGGCAGTAGTTGTTATGCTGATGTCAGACTATACGAATGTAGCCCAATTTTGGGCCGAGGGATGTGTCGCAGACAAACGTATTGTCTCGTCGCCGATTTGCTATGCATGCTACGTTTGCTAACTGCAAAACCAGTAGCTGATAAGCAAATGTGGTGTGTGTCATTAAACTGATTTTTTACCTTAAGTTCTTTTTGGAGGATTGACAATCCATACTGCCCTCTGCCCGCCATCCAGGACCAGGTCTATAGTCTCTCTTTTTTTTTTTTTTTTTTTGCCTTTTCATAGCAGAGAACAAACGTACATGCATGCACATAATGCCTCCATCGACATGACAACACAGCTGCTTGTCCCGCCTCCCCGACGGGCCCGCGCCGATGGAGAGAATCTTGACAGAAGTACGCAAAGATTGGGCGGGGTCGAGTCGGTGACGGATTTGTAGTGTGACGTCTCACTCGGTCCAAGACACAGAACGATATTATCTGGTAGTCTGACAGCGCGACCATCGTGAATGACAAAAAAGTTGTGTAGTCTGAGAAGGTCATTACTACAACTGCGGCAGTTTGACAAATCAGCGAATCATCATCAGCATCGAAAGAAAGGTCTTTGTTCACATTTTTTTTCTTGTCATTGTGTTAAATGAAATTTTATACATGAGAAGTACTAGAAGTATTGGTACTCGGTATTGATGAGTACTCAAAGAGTGAATACTTGTACTGGTATCGGTCTGAAAATAAGTGGGAATCGAACATCCCTAATAATAACAATAACATTATGTAATGTTACTGGTAGTAATATTTATGAATTAAGCGTTTTTTAAAACGTCATAGGCGATAGCTATAAATTACAACGCATTGTAAAATTGCGCAAGCTTTTATATGTCACAGTACACTTAAAACAAAAAAAAATAAATATGTTCTAGAAAAAAAACGAAAGACGTTTTTTGAAACAGCATCAAAGATACGCGACATATAAAGCCATCTCTGATTCAAATTTGTTGTTGACCAGTTAACTGATTGGATATTCAATTTTAAAAAGATTAGTTAGTGACAGCCGTAGCTCATCAATAATTAATGACAATCATTTAAGACACTGATCATATTCATGATTTCTCACAATAAATAAGAAACAGCCAAACAGCCATTGTTTACATTTTCAAATGACCATTTATATCATATTCCTAGAAAATCACAATACCCCATCACTGGTGTGAGGTATTTTTGGAACAGGCCCGCGGGCTACTCCGGTGGTCCTTTACATGGACCCAAGATGTTCTATGATGCAATGAGTGGAGAAGATCAATGATGTTGACCCACAGCTTGTGTACTCGGGTTGCGTTGCCGTGGCAACCGCTGGACACTGCCACAGAACAAAAGCAGAGTAAATACTCTCCCTGCAACACGGAAGCCGTGTCCCCCTCGGCGGGAGGGCGCTACGCTCGGGTCGTTGCTAAAGTTAGCGTGCGTGGCTAAAGTAGCCCCCGCTCGGCATCCCAGCAATGTGTGTGTGCGCGCGTGTGTATTTTTAGCTGGATGTTGTTGTGACTGGGCTGATCTTCACCGCTTGTACCGTCACTGATCAATACACACGCGAGCTCACTTCGCAAGAATGTCACCAGGTGACTGCTGGGGGCCCGAGTCCAGGGCGTGGTAAGCGCCAGGTCGACCAGATGCTGAGGTAGCAATCAGCGAGGGGGGTTGGGGGTGGAGAAGTGGCGCTCAAAGAAATCCATTTCAAGGACGACCTTTAACATTTGACTTTGGCTTTTGATTGGCTGGCCAAAGGTGGGCTGAGATGGCGGGTGCTTCGGTCAAGGTGGCGGTGCGCGTCCGCCCGTTC
Organism: Filicampus tigris; assembly: GCF_054856515.1. NCBI lineage: Eukaryota > Metazoa > Chordata > Actinopteri > Syngnathiformes > Syngnathidae > Filicampus > Filicampus tigris. The sequence goes on from NC_141218.1 coordinate 7,621,529, forward strand.
AACGCCAGGGAGACGGGACGCAACGCCAAGTGTGTCATCCAGATGCAGGGCAACACCACCTGTAAGACGCACACACGCGCGCGGGCACGCGCACACACATGGGCAAGCTCGCTCAGCTTTGTGTTGTCTTCTCAGGCATCCTCAACCCCAAACAGCCCAAAGATGCGGCCAAGAACTTCACTTTTGACCACTCCTACTGGTCGCACACCACGGTAATGTCACCAACACGCACGCGCGCGCACACACGCCATCTTGACTGTGCTTTTGTGTGCGTGCTCAGGCCGACGACGAGCCGGCCTTTGCGAGCCAGCGTCAGGTGTACCGGGACATCGGCGAGGAGATGCTGCTGCACGCCTTCGAAGGTGACCCGTCGGCCACGACGGCGGCGACGTGGCAGCAAAAAAGCGGCCGCTCACCATTTTGTCTGGCGCAGGTTACAACGTGTGCATTTTTGCGTACGGACAGACCGGGGCGGGGAAAAGCTACACCATGATGGGCAAGCAGGAGGCGGGGCAGGAAGGCATCATTCCGCAGGTAGGTTAGCACCTGCTTAACAGTCAATTTTTCACTTCAACGTATTTTCAACAAAGACTCAAACTCCGGAAGTTGTCAGGTTTTTTTTTTTTTTTGCACTTGTGTTTATTTATTACAAAATATTCCTCCATTCAGAGTTGTGTTTTATTTAGAACTTCAATTCAGTATTTCGTGACTTTTATGCCTTATGTCAGAACTAAATGAAACGTCTTTAAAATTGATTGTCATTGGTACCAGTGGTATCGGTTACTCACTCGTACCGGTATCTGAAAAAAAGAGTGGTATTGAACATCACTAAAACAGTGTATGAGTCCTTTTAACATCTTTATTCATGTGTGCACGTGTGCGTGTTCAGCTGTGTGAGGACCTGTTCCAAAGGACCGGTCCCAACGCGGATCCCGAGCTGACCTACTCGGTGGAGGTAAGCCCTATCTTTGCTGCCCGTTTGCGGGGCTCAGCTGACAGCCATCCCGCCGCAGGTGTCCTACATGGAGATCTACTGCGAGCGGGTCCGGGATCTGTTGAACCCCAAGTCCCAGGGGACCCTTCGGGTGAGGGAGCACCCCATCCTGGGACCGTACGTGGAGGACTTGTCCAAACTGGCTGTGACCGGATTCCCTGACATTCGGGACCTGATGGATGCCGGGAACAAAGCCCGGTCTGTTTTTTTTTTTTTGTTTTTTTTTCCGTCACTAGAGCTGTTCCACCATCAACATCAAATATTCGTGGTACCCGCTTTGGTGCGGAATCGTACATATATGTGTCGCCACTATATGGAGCGCGTCACGTTTGGATGTCTTTGCGGAGCTTGTGATTGAGTGTTCGTGTGCACCGACAGGACGGTGGCGGCCACCAACATGAACGAGACGTCGTCGCGCTCGCACGCCGTCTTCACCATCGTCTTCAGCCAGCGGCGCCGAGATCTCCTGACCCAGCTGGACACAGAAAAGGTGAGCGTTGTGTGCGTGCGACTGGATGCGCACGAGCACACATTTGACGCGCGTGTGCGTCTTCTCAGGTCAGCAAGATCAGTCTAGTGGACCTGGCGGGGAGTGAACGTGCCGACTCCTCAGGGGCGAAGGGCACCCGACTCAAGGTCAGAGGACACGCGGGTGTTTTTTTTTTTGTTTTTTTTTTATGTTTGGGCAGTTATTTTGATATTTATGTGCAGGAAGGAGCCAACATCAACAAGTCTCTCACCACACTGGGAAAAGTCATCTCCGCTCTGGCTGACATGGTATGAAATCCCTCATGCTACGCAACTTTTTAAAAAAATTCTAACTCTTAATTTTCATTTTCTTCATCTTGCCGTCACCGGTGGTGGTGCAGCAGAGCAGCAAGAAGAGGAAGAGCGACTTTATTCCCTACAGAGACTCGGTGCTGACGTGGCTCCTCAAGGAGAACCTGGGTAAGAATGTGACGTCGCTATCTGCGAATCGTCAAGCGATGATTATTTTTGTTGTTTTTAATCTGACAAACAACAAAAAAACAAACATTTTTTCCTTTTTCGGTTATAAGATCAGATTAAAAAAATAGACTGTATATATTTAATTGGTTGGATTTAAGTGACCTGGACATTTAGTAACAAGCCGAGTAAAGGCAGAACAGTGGCTCATTAGCTGCCACATCATCAAATAATCTATCGAGGACAATCATGGATTGCTTAAATAACTTTTTACACCAAGTACCACCTCAAAACTCTCCTTAGCTCTCCAAGTACCAATGTCATGATCAACGTTAAAATTCTGTAGCATAGTAGGCCGAAGCGTTCATCAAAAATGATTTTATTTATTATTATTGTAAGACACTGTAGCATTATGCACAGTTTGAGCATAAACACTTCAAGAAAGGAAAATGAAAAACTGCAGATGATGTATTGAATTTAACCATTAAATACAAATGAGCCTCAATTTGAAAACTGACAAGTCATTCATTTTTCCCTTTTTATGAATTATATTATAAAGCATATAATAAGACTAATAAAACAATCAGACCCATTTTTTTTTATCGCTAAATGGAAATCGAGTCTTCATGTGTGAATCCCACGTATGGTTCCAGGCGGAAACTCTCGCACGGCCATGATCGCTGCCCTCAGTCCTGCCGACATCAACTACGAAGAAACGCTCAGCACTTTGAGGTGAGAGCTCCTGGCGCTTCCTTCCGTGGACGCAATCCACTTTGACCTGACCGCGCTTGCGCCGCCGCCGCAGGTACGCCGATCGGGCCAAGCAGATCCGCTGTAACGCCATCATCAATGAAGACCCCAACGCCAAACTGATCCGAGAGCTGAAAGGGGAGGTGGAACGACTCCGCAGTCTCCTCTTCGCTCAGGGCCTGCACGAGCTCATCCACAACCAGGGTATGCCGCATTCCACTGTCCGTGCTTGCCGCATTCCATCATCAGTGCTCACCGCATTCCATGCGATTCAGCTCCACTGCTTCCGTGTGCTCCACATCATGCTTGTGTCATCTTGTTCGACATCAGCGCGTTAAACTGCATTTCGTTGCAGGCCACATCGTACTTCGAGTTTCCCTCAGATGGTCGTCATGACCGTACATAATCAGCTTATCCTATTATGACTTGTACACAATTGGCCCGGCATTCCATTATTATTGTGTACATGCTGTGTGAGTTTAATTCAAGGATGTCCAAACTTTTTCCATGGTGGGCCAAAGACGGGGCAAAAAAAAAGGAAGATGAGATGTTTGAGAACCTACTAAAACCAATGCAATTATTTGAGGTTAACAAATGCTAAACAGTTGAATGTATTGAAAGGAAGGATAAAAATCTATTGTTTTTGGTAACAAAGCAAAAGGTCAGTGGTCATAGTTTTAGTGATATCTTTAACTGTCAAAATGCATATTTTTAAATTTAATTTAAAAAAACTATATTTTTAAAAGTTAAAATGGACATTGTTATAACATTCCATGTTTTAGAAATACTAAAAATGTAGTGTATATAACATTATTTTTGTGACAATTAAAAAAATGTGTGACAATCCATTTTAGAATCGAATTTAAGAATGATTTTTAAAATTACAATCATAAATATCTCAACCATGTGTTTATTTTTAACAATTGTAATATGTTCAACATTGTTTTCTTGTAACTTTCTGATACGAGCCATATTTTTAATTCATTATTAGAATATGTGGCGGACCAAATGAGAACGAGCAGTGGGCCGCAAATGGCCCCAAGGTCGGACTTTGAACACCCATGATTTAATTTCTGTGACTGAGCTCGTCGCCCAATTTACTCATTCTGTACAGTCTATCAAATCTGTAAAAAAATAAAAATCAAAAGTGCTTGTAATATCTACAAAATGTGAAGAATAATTGCAATTTTGCTCCAGATTTTCTGTCATTTAGCGAGAAACATAGAGACACTATTTGCTTTCGTGGGCCAGACAAAAAAATATGACAAACCGGATCTGGCCCCAGGCACAAACCATGTGAACCATGTTCTACAAGTACACGTGTGTCTGTCTGTGCGTGTGTGCATGTGCATGCTATGTTTACAGACTGATATTTAGTGATGTGCGCGTACCCGTCAGCCTTCACATTCCAAAAGTAATGTGAACCCCCCCCCCCACCGCCACTGTCTCTAGCCAACAACAATGGCCCCTCCTCTGTGGGCGTATCCTCACCGCTGACTATCACAGCCAATGGGACGGCCGACCCGAAAGACTCTGCCTCTTCAGGTGTGTTTGAACTCAGCGAGTCAGCTGACGTCAATCATCTTCCGGCCGGGGAGGCCGAGGTTGCCACGGAGACCATCAGTAAAGAGGAGGCGGCTGAGAGATTGCTGGTATGATGATGATGATGTCACAGCAGAAACACACGCACACACACACACCTTCTCTCATGTGTATATATGTGCGTGTCAGGAGACAGAAAAGATCATGGCTGAGCTCAATGAGACTTGGGAGGAGAAGTTAAGGAAGACGGAATCCATCCGTTTGGAGAGGTGAGCCGAACTTTCCCGAACATCTCCAACTTTTCCTTCAAATCGTAAACGTGTGCACGCGTGGCAGGGAGTCACTCTTGGCCGAGATGGGCGTGTCCATCAAAGAAGATGGAGGGACTCTTGGTGTCTTCTCTCCTAAAGGGGTGAGTGACCCTTCAGAAAACACACACACGTTAACTACACTAGTGATTTCCAACCACGTGGGTGTGAAGTGAGAGGTCATCAGGCGCACTATATCGGAAATGATGTCATTTTACTTCAACAAAGTTCTTAGCCTCACTTTTTTTAATTGACATTTCATCTGTCACATCTTCTGTGGGCATGGTGGTTTATCAAAAAAAAAAAAAAAAAAAATTGAAAACCCTGCAAACTCCCCCTTTAATTGATCCAAATACGCATTAGATGACTCCAAATGTATCTTTGTTAATCTCTTTATGCAGGCGACATTTTGTGACAAGCAGAGCAATGAAATGAGTCTCAATTTACTTGTGCATTCACCTTTTGCCCTTCATACAACAGAATGAGTCAAGACTTCTTGTGAGTAGGACTACATTTGTGATTACATTGATATTTGAGTAGACAAGACTTTTTGGGACATTTTTGAAAATCATTTCCACCTTTTTTGTCCCTTTGCCCACCATTAGACAACATATAACCCAGGCTTTTATTTTGAAAGGGTCACAGTTTGTGTGTTAGACTCCTTACTTTGTCAAACCGAACGAGGACGCTCTCATGTCCGCCATTGGACAGCATATAACCCGGGCTTTTATTTTGAAAGGGTCACAGCGTGTGTGCGTGCGTGTCTGTGTTTAGACTCCTCACCTTGTCAACCTGAACGAGGACCCTCTCATGTCCGAGTGCCTCCTCTACTACATCAAGGAAGGATTCACCAGGTTGGACCTTCTTCTCCTCATGGTTGTGTGCAACTAAAAAAAAAAAAAAAAAAAAAAAAAAAAAAAAGGAGAGACATTCTTATGACATTCTTATGTGTGTGTATGTGTGCATGTCAGGGTGGGACAGCAGGACGTGGACATCAAGCTGTCTGGTCACTTCATCAAGGAGATCCACTGTGTGTTTGTGAGTGAGAGCAACGAGCAAGGAGAAGGTGAGCCTGAGCACAATAGAATGTGTGTGGGTGTGTTTGCGTGTTTGTGTGACTCTCTCTTTGTGTGTGTGTTTGTGTCTAAAAGCTGCCAGGAAGTGTGTCAGGTATTGTATCTAGTTGACTTTGTCCCTGTATTCCAAAATGGGAATTTTCCCCATTTCATTTCCCTATGAAGGACTAATATTCAATTTTGTCAATTCTTGGTTTAATCCCATGGAAAGTTCCCGAGTTTGAAAACTGCATTGCTATTGTAGCATTGTCTAGCGTCACGCACACCTGACGCTCGTCCCTGTGTGCTTGCAGTGGTGGTCACTCTGGAGCCACTGGTGGGGGCGGAGACTTACGTTAACGGGAAGCAGATCACGGAGGCGGTCGTCCTCAAGCAAGGTGAGCTCGCCGCGCGGGGGGAACGACGTAGCGAGGCTCGACGCGGCCCGCTGACGTCTTTGCTCGCCCAGGGAACCGCATCGTGATGGGCAAGAACCACGTGTTCCGCTTCAACCACCCGGAGCAGGCCCGGCTGGAGCGGGAGCGCAGCGTCACGGCCGAACAGCAGGGGGAGCCTGAGGACTGGACCTACGCTCAGAGGGAGCTCCTGGAGAAACAAGGCATCGACATCAAACTCGATATGGAAAAGAGGTATGCCCGCCTCTGACCTTTTCACCCCCTGCTGCGATCGTGGCTTTGATTGACAGCTGACGGAGGGATGATTGACGCGTTGCAGGCTTCAGGACATGGAGACGCAGTACCGCAAGGAAAAGGAGGAGGCCGACCTGCTGCTGGAGCAACAGCGGCTGGTGCGTGCCACTTCATCAACATCATCACCACCACCGCACACTTGACTTCTGACCCTCCTTGTGTGCATTTGTTTTTGTGTGTGTACAAAGTATGCGGACAGCGACAGTGGAGATGATTCCGACAAACGCTCTTGCGAGGAAAGCTGGAGGCTTATCTCCTCCCTTAGAGAGAAACTACCTGCCAACAAGGTACCAGTCATGTGTGTCACCTGCAGTGATGCTGCATGTTACTTGCAGTTTGGAGTAGCAACTAATCTTTCTCCAGTCAATTGGGCTACAGTAACCAAAAAATAAAAAAAAAATTTTGTCCCAAGTAGCCACACAAAATTATTACACTCAAAATATATACTCAAGAAAACTAGGTAGCAACTTGCAAGTACTAGCAACTGAAAATCAGTTTATTCAGGGAAATACTCATGACTACAAAGATTAACACAGCATGGAAGTCAAGGAATCTTCTGGCACAGAACAAAGGGAGAAGTTGGCTAAAAAGGCAGCCATACTCAAGCTGATGTGGCTCAGGTGAGGGGGTGAGTCTCCGCCTCTGAGTTCAGCCCCGCCTCCTGCCACGCTCCAGCACTGCAGAGAGGGAGAGGAGAGCGGAGACGGAGGAATGGGAGAAGCAGTAGTAGGCAGAGCAACATGGAAAAGGCGAAACAGAACCATGACAATTTAACTTCGATAACACTAACTAGAAATAAAATAAAAACCACGGGCAGCAGCAGAGTATGCATTCAAGCTTAAAGAGAAAGTCCCACCAGATTGTGTGCCTGCAGGGCGTCTCTAAATTTAATCATTATATTTATAAGCAACGTACATTCTAAATGTTGAGTTTTGCCATTCCAACATTAATAGTGTATGTCAAGTAAAAAAGACTCCCTTTGTTTTAGATTTTATTTAAAAACGCATTTGTTAAGTGAATTCTAGAAAGCCTGCCTTAAAAAATATATTAAAAAGAAGTAGTCCATCAATGTTAAAAAACAGAAAAGACTCATTACTTTTTAAAATAAAAAATAATTATGGTAAGTCAAAAAGGTTGTCTTTAGTGGCAACACTGGATTTGGCTGTCTATGACGTCTTTGGCTGACTGAGTGTGTGTGCGTGTGTGTGTCAGGTGCAGTCCATCGTGAAGCGTTGCGGTCTTCCAAGCAGCGGCAAGAGGAGGGAGCCTCAAAGAGTCTATCAGATTCCTCAGAGGAGGCGGATCAGCAAAGACCCGAAGCGCGTCACCATGGAGGATCTTCGCTTACAGGCTGTCAAAGAGATCTGCTACGAGGTGTTTCTCACTCGCTCGCACAAGCACAGAGACAAGCTTTTTCTGATGGGGAGGAGCTAAGTTTAGCCTGGGTTGTTAGCGGATGTCACGGAGAGCCTTCGCTTCTACTCAGGTGGCGCTGGGAGACTTCCGCCATTCCCGCCAGGAGATCGAGGCGCTGGCCATCGTCAAGATGAAGGAGCTATGTCGCATGTACGCCAAGAAGGACGGCAACGAGAAGGACAGCTGGAAGGCGGTGGCGCAGGACGTGTGCGACACGGTGGGCATCGGGGAGGAGAGGAGCCCCCCCTCGGAGGAGGGAGGGGGAGGAGGAGGAGGAGGCGAGGCCGGCGAAGGGGGAACGGCGTACGACCTGAAGGCTCACATCGATAAGCTAACGGACATCTTGGAGGTGAGATGAGAAGCTTGGCTGTGTCCGCCATATTGGATGTGGCAGATCTGCCCCGTGAACCAAATTCAATGGGCTGAACTTCATACAGCAACAAAATAACAAACCGCACAAAGTTAATGCCTCTCACTTATGCGCTCACAGCTGTACTAGAACAGGGATGGGTAACTTAAATGCTGGAGGAGGCCAGACTTTTTCATCAGTGCTAATGGAGGGCCACATAAGTCCATGTCCAGAATTTTCCCCCGATCGACGGATTTCCGACTTTTTCCGACCAAAATCACAATTCTCGAGAAAATCGCTAATCCGTTGAGAAATTTTCTGGGTGGTTTGGCTCTTGGCGTTGTGGTCGAGCGAGAGAGTGACCCGTGCAACGAGGAGGTTGTTAGGCAATTAAAGAGTGGAGTGCTGTTAAGACATTTATGACCTGTCTGAGGTGTTGGTGTTTGAAAAATAGTGTGCCTTTTCCAATGTGTGCCCATGAGAGGTGAGTGGCATTGCCATTGAATGTGTAATGTTCATTTATTAGTTAAGTTTGGTAAAGCCGCTGCTACCGATGGACGTGCGCTAACGTTAGCATTAGCTGGCACTAAATTGGCCTAGTGCATATCATCATTTGTGCCTGTTTACCTCAGTTAATGCGCCTTATATCTGTTTGGTGTATTTAATAAGCACATAAGCATCCAAGTTGGAAGGACATCAACATGACATGACATGACCCCCCCACCCCCCCAACGACCCCAATCGACAAGTACATTTTGGCTCAAGGCGGTTGTTGTCCATTAGGTTAATTTAATTCAAGAGAAACTTGAGACTGGTTTCACGGTACATCTGGAACTTCATAACATTAGCCTCAACATCAACAAATTATATTGACAAAATGATGTTTTAATATCCCATGAGATCTGGCGACATCTTCACCATCACACCACTATGCCACATCCAATATGACAGCGCTGATGACGTAAAATTTGGGCGGTGGGGTCTAGTCATATTTGATGTTTTTGGTCATGTGAAGTTGTGAACTCACGGGCTGACGTCACGTTTTGGCGCGTGCAGGAGGTGAAGATTCAGAACAACATGAAGGACGAGGAGATCAAAGCGCTGCGCGATCGAATGATCAAGATGGAGAGTGTCATCCCCGTCAAGGTGGAGGGCGCCGCGTCTGACCAGGTAACATGGCGGCGCTGCCGCTAACCCACTCCGCTCAACGCTGACCTTCGTCATCTCCGGCAGAGCGAACAGGTGAACAGCGAAGACGGGGGCGGGGCTCCCCAAGGGGAGGACCGAGTGCAGCGTCTCATGGACGAGGACCCGGCGTTCAGGAGAGGGCGCCTCCGCTGGCTGAAGCAGGAACAGCAGAGGATGGTCAACCTGCAGCAGCAGAACATCAGCAAGAAGCTGCGAGGCCTCAATCAAGGCGAACCCGGTGAGGAGAATTTGCGATGCCTAGGTCTTGCGCTGCTCACCTTCCAGAAATTGTTGTTGGGGTATCACTATACTCTGATTGGTGTTCGTTGATTTGCCAACATTTGTCATACTATATAGCTTTTGCGAAAATAAAGCAGAAAGTGGGAAACAGAAGACACAAGCTGTCAGAGAGGAAGGCTTTCCTACTAGTCCCTCGCCAATAATTACCATACTTAAATACATATCGTTAAATTGATGTCAATCACTGACTAGTGAAACGACTGATCAAAATCAGTTCAACGTAAACTGCATTTCAGGATGTGGTTATGATAGACAGTGACACAGATTAAATGTTGGACAATAAATTGATCAACATGCACTACGGGCCACATCCAATATGGCGGTCATGCTGATGTATCTCAGTAATGGGCCGACCTGCTTAACCCATTAAGCCCTAAAGCGCCTGGCAAAACATCCCCCCAAAACCTAAAGGCGACTTTAAAACCAATCTCTACAACCTGAAGTTTTCCCAGAATTTCATCCATCCATCCATCCATTATCTGTACCGCTTCTCCTCACAAGGGTCGCGGGGCGTGCTGGAGCCTATCCCAGCTGTCTTTGGGCAGTAGGCGGGGGACACCCTGAACTGGTTGCCAGCCAATCGCAGGGCACACAGAGACAAACATCCGCACTCACAATCACACCTAGGGCCAATTTAGAGTATCCAATCAACTTACCATGCATGTTTTTGGAATGTGGGAGGAAACCGGAGTGCCCGGAGAAAACCCACGCAGGCACGGGGAGAACATGCAAACTCCACACAGGGAGGCCGGAGCCGGGATCGAACCCGCGACCTCTGAACTGTGAGGCGGACGTGCTAACCAGTCGACCACCATGCCGCCCCCAGAATTTCAACACCTACAAAATAATTAATAACTCAGCCCCTGTAGCAGATAATTTATAATTCACAGATAATTCCAAAAGAATTTGAGCGCTTAGATGTGTCTTTCACACAAGCCCGAGTTTATTATTATTTACTGTTTCAATCGAGCGGCACGGTGGTCGACTGGTTAGCACGTCCGCCTCATAGTTCAGAGGTCGTGGGTTTGATCCCGGCTCCGGCCTCCCAGTGTGGATTTTGCATGTTCTCCCCGTGCCTGCGTGGGTTTTCTCCGGGTACTCCGGTTTCCTCCCACATTCCAAAAACATGCATGGTAAGTTGATTGGACACTCTAAATTGCCCCTAGGTGTGAGTGTGAGTGAGTTTGTCTCTGTGTGCCCTGCGATTGGCTGGCAACCAATTCAGGGTGTCCCCCGCCTACTGCCCGAAGACTGCTGGGATAGGCTCCAGCACGCCCACGACCCTTGTGAGGGTAAGCGGTATGGATAATGAATGAATGTTTCAATCGAAGATGTATTTAAAAAGTGTCAGTGCAAGAGAAGCACTATTTTTTATTTTTTTTAAATCGAGTGGTAATTACCATCCTCTATTCCGTTACAAAGACATTGATATCATCGTCTACAAACATAATTATCTTAACCATATATCACGTTCGACTGGTTCCACTGGTTCATAGTCCACAAGCGCGTCATCTCTATCGCTGCCGTTACTTATTTCAGAGCTCCCGTGTTGGGCGACGGCGTCCGCCATTACGGCTCGAAAAAATTCCGGGACCTCATCCGCGGTCTCGCGACACCGTCATTTGTATATTGTAATGCATTGAATTGGCTAAGAGACTGAGAATTAGATTTAAAAAAGAAAAAGACGTAGCCGCTCTCCCGGCTGTAAAGGTAGAAAGACACAACAGCGCTCCCACTGGTAGTAATGCGGTTATGCGCTCCCGCCCTCAATGGGTTAAGTGTAATTTGACATAACAAACGGATGTTGTTTACAGAAAAGTACTGTGTAAGGCACCAGTTGCTTGTTAAAAGATTTTTTGTTTGTGGTCTGACACCGATCGCCCCCGCAGGTCAGAATGTGCACCTCCCCGGAACGGGCCGCTTCATCCCTCCCCAGGACTGCAAGCTCAAGTTCCCCTTCAAGAGTAACCCGGCGCACCGTTTCTCCTGGGGACCGGCCAGCGCCGCCCTACAGGCGCTGGGTCTGGGGGAAGGGGGTCTTCCAGGGGAGGGCAGGGGAGGAGCCGAGGGAGGCGGGGAGGAGGGAACCCCCGCCCTTCCTTTCCAGGCACCGCCCCCGCGCATTCGCAGCCCTAGCCCGCAACGCGCCTGGCAACAGCGGAACCACAGCAACCAGCGGCAGCCCCGCTACCGCCGAAACTCATTTGACGGCTCCGCCCCCGGCAACGGTAACCATGGCGGCAACGAGCAGCACCAAAGGGGCGGGGGTCACCAAGGAAGACCAAGACAGAGGAGGGGGCCGTCGCCTGGGCCGGGCGGACAACGGGGGGGAGGCGACGTGGGCTTCCATTACAACCAACATCCTGCCCCTCCTCCTCATCATCATCATCATCATCAGCAGCATCAGCATCTTCATCATCCGTACTACAACGCCCACAATGCACCATTCCCAAACTACCACGCTGCCCCGCCCCACCCCGCCCAAATCCTCCTGGGCCCGCCCCTGACCGGGTGGGGCTTCACCACGCCGCCGCCGCGCATGAGACGACAGTTCAGCGAGCCGGACCTCAACAACCAGCAAGCCCCCTCTGACCTCTGAACTCTGAGCCTTGATTCGCTACTCCTACATGCTGTATACAGTAAACCCCCGCAATTCACAGGCTGTGGGGACCAGCGGCCCTCTCACGAATCGTGAAAAACCGCAAGCCATTGGCACACCCCCTGAAAAGGTTTACAACTGCCAAGTTTCATAGTTTAAACCATATACTAGGATAAAAAAAAAAAAACACAATTAAATACATATTTGTACATCCAGATGATTGGATTTCAGGAGAGCAAAAATGTACTTAAAAAAAAAGAAACATTGGATGAACTTGCGCCTAATATTTCCACTTTAACGCATGTAAATAATTAATTTAGCGCAACCGAAAATGTTTTACTTCATTTCTTAAGGTGAATCAAACCAATTACTTTATTGCTTAAATTACTTTAAGTGGTGATTAGTTAGCACAATTTTCTCACAGTTTAGAGATTGAGAGTGTAAATCCAAACTCTGGCCTTCCTGTGTGGAGTTTGCATGTTCTTCCAGTACTTGCAAGGATTTGCTCCTGGTCCTGCAGTTTCTTCCTGCACCCCAAAAATGTGTGCTTTAGGTTCATTGAAGATTTGGAATTACCCTCAGGTGCAAATGTGAATTTGTTCCAACTTTCAAAATTGTTTACATATGAAGTAAAAACAATCAGATTCAATTGAAAAGATTGTTTGTATTAAGTTATAAAGTCAACTTATTTATTTTAATTTTGGACCATTTTGAAATGATCAATTTAACCCTTAAGAAATAAATTTACATGAAGTAAAAAAATTCAGGTTGCACTAAATTATTTACATGAGGCAACGCTAAAATATTCCGTGTAACGGATGACTTCATTTTTTTTTATTTTATTTTTTTTTTAGGTTCGAGTCTCCGGAACTTCTCCTAAAGGCCCCGATAGACCAAACCGACGTCGGAGGTCGTGAAGCGTCGTGGCGTCGCGTCTGAACGCGCCGTCTGATTGATGTAGCGGCCACCGTCGTAGTGTCGTAACTCGTCAGTAAGCTTTCTTGGGGGCGTTTACGCACGTTGAATCGGCGTCGCCAGTCGTGACATTTGGTCACTCTGATTGGCTGTTAGCTAGCAAATCAGCGCTCGGAGCACTAACGGGAAGTGACAAATGCGGATGAACAGTGAGCACGCCTTCGCTGCCTTTAACCTTACAAGTACAAGTAGAGTGAGAGTTGACGATTTAAGTATTTCACAATACCGTGTCAAGAACGTGAGGGTTTACTTCGCGTGGGAGTTCATCGTGAGCGAAGAATACAGCTGAATGCATTGTTTACGTTTTTTATAATCCGCTCCCCGGCCAACAGCTCTCCGGTTGGATTTTTCCAACAATGAGAAAGTAAGCGTCTGTCACTGTTGCCCAACGTCGTTTTGGTCTATCTAAGCCTTAACAACCCGGGCTAAGCTTAGCTCCTCCCCGACACGCGAAAATCTTAACTGTTGAGATGTGTCTATTCAACAGAATTCCTTGACAGCAATTACTACTTTGCTATTGTCCAGGGCTTTTGTGCCATCGTAGTGTTACAGAAAAAGTACAAAGTCTGACTGAAAGCTGCAAATAGGAGAATTTGACCACAAATAATGGAGGAGACGCTCCTCGAAAAATGAAAGCGAATAGGTGAATTTCTGGAAGGTGAGCTGCGAATATGCGGGGGATTACTGGTTGTGTGTGTGCGTGTGTGTGCGTGTGTACACTGTTGCCATAGAAACAGGTCATGTTTGTGCAAGCTGTTTTGTTGGCTTGATGGCGGTCGTGTGATCATGTTAGCTCCTGTGGCTTACTGCTGTTAGCTTGTTGTTGTTGTTTTTTTTTCTTTGCATTTTTTTGCCCTGGACGTTAGTTGTCTTATCATGCTAATGCTATGAGGCTCGAGCGTAGCGTAGCATCAGGAGAAGCGGTAGGACACGCCGACAACATTGTGTACAATTATGAAGGCAAACGACAATATGTACAGAATGGCTTCCAAAGTTAGCGGGTTAGTCGCCTGCTAACCAGTCAAACCAAAGATGCTGACGCTGTTTTCGTGTACGCTGGGATGGACTGCGGGAAATTTGATTACTGGAATGCGAAAGTGAAGGTTGAGTTTTAGAAGAACATTCTACAAAGCTCGTAGAATCATGTTTTGGGAGTTTTTTTTATGGGAGCTGGAAGTGCCGAAGGTGCAGTCGTAGATATTTTTTTTTTCCCCGTTTTTCTTTTTTAATGTGTTTTTTTTCGCCCCGCTGTCATGTTAATGGCGGGATCTACAAGTGCCCGGTCCTCGCTGAGCATGATGGGAAATGATGACCATGACTTTAGTGTAACCTTTTTTTCGCCTGTGTGTGCTGTCTAACCTCATCCTCGCTCATATTATTATTCATTTGATTGTTATTATAATTATTATCATAATACGTCTTCAAGTGGGGGATTGTCTTGGGTGCTGCTTATCAATGTTTATGTGTGTGTGCGTATGGGTGCGCGCGCTTCGAGTTTGGAATCACAAAGTGAAGGTTGTTTGGCTTCTCTAAAAGCTTTTCTTTTGTCATTGTCTCTGAACTTTTATTTTGCAGTCTTGAACGCCCACACCTCAAAAGACTGGACCCCAATAAACACTACAGCTTCACAACTTCAATGTGTGTGTTTTTGTGTCACGTGATTTCAATACTTTGATATATTCTGCAACTTCACTGTCATCTTGATATGTTCAACAACTTCATTTATAATTAAATGAACTACTCTTATTCATTTATTTGAGTTGATAAGCAGGTTTGAAGTAGTTGGAACACGCAGAATATATTTTTGGTGTGAATAGGTAATATGTAGACGTGGACCTCTTTAAGACTACTGGAGCACACGTTAAAAATAAATAATGAATGAATAATAGTGTCACATTAACAAGAATTTTGGGCCAAGCTGACAAATTCTGGTTTCATTTCATGTGCCTGAATTTATTTTCCATTTGTTGTATTTCCAGGATTTTAACAACCATTTTAGTTCATCTGCTCCTTTCCCGTGGAGTCCATAAACCAAATGAATCTGCCTAAATTAAAGTCCTCATTTCAATGATTTCATGTATGATTCAAGTTGCAAGAGGTTTGATGGGTTTTGTATTTTCTGTTATTCTTTGATAAATAGTGTTTCCTTCCTATTTAAATAGCAATAAAAGTGCTGAAAAAAAAGTGCTGTTACTGCATTCTCATATTCACATTGTCGTTCAAACATTTCATGTCAAGGACAGTGTGGTTGGAAATTTGCATTGATTATCAACTTTTTTCGTTTTTTCCCCCCCGTATTAAAGTAATAACTCCGCAGTATTTCAGCTCAGGATCAGCGCTTGAGCGTTCTCATGCCATTTCCGCAGAAGGACAACACGTTATCAGGCAACATACTTCCTGTGTGAGCAGCTGTCAATCAAAGCAAACACACACACACACACACACACACGCACACAAATGTGCAGGCATACTTGAAGTGTGCTTCATTGGCATCGGCTGAGCGTCACCTTCAGCATGAAGCTCTTCTTCTTCTTCGTTGTCCTCCTCTGCCCCAGCGCCAATGCAGTTACGGCCGTGAATGGTTGCCATAGTGACCGGGATAAGGACCACCGAGTGCGGCTCAACTGCACCGCGGCCGGTCTCGACGGCGTTCCTGCGGATCTCCAACCGACAGCCGAGGTAACCGTGCCGTGGCTTTTGGAAAAATAAGTCAAAAATGTGATTTTGTTTTTGTGTATATAAAGACGTCCGAGCTTTGTTCATCAATCTATGTTTGTGACATATAGTGACATCGGATTATTTGACACGGCACCTACAGTTATATGTATGTACATCTTTGACAATTGTATTTGGTGGTGTGTCGTGAGGTGGTTGTCATGGGACGTACGCGCTCTGTATTAATGAAAGTTTGGTAACACTGTTTCAGAGTATGTCGAAAGGGCTGTCAAAGTTAAAGCATTAACTATGGAGATTAATTACAAAATTCTAACGCACTAAAAAAATTAACTCTGTTTTATTTACTTCCCGTTGCAGCTCACCTCTGCTCACTGTGAAGTCAAACTTAGAGGAGAGTCACAGTTGCAAAGACGGAATTTTACATAGTTTTAAACTTCAAAATGTTTATCGACAGCTCATTAGAGAAATCCAAAACATTTTGCACACTTTGCAAAGCCACATTCAAATACCATATTAGTTGTACATTTTTGGTCGTTCATCTGTTGCATTTTACAGGAAAAGAATCATATTCAAGGATCAAAGAAAGCTATTAGAACAGTCTTTGAATCGATATATACTTCTTTTTTTTTTCCACATTTCCAGATTTCACTCAAGTAAATATCGGTACCAAGCTTCCTAAAAAACTGTAGTTGAAAAATGTGTTTAATCGCAATCAATCATGGAAAATTTTGCGATTAATTAGTTAAAAAATGTAATCGCTTGACAGCACTAGTCGAAACGTTAAATATATTCTGGTGCTTGTCCGTCAATGCCCAGCGAAGGTCAAGAGTTATCTCTTCTTCTGCGTGAACACTCGATGCCGATTGTCGGGCGGTCATCTTTGAGTGCCACATTGCAGACAACGCGCACACTTCCTGCTTCCTGTTTTGACAGTTTCATCTCTTCCCTTGTGAGGTTCTCTTGTTTCCCAGGAACAAGTTCTCCAGCCTGTCCTGGGCATCCTTCAAGCTCTTCAGCAAGCTGCACGGGCTTGACCTGACGGCCAACGAGGTGACGGGAAGTCACGCAACGTGTCTTGCGGCCCGACCACGTTGCGCTGAACACACCTCGCTGTCCCCTCAGGTGGGTGAGGTGGCGGCGAGTGCCACGCCGCTTCTGCCGAGTCTCAGCGTCCTCCAACTGGGACACAACCGCCTCACGTTCCTGGCCAGCGGGGCCTTCTCCGCCTGCCCCTCCCTGACAAATCTCTACCTGGACAACAACGTCATTGAATCTCTGAGCGACGACACGTTTGCCGGACTCAGCAAGTTGGAGGTTGGGTTTCAGCGCGATTGACTTCGGCCGATATCTTGTCAGACAAAAACCATGTGAAAATGATTTTGTTTTTGTTGCTTGTCCCTTACGCATCCTTCGTTTCAGATCCTAGACCTGACGTCCAATCGCATCAGGGTTCTTCCGCCCCTCTTACTCCGCCCCCTAGTTGTTATAGAAACATTCTTTCTGGAAACCAATCAGGTGGGAGAAAAGAGACAAAATCGCGAGAGACGTCCGAGAGGCCTTCACTTCCCGCTGTTTCCTCCTCAGATCAGCGAAATGCCGGACAATTGGTTCAACCCGAGGGAGGACGTGCCCTACCTGTACCTCTCCGCCAACCCGTGGGCGTGTTTCTGCAGCCTAATGTACCTGCACACGTACTTGCAGGACCACTTCTTGAACTTCTACGTGCGCGATGGCAAAGTCATCTCGATACATCCAGACAGTTTGGTTAGTTGGAGCACGTGCCAAACAAATCAATGGAGACATTTTCCATACTTACCTCCGACCTTATACATTTCTTAAACTGTTGCACTGGATTGATCGTCAGTTGATTAGTCATGCCTGGAGCGTGAGGTACAACGACAATGTCTCTTTTGAACCTACATTACTGTAGCAACAGTGCTAACCCTAAACCCCGCGCATCAAAATAACGTTTTAAACGAAGAAGGCTTTTATCGTAGCGTAGATAGTTTAATGTCGCACTACAGTATATACGGTTATATAGCACAGCTCCATTTGTAACCTTTAAAAATCAGGAAAATAAAAAATCTTTTTCACCCCATTCGGATAAGGTGAAACTTAGGTAATCGGACCAGATTTCTGATCACATGATCGGATCACATTTTTTTCAAGAATATGTTCCCAGCAGGTCCACTAGTTGAAACACAGCATTCTGGTTAATATTGCGGAATATGAGATAAGCAGCAAAATCCACCACTTTTTAGCCATCTCGGGGGGCGGCCATTTTGTCACTTTCTGTCGAATGAAAATGACATCACAACTGCTCAGGGCTCAGGGAACGACCAATCACGGCTCAGCTTCAGGAAACGGGTCAGCCGTGATTGGTCGTGACCTGTGCCCTGAGCAACTGTGATGTCATTTGCAGTTGACAGAAAGTGACAAAATGGCCGCCCCCCGAGATGGCTAAAAATTTGTGGATTAACTCTTATTCCACAAAGGCGATATTTATCAGAATGCCTTGTTTCAACAAGTGGGCTTGCATAGAACATATTCTTGAAAAAAATATGTGTGACTTGACTTCCCTTTTAAACCCATTTCAATTTAAAACTGTTCATCTTATTCAGGAAATATAGGCAACTATGTATCATACTGTGTTACCCAAATACCCACCTTTTCAAATAACATTCCCAAATGAAGTAATATTTTCTATGTTTATTTCCTTGCGTAGCAATCCAATTCAATGCGCAGCATTTCTGTCTGTATTCGCATACAATTTCTACAGAAATGGTCTTCTCTAGTTTGATCTGTAATTGCACCTTGCGCCATGCGTAATACTGTAAAGTCGGGTGTGTTCCATTAAACGTCACGCCCCACTCTGGCCTTGCAGGTGTGCCACTCGCCTCAACAATTGAAAGGTCGAGCCGTCATCAAGCTGCACCAGAGTGACTTGTGTCCGCATTATACGACACCACAAATCACCACCCTAATACCCAGCCCCACCGCCAGGGTCACCGAGGGTCCGGACGGGCAGAGTGAGGGTGCTAGAGGTGACGGGCCTGTTGTTTGGGAGCCTGCACTGTCCACTTTCAGCCCTTCAATTCCTGACAGTTTTGGTACTACTACCGCCCTGTCACGCTCTATGACTCCAACTGCGTCACTTCCTATGACTGAGTCACTTCCTACGACGGAGTCACTTCCTACGACGGAGTCACTTCCTACGACGGAGTCACTTCCTACGACGGAGTCACTTCCTACGACTGAGTCACTTCCTACGACTGAGTCACTTCCTACGACTCCAACTGCGCCCCTCCCCACCACTCCCTCAGTTGTTATACCCACCAGCTCTGAGGTCCTGCGGACGTGGCGGTGGAAGAAGGACGAGGGCGGCGCCACTCCGCACCGCCACATGCCCGGTGCCGGTGTGTTTTGTGTGTGGTTGTTTGCCGGTTACGCGTGCCTGTGTGCAATGGGGGCGGCGAGTTCCCTCATGACTCTAGTTAGACTGGTGGTCTTGTACAGGGGGGCGTACAAGCCACTGAGCGCTGCACTGATGAGTGGGGGCGGGGCCCAGCAGGTGAGGCTTTATGGCGGCGCGACATCGATTTATCGTTCGGTCCTCTTTGTGAGCTGCAAAGAGGGGGAGACGGTTCAAGGTGGCCCGGTGTACAGGACGACCCTGCACCGTGCGCCCGGGACACAGGTAGCACTGCAGCAGTGGAGTGATGTAATGGGAGGGCGTCAGGATGGGGAGGATGGGGCAGGGTGGAGGCAGCGCTTCAGTGTGCTTCTGCGCCAGGAGAGGGAGGGGCCAGACGGTGGGAGAGAGGAGCGAGATTGGGTGGTGGGCTCGTGGCTCGCGCAACACCTACCGGGCGTGACCGAACGTCGGCCCGCCCACTGAAGTCCTCCCTATATTTCCCGTTTGCAAGCTTGCTAATGCTAATTTCTGTCAGCGGTTCATAAAAGACGCACATTTAGAATTAAGACGAATAAATAAAATCTAGTTACACGGCGTAAAATAACTTGTCAAAAACTACATGACAGCTTACAATACTCCCTGTGGCCCGTGGGCTGTCATTCCCCTCAGCGTGAACGAGCCCCCCTTGGGTACCCTTTCCTCATATGGTTCCTCTGTGCCTTGTCATGTCTTTTTTAACAAAGTTTATCAGGTTGTGTGCTTTGTGTGTATATGTGGTGTGTGTGTGTGCGTGTGTAAGTGCGAGTGCTGATGTACCGGCGGATATATATCTTTGGGTTTGTTGGGAGGGAGGACGAGAGCGGGTCTTCCTTTTCATGTTGTGTTTTGGACATTTTTACTGGACAGCACTTTGACTTGCATTCTTTTTGTCAGAAAAGTGCTATATAAATAAATTTGATTTGATTTGAATAACGTCTTAAAAATGTCAAATTTCACCAAGAGAAGATGGAAATGAAAACACAAAAATCCTGTCCCAATATATTTGCAAGTGACAATGTCTTTGAGGACTATTGCATGCAATGCTAATGATATGATTTTTTTTACATTCAATTTCTCGGTGTAGGTCGACTCGTGAAAAAAAAAATATTATTTGCCAGTTTTAATGGATAACGCAATCGCAATTTTAAAAAATCAAATAATTAATTTTCAGGGTTAAAATCCTGAAAATGATCATGATGTATGGCGATTTATATTCTGGACATTGTGCAGAAATTTTAGCTGTTGCAATTGCAAACTATTTTGACGTCAAGCTTAGTTGACATTAATTGTTCGGTGTCAGTGTGTCACGATGAATGAAATGAATTAGTTTCCATTACTTAAAAATGTGTCACATAATAAACATCAGCTACTTTTGTGTAAAATTGCGCCACCATGTGTCGATATCATGTCATTAACTGCTAACAGGTGACTCATTTCCACTTTTTAACTTCGAATTTTTGTTAACAATGACTCCACGTAACTCTTGCTTTTAGGGCAACAGCACATTTGCGAATTGTTTTACTACGTTTTTGCATTCGTGCACGCTCATTTAAACTACTAGACTAGTAACGTTTTTCCACTACTCTATGACAAGCAAATAGTGAGGCAAAACTGTGCACTATTGACATCTGCATGCTTCTGGTGGCACTCGTACTACTACTAATACTAATAGCACTAATTTTCTAGTCGAATTGGGTCACTGCTACGCTCAGTCTTACTAGTGAGGACAGTATAGTAGTTCATGGACCTTAAGATGGATATCAATAATATCGAATACATGCTCGAACAAATGGCCACACACCTTTTTACGACTACTCCTTCTACAGTACTACTAGTAGCAAAGTAGTACAGTATTATTGTTTTTCTTAGTAATTCATGCCATTATTATGAATGCCGTGTGGAACCGTGCTGCCCCTCACAGGTCAGTGTTGGTACTACGACAGCCATCGTTGTTCATTCGGTGTGCCGCGCAGCACACACTCGAAACGCAGTAAAAACGCATACAGACACTTTTTTCCTCGGCATGCGGGGGGTTTGTCCCATTTTTTAAAAAGTCGCTTTCGATGTTCAAATCGGGCGACAAACAAACAAAAAACACAGCCCAGTCTTAGCTCGCAACAGTGACGTCATCGAGCGGCTATTGGCTGAGCGAGCGGCTCCCAGAATCGGACTGGGGAAAAAAGAGAGATTGTAACAACAACAAGGACAACGACGACGACGACGACGACGGCTACGACGACGGCTACGACCACTAAGACGACGACAGTTGCTCGTTCGCCGGCCGCCGCCAAAGCCACACTTCTACTTTGGGCCCAGTCGCCTCTTCGCCAGCAAGGAAACCGGTGAGGAAAAGCGCCGCGCTGGCTTGTTTGGCTTCTTGCAAGTCGGCCCGCGGCAGCTTCCGCCCAGTCGCAACTTTCTTTTGTTCACTCCAAGAGAGCTAGTAGGCGTTTAAGGGCACGTTTGCTGTCGAACGAACGTGTAACAACTCATTTCAAGGTGCTCCCCGTTGTCAGAACCGAACAACCTTTGGGCCGGCTGGTCGGGAGCAGTTGTTGGACTGTTGCCACTTTTCAACTGCTCTCTTATCACCCATCCAAACTCTCCCTTTCTTTTTTGTTGTCCTTATTCCCCAGATGTCACAATGGCCGCAAACTTCAGCATATCCGACAGCGAGTCCGAGCCCTCTGAGGAGGTAGAAGAAGGGGACGACGGCCAAGGGGCCGCTGAAAAGGAGGAGTGCTTCCGCCTCACCTTGCCGGACCTCCGAATTGCAGGTGGGCCAGCACGCCACAACACCTGAGCAGCCTCCCTCAACATTATTTACTAGCCCGGCATGTCCTGGTGTTCATTCATTCCATTCTTCCTGGAAACAAGCCCATTCAGAGCCGGCCCAAAGCCAAATGTATTCGTGGTTGTTTTTTTTTTTTTATTCCTCCCATAAACCTAATACAAACCTTTTAACTACAAGACAGGCTTGGGATTGATTTACACAACATTCACACGCGCAAAACATATAACTAAGTGCCCAGAGCTCACCAACCTAACATAGCTCAGCAGTGATGGCACATTGTGATTTCCCAAGAATGTTGTAGAACTGATTGTCTGAACAAAAGTATACACTTGCAAAGATGTACAGTAGTGATAGTTATCCATTCCCTACCTGGTAAATCTTTGGTGATGATTATTGTAAGTAATCACAAGCATGATCAGTTTCTTCGCATTGATGAATATCAATAATTATGATTTCATTTGGACTAATTTGTCGTTTCAGAAGCATGTACCAAACTGTAACTAAAAGTAGCCAAAATAAATCAGTAGAGTAAGGAAGTCATCTGGTTTATTGCTTTGGCTTTAAAAGATAGGCAAAACAATTTGTTTTGCAAGAGTAACAAAGTGCAAAAAAATAAAAAAAAGAAATGACTCAAGAATATAAAGCTAGCAGAGTATGAAATACTAAAATGTCAAGTAAATAATGACACAGAGGTACCTAAAACAAGGTGAGTAAAACGGTAAAAACAAAAGACTAATTTGATCTTTAAACTATGTAAAAATATACAGAAAAATCCCAAACTATTGCAATCTTGGCCCAAACGTAACTTCAACTATTAATCCAGGCCTTGTTGATTGTTAATTCCTTGCCTGAGGCTAGCTCTGATCCAACAAGATCTCAGTGGATGCAAAGTGACCCGAGGTAGTCGCAGATAGCGATCATGAAGCGCCGTCAGCGCGTCCGTCCGTCTCTTACCTTTTGTCGACCCCGTCTAGCGACGTCCGGCCGGATCCGGCTCAACTCGGAGTCCCATGCTTCGGCGGTGTCCCGAGACGAGGAGTTCCAGGCCAGGGCGGACGAGGAGGCCGGCACGCCGACCGATGGAGCACCGTTCCGGAGACGCACCAAGTCGGCTCCGCCCACGCTCTGGGCTGCCAAAAAGTATGGCCAGCAGCTGCGGCGCATGAGCGACGAGTTCGACAGTCTGATGGACAAAGGGGTGAGAAGCGGAAGACTTAGAATCCGAAAAATACGCCCCCACTAATCTAAACGTGGCATTTTTATTAATATTACATTTGTGGAATATGAATTAAGCAGTAAAATCCAGCAGTTTTTATCCATCTCAGGGCGGCCATTTTGTCACTCGCTGTCCACTGTCAATGACATCGCAGTGGCTCCGGTAACGACCAATCACGGCTCACCTCTTTTCTGATTATTAACCGCTGTTACCCTGAGCAACTGTGATGTCATTTTCCGTCAACAGCAAGTGGCAAAATAGCCCCCCACTGCGACAGATGAATGCGGTTAGATTAGGCTGCTTAACCCATTAAGACCGTGAGCGCATAACCGCGTTTGTACCACTGGAGCCGGGGACCGCTGTTGTGTCTTTCTACGCTTAAAGCCGGGAGAGTGAATACGTCTTTTTTTTTCTTTTTTTTTTTAATCTAAATCTCGGTCTCTTAACTAATGAAATTCCTCAAAATATACACATGACGGTGTCGTGAGCCCGCAGAGGATGTTCCGGAATTCTTTTGAGTTATAATGGCGGACGCCGTCTATCGCGGGTGCTCTGAAATGAGTAACGGCAGTGATATCGATGACGCGCTTGTGGACTTTGAACTAGTAGAACCAGTCGAACGTGATACAGTATGAAAGCCACATGTCTTATGCTCTCAAATTCTTTTGGAATTATGTTTCTGTCTGCTACAGGGTCTGAGATATTAATTATTTGGTAGGTGTTGAATTTCTGGGAAAACTTCAGGTTTTTGAGGGTAATTCCTTAGGTTTTGGGGAGCTGTTGAGCTAGGCGCTTTAGGCCTTAATGGTTTAATTCATACTCCACAAATGTAGTATTAATCAGAATACTGTGTTTGGACTAGTGGGGACCGCATAGAACATATAATTGTTTTATTATATACAATTGAACTGTACTTATCTTTCGCACATCTTCAAAGAAATGGGTATTTGTTATGATAAGGTTGCCCCTTTTGGGGGGGGGGGTGAATAGGTCACATTTTAGTTAGGTTGAATTAGGATTGAGGGGAAAATGCCCAGTTTGCAACCCCCACCCCTTTGTGGAATATCAACGAAAAATGACCCACTCTCACCTTGTCCAACTTTTTGGGTTGCAGGAGTTGAAGTTGAAGAGCGCCGGCGGCACGTCCAGGTCCATCCATCACTCCAAAACCTGGTGGAGCTACCTCTTCAGTCACCAGGAGACGGAGGGCGAGAACAACCACCACGACAGCCTCGCTTATCGTACCGAGTAGCTTCGGACTGAGATTGCGGAGAGGACCGAGATTTGGTTGGGGTGGGGGGGGGGGGGGGGGGGGGGAGGGTCCTCCTCCGCCAGACTTTTGGACTGCATTCAGTGAAGAGACGCAGTGATGAGGACTCAGGTGTCTTTTCTTCAACTACTTTTCATGTGATTTTTTTTGACGATATTGTTGGGTATGTTACGGACGTGGTTTTACCACGGGACTCGTCTTGCGCCAACACTATGCAACATACTGTAGACGGACACGGCAAGCGCGTAGAGAAAACAAACATGCGAAACCAGGTTCAGTGGACCTTATAGCGGAAGTCAAACATATTTTTTTTCCAGAATATGTTCTATCCAATCCCTCTAGTTGAAACATGGCATTCTGATAAATATTGCGTTTGTGCAATAAGTGTCAATCCACTCCTTTTTAGCCATCTCTGAGGGCGGCCATTTTGTCATCGACTGAAAATGACATCACAACGGCTCACAACGACCAATCAAGGCTCAAATTGAGAAAACAGGACAGCTTTGATCGGTGGTTGTGATGTCATTTTCAGTCGACAGAAGACAAAATGGCCGCCCCCAGAGATGGCTAAAAACGAGTGCATTAACACTTATTCCGCAAACGCAATATTTATCAGAATGCCGTGTTTCAACTAGTGGGGCTGCTGGGAACATATTCTTGAAAAAAATATGTTTGGCTTGACTTCCGCTTTAAGTCCGGCCGTTTCAACTAGTACCTTTTGCGCTGACTTGACTCAACAATCATCAACATCCTACAGCACTGTGCAAAAGCTTTGGGCCATTCTAGCAAACGCCATGATGTTTTTGCACACTGCCGTATGAAATCAATCAAGGAGAGAACAATCTTGTACACAGACAATCTGAATCCAGTCTTTGGTCAAATGTCAGGGTTAAGGAGAGGAAGTGACTTTTAAAAGCACAAATCCATATGAGATGTTTTAAAAGATTTCTAACGCTGTAAATATTCTAGTAACGTGGCGGCGATCAGAGCGTCTTGTGGTGTCGTCATGTCGTGTCTCACAATGTGTTTGCCTTCCATGACGTCGCGTTTGGTGTCACCGGGAGACAGTTCCGCGTGATTTTTGAAGTGCTGGCGGGAACACGCTCCCATTTTGGCTCGCATCGCCGCGCGCTCTTCACATGACTTAACACTGGATTAATACATGTTTGTGTTTGTTTTTATGGCTACTTGAAACTTTAGCCTTGACCTCTTTGTGATGATTATAGATGATAATCGGTGCGTTTGTTCTGTCTTTGAATGCTTTTATTGTAGATTCTCCAAATGGAAATCCAGACAATCTAATTGGCCACCGTGCGTGTATTTCGAGTTGTGTGTTTCCAGGTGTGTGATTACGAATACACTGAAAACGATATCGAACCCCGCAAGACCTTTTTTAACAGTTCTGTTTTTTTAAATGTTGATTTATTTTATTTTTTTAAAAGGAGTGACGCGACCATTACATATGAAATATTTAGGGACAACAAGTGTTGAAAGAACTGCAGTCAGGGCAACACGGTGGACCTGTGTTAAGCGTGTGTACACGAGTGCCGACACCTTGAACTGAATATTGTCAAATGCCTTCAACTTGTGAGCGTGACGCTGCACGGTACCGCCTTAAACGTCAACACATGATGACGCCCAAGCCACACTTAAAAAAAATATATATATAGATAGATAGTAAGAAACTTGGGCATGTGCAGTTTTGCAACGGTATTACTTGAATCTTTGTGGAGAAGATTTGAATCGTTCTTTTTTTTTTTTTTTTTTTTTTTACATTTTTTTAGATTTGTACATGCATTTTCTCTACAGCTGTGAAACTTCTTATCCCAAATGCTGTCCTGAATAAATAATGCTTAGGACAAAAAAGTGGCATTTCTTCTTTTTGGTTGTACAAGCGCTTCACAGTATGACTGAACATTCACAATCTAAATTCAAATATTTATTCCATATTCATTTATTGTCAGTAGGCTTTCTTTTTATTTTTCTTGGCTGCGGTGTTGCTGTTGTCCAATCAGATTCCAGCCTTTGTGAGTTTCCATGTCAATATAATCTGCCCAGGGTCTTCACATCACAATCACAATCAGAAATGCTGGCCCAGATAACTGGGGGACGATCTCTTGAATCATATTTCATTTCATATCGGTCTCAATTCTGGCCTTTGACGACATCAACATTTTCCCGTCCTGATTGACCAGTCAGGGCAAAACTTGCTACAGGCAACTTGGACTAGCAAAACACATCTTTGGCGATCTGCACACATGAATACATTTGACAGTCCGTCTGATTTTTGGTATGAGACAATTTTCATGGTGAACCGCTCCAGATAAAGTATAAGGCACAGTTGAGTCCGCTTAATATTGCCTTTTCGTATAGTATCGATGCTTTCCAATTCTAATTGCGGCGTTATAGTGGTGCTATTGAAAGGGTGAATTAAGTCCCCACTAACGGCCCATCCCCGGCAGGTCCCATCAAACCACTTGGGAGGGATCCCAGCAGAACCTGTGTCCTCGATCCAAAGCCGACAGTTTGCCCATGTCGCTGTCGCTCAGCGTGAAGTCAAAAATCTTGGCGTTCTCCCGGATCCGCTCCGGGTTGGACGACTTGGGGAGCACCGGGACGTCCTGCTGCGCCGCCCAGCGCAGCAACACCTGAAGGGAACAGAAAATGCACCAAAAGCAGGCGTCGGCAACCTTTTTGAAAGTGAGAGCTACCGATTAATGAGAAGGGCTGCGAGTTGCATATACACCCTTCTGAAATAACATTGGCTAAAGTTACCTTTGATGATATGTGATTATTAATCATTTGTGGTATTCATTTGTCGGTGTTTTTCAAAATGTTAAAAGAGTACGCAAAAGAATGACGAAGTTGAAAACAAAAAATTACATTCAAAACATGAACTACGATCAAACAGAATGACACTTAGCTTAGTTTAACAACTCCTTTTAATCATTTTTTACGAACAACAGTTCAGTTGTATTTAACTTAAGCGCAATAAATGTGGGGCGGCACGGTGGTCGACTGGTTAGCACGTCCGCCTCACA
Source organism: Filicampus tigris (assembly GCF_054856515.1). Lineage (NCBI taxonomy): Eukaryota > Metazoa > Chordata > Actinopteri > Syngnathiformes > Syngnathidae > Filicampus > Filicampus tigris. The sequence goes on from NC_141218.1 coordinate 7,649,111, forward strand.
GTTCAGAGGTCGTGGGTTCGATCCCTCCCTGTGTGGAGTTTGCATGTTCTCCCCGTGCCTGCGTGGGTTTTCTCTGGGTACTCCGGTTTCCTCCCACATTCCAAAAACATGCATGGTAGGTTGATTGGACTCTCTAAATTGCCCCTAGGTGTGAGTGCGGTTGTTTGTTTGTCTCTGCGATTGGCTGGCAACCAATTCAGGGTGTCCCCCGCCTACTGCCCGAAGACAGCTGGGATAGGCTCCAGCACGCCCCGCGACCCTTGTGAGGAGAAGCGGTATCAATAATGGATAGATGGATGGACAATAAATGTGTTTTTTCATATTAAAACCTCAGCCTTAGTAGTTTTTGACTATTTTCATGTTGGCCATTATGAAGGTACTTGGAGAGCTCATTATTTTTTGATGTGGTACTTGGTGTAAATTGTTCGAGAACTACCGATGATGATGTCCCACAACAATTATAACCAATGATTTCATTATTATGATTTAACAAGGTGGGAGACAAGTGAATATCAATGTGCAACACTTGATAAAACTGCAAGCGATTGCATTCCAAGGAAATCACAATCTCCCATCACTAGTGAGCTAGGTTATAGTGCCATTTTTGGGGTTAATCCTGAAATGTCACCCAATTTCCCTATCTTTTTGCATTTTTAATTGTTTTTTTTTTTTAAGAAAAACCCTGTTTGCAAGTGAGACGCTCACCTGAGCGGGCGTGCGCTGGCAGGTCTCGGCCACTTGGACCACCTGCGGGTCCGCGAGGAGCTCGCCCCTCCCCAGGGAAGTGTAGGCCTGGAAGCACACACCAAACTCCTGGCACACGCGCCTCAACTCGACCTGGCGTTCAAGTGGATGGAACTCCACCTGAGGGAGGGGGCCGGCGTCAACGTCGAGACACAAACGCAGTCATCAAGCTAGATGACAAACGTCCATATTTGGTCCTACGTACCTGCAGCAACGCTGGCCGGACCTTACAGCTGCCCATGAGCTCCCTCATGTGTGCCGGCGTGTAGTTGGACACCCCGATGGCCTTGAGTTTCCCTTGAGCGTGGAGCTCCTCCAGGGCGGCCCAACTCTGAGCTCTGTTGCCTGCTGGCACCACCATAATTAGCGCCACGTCTGCAGACGAACCGAACAGAAGGTCTTACGCAAATCCATCTACGCGCCTGGGTTGCGCTGGTCAGTGACGTCCAGGCCCCGAGTCCCAGGCCAGTGAATCAGGTAGAGGTCGATGTAGTCCATCCCGAGGCTGGACAGGCTGTCGAGGGCTCCTTCCATGGCCCCCTCACCCTGATCTTTGGGGCTCAGTTTACTGCAGGGAGCAGAAGGAACGCGTCATTTGCCGGTCCAGTGGGACTTTGTGGTACTCAAAGTACTCATAATCGGATACTTGTGTCAAGACTCTGGACAATACGGAAGTACAGGGGTCAGCTCCTTTACTTACAGCAGATATCATAAGTACCCACACGCCTGTCCAAATTCCAGATTTTGGGATGCAAACAAATCACGCCAAGATAGATCATTTCAAAATTTGGTGGTTAATTCATGCCTTGGAAATTCTTTTGTAGCCTACTCCTGACGAATGACTGATTTTGGAAATTGGGTTGTTTTGTAATTCAGTTAAGTGAAAAGCAACAGTTTGCTAAATTAGAATACACAAGAAGTGACTCCAAACTGTCTGCTCAAGAACAACTGCGAAAGGTGGAGGTGTGAAACCGTCTCTATGCATTTCAATGAGAGGAAGAAACCCCCACACTTTAAGACCACACGCTGTTTCTTTGTTCGACCACCCGAATGTGTCTGTCTAACGTGTGCTGGCCGCATCATCGGCATTTAGGATGCTTTAAAAATGCAGCTTTGAGAGTCCTCTTGGCCAGACCTTCAGAATGCTGCGTGTCTTCCTGTCAAATCGTGTGACTCTTTACAAAGTGGCGCAAGTAACTTGTATTTGTTTCAGGTATTCTCAATCACAACAAGTCATTTCCCTCTCACAATAGAACCAGGGCTTGTGCTGTAAGATGTGACCACAAAAATGTTAAGAAAGGCCTACCAGAACATCTAAACTTTATTTATTATTATTATTATTATTATTATTATTATTATTATCATTATTAATCAAAGGCATTTCTGCTGACCCCCACTGATCATGAGTTTGAATGTGAGTGGTTCATTCACATTTCCAATTATAAGTGGGTGTGAACACTTGTTAGCAACATACACACACCTGGTGATGAACACGTCCTTTCTGGTCAAGCCGTATTTTGGTAGGAGCTCTTTGAGGGCGCGACCCAGCTCGGCTTCATTCCTGTACACAGCGGCGCTGTCGAAGGCCCGGTAGCCCGCAGCCAGGGACGCATCCACAGCTTGGAGCACGGCCTCTCCGCCGCACAGTTTGTACATGCCCAAACCCAAAAGGGGCATCCGAGCCCCAGTGTTGAGGAGGACGGATGGTGCAGTGGGGGCTGAGGAGGACATCTTCGTCTGTGGAGCTAATGTTCTGCAAGCAAGGAGGAGAGAGTTATGCCAGGAATCTAGGAAAGCGTCACTGTGTGCACTGAATGACCGAGTGAGGCAATGGCCCACTGGTCTCATGACAAAACTGTAACAAGTGGAGCAGTGTAGTATGACACGTAAAACTGCCTTTGGACAATTAGCATTCTTAAAACAATCCATAAAAGAATAGAACCAGCTCGCCGCAATTATAGAACTTTCTGCTAAGAAACAAAACAAATGAACTTGAGAAAACAAGCCTGTCAGTATTGACTTCTTTTACACTTGAATACACGAAGAAACTTACAAGTTCCAGTGAGGAGGGAGTCTGGTGCAGTACAGTACTCAAGTAAATTTACTTGGTTACTATCCATCATATTGCACTATGCTGGTAGTCTGGCACTGTATTGACGTTGCATTGATGTGTTAGGGAAACGTTATCTCACCTATCTGGGCGTTTGTGTTGCTTTCTTCGTTCTAAAGCTTGCAAAGAGGAAGTAAGAGGAAGAACAAAAATACGATGGAGGCCATAAACACGAACTCGGCAGAGGTTGGCTCGACCATAGACACTCGTACTTCTATCTAGATACCACTTTAAAATGTACGTCAACGCTGTCGCCATATTTGATGTGGCAAACATGGGCAGTGGGTGTCGAAGCACCAAAAACAACGTTATTTTTATGTTTGCACAAGTATTTATTTACAGGTACCAACGCATGTTACACTATTATCGTGATGGTAAATATTGAAAGAGATATGGAAGTATACGTTTTTACTTTCAATATTAAAAGTAGCATAATGTAATATGTCATATGTGATGGTAAATATTGGAAGAGATATGGAAGTATACGTTTTTACTTTCAATATTAAAAGTAGCATATGAAATATATGTCATATGAAATACACTTTGCGTGTGCGTGGGTGCGTGTGCGTGTGGGGGGGCGCATGTGTGTGTGGGGGTGTGTGAATGAGTAATTAACAGGTACTAATTGTGCACTTTTTTATTTAATTTAAAACAAAATTGAAATAAATCTGACCTTGTTGACTGTAATAAAGGTTCATTTGTTGCCTGTGGTTGTTAAACAAATACACAGGAAGAGGAGTTTGAAGAAATAATTGTGTATGAAACTGCAACGGCAATATCGGGGGGCAGGCGGGAATCAAAATTAGAGTATTTTTTTCAGAATCGCTCATCCCTATTTAGCAAGAAGCGCGTGAATGTGATTCCGTACACAGCTTTCTTTTTTGCCTTGTTGCTAGGGGAAGAGGCCTGCCGCGCACAATGCGCTGTAATTGGCCAGGATCCTGCCTCATCAGCCAATCAGTGTCCAGCGTTTCCTCTGAGAGTGATGATTTGTCATGATGATAATCACAAATCAATAACCTGTCCACAATCCTATACATTTTTAATTGAATTATAATAAATATCAGTTATTGTGACTCCGCTTGCTGTGCTGCGTACGGCAAACATGCTGGAAAAATGTCAAGTCAAACTGATGATACCAAGTTTGCTATTTTTCAAAATAAGTGCAAAGGTGGAAGAATTTTTGACGTTGTAGCACCATTATATGGTGTCGTGTTTGCTTGCTCGTCGTCAACAAATGAAACCGTAAACGCCATATACGGCAAGAAAGTCGCGTCTATTTGATCCTGGGTCCATCGCGTTCAAACAGTCCGCGGAGATAGCTTTTGTTTCGAAAGTGCGCCGGACGTAAACGGCGCAGTACTGCGAGCTCTACGCGCGACGGGAGCTGATGGCGGCGGGGCTGGCGGAGGGTCTCACCGAGGAGGCGGGGAAGGCTCCAGGCAGAGCGAGGAGGCCCCGGCGGTACCGACACACCGAACCAGAAGCCCACAGCGAGGACTGATGGAGCGGTACGCGTCGTGTTTGTCTTATATGTGGACAGAACGTGTGTTTGTGTGGATGTGGCGTTCACGGACCACACGCCATCGTGTTTTGGCTGTTTTGCACTGAGTCGAGTGTGAACGCGATAAACCTGCTAGCTGCCTCTTGTCATAACAACTTCGAAGGTCCGGGGGCGCTAGTGAGTCAGTGCGCCTTCAGTTGTCATGGAAACTGCAGCCAACGTACACGTGACTGCCAGAGGCAAAATTAACACTGTATGCTACTAAAATAGCCACAAAGAAGCTCGAAGGAGGAAAATACTCTACTCTGAGTATTCATAACCTTAACTGAGCCAAGGCACATATTTTACATTGGAAAAAAATGTGGCACACCTTTAACAACATCACAAACATATATCTTGAAATAATGATGCTCTTGTCTCAATTTACTCACAAATTTACTTTCAAACAGTCATCTTCACCATGCTGCTTACATTTTGACATCATGAGACAGAGATGACTCTAACAATGATCACAATGTGCAAAGATTACTGAAACATTCAACAGTCTTGTACATTCAAAGGTGTACAGAAGTTCAAACAAAGTTCACCTGTAAAGGAGACATTAAGATGTGACGGTTATGCCAAAAAAATGTGGAAATCAGGAAGCAAATGCTTTTTCACAGCATTGTATGTCTTGTGTCTCTGCAGGTGGGATCGCCTCTCGGCTGCCATCTTGTCTCCTCTAGCTGTCGTGCCCCCCAGCGTGGCACTTGAAGGATTTTGCCTGTTAGCGTAGCTTGAGACCTCTGTGTTGTCAAAACGCTAGCAGGCTAACAACTCAAGACAATTCTCCTCACAGTTACCGGCAACAAGCTAGCTGAGTGCTGGCATCGTAGGGGCAGAATTGACTTGTGGTAATAACGATGGAACGACAACGATCGGCTTACATGTTCAGTTGCTAGCAGGTGGTTAGCACAAGTAGGTAGCGGTGGCGCGGGACTAGGGAAATCGGTTGAGCAGGGGTGCGATGGAGTACCACTCCGGTGGCAGCCTGCCCCTGCTGGGGAGACCGCGCTACTGCCCTGGCGCCAATGCTAACGGCGGCTACCTATGTGAGATGGGGCACTGCTGCGGCGAGACGGGCTGCTGCACGTACTACTACGAGCTGTGGTGTGAGTTGTTCGGAATCACTCCCTATGCACTCGTGGCCTATAGAGTGACTTTGTAGTGGTGTTCGAATGTATCGTGATTATTATAGTGCCCTTTATGTAAGTCACAATACATTTTGATGAGTAGTGAACAATAACGGTCACCAGAAAGCAATACTGTATATGCAATGATGCACTGCATGAACATACTGTATCTTTAGTACAGGCAGAGGAACACACACATCACAACACGGAGCAGTGACTGCATTCGGAATCAATCATTCATTCATTCACTACTCCCAAGTCACTATTTAAGGATTTTTTTGTCGAACGGACCTAGATAGTTCTAAAAATCCCTTTGTGAGTGAATGATTCGTGGTTGTCACCTGTCTTGTGATGATGATGTCTCGTGCAGGGTTCTGGCTGCTGTGGACGGCCCTCATCATGTTCAGCTGCTGTTGCGCGTACCGTCACCGGCGAGCCAAAGTGCGAGCGCAGCAGCAGCAGCGGCGCCAGCGAGAGATCAGCCTGCTAGCCTACCAGGGCACCGCCTCCTACCCGTCCTCCATGCTGGACCTTAGTAAGTCGGCCGCATCTCGTGTCTCTCAGAACGAGGAGATGCGCCCCCACGGCGGGTGTTGACATGTGACCTGCGCGCAGGTTTCCTGGCGTCGCTCAAGCTGCCGTCGTACGAGGAGGTGGCGGCGCAGCCCTCCACGCCGCCGCCCCCCTACAGCTCAGTTTTCACGGCGCCGCGCTACCCACAGCCCCCCCGCACCGCCGACCCCCACCTGCTCATGCAGCACGACCCGCTGCTCCACCGCCCGCTCAGCGACGGTCCCTCCTCGCTCAGCTCGGACAACAGGTGCGTAGCCGTCGTGCCTGTCTCCGTTCCACCAATCAAACGGTGCCAGCCAGTCACGTGACCGCACATAAGGTCTCGGTGCCCGGTCATGTTTTTAAACGAAAAAAACTGGTAAAAACAGTAGACAAAAAGAATGGCTATGTAATCTCTGGCTGGCGAGCCTGTTGTGCTGTTTCATGATTGTAAACAAAGTTCATTTAAGACAGTTTCTTGTAGCTCGGCATGTTCAATCCAAATTTATTTCAGACCAGTATGAGTATTTACTCTTTGAGTACTCACTGATACCAAGTACCAATACCTGTATTACTTTTGGAATAGAAAATTCCAACAAATTGTGAGCAAAGACCTTTCTGACTCAGATGATGATTGGCCAGTGTGTCCGCCGCAGTATAGCACCAACTACGAAATTGAGGACTTAGTCAATGTCAGATTTTTTTGCCTTAAAGACACAATGTGCAGAATTTTCCATGACCATTATATAAACCCACTATTCATTTCAACAATATGAAAAAAGAAATGCTTTATCACTTCAACCTAATTATTTTTATATAATCGTAGGTGAAGTAATCTCGAATTATATTACATAGGGCGCACCTCCCCTACTGGAGGCTGCCATGTTTCGCTGCCATCTTTGTGCTACGGCTACTCGAAGGAAACAAACTTAGCGAACGTAGTTCCTAAACATCATGACTACTGCGTGTGTAACAAATGCAATGCACTTACTTCATCACTTGAGGGAATTCTGGAAGTCGTTCGTGATGACATTTTTCTTGCCCCTCTGCTGAAGAATCTGCTGGCAGTCTTGCGACACCATCGTGCGTGTGCTTCAAAATGCACGCGCTTCCATCTTAGGTCGTTGCATTCTGTTACTTGACCACTAGATGGCACTGAATGCTACACATTGTCATTTTGATGCCTTAAGCCTGTGTCTCACAGAGCAGCAAGGTTTGCAAGTGTGTGCGCATGTAACAATTTTTTTTTTGTCAAGGCTCGTTGTTGTTGCAAAAGGTTGCAAAGACTTACTCAACTAATTATTTGGAAGACTACATTTTACACTTACTTGAGTCATATTCTAAAATATTAGTACTCCTACTTGAGTACAGTTTGTGGTTACTCTACCCACCTCTGCCTATTTGCTACTTGTAGCACTGGCTTCCTTATCCGCATCCAAAAAATCCAACATGTATGTTATTGCTGTCATTTGTTGTTGTTATTGTTGTTTCTTTTGTCTTTGTTGTTTTTTCCGTCTGACTCCCATTTCCACTAAATATCCATCACAAGACAAATAACCGCAGAGGGAGTGTATTAAACTCCCTCAAGTGTTTCTGCGTAAAAAGGCATCCAGATTCTCCATACAGTATCAGCAAGCAGGTTAAAACAACAAACCTGCTATTTTTCTTTCCTGCAGCTCCAGCTGCTCCTGTGACTCCTGCTGCCCCTCATCTCTGTGTAGCTCCTCCCCCTCCGCACCCCTGACCTATGAAACGGACACAAGCCACGCCTCCACGCCCAGCGAGCTGGCACCCCTCCCCTTTGATGTCGCCACGGAGACCCTCCCACAGGCTCCTCTCTCTCCTGGCTCCGACACCACGCCTGCCCTCGCCGACGCGGCTGCCGCATCGAAAACCAGCTCGGCGCCGCCCAACAGTCCGCCCGCGAACCCCGCCCTGCCTCTGCTCGTAGACCCGGAATCCGCCCCCAAGAAGTCTCCCGGTTCCGGCGGGTGCACGGCAACCTGTGGCCTCGCCCCTCCCGCCACCTCTTTCCTCCTGGACGCACCACTAACCGCCCGGCACTCGCAGGCCCCAGCCAAGCAGACGCTCTTTTCGCCGTGCGTGGATGTCTTTCAAGCGGAGCCGGAAGAGGAGGCGAATGAAGACGACGTGGACGCCGACGAGAGCCAGTACCGCCACCGGAGACTGACCGGCGACTCGGGCATCGAGGTGTGCCGCTGCCGTGTCCAGGGTCAGGAGGCGCGGGAGGAGGACTCCGCCGAGCCAGAGAGCGGCGCTGGGGGAAAGATCTCTGATCTCCACGACAGCGTGGACTGTCCCTCCAAGTGCGCTGTCACGCCGTGCCACCCCCCCGAGGAGGCGGGCGACGTTGTGATTGTCGTGGAGACGGCGTGATGGACAGAGGCGGTCGTCAACGGCAGATGATTGACAGGTCTGTCTTGAGATCCCAAAAGACGGAAAGCTCCAGCCATCCATCCTCATTTCTCATCTGCTTCATTATCAGATGTAGACACTTCACTTTTTGGAAGCAGACACATCCTGTTTGACATGAAGACGTCCTGATTGGACATGGACATCACCTGATTGACATGGCAACTTACTGATGTGGCAAACACATGATTGGACGTGTATTTCCGATTGGGCTTGTACGTACATATTCTGATTGGACCTAGATCTATCCTGATTAGACATGTATATTTGTCACTGGACATTTCCTGTTTGGACGTGGACGTGTCTTCTGTGACATGGATGCGTCTTAATTGGGCATGTTTTTTTTGGGGGGGGGGGGGGGGGGGAGTTGGACAAGCATACTTCCAGCTGGATATGTACACTTCCAGATTGGACATGGACACTTCCTGTTTTAACTCAGACACATCCTGTTTAACATGTACACTTCCAAATTGGACGTGCACTTGCTGAATGGACATGTACACTCCAGATTGGACATGGACACTTACTGTTGAATGTCAACACGCACTCCTGATCGGACACGTACACTCCCTGATTGAACATGGACACATTCTGTTTGGACAAGGATACCTCCTTGTTGTCTACACTTCCTGATTGGAAATGTACACTTCCTGATTGGTCATGCACACTTCCTGAGCGGACATGGGCACTTCCTGTTTTGACATGAACTCTTCCTGATTGGAAACGGACACTTCATGTTTACTTGACAGACAGGTGAGTGGAAAATAAGCTTCCACTCCACCCCTCCTTTGTGTGCTAGATGTGGTGCTTTTCTTCTTCTTTAGCTGAGGGACTGGAGCTGCAGAGCGCCCTCTGTGGTGGATTACTGTTACTACAGCTAGCCAAGTTTGTAGCTCTCTTCTTTCTCCTTTTTACTCTAGTCAGAACACACAACTTGATTGTACGCCGACACAGCGCTTGCCAGATGCTAACTCTTTAGGAGCCCAGCGCTAATCACCAGTAGCGCACGCGTTTGTCACCTTAAAAAAGAAAAAACAATGGTAGCAAGTGGCACCTAATCTCTTGTAAAGCCATTAAAACTAATGTGCTCGAGTTTTTTTTGGCTTCTCAGTTAGAGTACGTCACTTGCGTCTGGTTTACAACTTTTACGCGTCGACGGGTTCAGTTTTTCTCTGCTCGTCGTTACTTCCTGTTTGTGTCGTGATGAGGCCAATTCTTCTAATTCTGATGATCTCTGAATACGTGTTTTGGTGTGTGAGCTGTGCTAAATAAACGGATCACGTGTACTACACTTTTGTTTATTGAAGCACCTCAAGTCATTTCAGATCTTGCTCGTGTTAGTCATTGATGCTAAAAATTTGAAATATGACATTTTCATAGCAACTGGCTAGTTAACATGAGTGCCAACGTCCCACCCCGCCCTCGGCCTGATGGCGACCTTATAAGGCAGTGGCTGTAAAACGACGCCAAGACGCCCCTGCAGGTTGGGAGGCAAAGCCCCGTCCGGCAGCATAAAGCTCATTCGCTGAAGCATGGAGGACAAAAAGAGGAAGAGTTCCATCCTAGCCAGTGATTCGCCCACACAGATGCGAGGCCCCGCCCCAAATGGCAGGAAGCAGGAGGGTGAGATCCGCTGACCCTGACCGTCAAGGAAGCGATCTGGAAGTTTTATGGCAACTTTTTAGGTTCACTTTTGGATCCCTTTTTGGCATGTTGGTCTGGGTTACCCGGCTTGAACAGGTCCGGTTGCTCCCAGTGGTCAGGGTGGTGATGGATGGCCCACATGTTGATCAACACCCGAGTCCCGCGGCGGACGGCGTGACACCCGATGCTGTGGTGAGAAACCGACATCAGCCCCCCCCCCCCCCCCGCGCGCACGCTGCGCCTGCGCTCATCTGCCGTACCTGCTGTCGGCCATGGCGGCGTGCGGGATCAGCACCGGGCTCACCGGCCGGATCCGCATCCCCTCGTTGATGATGCTATCCAGATACGGGAGCCTCCCACGGTCCGCCGCACGCACAGCTCGTTCACCCAATTCCTCGTCCAGCTCCTTCTGCGCGCGCTCCTGGACCTGCGAGGAGGATGCCGCAGAGCTACAGTCATCAAATGCGGGTGGCTCGGCCAAAATGCGTGTAAGCGTTTACCTCGGGGTGGTGGAGTAGGTAAGCCAGGATCCAAAGCAGCGTAGTGGACGTCGTCTCCACGCCGGCGCCGAAGGCCTCTGCCGCCGTCATCAACACATGGTCGTCTGTGATAGCCGCCCCGCCGGATCCGGGTGAACCTTGACCTTTCAGCAAGGCGTCCAGGAGATCTCGAGGGTCACCTTTGCTCAGCGCCGCCTGCGAGCGAGACTTTGCACAATGCCACGTTGCCACGTACGAGAAGCCTGTGCCTTCTCCTGACATCTTTCACCTTGTGTTCGTGCAGTTTTTGCGCGAGGAGGCGGTCTCGAACGGCGATGCACGCCCGTAGCTCGCTCAGCGACGCGTTTGGGAACACCTGAGTAGCAGCAGAAGCTTATCAGGTGGTGGGGTTACGCCGACGGGTCGGCTCGTACCTTCATCCAGGAGAAGATGTCGACCAGTCCTCCCCTGGTGATCGTCCGCACAATGCCGTCATTGTAGCGCATCACCTCCTGCAGCTCTCCGTCGCCATGTTTGTAGGTGGTGCCGAACACCAGGGTGCACACCACGTTAGTGACGGCCGTGGTCACTGCGAGTGACGGGTCCAAGCTGCGCCCATCGCTGGACAGCAGCTCTGCGCACAGACTGTCCACCTCGGACAAAACTGACAAAATGTCATCGCCGTAGGCTGTGAACTCAGGCCAGGAGGCCCGTGATATAAGTTTGTGGAGTAAGAGTTAATTCACACTTTTTTAGCCATCTCCGGGGGCGGCCATTTTGTCACTTCTGTCGACTGAAAATGACATCACACCTGCTCAGGGCTCAGATAACGACCAATCACGGCTGACCTGTTTTCTGAAGCTGAGCCGTGATTGGCCGTAATCTGAGCCTTGAGTGTCTGTTATGTCATTTTCAGTTTACAGCAGTGACAAAATGGCCGCCCTCTGAGATGGCTAAAAAGGGGTACATTTTGCTGCTTAACTCATATTCCACAAATGCAATATTAATCAGAATGCCGTGTTTCAACTAGTGGGGCTGCTGGGAACATATTCTAGAAAAAAAAGGTGTATTTGATTTCTGCTTTAACTTGTTCCAAAACATGTTTTTCCCCTTTCAAATGAATGGAAATAGACCTAGAAATAATCTGTTGCAGTCCCACAACCAAATTGTTCCAGCGAGAGCACGGACACAGACGTACCCACGACTCCTTCTGCGGCTTCCTAACAGCACAATCACTTGCACTTTTTACTTTCCTCGGCAGCCATACTGAGGGCGAATGTAGAGCAGAAAAACAATAACAAAACAATAATATCTCTGGGCGAAATACGGAGAGAATGACAGTCACGATGTGCGCGAGAAGGCACAACTGTCGTGACTCTGCAAACTGCAATATAGTTTGTGATTCGAAGCAATATTTGTCTGAAAATCTTGGTCAGGAAATGGTGCATTCGTGACCTGAGGTCCCGCTCTACGTACCAATGTCCTGCAGGCGGCTGCTTCCTTCCCCGAAAAGAGCAAAGGAAGTGTGCACCAGGCGGCGGTGCAGCTTCCACAGCGGCGAGTAGTCAGAGAAGGCGATGTCTTTCCCGCCTCGGGTCAGCAGATCGGTGGTCACCTGCCGAGCGTAACGTCAGTTGACGCGTGGCACGAAAAGGAAGTGCTTCGCGATGCGTCACCATTCTGGGGCGCCCGGCGAAGTCTCGCCCTCGCTGCAGCAAAACCTCTCTGGCGTGGCCGTGGGCGTTGACCACCACGGTGCGATGCGGCCCCAGGTAGAGCTCGAACAACGGCCCGTACCTGCCACACACGCGCGCGCAGGCTTTAGTCAGCGCAGGAGGCCGTGCCGGTCCACAGGGTTCAAGGTCTCACTTTCGGCCCAACTGCATGAAGAGCAGGTGCGGGGGTGTGGCACCCCTCATCCAAGGCAGACTGCCCACCACGGGCAGGCGGGGCAGGCCGGGCATCCCGCCGGGGTGCTGGGCAAGCGCCAGCAGGACGGCAGTGCCGGCGGCGGCGAGGACGAGGAACACCGAAAGGAGCGACGAGACGCTCGCGGGAAAGACATAGGCCACCATGGCAGGGAAATGAAGAGAGAGGCGGAGTGGCTCGGCTTTTAAAGTCTGAGGGCTGGATCGACCTTGTGCAGGTTGGAGGTTGCGCGTGTTTGCCTGCATCAGGCGACCTTGCTGATACCACGGCGCATACCGATCCAAAGCGGGCCCAATGTTGATCATTGGGTGCCATGATAAACACCCCGGGGTTCAGGTGGTTGCCATGGAAACACCCGCCGCTAGGGGGCGCCGTTGAGCATGTTGGCGTCTTTGATTTTTCAACTTAACTCTTGTGTGAATGTTCTCCTGTCGCCATGGAAACCACATCCCATCCACTGCAGCAAACCTGAATGTTGTGTTTGTCAGAAAATGTTGTTTACGCTCATCATGCAGATTTTCATCCAAACAGGCGTCGCCATGGAAGCAACACCGCACATGCACACGCACACACACACCCACGCACACACACACACACGCACACACACACACACACACACACTGGATGTATCTGCAGCGGGTGTCAGATGCACTGCCGCAGTGAGGAAAGCCCGTCGCTCCTTTTATGGCGCGGGGATGCCCGCCGTCACCACAGGAAGTCGGCCATGTTTGGGCATTCTTGACGTGCACGGTGGGGGGAATCCCTCGCGCCGCTCTCCGCCAATGAGGGGGCGCCAGCGTTGCCACGGAGACGGAGGGTATAAAAGGGCCTGCGAGCACAGCATCTCGGCATCCTTGGCACCAAGTGAGCGCAGCGACGCAAACTCCGGACGCACCATCCCGCCTGAAATCCGCTCTTAGGGAATTCCCACCTCTCTTTGGACCGCCATGCTTGCTGAGCGCCACTGCAGCTTCCTGTCCGACTTCGAGGACGCGTGCAGCGCCTGGGTGAACAGCGTGGAGTCCAACCGCTGCGACGTCAGTGAGCTCGATGTAACAGGTGAGTTGTCGAAGCATCATCATCATCATTCGCATCTTCTTGGTTGCTTGCGTGCTGCTGATATCATCGTGCTGTTATGCAACAATAACAAATGCCCCCCCCCCCCTTCTTCTGTCGCCCTCCAGTCGTCTCGCCGGGAACTGACGCCTCAGACTCAGATTTCTTCTCTGACTTCAGCGACTCAGACTCGCTCTCGCCCTCCCTCGACTTCAGCGGCAGCTTCCTGCCTGAACCGACGGTGCCGGCGGCCGTGGGCCTGAGCAGCACAGCGGACGCCATCCTCAACATGATCACGGAGATTGTTGGAATCTGCACCGAAATGGAGCAGCAGGGCGACACCGTCTACCCTCCTCTGGCCACGGTCAAGAGCGAGTCATCCGGCTCCAGCTGTGGGGCCGACTACCGCGCAACGCCGGCCGCTCCAGACTTCATCGAGGCTCTTCTGAGCCATGACGGCGGCCTGATGGAGACGAAGGCAGTGGAGGTCAAGCAGGAAGTGCTGGCGCCGGAGGACTGGGTGAAGAACTGGAGGGTCGACACTGAAGGAGACCACGTCAAAATGGAGGTGGACACCCACTGTCCTGCCCCCTCCACCTTAGACCCCGACCTCCTGTCGTCCCTCCTGCACGGCACCTTCCCAGCCGTGCACCTGAGCGGCGTGCCAGCAGTCGCCAAAGTGTCCCGGAAGGGCCGCAGAGCTCTAGCCAAGAGCGGCGTGAAGGCCAAGGCGTTCCCGTGCTCTGTGGAGGGCTGCGAGCGGCGCTTCTCGCGCTCGGATGAACTCAACAGGCACGTGCGCGTCCACACGGGACAGAAGCCCTTCCAGTGCGGTGTGTGCGCGAGGAGCTTCAGCCGTAGCGACCACCTGACCACGCACACGCGCACGCACACGGGAGAGAAGCCCTTCTCTTGCGACGTGTGCGGCAAGCGCTTTGCACGCAGTGACGAGAGGAAGCGGCACGGGCGCGTGCATGTCAAGCAGCAGCTGCGAGCGCAGATGATGGCCGCCTATTCGCTGGCTGTGAGCGCCGTGTGAGGTGCGGCATCCGGCGGAGTGTGCCACGGCGGTGGCGTTGGCAAAACCTTCGGGACCTGAAGAAAGTCCACTTTTGGCCTCCTCACGAGACGCACGTGGGCCCAGCAGGTGCATGCTGGGAGTCGGAGGCTTGGACGAGACCAATCGACTTGTCTGCATGAGGGTGAAAAGTGACGTGACCTCCATGTTTGTACAATAGCTCTATTTTTGTAGATGTTTCTATGACTTGTCATGTGACTTTTCAATGACTTGCACTGATGCATTGTGGGATATGTGTTTAATGTCCCTGCTTGAGGATGCTTCAATAAAAAAGTAAGAAAAAGCAGGATGGAATCCAATGTACTTCCTTATAAACATCATCATCATCATCATCATCAACTGCCAGCTTGTGTGTCTGTGTGCGCGGAAGATTCGGTCGCCATGGTGACTGAAGTTGTGTGAGTCATCTCGACAGCGTTCCATACACAAGGTCTCTGTGGCATCGGGAGACATCGCCATGGCGACGACGTGTAACATCAAGGTCGGCCAACGTGGTTTTATAACAACAACAACAGTTAATCATGTGACCCTGAAGGTCCTCCAGGCGGCAGCATGGCTCCATGCATCTTCGTTCAGATGGTTTGGAGTCATTCAAGTATTAAATAGTTATTATTATATCTATATATATTTGTTAATAATATAATTGTAATAATATTTCAATCCCTCTCTCTCTCTCTCTCTCTCTCTCTCTATCTATCTATCTACTTATATATATATATATATATATATATATATATATATATATATATATATATATATATATATATATATATATATATATATATATATATATATATATATATGTCCATAGAGTGGAAAAATAAACCAAATAGAAACAAATTACATGTAAAAATGAAATGACACATGTAATGAGGGTAAAATCTCAAGGTGTTGATATCCCCCCCACGCAACATTTATTTATTTATTTATTTATTTATTTATTTATTTATTTATTTTTAGCCTAGCCCTTATTTAACCAAAGTTTGCAAACATTTAAAATAACGCTAAAAAATTATTTAATTCATTTTATTGAGGAATAAAAGTTGAACAAACATGTTGATGAAGTTTGTTTCTTTATCAATACGGGGGTTTCACACTTGTTCACGCGACACAGCGCTAACGCGCCGGTCTAGTTTTGTCCGACTGGGCGTGAGCTGTGGCGGAAGGGTAGCAGTTCCTGAATAAAAATGCGTCCTTTTACTGCTTGTGGGGATAAAGCAATTGAAGAGCATCAACGACTTTGTCCTTTAAACACGAACGAGGGCGTTTCAGTGTAATTCACAGTGGTGAGTGGACATCAAAGAAACGTGATAAACAGTATCAGTTATACAAAGGCAGCAGCATTCATATGTAAAATGTATCCATAATTCAATTCTTGATTTTAGCAGCAGATATTGACATTAGATAATGTTAGTTCGTTCAGAAAGACAAAGAAAATAGGTTTTACCTCGGCAAATTTACATTTGTGAATATAAGACTTCACTAGAAAGATAATGTGGTTGAGACATGAACTTTGTGCACTGTAGAAAGAAGATTTATGATGTCTGGTTCATTTACTAGCACTTGCGTTATAGAGGCATATTAGCCACATCTAAGATGGCATATGCGCTGTCGTAACACAAAAACGGGCCAAACCTCTCAAGAGGGTTTGTCTATGAGCAACATATGGAGGGAGTACCACATCCGGGCACTTGGAGTGTTCCATTTCCGTCTACCACTGATGACGTTTCAGGCGTCCACAAGAAGAAGAAGAAAAAGAAGCAGCAGTTCAGCTGCCCCTTTGGCGGCCAACCATCCATAAAAAATCACCAATGTGTTGACGGAACGGGGGCGTCCTTTCCCTCCTAACCCGAAGTCGAGGAGCGCAAAACCTCAAGTTCGAATGTTGACCGGGGAGTGAGAACCTCATGAAAAGGTGCCGGTTCGAGCAGCGAGAGTGATCGCGACCAGGTACGGAAGCTAACCGCCTAGCATGCTAACATAACCACCAAACAACGATCAGATGTAGTCTGGAGATCATCACTTTTCAGTTATTATGGACGGGACGCTGCTACTGTGCTGTTAGCATAGCAGACAAATTAGCTGGCTTATATGACTGAGGCTCCCAGCCTTGTGATGATAAAAAAGTCCCTATTATTCAAGTGTTTATGTATTTCTGTTTCCACTGGGTCACGCTGAATGTATTTTACTGCCCACAAATAATCGCACATGATTAAAAGGTCACTTTGATTATCCTGAGCATGTTCTCCTGCGGGTGGTCGACTGGTTAGCACCTCCGCCTCACAGTTCAGAGGTCGTGGGTTCGATCCCGGCCCAGGCCTCCCCGTGTGGAGTTTGCATGTTCTCCACGGGCCTGCGTGGGTTTTCTCCGGGTACTCCGGTTTCCTCCCACATTCCAAAAACATGCATGGTAAATTGATTGGACTCTCTAAATTGTCCCTAAGTGTGATTGCGCGTGCGGTTGTTTGTTTGTCTCTGTGTGCCCTGCGATTGGCTGGCAACCGATTCAGGGTGTCCCCCGCCTACTGCCCAAAGACTGCTGGGATAGGCTCCAGCACGCCCCCGCGACCCTTGTGAGGAAAAGTGGTATCGATGATGGATGGATGGATGGATGGATGTTCTCCTGCTCCCATTGGCTGATGCAAAGTTATATTCCAAAAACAACGACTTATGATGTTACACTATGCACAAGTCACTCTTAATCAAATGTTTGTGTCACACAAATCTCGATTTTTCATGAACGATGATCTTATTTTGCATCTCTTGCGTGGTTAGGTGATGGCCCCCACCGCTATGAAGCTGCGTGTTCGCCGCCGCGACAACAACAACAGTAACCGCGGCAACCGCCCGCCCGAAGAAGCGGAACCGAGACGAGCAAGTCGCAGGAAGAAGAAGACGAGCGCCGACGCGCAGGCCACAGCATCGTCTCCTCCCGCGCCGTCAGCACGCGCAGCTCTGACGTCGGCGGAGGCGTCGCCCGATTCCAAGTGTCCCATTTGCCTTGACCGCTTCAACAACATGGCGTATTTGGACCGCTGCCTGCACCGCTTCTGTTTCCCATGCATCCAGGAGTGGTCGCACAACAAGGCCGAGTGTCCTCTCTGCAAGCAGCCCTTCACCTCCATTTTGCACTCGGTGCGCGCCGAGGACGACTTCAAGGAGTACACGCTGCGTCCCGCCCCCACCGGCGGCAGCGTGGCGGCCACGGTTGCCATGGTGGCCGCCATGGCATCCGCGGCGAGGAGCGACCAGTTGAGGCTCATGCTGAGGAGGCACCGGGTGGCCGACGCCACCGAACCCGCAACCAGGAGCCAGAGGAGGGAACGAGGAGGCGCGGGGAGGAGTGAAGATGATCAGGGGGTGTGGGAGTGGTATCTGGACGTCCCGCCTATAACTCTGGCCCCGCCTCAATCAGACCAGGACGGCGAGCGGGGCTCCAGGGGCGGGGCAGATCGTGGCGTCATATTTGAAAGCCTGTCAGGCCTCGGTGAAGCTGCAGCGGATCGAGCTTCGCGGCGCCTCGTCAGCCGATTGTCCGCCAGGCTGCGTCTGCAGCGAGAAGGCGTGGCGGCGCGGCGTCTGAGGGAATGCGAGATGCTGGCCTTTCGCCGCGCCCTCTATCGCAGCGGCATCCGCGTTCGCGGCGTGGCAGGCGCCAGCGTGGCCGAGCCGCAGCGCGACATCTCGGCGGACGGCTTCCGCCGGGACCCCGGCCAGCTGAACAGACTGCGGCCTTGGCTGAGGCGCGAGCTGACGGTGCTGTACGGCGCGCACGGCACGCTGGTGGACGTCGTGCAACGTGTCATCATGGCGCGAATGGCTCGCCGCGGCTTGGAGGACGCGGCCGCCATGGAGGAAGAGCTGCAGTCCTTCCTGTTGGCGCAAACGGAGCAATTCCTCCACGAGCTGCTCTGCTTCGCCCGCTCGCCGCTCAGCCTGGACGAGTACGACTTGCACGCCGCCTACCATCCGCCGCTCGCCGACGGCAGCGGCTCCGCTTCCAGCTCTGTCATCGCCATCTCCGAGGATGAGGGCGGGGAGGAGGAGGAGGGGGGACACGGGCGCAACGACCCCTCGCACTCGGCCGCGTTGATTTCGCCGCCCTCCAGCCCTGTCCCGCAGGAGGACGAGGGGGAGTGTATGATTGTGGGCTACAAAAAGCCCATGGCCGAGCGCACGCCGGAGCTCGTGCACCTGTCGTCCGACTCCGAGCGCTCGTCGCCCGCCGTCCCGCCCTCCACCTCGGCCGCCTGCCAGGAGAAGGTGGGCTCGGTGAGCTCGGTTTGCACGCTCAGTCCGCCGGCGCCGCCGCCGGCGCCGCCCGCTGACAAAAGGAAGAAGAAAAAGAAGAGGAGGAGGAAGAGCGGCACTTTAGCCAATCCCAACCGCTCCATTTATCCCGCCCTGATGCGCTCCCTTTCGTTCTCCAGCCTGGAGTCCGGCTCCCCGCTCGCCCTCAGCCCACCGGACTGCGGCTGGGAATTCTCCTCTTCGTCGTCCTCCTCCTTCTCCTCCTCGTCCTCCTCGTCCCCCATCTGCTCCTCTTCACCACCGCTGACAACCCCTCTCTCACCGTCGCGCTGCGGCGGAGAGAAGCCCAGCGGCAAGAGGAAGTGCAAGAGCCGGCACCTGGACGAGCGCAGCCGCCCCGGCAACAGGCGGCGAGGGAGGGCGCGCAGCAAGAGAGAGGGCGACGCGTGCGAAATGGCCGCCGGTGGCGACAGGTGACGGCTTCCCGCTTTTGCCCTGGCGGCCGTGGACATCAAAACGTAGCCGGACCCCTGCCTTGAGCGCTGAACCGTACGTTCATATTGTTTTTTGGTTTCCTGTCCTGCAGCACGAGAGAGCTCCAACGCGAGCGCAGTCCCAGCGTGGAGATCATCTACGAGGGCTCCGCCCCACCGAAGCGTCATCGCAAGACGCAGCAACACGCCAGGTAAAAAAAAAAAAAAGACAAATAATTACCATGACAACCAATCAGTGAAAGCCACAATTTCCTCACAATCGGAATGGAATGAGAGAAGAATTGCCTACATACATTACACATACAGTCCAAGTAATAATAATAAAACTCACCCTAAAAAGTAATGGAGTAGTTAAAGGGGAAGTAGAACCGAACATTTTTGTTTCACGAATGTGTTCTATTGCAGGCTCACTACTTGAAACAACGCATTGTGATTAATATTGCATTTGTGGAATAAGAATTATCCACCAGTTTTTAGCCATCTCGGGGCGGCCATTTTGTCACTTCTGTCGACTGAAAATGACATCACAGTTGTCCAGGGCTCAGGTAAAATCCAATCGCAGCACACCTGTTTTCTGAAGCTGAGCCATGATTGGTCGTTTTCAGAGGTGCCATTTGCACTGATCATAATTCACAACCATTGAGTGCCAACAATTTTATTGCATTTTGACTGATTTTTCAAGACCCATAAAATATCACTTTGTATGTTCTATGATTATTTTATTCATCAAATGAAAGAATGAACTCTCCGCTTTGATTGAGAAAGTTTGATTCTACCTTTTTCCCCATTCTCTAATCATCAGTAGAATTCAACCACTTTGCCCAAAATCCAGAGAAACTCGCTTTTTGTCCAAACAAGCATATCAACCAAAACAGTGACTTTGATGCTCACATTTTGTTCTTTCGCGACTCCTCTAACATTTGAACAGTGGTTTCCTTCAATGAAGCAGCTAATTCCACATTTAGGGATGCTTTTGATTGCAAAGTAATAACCTATTTAGTGAAATGCTGTGAGTGACGCCAAGCGTTTTTTCACGTGACCGTCTCGTCATCCTCCATGACACACACATACTTCTTCTATATATAATTACTCATACACTGTCATATACATACGTAAATATGTTCCCTGTTTGAATGTATGCTTCACCTGCACGCAGCCATGATAATAAAGTGCCCCCCCCCACCACCCACACATTGTAAATAGTTGGCAAACAGAGGGGATTTTTAGTCTAAAATGGTAAACTGCTTCCATCTGCTGGCCGTTTGGCTCATTGCCACTCCTCCAAGTGCCTGCGATTTAAAGGGCCAGCGTATCAGACCCATATCAACCCCTCCTGATGACATAACTCGACCGTGGTGCTGAATGTTTTGCTTCTAATTGACCTTTTAAGTCATTCTTGGCATTTATTGAGTTCAGCTATGGTAGGAAAATAATAATGAGCATTTCTACAAGTTGCAAAGTGGCGGCCTACAGCAGAAGCTCATCATTTGGACAACAAATAAAGAAGTACCGTAATACAGTATACCATTTTTTTGAGGCGCCGCTTGGGCGATTAATTTTTTTTTGCTTTTGTGTTGTAAGCCAAAATTTGAGGCCCGAGCAAGCTTCACATATGCGTCGGCTGGTGTGAAAGGGAGAAAAAAAAATGTTGCGATGATCTAATTCTTAACTAGTTCTTTTGGATTGACGGCGCTTATCTGTCAGGACGCCGCCTGTCATCACGCTGGACAGCAACAGCAGCGACGGCGACGACTCGTCATGCCTTGCCGCCGTCCCGTCGCTGCGCTTGGACCCCGCCGACTTCTCGGACGCCTTGGCGGACGTTAAGGACGGCAGCCTTTCAAAGGTAAGAAGCGCCCCTCCCCCACTGATGCGGGCGCCGCCGCTCAAACTTCAGGATGGAGGCACCAAGGAGGAAGAGGCCAACTTTTCCCCACCCTCCTCGTCTCTTGACTTCCTGTCCCACGCCACTGACCTCTTCCAAATCGACGCGCCCGCCGGAGGTGACCTCAGCGCCCCGCCCTCCCCTTCCATCATGTCATGCCCACTCTGATGTCACCGCACTCTTTCTCCCAATCACGTGACCCGAACTCTCCTTTTGTACTGCCTCTTGACTTCAACCCTGTTTCCGTGGCAACACGCCCTGGACTCCATTCAGATGCAGTTGTCTTCGTGGCCACTGGATGGCGCACTGAGGCTTTAAAATAATAGCGAGCCTTTTTTTTTTAAGTGCGTTTAATGTGAAATTGAGTACCAGTGAGCATGTTGATGACCGTGCACGCACGCACACACACACACACACACACACACACACACACACACACACACACACACTCACACACACTCGATGACAATAAACACTTTCAGGGGATTTAAAACGTGTCCGTCATTGTGTGGAAGCATTTCCCTGCCACGCCCACATTGGAGCACACAAGTGCCGGTCCATTGTTAGCAGTTTCCTAGCAACAAGGCGCTCTGTTGTCAAGGACGACCAGCGTTCTGCCTTGCCAGTATGGGGGATGATGAGCACACACGGTTTGATGCAATCTGTGCGCACGCGCGCCAAGCATTGCTGACACTTCCTTGTTCCTTGTCGTTTTGTCTTGTTCACGAGCGTGTTTGTGGTCCTTGTAGTCCTCCTGAGGAAAGTTGTAGTCCTTTCGTACGCGTCCCACAACAAGTCTTGTTGGACCTTTGACAGAAGGTGAAGAAACGGAAGGAGTGTGGTCTGTCGAGGTTGTTCACACAATGTATTCATTGATGACTCAACTTCTGAGTGACAAAGTCCGTATATCTTTCGTTCTTTCCATTTCCGATTGGCCAAAAAAAAAAAAAAAGACAGTGACTGACTAGTTCTTTCTTTTTTAATCCTACACCAAAAAAGTGCTTGATTTTTGGCAATTCAAGGCTGCAACTAATAATAGAATAAAATTGTACGTATTTTTTCCCCCTGTAAATTGGACCAAAAAAAACAAAATTCCATCCCTTTCTTCAAAAACGGGACATTTCAAATTTCCAGTGCAGAAAATGATCAAACATGATCAAAGTGATTATAATTTGGTTCCTTGTTTACAGTTCCATGACGTCTCTGAAAAAAAAAAATCTGCAATAATATTGATCATTGTTTTCAAAAATAAGACAGATGTTTGCAAATGTTCTTAATTTTCTCAATCATATTTTGATTCAACGCAAAGATCATCAGACTGTGCCAAAAATCTGGACTACAGAAATCGGAGAATATTTACTGTTGAGAGACTGAAATTTTAAGGATTTGGACAATTTTGAATGAAACGGTGTCTATAAATGATTAATTGATGATCAAAATAGTTGTCGATTAATTTGATGATCGAGTTGTTGTCGATTGATCGATAAATTGCACCTTTAAATCCAGCACCAAACAATAAGAAAAGTGCCTGATTTTTTTAATCATTAAATTTAAGGCTCCGATTAAAAAACGTGAAATTGAAAAAAAGTCCTACAGGACTGAATTTGATTAGAAAATTTGATTGGGTTTGCGTGACACTCAAGTTTGGGAACGATCATTAATAGCGCATTAGCCGCCACCACCGCGATCCATCGGCCTTTTCATCCTACTAGAATTTGATTTCGTGTTTTCCTCAGCCTGAAATTGAAATATGAAAAATCTAACATTGTTTGTGTCGGATTAAAAAAAGAAAAACAAATCGCAAAATAATCAGTCACTTTGTCTTATTTTTGAGAAAGAAGGAGTGACACACGGATTCTCTGCCGCAAGCAGCCAATGGCGGGCAGCTTGTGCCCCAACTGTCCTCAGTCCAGTGCCAACGCGCCAGCGCAGCTTCCTGTTCGGGTCCTGGGCGCCGACTAGAAGAACCACCGGAAGGCCTCGCCGGTCGGGACGGATGGCGGCCTCTACAGAGGGGTTTGGGAAAAAAAAGAAAAAAGTGTGAAATACTCGATAAACCTTCTGACCACACACGCGCACACATACGCTATGTCGTCACACGCTTGCACCACGGATCCAATTAGCGTGTAATTGACAAAGATTAGCCTAATGTGCTAGCACGTGCGCATCCTGTCGGCGTGCGTGTGTGTGTACGGGCTAATTAGCTACGGTTTGTAGCGACTCTCACGGGAGGAAGTGAGGATGAATGGAGATGTCGTCCAGGTCGGGCAACGCTCATTAATTGAGCCGCACGCTCGCGCAAATGAACGCAGAGTAAAGAGCGGTGAGCTATGCACGGCCAATTTCGTCTCGTGGTCACATACACAAATAAACTGTTCTAAAAAGTTGTTTATTGTGACGACATTAAAAGTTATTTAGGATTATAATTACCGGTAACTAACCAAATGTTTAATGAATGAAAGCAAAACTTGATGCGTGCTTGGCGTTGCGCGAGGCCACGTTGGACCAAAACGATGACAAAATGGCGACCGGTGTGAGTGAGAGAGTGCGGCCGGCGCCTTCAAATTTGAAACTCCATTTTGAAAATGTAACGTTCATTTGGATTCCTGTGCATTTGCCAAACACAGAAAATAGAATGAATGTTTTAGAAACTGTTTGGACATTTTTGCTTCTTACGGATTTGACATCGATGCATTCCAAACGATAACGAATCGAATCGCAACCTAAAGGATCCAAATCGAATAGCAAGCTAAACGGTGAAAATGCTCAGTCTGCCGGATTTGTCTAACTCTTGAGATCCCGTGCATGTGCGCATCCGCGTTTTTATGGCATCGCAGGTTCCCGAGCCCTCCTCACCTCAAGCGCCCCTCCCCCGCCTCCCCCCGGCTTCTTCTTGAGCTCCTCGCACTTCCTGAACTTGCAGATCTGGTGGCCCGTCTTCCTGTTGCGGCAGGACGAGCACACGCCGCAGTTGATGAGCCGCCGGCACGGCCCGCACACGCCGCAGCGCTTCCGCTTCCTCTTGGACGACGACGACGATGAGGACGAGGAGGGCGGCGACAGTACCCGCGCCCCCTGCCGCCACGCCTGATGACGAGGGCGAGGACGAGGAGGGGCAGGGCGAGGAGCCGGCGTGCTGCTGGCAGTCCGCAGGCCCCCGCTGGCCGCCCGTCATCTGGAAGGCGCTGCCGGCGTCCGACATCCCGCCGGCCGTCGAACCCATCGCCATGACGATGACCCCCGGGGGTAAGCCCAGCCCCCCCAGGAAGCCGCTTCCTAGAACCCCGCCCCCGTTGCAACTGCCCCCCTCCGATAAGCCCATCACGTCCGGGTGGGCGTGTCCTTGCTTGCCCGCGCCGCAGTCGCTTCCCCCACCGTAGCCGGGCAGGAAGTTGGCGTTGCTGGGCGCCATGGGGTGGTGATGTGCCGTTTGGGTGACGGGAAGCGAGGCGGCAGAGTGTTTTTCAGTCCGTCCCCCCCTCCTCGGCTCCCCCACCCTGGGGCATGCCGCTCCCGTGGGGGTGCGAGGGGGTCATGTGACCCGCGGCCGCCGCCGGGTGGTGGCGGTGGTGCGTGCCGGCGGGTTTCGGTCGGCCCCAGAAGACGGCCGCCGGGTGGTTGACGTTGTCGTGGCAGCCCCAGGGCGCCGTGGCCATGGCGCCCAGTCTGGTGGCGGCGGGGGGGAAGATGGGAGCGGCGGCTGCCAAGCGCGCCGCCAGCTTGGCCGACTGCGGGAAGTTACCCACGTCCACGTTGGTTTTGTAGAAGCTGGCGATGGACGAGCGGTAGCGGTCCATCTCGCTGCTGTAGTCCAGCATGGGCGCCAGCGTGGACACCTGCGACCACAGGGAAGCGACACGAACCACATTTCAGTCGCCAATTCATCGCTTTCAATTTTTTCTTCGATTAATCCATTACTCGCGTTAAAAAAAAAAAAATACATTTGATGATTTCATGATTTCATATTAACAGTATAGAAAGCGCACACAAACCAATTGATGAAGATTCACTTTCTGGTTTGGATCCATAACAGCTGTCCAAAAATTGGCACTAATGTTAATCTTGTTAAAAAATAGTCCAAAATAATAGCAAAAATAATTTGCTTTCACAGAGGACTGCAATTTGAGAATTCACTGTTGAGATGCTGACATTCCGACGATTTGGGCAATTAGACGTTAAACGAGCTCTCTAAATGGTTATTCGATTATGGAAATTGTTGTTGATTTAATTAATGATAATCGATTCGTTTTCAATTCATTGATTAATGTCTAAAACTTGATTTTGGACTCCATAACTTGACGAGTCTTACGTATTTAGGTTTTGAAAAGCCCTTTCAAGGTCTCTTTTTTTTTTTTTTTTTTTTTTTAAATTGCGCTATTGAGGCAACCTGCGTGTATGTTACGAACAAGAAGCCCCTTCATGAAGCAAATATCACAGGGATTCAGTTAAATATGGATTTGTGGATTATGTTTTTGATAAATTCAGGGAAAAAAAGAGAAAACTTTGACATGGAAGGTTTGTAACTCAGATAACAGTCACAAGGACAAGTACGACATCGAGTGTCATTTCTCGCCATAAAGGGCACAAAGACAGCAAAGTTAAGTTAACCGTTTAGCTCACCGATAGCTGATCAAACATTGATGAAGCTTCATGTCGGTTCATTGACAGGCTGAAGTCAAAGGCAATACAGAGTCTGACTTTGCACGGCTTAGTTTTCCACTTGCTTAACCCAAGTCATGACTTGACCGGACCGAAATGTTCTCAAGACTTGGCTGTCTTCATTTTTAATGCCACAGTAACTTGGGACTTGTTTGAAACTTTGCAATCCAGACTTGAGACTTAACTCGATACATAATTTGCACGCCCCAAATTGCCTCCAAACGTTCCTTTTTCCCACCGCGCGTTTCACGAAAGGTCGAGATTTGAGACTTGTGACTTGATTTGGGACTCAAGTGGTCTGGACTCACCTGGCCCTGGCCTCCGTAACCGTGGTGATTGGGGTGGTGGTGCGAGGAGGCCGAGCTTCGCTGCAGCACGGACGACAGGTCGCTCTCCACGCACACGCCGCTCGTCATGCCCGACATGGCCGCCGCCCGCACCTTTTGTTTACTTTCCTGCGAGGGACAAAACACAAACAAGCTCACTTCCTGTGACCTCTGACCCGTTGGCGGCAAGCCACGCGGCGTGAGAGAGCGCACCCTGGAGGCGGGTCTAATGATCCGGTCAGCCTGACAGAAGGTCACGGCGGCCGCCGACCGCGAGAGGAAACCACTCTCCCGGGTGGCACATTAACGCTCCCCCCTCACCCCCCCCCCACCCCCTCCTTCTTCACGCCGCCCCCGCCTCCCCCTCATCCCACAGGCGCAGCAGGAGGAAGACAAGGGGGGAGGGGTGGGGGGGCTGGCTTGAAGGCGGCTCGTAAAAGGCTAAAAAGCGTGAAGGCGGCATGCGGTGGTCCGACACGCGCACGCACGCACACAGGCAGAGGAGGAGAAGAGGAGGAGATGAGGCTACTCACCAGGCCCGCGAGGACGACAAGAGGAAGAGGAGGACCGTCTGGGAATTAGCCCGCCACGGATCATGGCTGGCGGGGAAGGAGATGGAGAGAGGAGGAGGTGGAGGAGGAGGAGGAGGAGGGGGTAGGTGATGGGTGGGGGGGGGGGGGTAGAAGAGCACCGGGAGGGATTTGTCGGTCTGTCAGTGGCGGGGAAGGGGAGGGAGGGGAGGGGGGGTTGATGGATAATGGGAGAGGGGGGGGGGGGGCGTATAATCACCTGGGCTTGGCACAAGCGAGCTCGCGCGAGGCAGGAGGAAGGAGTTCAATTAGCAGGTGGCGTGGAGACAGCGAGAGACCCTGCAGGGGGGGAGGGGGCGATGAATAATGGCGGAGGTTATGAACGAATACGTGTGTCGTCCTCACGACGCGGCGGAGGGGAGGGGGGGTGGGTCGGTTGATGTGGGGAGGGGGTGGGGGGCTTGTTGGCAGGCTGATGCTCGCTGACAGGAAGGGGGAGGGGAAGCGCGTGTCGGCTCGTGCCCTCCGCTGCGTCTGGCGCCACCCGTGGCCGCGCGCCGCGTGGCGTCTGATTGGCGCCCG
Organism: Filicampus tigris; assembly: GCF_054856515.1. NCBI lineage: Eukaryota > Metazoa > Chordata > Actinopteri > Syngnathiformes > Syngnathidae > Filicampus > Filicampus tigris. The sequence goes on from NC_141218.1 coordinate 7,676,539, forward strand.
GGGAGGAAGAGGAGGCGGCAAAGTGTGAAGATGATTGGCGGGTAGCCAGGAAGAGATGTCACACACACACACACACACACGCTGCCGCACACGCCAGTGAGAGGACCCTGCCGCTGGGCTGTCATTAGTCGTTGCCTTCATTCGGAAGAAGTCGCAGGTCAGCGTTGGCCTGTTGAGTTGGGTGGTCCGGTGACCTTTGACCCCTTCCCAAAACAAATGAATGTGGAACAATAGGTGCGCGATACACTGCCCTCTAGCGGACCACAGTGGAAGGTGCAACATTAAAGAGCGTAAATTACTCCTCCTTCATGTTCAGCAGACGAGAAAGAAAAGGAAAAAAACCGAAATATAGACATAAGTATTTGATTTACAATTACAATTACAGAAACAGAAATTCTGGGATTTGTTATAACATCGTATCTCAACCCAAACAGCACAGGCGTTGGTGGTATAGTGGTTAGCATAGCTGCCTTCCAAGCAGTTGACCCGGGTTCGATTCCCGGCCAACGCATATATTTTTATTCCCTCTTTCATTGTTTCAATATTTAGTCATGTTTTTATTTCTGTATTTGTTGGTCTTCTAAAAAAGGCATTTCAACAACCTTGGCTATGTTATGAAGTTACTATCGTAAGAAGACGTACGTAGTGTTCCAAAACTACTTCTCCCGGATGATTTTCGACTAGATAAGAAGATGACGATTCTCTTTTTTTTTGTCATGTTTTTGTGTGCATAACTCATATGTGTGCACACGAAATTTGACCACACGCTGTTAATGGCATCCACTGGAGCTTAATCACCCGGGAAGCAGTTTAGGGTATCGGTATCTTGCCATCGAGCTAACTGCAGCCGTTTGTCCGGGGGCGGTGGTCTTGAACCGACGTCCTCACGGTGGGAGGAGCCGATCTTAACTTCTCAGCCTCGGCGGACAAAGAGAATTCCCAATCTAGTGTTTAGGGAAATAGGGAATGAGATGAATGATTCCCAGCACGACCCTTGTCTTCAGCGCTACCTGCTGGTCATTATAAACTCTACCACCTCTGTCTTTCCCACTACACACACTTAAGCCTGTCAAAGCTGCCTGTGTGTGTGTTTGTGTGTGTCTGTGCTGACTCATCTAAATGAGCATGGCTTATTCTTCTCTTCTTCACTTATTCTTCGCGCCCTTTCTACTTGCTCCTCCTTGTCTACAAGAGTCATCTCAAGAGCAAAGTTTATTCAGTTGAAGACAAAGTTGTAGTTTTTCAAATCTTTGTTCAAAGCAAGGTTAGCTGTCCGTGCGCGTGCGTGTGAGTCGCGCCCGATCATCCGTCCGCTAATCTCTTTATCTGCGACTGGACGCTTCTGCTACATCGAGGTAAAGTTTTTCTTTCTTCTGGTTGGATTTCAAGGTTGTTTGGCGGGGGCGGGGGCGGGGGGGGGGGCTGCAGTTGTGTTTCCATGGCAATGGCTTGGATGCAGACGGGCGAGACGGCGTAACCGGTGGGGGGGGGGAGCAACTGAACCACCTGACAGGTGAGTGATGCAATGGCTACAATGAAAAGAGACCAGGTCCACATTGTGTGTGCGTGCGTGTGCGTGCGTGCATACCAGAAGGAAGGAAGGCACCCCATGGCCCAGGTTTCACCAGTTGATGCGGCCGCCCCGCTTGTGGACGACATGGATGACCACAGGTGAGTCGCAAACGCAGTGGTGGGACGTAACCAAAGTACAAATACTTCATCAGGCTACTGTACCTGAGTAGTTTTCAGTTTCATCTATGCTTGAGTTTCTTTTTCGTGCATTTTTGCTTCCTAAATTTGAAAACTGCTATCTGTTAAGGAGTAGGATATAAATTCGTACATGAATTATCCGAACCTTTTATTCCTTGACAGTAAAAAAAAAAATCACTTTTACTTATGTAGCCAACTAATGAACACATGAGGTCATTTCTGGGTCTGTACTTTTTTTTTTAAAATTGTTATTGTAGTAAAGGAGTTGAATGGGTACTTCAACATATATATTTACACAAGTATCAGTACTTCTACTTTCAGGGTGTGAGTTCTTTTGCCACCCTTCCCTCTGCTGTTTGTGTGACCGGTCTGGTAATGTGTTTCAGGTGTGCGGGACGTCTCTTCAACGTCAACAACAGCAACAACAACAAAGACAAGTAACACACACACACACACACACACACGCTCACACATCACTCTAAATGCTCGTCACTGCACACATTTTCTGTTTTCGAGTAGGGATGAGAAGAAGAAGAAAAAAAAGAAGAAGGAGAAGAAGGACAAGAAAATGTAAGCTCTTTGACTGCTTTTGTCCGTCTCTTTTGTAAACTCTTTGACTGGTAGTGAGTCCAAGACAATGTCGCCTGTCATTTTCTTCGTTCTCAAGAGTGGTTCGGAGGTACGGAATCGACGATTGGATGGATGCTGATGTTTGCCTCCTTTACTTCTGTTTGCTCCCTCCACAGGAAGGAGGAAAGGAAGAAAGCTAAGGAGGAAGAGAAGGAGGAAAAGAAGAAAGCCAAGGAAGAGGAGAAGAAGGAGGCAGTGTAGGTTGATTGCGATGAAGATGACAGAGGCGGTACATTCAAGTCATATGACTTAACTGGAGTCAGACTAAAGTTGCCAATTTTACAACTTTGAAACAGCTTGCCTAGAACTCAATAAAGACTCGATTTGCCTCTGACTTGGTGTTCATGAATGACTTGCTTGATTATTTCCGCCGTGACTGGGGACTTGCCGAAGGTTAAGACTTGCCGCTTATTATGACTTGCACACTTGAGGCGTGTCGGAAAGGTTCCAGAACTGGTGTCACAAAAGATACATTTCAAATCCAAACTCCAAGTGATCCCCTTGGAAGTCATCCCCCTGGAGTCCAACACATTTTTCCAGAACTTTCATGCACTCCCGGCAGGATTCTTCCGTGATCCTCCACAGCTCCATCTTCACTATCATCTTGATGTCATCAACATCTTCAGAACTGCCCCCCCGCCCCCGTGCCTTGGAAATCTGAAGAAAAAAAAATCTTCCTGACAGGAGTACCGCTCCGGTACCGCTCATATCGAAGGGGCAAACTTGTAAGCGTGTATTTTGTGGTTTGAAAATGTCTTTTGTGACACCTCTCCTGAAACTCTCCCGACATACCTCATGAGTGACTTACTCCCACCTCTGGAAGATGAACTTTGTCGTGTGTGTGGATTGTCCGTAGTCCAAAGGAGGTCGCTGTGGTGGACCCGGCGGGGAACACATATTACCACTGGCTCCTCATCATTACGCTTCCCGTCATGTACAACTGGACTTTCATCATCGCCAGGTAACGTTCCCAATTGCGGTCTTCCCAGTCCTCCGTGTGCCCCCCGCCCATAACTTATGAGACTCTTGTGGTGGTACCACATCAGGGCGTGCTTCGAGGAGCTTCAGACGGACTACCTGCGCTACTGGTTCCTCTTGGACTTTCTCTGCGACTTGCTGTATGTGGCCGACATGGTCTTCAGAACCAGGACAGGTTTGTGCAGGCAGTCGCCGTCTTGGACATTGTCATGGTTCTGGCCATGGTCACTGTGTGCGCGCAGGCTACCTGGAGCAGGGCCTTCTGGTGAAGGACGAGCAGAAGCTACGCCAGCGTTACAGGAACAGTTCCCAGTTCCGACTGGATGTGCTTTCCATGGTCCCCACCGACGTTCTGTACGCCGCACTGGGCTTCAACTACCCCGAGATCCGCCTCAACAAGCTGCTGAGGTTCAACAGGTGGAAACTGGCAGCAACGTGTCGGCGATATCGGCGTTGGCGGCCAGGGACCTGCTTGACACGTGCCTCCTCTTTTCAGGATGCTGGAGTTCTTCCAGAGAACCGAGACCAGAACCAACTACCCCAACGCGCTGCGGATCTCCAACTTGGTCATGTACATCGTCATCATCATTCACTGGAACGCCTGCCTCTACTACTCTTTCTCCAAGGCCATCGGTGGGCCTTCCCAGATTCCCGATTCAACATTTTTGTGTATTCCGTATTGCTAACGCAGCATCAAACTTAGTCCTCCATTGTTTAGTCCGTTATTTGTAGTGCATAACAAATGTTCGGGCCAATTAACTCGTTCACTGCCAGACATTTTCAGACCCTATTTTACCCTAACGTTTAAAACAAATTGAAAGAAATATAACTCAATTCCTGCGATTGAATGGCTGGACTGTGAAAAGACGAGTCAATCCGTCAATGGCAGTGAATGACTTCAGTAAAGAAGAACACTTGATGATCCGCACAGTGGTTCGAAACTGAATAAATGCTTGTAATTAGCAAGAGCAGACAATGGCAGACTACTGCCTGATCAAAATGTACCAGTGTTTTTATTATTTGATTCAATAATATCCCTTATTCCCTCGTCCTCAGGTTTTGGCTCGGACAGGTTTGTGTATCCTGACCCGGTAAATCCGGAGTTCGGTCGGCTGGTGAGGAAGTACGCCTACAGTATGTACTGGTCCACGCTGACGCTCACCACCATCGGAGAGACTCCGCCACCCGTGGAGAACTCCGAGTACTTCTTTGTCGTCACCGATTTCCTGGTGGGTTTCATCGGGTCTGCTTCTCAAAGGCCTCGGCACTCACTTCCTGTCGGCCGCAGGTGGGCGTGCTGATTTTTGCCACCATCGTGGGTAACGTGGGCTCCATGATTACCAACATGAACGCCGCCCGCGCCAACTTTCAGGCTCGCATCGATGCTATCAAACAGTACATGAGTTTCCGCAAGGTCAGTGTGGCCGCCGCGGTCAGTCACGTACAGTAATGTATGCACAGGTCTTGAGAAGACATATATTGGCACACATTGGTGAGATTAACTGTGAATTTTAAGTCACTATGTTGTGCCTGTTATCTTTTGCTGGAAAACCTTGCACGTTGCCTTCTCTTTTTCACGGCTTGACCAAAAACATAATCCTTACATCCAAATATAATAATCTTCGGCATGCCCTCATAATACCCTAATTGCTTGATGTGGCCTCTGAACTCATCGTCATAGTCTACTAGCTGGTTGCCAGATTTGCACGCATTACACAAAAAATAGAACTTTTCTCTCGAAACGAAGACAAATGGCACGCTATTTTGTGTAAAAAAAAAAAAGTAGATTCCCAAATGTGCACGGACAGCAAAACTTGTCAAATCACATGCTGTATTTAAAGTGGAAGTCAACCCAAACATATTTTTGTCAAGAATATGCCCTATGCAAGCCCACTAGTTGAAACACGGCATTCTGATTAATGTTGCGTTTGTGGAATATGGCGAAAAAATCCACCCGTTTTTAGCCATCTCCGGGGGCGGCCATTTTGTCACTTCTATCGACTGAAAATGACATCACGGTTGCCCAGGGCTCAGGTAACGACCAATCACGGCTCACCTGTTTTCTGAACCTGAGCCCTGAGCATTTGTGATGTCATTTTCAGTCGACAGAATGGCTGCCCCCTGAGATGTCTAAAAAGGGGCGGATTTTGCTGCTTAACTCATATTCCACAAACGCAATATTCATCAGAACTAGTGGGGCTGCTGGGAACATATTCTTGAAAAAAAAAAAAAAACATGTCTGGATCGATTTCCGCTTTAAGTAAGTTGAGTCCGATGACTTGAAAGTCAAAGTCGAGTTGAGTCTTTCGCAAGTTTTATCCAAGGATCTGACACCATTGCTGCCCGCCAGGTAACCAAGGACCTGGAGAAGCGCGTCATAAAGTGGTTTGACTTCCTGTGGACCAACAAGAAGGCGGTGGACGAACGAGAAGTCCTCAAGTATCTTCCGGACAAGCTGAGAGCCGAGATTGCCATCAACGTGCACCTGGACACACTCAAGAAGGTCAGCAGCCACACGGGCCAGCACCGCTCTTGTAAATTTGGAACAGTTTATAAATCTTTGTTTCATTTGTGTTTTGGACACCTACCCTGGGACAGATACTGACATACCGCCTTGTCACTATGTTGGTCGTCAGACCACTTTGCAAACATAATGACCAGCGTAAGTTACTTAGGCCTCAAAGACTGACATCAGGCTTTCTGTGTCGGCTCGCAGGTGCGCATCTTTGCCGACTGCGAGGCGGGCCTGCTGGTGGAGCTGGTGCTGAAGCTGCAGCCGCAGGTCTACAGTCCTGGAGACTACATCTGCAAGAAGGGAGACATCGGGCGCGAGATGTACATCATCAAGGAGGGCAAACTGGCCGTGGTGGCCGACGACGGCATCCAGCAGTTTGTGGTGCTGAGCGACGGCAGCTACTTCGGCGAGATCAGCATCCTGGCCATCAAAGGTGAGCACGAGAAATTCAGCCGCTCACGTGTCACGGCGGTAACTCCAACAAGAAATTCATATCGTGATTTTCTTGGCACTCAATGATGTTTTGCTGTAAATTAACAAACTAATAATACTGATAAATACATTAAATAACAGTAAGTGGGGCGAGCGCTTCTATATGTAAGTACAGTGTGATTACTTTTTACCACCTCTGTCTTCAAACCTTTGCCCGTCTTCCTTGCTAACAGGCAGCAAAGCTGGAAACAGGCGAACGGCAAACATCCGCAGCATCGGCTACTCTGACCTCTTCTGCCTTTCCAAGGACGACCTGATGGAGGCACTAACCGAGTACCCCGACGCCAAGGCCTTGTTAGAGGAAAAGGGGAGACAGATCCTGATGAAGGACGGCCTACTGGACCTGGAGGTACCCCCGGAAACCACCACCTCGCCCATCTCCCGGAATTATTTGCCACTCAGTTGTTATGTCTTCTCTTGTCCTGTAGGTGGCAGCGCAGGGCCCCGACCCCAAGGAGATGGAGGAGAAAGTGGAGCGGATGGCGAGCACGCTGGACGGCCTGCAGACGCGCTACGCTCGACTGCTGGCCGAGCACGAGTCCACGCACAGCAAGCTCAAACATCGAGTCAGCAGACTGGAGAAGAAGCTCCCACCGCCGCCAGCCACCGAATGACAAGCAGTAGTATATACAGTAGTCTTCAGGACGTCACGTGACTGATGCCCACATGCATTTGTTTACGGTGTCATGCTGGCAGGATAGTAGCGATATTGACAGGTGAAAGATTTACAGTGAAGAGTAGTGATAAAATTAGCGTTTATCAGTCAACATTCTGTCCAAGTGAATTGACATCTCTCTTTGATGAAAAAGCAAGTAATGAGACACATGTGCAAGATAGACAGGTTGAATTACTAAGGCTCAAACTCATACCCAAAATCCGCATTGAGTATTCTTATTGACATTAGCGACCGAATGACCAAATCAACTTGAATGGGCTACTCATTGTACTTTTACCCAAAAAAACACGTCATAGTCCAACAAATGAAAAATCCAATTCAATCAAAATGGTAAATGGAGTGCACTTGCAGTATTTAGTGCTTTATCTTCATCATATGTTGAAGCCATAATCACTTATCTCATTCAAACGTATCGCATATTCCGGCGCGCTATCAACCCACGAAAGGTTTGGCTTTTTAGTTTAAAATATCTTACTTTAACCTCCAGGATACCACACTGCACCCTGGCCAGCAGAAGACTGGATGTTTTTTTTTTCCTTTTGGCGCCCTTTTTAAATTCATCTGTGGTGCGTTGTACTAGCCTCGTCCAACCTTAATGCTAACGTCTCTCAGTTACAGCGTAAATTTGCAAACTCCTTTTCGTTTGTTGCTTGGATGGCATTCAGATGGTTGTTAGCCGGGCGAGAGCTACTCAACTACTTCTGAGCGTCCGCTCGAATATTGTGCGTACTTCCACGCATGCACACTCCCCAATTATTTACGTCAGACAGCTAGGGAGATGGAATGTGCCACCCAAACATTCCTCTCTGACGACAATATGCTATGACCATTTTGACTCGAATAGTTAAGTTTCTGATTCGCAATGGTTTTCAACGCTTTCTATCCTGCCAAAGTGGCGTTGGTTACATTCGGCAGAGTGCATTGTGGGATGCGTGACGTCGACGTCAGAAAGACGATGGAAGTGTGTGTTCTCTTCGTATTCTAAACCAAGAACACACACATAATGCTGCTAGACTGCGAAAGGAAGGGTTCTCAAAATTTTGGGCTCCAGGTTCACCTTACCTTGAGATTTTGTTCTAAGGACCTCCTCGTAATCCTAATGCGCATTAAGCATAGCTGCCTGAATTAAAACAGTCAACAAAATTTAAATATGAATTACTGTTCCAATTTTGTAATGTTCTCAAACTCCTGCGGTCCAAGGAGAACATTTCTTCCTAAGGCCCCCTCATTATCCTAACGTAATGTAGGATGTACCATGTGTCCCCTAAATGCCATTGGAATTATTACTTTGCTTGATGAATTATTGTCCCAAACTGACATGCACCGGTTACACAAACAACATGGCTGTGAACAGAGAGGAGCTAGTTTATGAGTGTCAGCATTGGTAATTTAGCGGTTTGGTGATTGCCACACTTAGCGACCAGTCAAGTGACTATTTCCTGACGAGCACCTTTATTCCTGCTCAGAAACACACAACATAGGTGGAATCAAGTTTAGGCATACAACAAAAAAGTGACTGTAGATGATATTTCGGCCCCCCAAAGTCATGGCACAGACCCCAGTTTGAGAAACCTGCGCTAAAGCACCAAAGGTAAATAGTCTTAAGTATATATTTGTAGCAGAAACACGCTGATCATATGTTGTTTCTTGAAATGGTGTGGACATATAAATGGCAATAAACAATACTAAGGAATAATCAGTTGCCACGTCGCCTTGCTGCTGTTTCTAGACGAGTAATGGGATTTGTAGTCCTCCCCCTTTCCGCACGCGGCTGTTAGGTGGACTACAAGTCCCAGCATGCAGCGCGAAGCGGTGCGCGTGGCAGCTGCGCGTTGAATCAACACTGCTGCAACTGTGAGAGAACAGAGGTTTGTTTGTACACCTACTTTAAATGCCTTTTTTGGTATCTTCGTGTAACGTGCTCGACTCTACGTGAATAGACGCGTATTTACGCGTGCATGATCCTTAATGACTTTCACGTGGCTTTTTGGGAGCTTCTTCCGCCCGTTTTCGTGAAAACTAGCTAGCCGGCTTATTAGCTTTTGTTAACTTTTGGAACGTCATCTGTCGTCATTTAAGATCTTGCTAAACATCTATCACCATTATTACTGTTGTTGCTGTCTTTGTTCAACATTCAGTCGAGGTGTCGTATGAATAGGTCAACAAAATACTCTATTTTGTGTAGAAGCTCTGCTTGAACGTGCGACTTTGCCCCAGTGGCTAACATGGAGCCAGCCTGGAGACCTCAAGGCAGGGGGCGTGGGCGGAAGCCGGAAGCTTCAGGTGAAAGGGTGCGAGAGAGGCCCGGAAGTGGATTAGGAAGAGGAGGAAGTGGTACAGGAAGAGGAAGCAGCGCCAAGGCGACGGTTCCGCCCGACGTTGCGCACGGTTAGGACCACACTAAAATCACAGGAATGTGTCCGTATTAGTGGTGCACTGACTCACTTCCTGTGTTCTGGAGGACAGTTGCTTCCGGGCCGGCCAAGTTTGAGGAGATCCGAAAGTCCAACCAGGCTGCCGCGCAGCGACTGATGGCGCGCCACACTAACTGCTCCTCTGAGGATGATGACGATGATGATGACGACGACGACGACGACAAAGAGCACAAGGACGCACGCGTCTTGGAGTCCACCTTCACCACGTACGCCAGTCATATGGGTGAGCCACCTCACATGGACCCAGACCGCCTGTCCAAATCCCATTTTTGACACATTTACGCTGTGGTATTATTCATTTATTTATTTATGTTGTAGCTGTATTCAGTTATCTATATCATTGACATATACAGTGGGTACGGAAAGTATTCAGACCACTTAACATGTTTCACTTTCTGTGTCACTGCAGCCATTTGCCAAAATTAAAAAAGTTCATTTTATTTCTCATTAATGTAGACTCAGCACCCCATCTTGACATTAAAAAAGAATGGAGAAAACTTTGGCAAATTTATGAAAAAATAAACACAGAAATATCACATGGTCAAAAGTATTCAGACCCTTTGCAGCGACCTTCATATTTAACTCACATGCTGGCCATTTCATCTGATCCTCCTTGAGATGGATCTGCCCCTTTTTATTGGAGTCCAGCCGTGTTTAATTAAACCGATTGGACTTGGTCAGGAAAAGTCTATACGGTTTACAGCCCGACCTTACAGCTCACAGTTCATGTCAGAGAAAATAAGAATCATGAGGTCGAAGGAACTGCCTAAGGTGATCAGCGACAGAACTGTGGTAATTAAGGCACAGATCTGGCCAAGGTTACAAAAGGATTTCTGCAGCACTCAATGTTCCTAAGAACACAGTGGCCTCCATAATCCTCAAAAGGAAGAAGTTTGAGACGACCACAATTCTTCCTTGACCTGAGCAATGCAGTAGAAAGATGGGAGAAACTTCCACAAAGTCAACTATCATTGCAGCCCCCCACCATTACGCATCACTTCAAACTGTACCACAATGCTTCTTGGGTATTTTTCATTTCAAATTGCTCAATTGACTTGTGAAAAACCAAAACAATGAGCATACTACTCTTATCATTCTGATTACATAAAAAAAAAAAAAAAAGAGGACGGCAAATGAGCACCAACTGCAGTTCAGTTAAATTGAAATTGCATCAAATAGGTTGAGAGAGAATCCGTTTGGTCCATGTAAGTTTCCTCTTTAAACTCTGATGGGAAATGACAACTTTACCATATGAATCTTGTGGGTATTTCCACTTTTAACCATTTACTGTGATGGATTTTTTACGTGCTTTCAAAACATAGGAATACTGATTTACAATTCCAGTTCTCCCGCTGTAATTTGGCTAGTGACATACTGTAAACTAAACTTAAACTAATATATACACCAAATAGAGTCCTGATATGAGTGCGCCTCTGTCTAATAAACTCCAAATATCTGGCAATGCCAGCAACTGCGAAACAGAAACCGCGAATCCATTTCCCCTAAAAGTGCGTGTTTTTCACCAGGCGGCGACGTCACAGGCCTGGAGAGAACGGGCCAATACGTCAGCGACCTCTTCCAATCCGGAGCGCTCACCTGCCTCATCTGCATCGCCTCGGTCAAGCGGACTCAGCCGGTGAGCAAGGGGAAGGGGCTTCGGTTCGGTCAGGTGACACCGCAGCCGCCGCGCTAACGTCTACCCGCCGCCCCTCCAGGTGTGGAGCTGCTCCGGCTGCTTCTCCCTCTTCCATCTTCTGTGCATCCAGAAGTGGGCCAGAGACTCGGTGTTCCTGCTCTGCTCGGCCACCGACGAAGACTTTGGGCGCAAGCAGCATCCGTGGCCCTGGTGAGGCAAAACATACCGGGAAAGAAATTGTTGACGTTCCTCTTCCTATGTGTGGTCATTTTCCCCTCTGCAGTCCCAAATGTCGGGCCGAGTACTCCCACTCCGCCACGCCCACCAGGTAAACAGCCACCGCTACGAGGGGCGCGATGCCGTGATCTTGGATTGCGTGATTGTGCGCATGTGTTGCGTTCAGGTACGTGTGTTACTGTGGGAAGCTTGAGGACCCTCCTGCCGATCCCTGGTTAGCGCCTCACTCGTGTGGCGGCGTGTGTCACAAGGAGCTGAAGCCTTCCTGTGGACACTCATGCCTGCTGTTGTGTCATCCTGGTGAGTTCACACACACACACACACACACACACACACACACACACACACACACACACACATTCCCTGTGTCGTCGGGTGAACTTTCAAAACTCTCATCATGTCTGCAGGTCCATGCCCGCCCTGTCCCAAGATGGTGTCTGTTTCCTGCTTGTGTGGCAACGCTAAGCCCCTCCCCCGGCGCTGTAGCAACAAGGTGCTCACGCGCACTTTTTCAAAAGCACTCGGCACACTCGTGCAGCTCCACCAATGATTTGATTTATTATTTTTTTCCCCCCCCTAGGCCTGGTCATGCCAGCAGCCGTGTGGGAAGTTGTTGCCATGCGGTCAACACACGTGTTCCAAGCCGTGCCACTCTGGTAAACACACGTGAAGTAACCGGTGGCGTTGTTTTCTACTTCCCGTGCGCTCACGGCGGTGTGTTTTGTGTGCGTCAAGAGTGTTCCCCCTGTCCCAAAGTCAGCATTCAGAAGTGTGTGTGTGGTCGGCAAAAATCGGAGAGACCTTGCGCCGGCCCCAAGTGGACGTGTGACCGCGTACGTAGCAGACGGGCACCTTTGTTAGCGACAGCTGGCTGCCACAAGATGGCTGACTGCACCTTTGCCCCGTTCCCCAGGTGTGTGGCGCCAACCTCTCTTGTGGCAATCACACCTGTGAGCTTGTATGCCACGACGGACGTTGCCCGCCGTGCCCCCGCTCGCTCAGCAGATCGTGTCCCTGCGGCAAGACCAGTGAGACGCACGCGCACACACACACACACACGTTGAGTCTTTACTGGGGTTGGAAGCGGGCGAAAAATGTTCCCGTGAATTTCTCGGTGCGCCTCAGAGTCCAGCCTGCCGTGCACGGAGGAAGTGTCGCTGTGCGGCGACACGTGTGAGCGCCCCCTGTCTTGCGGGAAGCACACCTGCTCCATGAGGTGTCACCGTGGGAATTGTGACACCTGCCGACAGGTAACGCACACGCATCCGTGTGGGCGTGTTGTGCTGCTGTTGACCTGCTATGCGTTTGTGTGTATGTGTGTGTGTCAGGAAGTGGAGAAGGAGTGCCGGTGCGGTAAATACAGGAGGTTGATGGCGTGTCACAAAGAATATTTGTGCGAGTCAAAATGCTCAAAGAGCAGAAGCTGCCAGAAACATCCATGCCGGAGGAAGGTGAGTCACCGTGCCCGAGCCCGTCCGCAGCCCCCGCTAACCCCTCTTCCCTCCCCCTGACTTGTGTGTCAGTGTTGCCCCGGCAACTGCCCCCCGTGCGACCAGATTTGCGCTCGGACTCTGGGATGTCGCAACCACAAATGCCCGTCTGTCTGTCACCAAGGTAACGCACCTTTTCTTTGATGTACAGTGCGTATGCGTGCGCCTGATGAGTCTTCTCGCACCGCCAGGAAGTTGTTATCCATGCCCAGAGACGGTGGACGTCCGTTGCTCGTGCGGCGCCGCCTCCCTGACGGTGCCGTGCGGACGCGAGCGGAGCACCAAGCCACCCCGTTGCAAGGAGCTCTGCAGGTGCGTGTGCTTTCTCTTCCTTCCGGGTGAGTTTGTATTTATTTGGAGGCGGACGGCTAGCGCGTTAACGAGTGCAACAATACACGTGACGTCATCGGTGCGTCGACTCGGCGACCGATGTGAAGTTGTTGGACGCTCACCGCAGGTCTCCATCGTCCTGCCACCACGCGGCTCGAGAGCGCCACCGCTGCCACCCTGGGCCCTGCCCCCCCTGCACGCAGCCCTGCCTGCTGCCCCTGGAGGGCTGCCCGCACGCGTGCCCGCAGCCGTGCCACGACCGCGTCCTGCTCAAGTCGCAGCAGGTAGCGCGCGCGTCCCCCATCTTCTCCAATGAGCTTATGTCCCCCCCCCCGTGACACGGTTCTCATCCGGAACGGTCTTTGTCCCCCCGACGGTGCGCCCCAGGTGCAGCTGTCCGGGCCGTGGGAGCAGCCATCAGAACCGGCATTTGTGACCAAGGCCCTGCCCTGTCACCCATGTCAAGTGCCGATGCCAGTGTACGACACGCACACGCGCATGCATGTTTTGACTCATATGAGCATGTTTTGACCGTCTCTCTCTCTCTCACCTCAGCTCCTGTTTTGGAGAACACGAGGTAAGAAGGTTTCTCGGTGATGTCTCCGTGATGCCGCAATGACGATGTCGCCGTGTGGCCCAGGTGAGCGAGGTGCCGTGTAGCCGCCAGGGCCGCTACTCCTGCAAGAGGGCCTGCGGGCGACCGCTGCGCTGCGGTAACCACGCGTGCGGCAGAGAGTGCCACCTGCTGGGCGACGGCAACAAGGTAAAGCGGCTGTGACGCGCCCGCCATACTGAATGTGTCACATCCGTCCTCCAAGCGAGCGCAAGTCATTGAAAGATTGGACGGAACGCCGCGATGAATATGGAAATATTAACAGTGAAGCGTGTCTCGCTAGTGCGACGACTGCGAGGAGGGCTGCTCCAAGCCCCGCCCGCTCCTTTGCCCCCACCCCTGCCCGCTGCCCTGTCACCGTGGCGACTGCCCGCCGTGCCACCAGATGATTCGCCAACGCTGCCACTGCAAGATGAGCGCCATCTATGTGGAGTGCATGTGAGCACACGCGCATACACCATACAGCGCGCCTAAATAGTTCCGAAAATTCCTTTGTCGCGATTGAGCATTCGGTAATGATTGCCAACACCAGTCGTCATTCCCACTATGTGATGATGATGTCATCGCTGTGTGACAGGAAGATGAACATGGCCGACGAGGAGACCAAGATAACGTTGGCCTCGTGCAAGAACCAATGCCCCAAAGAGGTACGCGCGTCTTAGTGAGGTGCCATCTTGTTGGTTGGGGGCGGTGGGGGGGGGGGGGGGGGGGGGGGGGCAACATGGCCGCCCGCCTGGATGCACTTCAGGAAGTAGAAGACTCATCCACTAAATACTTGTCTATTTCCATGTGTGGTTTTTTTGTGTGCCTGTGCATTTGTTGTTTCTCTGTGAATGTGTGTGTGTGTGTGTGTGTGTGTGTGTGTGTGTGTGTGTGTGTCTCTGTCTTGTATGTGTATGTGTTTGCCTGTGTGGGTGTGTGTGTGTGTGTGTGCATAGCTGAGCTGCGGTCATCGCTGCAAGCTGGAGTGTCACCCAGGGGCGTGTGGCGTCGAATGCCACCAGAAGGTCAAGCTGCGATGTCCCTGCAGGAGGATCAAGAAGGTACAAAATGGCCGCCGCAAGTTCCGCCACCCTCTTGACGCAGCGGCATGGCTTTGTTGTGTGTCTGCGTAGGAGTTGGCGTGTACGCTGTCATCTTCGTGCGTTGTCGAGTGCGACCACAACTGCTTAGAACAACAGAAGAAAGTCAGCGAGGTATGCAGGCACACGCGCACGCGAGCGTGCAGTGCGACGATATCACAGAAAGTTGTTAAATGAGCATGTATGATGCGTCCAGCTGAAGGAGGCGGAGCAGAAGGCGGCTGAGGAAGAGGAGCAACGGCGACAGCAGGTGAGGAAGAAGAAATAGAAAAAAAAGTCACGTCCGCCACCACACTGAGCTAACTGCTCTTGTGCGTGTGCGCCCCAGGAAGAGCTGGAGGCATTCACCAAGCGGCGCGGAGGGCGCCGCGCCAAGAAGCGAGGGCGGCGGGACGAGGACGACGAAGAGGATGGTGGGCGGATGGGGCGCTGGTGGAGGCGGGCTGCCCTCGTCCTTGTCCCGCTGGGCGGCGCCGCGTTGTCAATTGCCGCCTATTTGCTTCTGATGCCGGCTTCTGAAGATGGTGGTGGGACAGAGTTGTAGGCTCACGAGTTCTGATGTCATGATGGGAAAAAAAAAAATAAAAATTGACGAATAAAAAGTTAGTATGATGACCACTCCCTGTTGATAAGCTCTACTTGAGACTATGTGCATGCATGTGTGTGAGTCTTACTGTGTGAGTTCCTGTGTGATACAAAAGTGAGGTTCTGTCACGTTCACGCGCGTCACGTCCAGGCGCGGTCACGTGGCCAGAGAGAGGGAGAGAAAAAGAGCGAGGAGGAGGAGGAGGGGCAGGGCGGGCCGAGCAGCTGCGAGGTCCACAGTGGCCGCTGACTTCAGTTGGCGCGGTGGTTGCGACGAGGCGGCAGTGGAAGGTCATGTGCTCGTGGCCGCGTGTCACCTTCAGCGCGGGAACAGACACGGTGAGTGTGTGTTCACGCGCGCGCGCCCGCCCACGTGGCTTTCAGCGACGCAAGGAATAGACCGGAAGCAGAAAAAAGCCCAGCAGAAAGGCTTTTGACTTTCACTAATTGCCTCACGTGACTTTTAAGACTCGTCTAACCCCGCCGCTCGTAAGTACGTCATCGTCTAGGGCATCGGTAAGCAAAATTAGGCCCGGGGCCACCGTTTCAGTCAAGGATTCTGCATTGAACTGGTTTTCCTAAAATGTGGTTATTGAAATGTATTGATTCATTTTTTTCTTTAGTCGCGGTAATTTATCTCAAATTGCTATTTCATTGGTGTTATTTTATGCATTTATTTTATTAAAGAATCAACTGATATTTTGGAAGTTAAAGAATACAAACTTTCAAATAAAAAAAACATTTCTAAAATAAACCTTTCATTCTCGACACCTAACATTTTTTTATTATATACGTACAACACAAACCATTTATTACATACGTATAAAATGTATCCTTTTATAAAATCATTTCTTATTTCTTTAATAATTTCTTCTTTCTCTTTGGTTGACTTATTGCAAATAAAAATAAAACAATGAGACATTTAACATTTCTTCATACAGTATTATTTTATTAAATAAATGGTTCATTCAGTTACTGCAAATAAAATATTAGTAAAATAGTTATATTAATTTATCACATATATTTATTAAAGACTATATTTTTATTGTATTAAATTAATATAGAATGCATTCCAAAAATGAGAATGAATCTTTTTTCTTTCAATACATAGAGTTAACTTAATGATAATACAATAAAAAATACTTTTTCTGTATTTTCTGAAATACTTTGTTAGTTAACTACATTTTAAACACCAAAACGTAAATAAACGATTTGATTAATGAAGGACTATATTTTACATACATGCACATTTTTACTGTACGCTTGTTCATGTTCCACTTGTGTTCAGTTTCACCGGGTGACAAACGCTCAACCCTTTTGTCTTAATCGTTTTGTAATGTATTGCTGTCCAAATAACCTCCGTTGATGTTCTGTGCTCCAGCAAGCGACCGGCGGAGTAACTGAAAGCGGGATGGGCGAGGAGGCGTCTCCTCGCAAGCCACAAACGTCCGGCCGCCTCCAACTGGTTTATGTCCTACTTCCTGTCGCCGGCCTGCTGGCCGGTGTGATGCTCGTTCTTGCCCTCACCGGTATTCACACACAGACACACACATACGCACTTCTGGAGGTGCTTCTTACATGTTGGTTCCGCACAGAGTGCGTGTGTGAGGAGTTGTCATGACAACCAGGCTGTGTCCCCAATCAGGAGCGCGTAAAGTGTGTAGGAATGTCAAATATTTACCGTGTCGTAAAACATCTTGTCACCTTTTCAGTATCTTCATCTTGTCCAAGCTAAAGACGAGCGTGTATGTGTTTCTTTTATCACCGACCTTGAAACCACCTTGAAAGGGGTGATAAGCACACAAACACTCCTGCTTTAGTGTCGCAAACTAACCCCGGCTGGCACTTGTGGTGGAGGCCCCCCCCCCCCCCCCGTAATTCCCCCTTCCCGAATGATTGTTATTATTAGCCGACATGTGAGTGTGTGAGTGAGTGAGTGAGATGTGTAACCGGAGGTCGCCATGGTAACCAGATCCCTCCGACACTATTCATAGACATCCACGCTTGTGCATTTAAAGTGAACCAATCGAAAAGCTCCTTGCCCATACGCACTCACGCACACATACGTGCATGCACGCACACGCACGCACACACGTACACGCATGCATGCACACTGAAGTTGTGAAACAGTTTTTTATTTTTATTTTTTTTTGCGCCCTTTCTTCAGGAGTGATTGGCGGCCGCGTCTCAGACTCCAGCCCCCTCCCTTCTCCTGAGCCGATGGCTGACAGAGAGCCCGGTTACTGTGGGAACAGTACAAGCCCCTCCCTCCCGTCGGATGCGTCTCAGGCCCTGCCCACTTCGCCAATCACGACGGCCAACGATTTGATGACGTCTGTCACCTCACTGAGCTCCACCTGGCTGACTGGCGCCACCTCTGCGCCGGATGCAGGTAAGTGGATGTGTGTGTAGATATTTACCACCTCATGGTGAAGCAACACATGTAGACAGACAATGTAAAAACACTCACATACAGTAGTCCTTATCCTCTGTGAAGAACAACTAACATTGCTGCAGCTTAGTTTTCTTTGTTTCCCCATCAAATCTATTTGCATTGTATGTATTATACTGCCCCCTGGTGGTCTAGAAACACACTAGACACACAACGCTATAGAATGAATTATGTTATTACTGTATGTTTTTGGAAAGTACAATACTGTAGAGTGATTTTTTACATTTTACATTTACATTTTTTTATTCAAAATGTGCGCAGGTGGTTGTCAGCCACTGGTGGAGCCTCAGTGTCTCATGTTGCCATACAACCAAACATGGCTGTCCTCCGCCGCCGCTGTGGTCAAGAGCTCGGAGGTGGACATGTTGCTAAGGTAACGGTGCGCGGAAAACTCGGCAGGTGCGGTGGCAAGAGGAGACATCGTTGGGGAAGTGACGTGGCACGTGTTGCAGGTTCTTCAGCTACTTGAGCAGACTGTCCTGCTACAAGCACATCATGTTGTTCGGCTGCTCTCTGGCCCTGCCGCAGTGTTTCCACGACGACGACGCTCAGCACAGGTAGCCGCGGGACGCTCCGCCCGCCACATCCCAGAATATTCGCTCACCCGCTGGCCCGCAGGTGGGTGGTGTTGCCGTGCGCGTCCTTCTGTGAGGCGGCCAGGGAGGGTTGCGAGCCCGTCCTGCAGATGTTCAACGCCTCCTGGCCCGACTTCCTGCGTTGTTCGCAGTTCAGCCAGGCCGCCTTATCCTCCACGGCGCCCCCTGCCTGCTACACACCCCAACAAGCTGTGGGCAAACCATGTGAGTGGCCTGCCTTTTAATTGGTCTGGCACGTTTGGTGACGTCAAGCTGCCCTGTTAGAAAGGGCCGCAAATAGGGCAGGATAGGACAGGTAGGACAGGACAGTAAAGGACAAGAAAGAACAGGACATTCTTCTGTCTCACTTTAGTGAAGTTGAGCGGTGCTCTCTGATTGGTCGACAATATAAGAAACAGAAGGAACGAGTAGCAAATAGGACAGGATTGATTGGGGCGGGACAGTAAAGGACCGGCTGGGACAGAGCAGGACAGGACATTGTTCTGACATGTTTGGTCATACCAAGCACGGCTCTCTGATTGATCGACCGTATTAAGGTAGGGACAAGAAGCAAATAGGGCAGGTCGGGACAGAACATTGTCCCGGGCCCTTTTAGTGTTGTCATGCGCTACACTCTGATTGACCGACAGCGGCATGCGGCGGCAAGGAAGACTTCCTGTGTGCCACGGGGATTTGTGTCCCTCAGAAGCTGGTGTGCAACGGCCAAAACGACTGCGACGACTGGAGTGACGAGGCGCACTGTGGTGAGCGCGCACGCACGCGCGCACGTACACGAACGGTCGTCGCAGCGACGCTGCGCCATCTTCACATTGATGATATCGCCATCCAGTATGTTCAGAGACGCAGTTCCGCTGCTTGACGGGCCGCTGCCTGACACCGCTTCTGCTCTGTGACGGCTACGATGACTGCGGGGACCTCAGCGATGAGCTCGACTGTGGTGAGGGCGCACACGCTTTAGCACTTAAGTAGAAGAAGTACTTATACTTATATAAGTACTTCTTGAAGTAGTACTTATACTTCTCAAACTGCCAATGGCCAAAGATAGTTTGCAAGTTGAATTCTGTTGTATCATTAAACAAAAAAAAATATTTGCGGTTTATATCATAACGATTTTGAGAGGGTCATTCAAACATTTTGTTTATAAAAAAATGGAGAACCGTATACGTTAAACTTGGCTAACTGACTGTTGTTTGTCAGTGTGCGATGCGGCGCGGGAGCATCGCTGCGGCGACGGCCGCTGCGTGTCCAGGGATTGGCTGTGCGACGGTGACCACGATTGCGTTGACAAGAGTGACGAGCTCAACTGCTGTGAGTCGCCATAGTGACGACGGGCCCCGCCGCCAACATCGCAGGAACCACTCACCTGTGTGTGTGCACGTGCGCGTGTGTGCGCAGCATGTCGGAGCCAGGGTCTTTGGGAATGCCGGAACGGCCAGTGTATTCCTCCGGCGTTCCGTTGCGATGGCGAGGACGACTGCAAAGACGGCAGCGACGAAGAGATTTGCACGCGCGAGCAGCGTGAGACGTCCGCCCGGCAACAGGCTGCCTTTGTTCGCGCGCGTGTCACTGTCTGACTGTCCGTGACTGTGCGCGCGTGTGTGTGCGTGTGTTGCAGCTCACGCCGCGTGCCCCCCTACTCAACCTGGCTGCACGTCCACCTCCTGTGACGTGCGACACCGCAACTGCAGTAAGCCTTCGACAGATGCGTCGATATTTTTATTCCGCTTCGCAAAATTCTTTTCACTCCTTCCTCCTCTTGTGGGCGTGTCAGCCGGCTGTGAGCCAATCAGCTTGGAGCTGTGCATGAACCTGCCCTACAACCACACGCGCTTCCCCAACTTTCTGGGTCACGTGTCGCAGCGGGAGAGCTCCGTGTCGTGGGAGTCGTCGCTGTTCCCGGCGCTGGTGCAGACGGGCTGCTACCAGTATCTCATGTTCTACGCCTGCACGCTGCTCGTACCCAAGTGCGACCCACTCAGCCTGAGCACTGTGCCACCCTGCAGGTGAGTGCGCGTCAAACCTGTCCTGTTCCGCTCCTTGCTCCTGGAGTCGTTGGATATCCTCCTCAAATAAGACAGAACAGGACCGGGCGACAAAAGTGAGTGAAGCAGTGCTACACCATGTGAAAAAGAATAGCAAATAGGACAAGACAGGACAGGGTGACGGGTGGCGGGACGAGCCAACCATTGTTATCGGTGTTACTCAGCCTGAGCACTGTGCCACCCGGCAGGTGCGTGCGCATCAAACCTGTTCTGTTCCGCTCCTTGCTCCTGCAGTAGTTGGATATCCTCCTCAAATAAGACAGAACAGGACAGGGGGCGACAAAAGTGAGTGAAGCAATGCTACACCATGTGAAGAAGAATAGCAAATAGGACAAGACAGGACAGGGTGACGGGTGGCGGGACGAGCCAACCATTGTTATCGGTGTTACTCAGCCTGAGCACTGTGCCACCCGGCAGGTGCGTGCGCATCAAACCTGTCCTGTTCCGCTCCTTGCTCCTGCAGTAGTTGGATATCCTCCTCAAATAAGACAGAACAGGACAGGGGGCGACAAAAGTGAGTGAAGCAATGCTACACCATGTGAAGAAGAATAGCAAATAGGACAAGACAGGACAGGGTGACGGGTGGCGGGACGAGCCAACCATTGTTATCGGTGTTACTCAGCCTGAGCACTGTGCCACCCGGCAGGTGCGTGCGCATCAAACCTGTCCTGTTCCGCTCCTTGCTCCTGCAGTAGTTGGATATCCTCCTCAAATAAGACAGAACAGGACAGGGGTGGGACAAGCCAGGCATTATCATCGGTGTGTGGTAGGAGCATCTGTGCAGTGTGATTACTCGACATCTCCCTCCTTGAAGGTCTCTGTGTCGCACGGCCAAGGAGAAGTGCGAGTCAGTGCTCGGCATTGTGGGATTGCAGTGGCCCGACGACTCGGACTGCGCTCAGTTTCCCGAAGAGGGTGGAAACTCGACGTGCCTTCTTCCCGAGGCCGGCGTAGACGGTGTGTGCGCGTACGTGATGCGCTCAACTCGCTGTTTGCTCACTTCCTGTCTGTGTTTGCCGTGTCGCTGTGGTAACAGAGTGCTCCCCCAGCCACTTCAAGTGTCGCTCCGGACGGTGCGTCCTCGCCAGCAAGCGCTGCGACGGTCTCGCTGACTGTGACGACCGCAGCGACGAAGACCACTGCGGTGAGACCGCCGCCGCTTAACATTTGTGACACAAAAGTGAAGACGGACGCGCTGACACGTCTCTGCGCGTATGCGGCAGGGTGCACCGAGCGCGCTCTGTGGGAATGTCCGGGCAGCGGAGTCTGCATCAAAACCAGCATGATCTGCGACGGCTTCCCAGATTGTCCCCTGTTGGCCGACGAGGTCAACTGCTGTGAGTCTTTGCCCACCTGTGTCACATCTAGTGTTAGCTTTCTAGCGTTTTAGTTGTACTTTCTTGGTTCTGGTTCTAGCTCCTAAGTCTAACTTCCAAGTTAGGGTTTTTCACCTCGAGCATATAGATCCGGTCTTCTGACTTTTAAATTTGTAGCTTCCAAGGTCTAGCAACTTCTAGGTTCTAGCTTTTAAATTTTAGCTTGTCAGTGCTAATTTCCAATTGCTAGCTACTATAGTCTAACTTCTGAGCTCTAGCTACTACATTCTCTCTTCCAATTTCTGACACTATGCTCTTGCTCCAGTGTGATCTAGTCTTCAAGTCCTGACTTCTGAGTCTCGTTCCTAGGCACTAGCTTTTAAGTACTAGCCTTTACGTACTAGCACAATGTTCTATCTTGCAGTCTGTAGCTTTTAAGCCTTCGTTTTAGGGTGTAGCTTTTGAGGGTAGCTACTACATACTGACTTCTTTCTTCTTTCTGAAGTTCTACCTTCCAAGTCCTGATTTCTAATTTCTACCGTCTATATACTAGTTACATACCAGTACTTTATTTAGTTATATACTTATAAGACCTAGTTATCAATTCTTAGCTACCAAGTCCTTCTTTTTAGACTCTAGCTTTTTATGTTCTAGCATACGGAACCTCTAAGGTGACATGGAAGTTAAAAAAACCCCAAAAAACGTTGCGTTCCCTCGCAAAAACTTTGCGTTCCCTCACAACAATTGCGTTCCCTCGCAAATATTTGCGTTCCCTCGCAAAAAGTTGTTTGCAAAGGAACGCATTTTGTTTTAAATGCGTGTTTATGTACTTCCAGGTCAGTTTGGCAGCTAGCCTAGCCTAGTCTCTGATGCGTGGCTGTTTGAGAGATGACAGTACGTCGGAGACGGCCGGCAAGGATATGGAGGAGGACTTGGAACACTCCTTGCGGTCAAGAGATTTCCTCTATTGTTTAGCACTCGCTTCAGATGTCTTTCGCTTATTTGGAAACCGTGCTTGATATCAAAAACTGATTTTATGTCTTTGTATTTCAAGCGTATTTCAAAGCAATTCAGTTAAACTCGCCCATGGCTGAAAACGCTCCCTTTGTTGCTTTTGTTTACCCGGAAAATGACCTGTAAGTACATAAACACAAATGCGTTCCCTTGCAAAAAAAAATTGCGTTATCTCGGAATTTTTGCGAGGGAATGGAAATCTTTGCGAGGGAACGCAAAGTTTTTTTTTTTTTACTTCCAGGTCACCTTAGGGGCTCCGTACTAGCACCTACGTTATAGCCTCTAGTCCAGTAAATCTAGATTTGAAATGCTAGCTCTGTAGGTGTTAGCTTCCAAGTGCTACTGCCTTAACCCAGTGTGTGTGTTTGTGTGTGTGTGTGTGTGTGTGTGTTATTGTTGTGTTAGCGGCATGTGGCGATAATGAGTTGGCGTGCAACAATCACGAGTGCGTGCACAGGACGTTGTGGTGCGATGGAAAGAAACACTGCACCGACGCCTCCGACGAGTGGGACTGTGGTAATGCGCGCGTGCACACACGCACACACGCGCACACACACACAAACGGGGAGATGACCGAGTGTTGTGTTGTTATGTGGAGTGTCTCTGAGCCAGTCGTCAGGTTCCATTCTGTCCGTGTTGAGGACGGCTGACCGTTATCACGTGTGTGCAGACGAGTGGAACCAGCAGCTCAGCAAACTGACCTGTGACCAGCTGGGACTAGGGTAAGGTCAGTAGCACACACACACACACACACACACACACGCACGCACGCACGCACGCACACACGCAGACAGAAACACGCACACAAACACACATATAGACTCACAGACAGACACACACAGACTCAAACATGCACACACAGGTGATGCGTCCGGTCCATCACAGGCAGCGTGTCCCACAGGGTTCCCGCCTCGATTTCCATGGTACCCGAGCAGGGAGGTCCTCCGGGTCGCCGTCGCTGGTTACATGTTCACCCCGAGTGGGAGGAGCGCAAAGGCTTAGCTCTACAGGCACGCCTCGAGAAGAGGAGGTGTGTATGTGTGTGTTTGTAAGAGAGGAAGCCATTTTTTTGCGGGGGGGGGGGGGGGATTAATCAGGAAGTGATTAATCGTGCTAATGCTAACATTAGACTCCATGTTTGATTCTGTCTGCTTGTCTGTGTGCATCTCTGTTTGCGTGCGCACGTGCGCGTCAGTCACTCGTGTCATTCCGGCAAGCGAGTGGCTCTCGTCTGCGTCAGAAATGGTAAGCTTCGTCAATGCCTCCAAATGGTCTCCTCGGGCGGCGCGGGCCCAGTCTACTACCTGTTTCCCGTCTCTCGGACAGAGTGCGGACTGCGCCCGGCGGTGGGCACGCATTCCTCCAGGCGCAAGAGGATTCTGGGAGGCCGCGTAGCCCGGCAGGGGGCGTGGCCGTGGCAGTGCTCGCTACAAAGCGGTCAGAGCGGTCATGTGTGCGGCTGTGTCCTCATCGGCGCCAAGTGGGCCTTGACGGTGGCGCATTGCTTTGAGGGGTGAGACCGTCTATGTCTCGCTTTTGTGCTTCAAGTTTCTACCTTCTGGGCTCTAGCCTTAAAGTGCCACTTTCGAGGGGCTCGCTTTTAGTTTTCCGCTTCTAAGTTCTATTTGTTGAGATTTGATGATGTAGCTTCTAAATATGACCTTTCAATATCCGTCTTACGTGAGTAGCAGGGAGAAGCCTCACCTGTGGAAGGTCCTCCTGGGTCTCAACAACTTGGACCATCCGGGTGCGCATAGTCAGAGACGCGCTGTGCGGGCCATCACGGTGCACCCGCGCTACAATCGCGCCGTGGTGGATTACGACATCAGTGTGGTGGAGTTAGACTCGGAGGTGAGCCACCCCTGCGTGGGGTGCCGGGAATATTGTTTGAGCTGCTAACGCATTGTGGGATTATGTCTCCCCAGGTGGAGCAGACGCCATGGGTGCGGCCTGTGTGTCTGCCCGGACCCAATCAGATTCCCACTCCGGACTCCTACTGCTACATCACAGGATGGGGTCACATGGGCAACAGGAGTAAGTTAAAGTGGAAGTCAACCCAAACATATTTTTTTCAACAATATGTTCTATACAAACCTACTATTTGAAACAGGGCATTCTGATAAATATTGCGTTTGTGGAATAAGAGGTAATCCACCCGTTTTTAGCCATCTGTGGGGGCGGCCATTTTGTCACTTCTGTCGACTAAAAATGACATCATAACTACTCAGGGGTCAGGTAACGACCAATCATGGCTCAACTTCAGAAAACAGGTGACCTGTGATTGGTCGTTACCTGATCAGTTGTGATGTCATTTTCAGTCGATAGAAGTGACAAAATGGCCACCCCCTGAGATGGCGAAAATGGGGTCGATTTTGCTGCTTAACTCATATTCCACAGACGCAATATTAATCACAATGCCGTGTTTCAACTAGTGGGCCTGCTGGGAACATATTCTTGAAAAAAATATGTTTTGATTGATTTCCACTTTAAGTCTGAACACCCATTTCCCGGATCTACATTTTGAGTCTTAGATTCTAAGGCTCTAGCGTTTAGGTTCTAGGTTACAAGTCTAGCTATGAAATTCTGGCCAGTAGATTCTAGCTTTTAGGTTCTCACTTTCAAGTCTAACTTTTACGGTTGAGCCGATAAGTTCAACTGTTTAGGCTCTACAGTGGTTACTCGATCCAAGTCCTGGCTTCTAAGTTGTAGCTTCCTAGTTCAAGATGCTACGTTTTAGCTACTAAGATGTGTTTTGCGGGCCAGTTCCTGTGTGAGATGTACTACCTCCTCCACAGTGCCGTTCAAGTTGCAGGAGGGCCAGGTACGGATCATCTCTATGTCCCAGTGCCAGTCCTACTTTGACATGAAGACCATAACTGCCAGGATGCTTTGTGCCGGTTACGAGGCCGGGACCGTCGACTCCTGCATGGTAACCACCTCGCACCTACATTTTATAGCCACTAAATTGAAGTTATAAATGATAATTCCCAAGTTCTGGCGTTTAGGTTGTAGCTTGTAAATTGTAGCTTCCGATGAGTTTAAAAGGCTTTAGCGTTTAGGTTCAGGTCCCTTGAAAGGCTCTTTTTGAATATAAATTATTATTAGAATTAACAAGTCTCGGTCCTGACTAGCTCATAGATTTAAGGTCTGAGATTCTAAGTTTGACCTTCCAAGCTCCCAAGATCTAGATTTTAGGCTCTAGCTTCTAAGTGCTACTTTTTAGGCTCTAAAATGTTGGTCTCTCTTACACGTATGAGTCTAGCTTCTTGGCTCTAGCATTTTGTTTATAGCTTCCAAGGTCTTACTTTCAAGTCCTAGCTTCTAGCCTACTAGCTTCTAAGTCAAGCCTCTAGGGTGTAGCTTCCAGGGTGTGGCTTCGAAGGTATTCTGGTGCTAGATTTTAGATTCTAGATTCCAAGTCTAACTTCGAAGCTCTAGATTCCAAATTCCATCTTCTAAGTCAAGCCTTTAAGTTGTAGATTGTTGGCTGTAGCTTGTAGCTCTCAAGTCCTATCTTCCAGGCTTCAGCCTCAATGACCTCTGCCCTCTTGTGATCTGTGTCGGGCGCGGTGTGTTGCTCCCATTTCCAGGGCGACAGCGGCGGTCCGCTGGTGTGCGAGGAGTTGTCGGGGGGCCGTTGGACGCTGTTCGGCCTGACGTCATGGGGCAGCGTTTGCTTCAGCAAAGTGCTGGGACCCGGCGTGTACAGCAACGTCAGCCACTTCACGCCGTGGATACGGCAGCAGATCTTCATGCGCACGTACCTGCCTGACTGACGTGCGCCGCATCGCGCTTCCTGTTCCTGAGAGGAAGTGATGCGGCGCCGCACACTGTCATTTGACACCGTTAGCCTTCTGATGCTAGCTGCTGTAACATTTTCATGGCACATGCTAACACGTTAGCCCCTTTGAACACTTACAGTATATCCAGGTTGAGGTCGGCGTACTAGCTTGGGCACATTAGTAGAATGAATTTTTCTTACTAGTAATGATTTTTTCACTACTAGTGCCACTTTTGTCCTACTAACACCATTTATTCGATATCTTTTATATCCATCTTAAAGTCCATGTATTTGTTCTACTTGACTAGAGTGTACTAATACTTGGACTTCCAATTGGATATCAAAGATAGGGAATAAATGCTCAAACAGCTTTACGACAAGTAGAAGTTAACAGCGTGTGATGTTTGTGATTATTTCTGTGTTGCATCAGTGTTGTTGCTAGCTCAACTAGCCTAGCGCTGGCTAAAAGAGGGAGCTAACACGTTAACGGCGACGGACGACAAGACGATTGCCCGTGATGGAAATTTCGTGACTTGTGATGTTTGCTCATTCATTCCTTCACGTCCACATTCCTGGTCGCTTGTCGTTAGCTGTCCTTTGGAAGCTTTTTTGTTTTTCAAGAGTATTTTTCTACACTTTTTTGTACATCACGTGTGTGTGTCGGGTGTGTATGGGGGGGGGCCTCCTCCTACAATGTCACTTCCTGCTTTTGTATTGTGAGGAATCATGTGAAGGAAGTGTAATGTTTTTTGTGTTCAACAGTAAAGCTACACACACCTGCTCTCACTCTTTTCGTGTCTGCGTTTTTGTGTATGTATTTGTTTACGTGTATTTAGTGTTTGTGTGTCTGTCTTTCTGTCAGCATGTACATTACGTGCACGTGTTCTATTGTGTGTTTGCGTGTTTGTGTATTTATGTGTGCGCGTATGTCTCAAAGTGTGTGTTTGTGTTTCAATGAGTGTTTATGGGCTGAGACAAGGAGAGAGATGGATGGAGGGACAACAAGGAAGGAATTCACAAAGCACACATGCACGTACAAGTGGGGTCAAAGTGCAAGACTTTATTGTGTGTGTGTGTTAAAGTCACACTGTTTAGAGTGCACTGTGGTAGTAAAGGTCAGGACGGTTCAGAGAGATTGCTGCGGTGGTGACGACGCCGGACGAGCTGGATGACACGGTGAGGTCCGCCACGCGCGCACACGCGCACACACACAGTGATTATGTCTTTGTTTGCGTAGATGTGTTCCTGCTGCGCCTCGTCCTTCAGCCGCCTGAGGAGCAGATGTGTTCGACCGCGTGGCCTCATAAACCTGATCATCACCAAAGGTGCCAACCAGCCAATCCATCAGTCAATACACGTTTGGGCCATCCGCTAATGTGTGTGTGTGTGTGTGCGCGTGTGTCTACCTGTGTATCTGTACGTCTGTCATGTGTATATGTGTGCCTGTCTATGAGAGCGTGTATGTTTGTGTTTGTGTGCGTGTGTGTGCGTGTGTGCGCACGTGCTCGCACAGCGTGTGTGTTGGCATTGCTTTTCGGCGCAGTGTGGTCAGTAACAGGAAGTGAGTGTTTGCCAGGAGGGAGAGTGTTTGGTGTGGTCATCATCTTCATCAGCGCAGTGTTGGGGGGGCGACTAATCGGGATGGTCCATTTTCCTGGCCTGCCCCCCGTCCCACCACTGCTTGGTATGACCTGACATTGGTCCACCTCACACACACCAAGGCTGTGCAATTCATCGAAATTCAATTGCAATTAAGATTATTACACTTCACGATTACAAAATTAGCATAATGGTAAAGAAAGGATTATGAATATGCATTTATATCCAACACACTGTTTGTTCACACACAAGGAAATCATACTTGAATTAATACATTTGCGCATTTTTATAATAACTGTATTTTATAACTAATTTGATACATTTTGGTTAGAACTTACATAATTATAATGTTACCCCCAAAATTATTTGTCTTTATATTTTTCACGTTTAAACATTCTCTTGTTTTGTACCCAAAAATAAATCGTTTGAATAATCGTGATTTCAATTATTACCAAAATAATTGTGATTATTATTTTTTTCATAATTGAGCAGCCCTAACACACACACACACCCACACACACATGCGCACCTGATGCTTCGCGTGTGTCTGCACAGGCATGCTGCTGGCCGGCCTGGTCCTGAGGAACGTTCCCTACGTGACAGATGCCGTCTACGTGGACGCCGCCTGGTCTGCGGCTTTGAGGAGCGTGGCGCTGTCCATCATCCTGGCCCGAGCCGGCCTGGGCCTGGACCCCTCGGTACCGCGTGCACACGCACACGAGCGCGTGCGTGCACGCGCACGCGGTGACGAGCGGTCTTTTTGCAGGCGCTGCGCCGCCTGAAGGCCGTGTGCCTGCGCGTGGCGGTCGGGCCGTGTGTCGCGGAGGCGTGCGTCGTTGCCGTGGTTTCTCACTTCCTCTTGGCTCTGCCGTGGGCGTGGGGCTTCCTGCTGGGGTACGTGTTATGTGTAAGCGCGGTTGCGCGGTTTTGGGTCAAAACGCCACCCGTGTGCACGCTTGCGCAGGTTTGTCCTGGCGGCGGTGTCTCCGGCCGTGGTGGTTCCGTCCATGTTGCTGCTCCAGAAGGAAGGCTACGGCAGCGAAAAGGTAAGCTACTGCTTTTTTCAGCTTGGCCTGGGATTCGCCTAAAGTTGTGCCGGGCTACTCCTGAAGTTCATCTTGGCTTCTACCGAAGATTTCTTCCGCAGGGCATCCCGACGCTCCTGATGGCTGCCGGCAGCTTTGACGACATTTTGGCCATCACAGGCTTCTCCACGTGTCTGGGCGTGGCCTTTTCCACAGGTTTGGCTTCTGGTTTGCTTTGGGCCGGGTGGAGTTCTGCTCTCTATGCACGCGTGCGTGCGCATGTTCGCAGGTTCCACGTGGATGAGCGTCCTGAAGGGTCTCCTGGAGGTGGTGGGCGGAGTGGTAGGTGGCATCCTTGTGGGCATCTTCTTGTGTTTCTTCCCCAGCGTGGATCAGGTGCGTGTGGAAAGCCGTTAAGTTGTTTGGTCCATGTCCTTTTATATCGGACTGAAGGTGGTACTGGTGCAGGAGGACGTGGTGGCGACCAGGAGCTTCCTCCTCTTGGCCTTCTCCATCTTCGCCGTCTTCTTCACTCAAGTGCTGGGCGCCTCTGGGGCCGGTGGCCTGTGCACCTTGGTTCTGGCTTTCCTCGCCGCGCTGTCTTGGCGCGCTGACAAGGCAATCATGGTTGACCCGTTGAAGGAAAAAAAAATATCATACCGTGGCCTCCACTCGAATTGATGCCGTACCTTGATTAGACGAGCACTCATGTAGCCCAGGGGATAGCTTCTGGATGAAAGGTCAGCGTACATACTCCGCCTGGTGGTGGAATTTGTATTTCATCCACCCTCAAACCCTATTGAGCATTCGAAAATGTCACACCATGGCTTCCACTCGGTTAGACACCATGCCTCAATTAAACGACTACCGATCCAACAGCTTCAGCGCAGTTTCTCTGAAGTGGTGGAATTCAGCAGTTATGATTTCATCCATCTTCAAACCTTTTGAGAAATAGAAAATGTCATGTTGTGGGCTCCTCTCTAATATACAGATAGATGGATGGATATTTTATTCGCACCGTGCGGAAAATTAAGTGCCATACCTCAATTAGACAACCATTGAGCTTTGGCTTCAGCACACTTATAGCACCTAGTGGTGAAATCGGGTCAATTACATTTTCATCCTCAACCTCGAGGAATAAAAGATCTCCTTCCGTCCTGGCCTCCATTAATTGACACCATACCACAATTAGATGACCACTGATGTATCCCATGGGATAGCTTCTGGATGAAACGTCAGAGCAAGGACAAGTTTTGCAGTTGTGGTTTCATCCATACTCTTACCTATTGAGGAATAAAAAAAAATACAGCGTGGCCTCCACTCGAATAGATGCCGTACCTCTATTGGACAGCCAGTGACATGACGTCTCCCTGCAGGCGGGGGTGGCGGCCATTTTGGGAAGATGCTGGGACGTCTTCCAGCCCCTCCTCTTCGGCTTGATTGGAGCAGAAATCGTCATAACGACGCTGAGCCTCAGCACTGTGGGTGAGAAGCACGCCGTGGCACGACAGGGGTGGCAAGTTTTGGCAACCCATCGCGTTGCGACGAGTCACACGCGGTGTCGTGCAGGTTTGGGTGTGGCCGTAATCGCCATCGGTCTCGTGGTGCGACTGGCCACCACTTTTGCGCTGGTGCATGGCGCGGGCTTCGTGCTCAAGGAGAAATTCTTCATCGCCATCGCCTGGCTGCCCAAAGCCACTGTGCAGGTACGTCGCCTGATCCCTCGGCTGGAGGTTAAAGTTCAGCAGAAGGCCAGCAGAACTCTGTAATGGTGGGAGTGGTCTATTTTCTGAGCCCCAAAAGCAAAACGAAACGTGTGACAGGCAGCCATCGGCTCCACGGCGTTAGACACGGCGAGGGACGCGGGCGACGAGACCTTGGTGAAGTTCGGTTTGGACGTGCTAACGTTAGCCGTGTTAGCCATCTTGATCACCGCGCCCGTTGGAGCGCTGGGCATAGGCCTGGCGGGGCCACGCCTCCTGAGCCGGCAGGTCAAAGGTCAGCACAGAATTTCGTTATTGTGGGTATGCTGAATTTTCCATTACAAAATGAATGAGGCCATTTGACTTATTGACTTGACTTATCTCCATTCCATGTTTCTCAACTGCTTTAACCATTCCATCTTGAAAATGTTCAGTTCATTCAGGACATCTCACGAACTGTTTTTCATTTCCCAAATTTACAAATTAAGAGACACTTATTGAATACTTTCTCCTTTCACATTTGTCTACAGATTTAAATCATTCATTTGAGTCCAGTATCAGATTTTTCTTCAGAAATTACCTCTCTAGTTTCCTTGATTTCTTGACATAATCAAGTCATATTTTGCAATCTTTTAATTGACACTTGTTTTTTTCTATGTTAGTGCCGGAGGCACTGGACGGAGCGCCATCTCCGGCTGGCCAAGGTGAAGACCCTGCGATTTTTGAGAGCAGGCTGTGATGATCTTTAATCCCAACAAATACAAACGACATTAAAGAGGAGATCTTAGGTACAATTGATTTTTGTTGTTGTATTTGAATCCAAATAGTTGTGTGTCTGGATTCCCTACTCATCCATCAAGTATGAAACAACCAAGTCACTGTTCGCAAATCTTTTCTATTTCTGCCCATCTGTTAGCAACCAGTGGGGCTAATGAACAGAGTGACCCCAAAGGTAATTTGGCGGATTTGACCATATGCTGTGAAAATATATCTATGATTCTTGATGCTTTGGGGACTTTTGGCTAAATAAAACAGACACCTCAGATCTATTTACGAGTGTAAAACAAGGGGAAATACAGTAAACCAATTTTGAGCCCAAAAGCTTTGATATGATTATGAAAATTGTACCATCACATCTTTTTTTTCCTAGAAAATAGACGGTTTTCAACGTCAATTAGGGGCACGCATGGTAGTGCTTTTTTAAATGGAACACTATTAGTTTAAAAAAATTCACAAGAAAACAAAAACAGACAATATCGTCAATAAATACATACAATACTTTAGAAGTGGAGGCGGTAGTTCTGGTTTATGAATTGATTCATGACGTCATAGACTTCCGCCCTCACCACACGTTGGCCACGAGCAAAGGCTGATGTCCATGACATCACCCGTCTCGTATTAAAAAAAGTCTTTATTTTGGAATACAGAACATAAAAAAACAACAACCTGGTGGAGATAAACAAAAACACAGTAAACGTATATTACAGATATTAAATAGCATACAAATATAAAGTCAAATGTAAAATGGCTCGTATATTTGTTTTCGGTCACCGACAGCATTTCTCATACTGACCACAAGATGGCGACAGCTTGGCGCCCATGGACGAAATAGCGTTCTCTACTCCTGCCAAAATTCCACAAACATAAACTACAGACATAGAGAAAATTGTTGGTACACATCAGTTAATGAACGAAAACTAATAAAATAAGAATCATAATCATAATAAAGTAAAGAAAAAATAGAAGTAATGAAAAATACATTTGATAAAAACAGGCCTGCATACAAACCCCTAACTTAATATTTAATTGCAAAACCTTTTGAGGCAATTACTCCAATCAATCAATTTTTGTAACATTTTGTGATCCTTGTGCACCTCCCAGCTGGCATATTGGCCCGCTCTTAAATGAGCAAACTGCGACTGAGCTCAAACTGTCTGACACTGTAGTGTACAGCAATATGAGAATTGATTATTAAATGATACTTGTCTTTAAGACAGTCCTTCTCAAATAGTAGAATAGATGCGATCCCAGGGGTGGCGTGTGTCACCCCCAGAGAACGTGTTTATTTTTTTTTTGCGTCACTAGGTAAATATGATTGCAATACTAATACTACACAGTTGATGGCAGTGGCGCTCTTATTGTCAGCAGGTGCGCAGGGAGTACAGAGCTCCAGATAACATGTGACTGATCTCCGCGTGCATTTGTTTACGGAGCCATACAGGTAGGATACTATCGGGGCAGGAGAAGGATTTAAAATTCAGAGCAGTGATAAAACTAGGAGCGTTTGTCAGTCAACATTATGTCCAAGGGAATTCACATCTCACTTTGATGAAAAGGACATAATGAGACATGTGCAAACTGGACAGGTTGGATGTAACAGATCCCTGTCAAGTGCCAGGAGTGTTTGTTTTGTTTTGTTTTTACATTTTACAACTACAACTACAGCGATGGCAGATGGTTGAGAATTACATCGGTTAAGTCTGTTCTCGACGCCGTTTGGCTGACTCCGACTGACTGGGACCACATGGGTCGATTAAATATGCAGGACGGGAACTGGGAGACCGAGGAACGACGCCCAGCTCTGGTGATACTATGCACGATAACCCCATTAAACACCTCCGGATGGAAACGTAATGTACAAGTAAAGGAGTTCCCTGCCTTTGACATGCTAGCGCCAGTTAGCCATATCCGACCATCGGCATCGCACTCAAGTTAAAATCGAGCGCGTAAATTATGAATGAACTATGGCAATAATGAGTCTGCTAAAAAGATAAAGTAGTCCTGAGACAGTTGGTCAACGATAATGTATGCACTGCAAGAGAGTATTTGTTCACTTATGTTGCATGGACATTGAATGAAGGCTAATGTATGTGTCTCAACAATACTGCTTTGGGGTAGCAGTAGCACCTAATACAAATAAGCATTCACAGTGCACTGGTGGAGGAAAAACTACACTATATAACGATGTACACAAAAAGAGTTACGTTTTTTTTTTAAATGGGTCTAAAACCAAATCAATAATTAGTATTATTGAGTGATATGATATAGTTAGATTGTGACAGTTTTTCAGACATATTGCCCAGCCCTACTAAGTACATTATATTTGAATTAAAAAAAAAAAGTATTTGGATTGGTAAAAAAACAAAAAAACGTTTTTTGTTTTTTTTTGGGAGTGGTGGGGCTGGGGGCCTTCTGGGCTGCTACTTGCCCAACCCTGCTTTAGAGTCACCAGCCACACTGTGTGGTGATCAAAAAAGTTCATTTTGAACCCTAGTTCTAAACTCGGCCCTCCCAACTCAACCTCCTGCTACCCCTTGGCCATCCTAGGTAAAACTGTGTAGAGCCGCCAGTGGTCATGTGATGGGTCCCTTTTCTCTAAGTGTCGCCCCTCACTGAAGAGTCAAGTAGGTAATTATCAGAATAGATAGTTGTATCCTCTGTTGTGCTTCTCATCTTCCTCTTCATCCACTTGCACAATCTCGTTAGTTGGGCGTCAACTTCCTCTGATTTCCACCTTCCCTCTTTGGGAGTCATTTGACTTTCTAAGCTCCGACAAACGTGCGAAGTCCATACAGTAGAGCAGGGGTGGGGATGGGGGGGGGGGGGGGGGGGGGGGGGGGGGCTGGGAAGTCGTCAGGGCTCTATTTGGGGAGGGATTAAAGGAATAATGCAAGGAAAAAAGTAATTTTGGTTGGATTTGTCTGTCAAATGAGAGGCATAGAATTATCATCCATTTAAATGCACAACCACGTGTCATACTGGAGCGCTCAATGAGTGACGCGCAGGAGCAGTTTCACATCCTCACAGGAAGAAGGAGAGGGAGGGAGTGTGTGTGCGTGTGTGTGTGTGTGCGCGTGCATACGCGCGCTTGTGTTTTTGTTAAGTCCTCTGCTTTTTAATCTGACTGAGCCATACAATTAGTATCCATTTATATCCCCCTGTGCCAACCTCGCCCTGCCTCCCTGGCCCTCATCTGGCGGGTTATATTTGGAAGCGCACACACACACACGCACACACACGCACACACACACAGGCAGGCGTATGTGCTTTAAACCGCCACCCACTCTGTGTGTGTGTGCATACGCAAAACCGCTTGGGCATTTATTCACCATTCATACACTAATAGCCTTGGCTCTTGGACTAGTAGGACAATTCGGCACACTCTTAAAACTAGCAGGGTGTCATTTGTTTTCCACTACTCCTGTATGTCTTCGCACCAGTAGAATGACTAGGTGTAACCTACTATTAGAACGGAACTACATTTTACTAGTCAGGCAAAACTGCACGCTACTAGTGAAGAGCCATATGTTATTATGTAGAATTTTATCATGTCCCTAGAGGTGGTGGTAGCATGCAGAAGTCATGCACAGTTTTGCCGCTTATGCTCAGAAACTGTATTTGGTTGTTGCAAAAATGTTAGTAATTGCACCTAGTCGTTCTATGACTCAGTGTGCTGAATTGCTAAAGAGCGTAGCTACTAGTAGACTACTTGAACCTTAAACTGAATGCTTGTGTGCAGTCACATCATGTGGTAGTGGGAAAAATGTACTAGTATGGCATAGTCCTTCTACGAGTGCACGAAAATGTCCTACTGGTGAGGACAGGGAACGTATTAGTAGATGGACAATTGAGCGCACTGGCAGGATCTTGAATAAATGCTCAAATGGGTTCGCATACACTAGTAAAGCAACTACTGTACATGTTACTAGTGAGGGAAAACATGCAACTTTTGACATCTGCACACCATTAGTGACATGATAAAATTCTACATGTTGACTAGCGTTTAGCATGACTGGTACTAGCGGTACCATTTTGTCAACTAGTGCGCAGTTTTGCCTCACTTGTAACATACTAGTATGCAAAAACTTTAACTGGTGTATCAAGAGTGAATACTAAAAAGGTTTTGCACACGCCAGCAATGTTAGCAGTCTTTCGTCAAGAATGCTCTTTGAATTGAAGAAGACTCTTTGAAATGATTTGACGTCGGCAGCGGAGAGCAAGAGCAAGTTGGCGTGAAAAGAAAGCGCGCTGGGTCCCCCAACCACCCCCCCACCCCCCGGACCCTCCCCAAAGGTGGCCATCGTTTCACAACGTCAACCCGACGGCAGACTGATGAAAAAGTTAAGGGCGAGACGAGTAAAAACAGACGGGCTTGAGGCCTTTCATGGCTACGTGCTCATTACGGGCGGCCGCTCCCTCGCTGTACGACTGCGTGATCACAAGGTTGACATATGGCAGCCTTCTAATTCGGTCTGCCCCACCCGCATCGCCGCAAAAGCTTGGCCTCTGTCGAAGATGCTTCGGGCTGCTTTAAACATACAAATGTGACATTTTGGGGGGAACGGACACACTCTGGCCAGTTCAGAGTTGCATCCGCAAGCGATGACTTAACCGTTTGCAGGCATGTTCAACTGCACTGCTTCACACTACGAGGCTGTCGGTAATCGATATCGCCAAGACCAGCAAAAAGGTTTGAATCTGAATGATACCTTATTCAGGTTTTCACCCGCAAAATGTTCTTTACGATAAAATGTTCTATGTGCCTCCACTAATATAAACATGGCATTCTGATTAATATTGCGTTTGTGGAGTTAAGCAGCAAAATCCACCTGTTTTTATGCCCATAGGGCAGCCATTTTGTCACTTGCTGTCGACTGAAAATGACATCACAGTTGTTCGGGGCTCAGGTAACGACCAAATGTGGCTCACCTGTTTTCTGAAGCTCAACCATGATTGGTTGTTTTCAGTTGTCAGCAAGTGGCAAAATGGCCGCCCCCTGAGAGCTCACATTCCCCAAATGCAATATTAATCAGAATGCCATGTAGTGGAAGCGCATAGAATATATTCTTGTAAAGAAAATGTTTGCTTTTAAAGCAGAAGTCAACCCTAACATATTTTTTTCAAGAATATGTTCTACGCAGGCCCACTAGTTAAAACAAGGCATTCCGATAAATATTGCGTTTGTGGAATAAAAGTTAATCCTCACGTTTTTCGCCATCTCTCGGGGCGGCCATTTTGTCACTTCTGTCGACCGAAAATAACATCACAATTACTCAGGGCTCAGGTTACGACCAACCACGGCTCACCTGTTAACTGACGCTTAGCCATGATTGGTCGTTACTTGAGCCCTGAGCAGTTGTGATGTCATTTTCAGTCGACAGAATTGACAAAATGGCCGCCCCCTGAGATGGCTAAAAATGAGTGGATTTTGCTGCTCAACTCATATTCAACAAACACAATATTAATCACAATGCTGTTTCAAATATGTTTGGGTTGACTTCCTCTTTAACGAAAACATGTTTACACAAAATATCGTAAGTAATATCTCAGCAGAAAAAGAACAAACGTAGCCCGTCTTTATTTAAGGTAATTTCAAATCAAATTTTCATTTTTTTGCAGTGTACTTATTGAGGAACCTGCAGCTGTATCAACTCCCGCCTCAAAGACGTTGATCCAATCTGACTTTATTTTGCGAGCCAGACAAAAGAAGGAAATTGGCTTTGTAAGACGCGCGCGCGCACACGCGTCAGTTCTCTATCTCGTCAGCCTGGAAAACCACAAACAAACCAGTGCAGCCTTTCTTCAACCCTAAAATGTCACCGCCGTCACTCACGTGACGCTTGTTGTCGTGGAAAACTTTGCAGTAACCAGGCCACAACATGAAACAATTGTATAGCAAACAAAGACCAGTTCTCAATTTTGAGAGGTATGACCCACACAATCGAGCGCTAGCTTGACGGCGTGCGTACACGTTTGGCCGTCCCCTCTCGAAAACAAAGCGGAGGAGAAGACGTGCGATGTGCCTGAAGTTGATTTGCCGGCCTCCCTCTTTTGCTTCCCCATCCTCCCTCCGTCTCCGAGCGTCCTCTTTACTCTCGCATCACTTTTTCTTCCATCTCATCATCTTCTCTCATTTTTTTCTTCTTTTTTCTTTCCTTCTTCTCCCCCCCCCCCCCCCCCCCGCGGTGTATCTGGGATGCGGACTGAACTAGTTCAGGCAGAATGTGACGCCGTCGTGGCTCGTGTTTAATTGATGTTGTTTGATAGGAACAAGCTGCTTCAGTGGCATGGAAGCGCAGCGGAGCTTAAGCGCAAGCGAGAGCCGGCAAATACAAGTCAACCGTCGTGTTCTCAGCGCTAAAAGACGAGCTCCCGCTAACGTGCGAAGGGCTTGCTTCCATTGTAGCAAGAGGCGCCCACTTCCACACAGCTACCTCTTGCATAAGGGTTGTTTCATTTCGTTTTTTGTTTGTTTGTTTCTAATTCATGCATTATTGGTGATGTCACTTATGAATTATGCCAGCTTGTTGTGTTGTGTTCCTTTAGGCCCGTTGCATTATTCAACTAAACTGAGGTCAGCCCGTTTTTTTTTTTTTTTTACGCCGCCCTTTTGTATTGTTGGCACAGTCAGGGTGTCACTCGCTTTTGCGCGGCGTCAAATTGGCATGTTGCGACACAAGTCGGGATGTACTGCAATGTTTGCAGGTGTGTGTGTGTGTGCGCGTGTGAGGGAAATATGAATCATTGTGAAAGGTCAGAACTGCTCCGGGCGAGAAGAAACTGAGCAGAACAAGCGATGAATTGCACTTTGGCACCTTTTCCTTGTAACTTCTTCTGAGCTTTTGCTTTTTTGGGGTCACCGATCGTCCAATTTTACCAAGCTCATTTGCACAGATAGCCGTACCTCGACGTAGGAGTTTAATTCTCTTGCGGACTTTTTTGTGTTTGTGTTGACTTGACAGAGTTTGATTATCTTGTATTTTCTGTGTCAATTTTAAAGAAAAACTTCAACTGGGAATGAAAAACAGCTTGAAGCAAGCACACTGTGCCTCTTCTTTGGAGAACTGTGCAAGCAAGTTCTCTTTGTTCCGTTTCCTCAAAGAAGGTAAAACTGAAGCGGTTTGAATGTGAACAACTGTCGTATTTTATCAAATGAGGGTTGACTGTAGATGCCATATTCATAATTTGGAGTGTGTGTGGTGGGGTGTTGATATATCAACATCCAATGATCATTGACTTGACAGGGTGGAAGGAGGGTGGTCCACATAACTGTCGTCCTTGATGGGAACGTGTCAATTATTTGTGTCTGTGTGTTGAGCTTGCGCGTATGTGCGCAACTAGCAATCAGCCCTGATGGCAAGACGGGGGGCTAATGAACATCTCGCAGGATGCTTTGATTTGATTGTGTGGCTGTTAGCGCCATAATGTCCTCAAGTGGATGGGAAACAATCATCCCGGGAGTGTGTGAAAGCCAATACTCGGCGTGCTTTACAAGTTGGTGGCCTGCGACTAACGATGCTGACGAATAATCAGGACGGGTCGTCGGGGGCGGGGGGCTTTGGAATACATCGTGATTGGTTGGATGCAGTGCTTTTTCAGAGCGGCAACTTGTTTGTGTTCGCGCGGTTTGTTTTCATATTCAGAGTTTGACGTGAGGTGCAGGTGTACGAAGTGGAGTGAACATTATGCGTACATATGAGATCGCATGAATGCGTCAACATGGAAGCCCCGGAGTTACACTAGCGCACATCAGTTCAGCAACGGAGAGATCCCTACGGGAGCGACGTCTTGTTTGGCAATTTCCGGAAGAGGGAAGCGGAGGGGAGGGGGGGGGGGCAGAAAATTATCATACGCTTCATGTAGGGGGGAGGTACCCCCCCCCCCCGCCCAAAGAAGACAGAGTGCTACAGTATCATAAATATTCAGCCACCTTTTAATGCGACCAAGAGAGCAGAAACTATGCAGGAGCTCATCATACACAGTACGAAAAACTTGGATGGATGATGATGATGATGATGATGATGATGATGTTCCCATTAGAATTTGGTGGCAATCTACTCAGCAGAAGCCCAGCCTGTTACGCTGTTTTTGTTCTCACTCTGGAAAAACGAATGTGTCCTTTCTTTCCTAAATAAGAAAACAGTGCCAAAATGGTGTCCTAGTCATTTGCATTTTAATGTAGATGCACCACTTTCCAAAAGAGGCTCGATGTGTGTGTATGTGTGTGCGCGAGTGGTATTGTCAAACAAGTGCCACCCCCCTCCTTCTATTTTCAAGTGTGTTGCCTGACCTTTGTTTCTTTCCTCATAGTAAACTAATAAGAAGACGTTAATATGCAACATGTTTATGCTGTAGTTGGCCCCAGTGTAGAAACGCACTACATGCAGAACCTTAGAGGTCAAAATATCCTTTCGTGGCTTGCACCTCTACTACGCTAAGCACACAACGTAAACAAATACCGATGTACATGTTCGAATTAAGGTAATTCAAAGGACTTTTTCTCAGTGAAGTGGGAGCGAGGTAGTGGTGCGGTCCGAGAGAGAGAGAGCGAGAGAGAGAGCGTATCGAGCAGTGCGCATGCTCAGTCGCAGCCGCTGGCGGAGGAGGAGGAGGAGGAGGAGGAGGAGGAGAGGAGGAAGAGCACAGCGGCG
Organism: Filicampus tigris; assembly: GCF_054856515.1. Lineage (NCBI taxonomy): Eukaryota > Metazoa > Chordata > Actinopteri > Syngnathiformes > Syngnathidae > Filicampus > Filicampus tigris. The sequence goes on from NC_141218.1 coordinate 7,716,907, forward strand.
CATTGAGCCGCTGAACGGGTCGCTGAAGGGTGGGATGATCACACGCGGGGAGGATGAGCCACTGACCGAGTCGGACGCCGTCTAACACGGTGAGCTGCCGCGTGCGCTGTTTTTCCCCCACGGGCCAATTCGCTCGATAGGAGACTGCGCGTGAGCGTGTGCGCGCGCGCGTTTCGGGCGCAAGAAAACAATGCGAGAACCAATCGGTTACGCACGCGTGCGTAAATATGCTGCAGCCTGCATGCGGCGCGCGTGGATGCAGGTTAAGGGTGGCAGGCACGCTGGTTGTCCTCGGAGGAGACGTCAAACGTGGTGTGCGCGCCGCTGTGTCACAGAGACGCATTAAGGTGCGTAAAAATTCTTGGGGGGGGGGTTTAAGGGTGTGCCCCAGGGGCCAAAGGCTGAGTGGTGGACGGCGAGACAGAGGCGAAGGTGGACCGTGAACGCATCCCAAATTGCTTCCGCGGGGCGATGTATCATATGGACTCATGTTGAGCTTTTGGATTTTTTTTGCGATTTATGCCCCACCTGCTGGGGTGGTGGTGAATATTTAGTTATGATGTTGCTTTGCTTTCTGTTCTTTGGTATTGGCCATCATGTTAGCGGCGGTGCAGCAGGAATTGAAGCTGTCATTGCAAAGATACAACCAGTGATAAATGGTAGCTGCCGCCCACTCCCTCCCCCCCCCGTCCCCCCCATTTCACATTGTATCGCATTAAAATATAAAGTAACATGAATTTAGTTTCTTTATTTCTGTATTTGAAAATATGAGAACATTTGTGTGTTGGTGTGCCTTTAGGGGGCGTGGTTTAGTGAGTGACGTCAGAAGTGTGAGTGTCTCCTCCATGCTCCTTGTGAGTGTTTGCATTCTTCGTATGGAAGATGGCTGATGGCGATAATGACATCTTAAAGGCCCCCTGTGGAGTTTTGGTGATGACAATTGACCTTTGGGTCAAGAGGATGATGAGCGCGGTGCATCCTTCACACTTGTCATGATGACCAAGAATTAATGGCAGCGTTCAGCCACAATGACGTTTTCAAGCGGGCTGAATAATTCAAGCCGAGACATGTCACCCACTGAATAATGGAGGCGCGCAAGCTGTCGAGAAGGAGGCTGCAACTTCATTTGCATAATTTTAAGATCACGTCAGCAAGACCAGTTTTTGGTGGACTTCCAGCATCGCGGACTGTCAGGAAAAACTGGGACGAATTGAGAGCGTTTTCTGCCAGCATTTCAATTGCGTGACACGGAAAGCACTTTTGGAGACAACTCGAAAGGACATCGATTATTCAGAGTGGAGACATTTGAAGTTGCTGTTCATCCTGCGCTGATTTGCTCTCCCAAGTGACTGCAATGGGAAAAGCATTTGCTCTGGGTTTGCCACGCAGTTCTTTCTCCTGAGCGCACGTCCACCTCATCCAGACGTTTCATGCTAAACAAAGGGCCCCGGTTCACATCCTGGGAATGTCAGTGTTGATTTTTGTCACACAGGCTGTTAGGCCCGCGTCGAAGACGTCTGCGCGTGAGTGTTAGCTGGCGTACGGACCGAGGGCGTCCGCAACTAATCCATTAACGACTCCAACCAAGCGCCGGCGTTCCCGCCCGCCCGCATCTCGGCCTCTATTCTGGTGCGCGCTAATCTGGTTATGTGTATCGGAGCTTCCTCGACGCTCTTGTCAACTTAGTCCATCTGGTCCAATGGCTGAGCACGACGGCCCCTCGGTCATAATCCTCCTTTCTCCCGTGTGTGGCTACACACTCTTTGTGGGAGGGAGAAACGCATGTACCGTGTATCGAGTGTTTATGTTTGTATTTGGGTTTGAAACACTGTTCAACTGAGTGTTTGGAGTATTATTGAGTGTTGTCACCCTCTCACTGGCGGTTGTCCAAATGAGAGGTCAAGCGTGCTCGTGTCAAGTTTATTTCTAACGCCCACGTTACTAACAAAATAGGTCAACATTGTATATTCAAACGCCAAAATATTTTTCAACAGAACTATATCATTTCGTCTGACGGAGTCCGCTACTCTGATGCTAGTATGTAAAGTGAAATGCCATAGACGAGCTATCGGGAGTTAGCGTGGATATTATAGTCATTCGAAACCTCATACAACTTCTGCTTTACACACGGAGCCGCAATGCGTAAAACCTCTTCTCGTTGTTTATCAAATCAAATCAAAACCCTTTATTTGTCCCCGAGGGGCAATTTAGAAGGCGTAACAAGCAGCATTGTAGGACAACACAACACAACATCCTAAAAAACACACATCATTTACAATAATAAAATGAAAATATATTATTGCCAAGTAAAAAGTGCTCTGTGCTTGACCTACCTAACATCCAGTGGTGCTCAGTGCTGCCCGTAATATTGTGGCGCAACGTGGTACTGCGCTGAAGGTGCACACCTCTAAATTGGGAGTCGCCTGTAGTATACATTGTAAAAGCCATAAAAAAGTAGCCCAAATGACCATGTTATTTTATTATTTGAATTGTATTTATGTGACTTAACCTTTAATTAACAAGGTAGGTGATTCGAGAACCGTTTCTCATTTACAATGACGACCTGTCCAAGAGGCAGCATAAGAGGCAGTTACAGAAAAGTGATAAGAGAAATGATGCCATGAAGATCCATTAAAAAGCCCCGACGCCCCCAACACACACACGGTGAATAAAATCATTCATCGTTTTTCCTCGCTCCGATCGCATCTGGCCCGCTGCCGATGCGGGAGCGCGGCCTCTGTGATGAACTGCCGAGTCATTACGAGCCTGCGGTGCTGACCGGTGAGCTGCCAAACAACCAAAGTGAGCCTCTTGAGCTTCGGGAATCATACGGCTCCTGTGTTGCATCTCCTTTGATTTGCGCTCGTCTCAAATAGACGGAGAGGCGTGCCCTTTCTCTTTTGCGGTTGCCCTTTGTTGATGAGAAGGCTTTTCGCTTCAAGTCATGGCAAAAATAAATAAATGCAGTCACCATCAAATATTTACAGCAAAATATTTTCTACAGTTTGTATGTTGGGGTTTCATTACTCATTTTGCCGAGCCTGTTTTCCTTCTCCTCCCCATCGATGCGAACGTTAAAACGGAGGCCAATCCTTTTGCTGCGTTTCTGTGACGGTTCGCAATTTGCTGCAGGCTCGTTGAGGTTTGAGGTGTTGTTGAGCTTCCTGGTGGGTTTGAGGTAGCGGCGAGCAGATGGAGAAATTGTTGCCAGTGTGCCTGTTGACTTTTAAGTGGCCTCTTTCCTCTCTTGCTCCTCCGCCCTTGACACCCTGTCATTTGACCTCTCCACCCAGCTTGTGTGGCTTGCGATCTGGCACTGGAGCCACTGCCACGAGAGCAACTCCACAGAAAAAAAAAAAATGGAAAGAAAAAAAAAAAAAAAGACGAGGACCGCTACTAATTCAGGCTCAAACATTTGCTCGCCGTGAAGGCTCAAATGAGGTCAAGTTCCACCCCGATGTGGAATTCCGTCTACTTGGTTGCATGTCAAAGCTGCTGATCTTGTAAACGCTGAGAGAGGAAACATTTTCTGGTTGGAAAAGTGGGATCACAATCCAAACAGTTAGACATAAGTAGTGCTTTGCTGAGGTCTTCTGGCATCTTTGGTGGCAAGGAACTATGTTGAAGTAAATTGAAGAAATTCGTTTCGGACCGAAATAGCGCTTTGCCGCCTCTGTGCGGCATCTCGCTGTCAAGGAACTACGTTGAAGTGAATTGAGGAGTTTTATTTAAACACAAGTAGTGTTTTGCCACTATGTTGTGGCATTGTGGTACCAGGGAAGTATGTTGAAGTCAGTAGAGAAGATTTGATTAAAGTGAAATAGTGCTTTGCCGCCATCTTGTCCTTCGTCTTACTGTTTTTGTGACCAATAAGCGAAGAGAGCCATGTCACATTGTTTTGGCATCATCATCATTGTCTTTATTATTAGCATAGAATGCTAGCTGCACACTATTTGCACATTTTCAGCCACATAAACCAATAGTGACTGAATAGGAACGTCCAAGATTTGCATCTTGATGTGTGACTAAATTGGCCACAAACAAGCTTGCTCTTGTTTCTTTCTCGTTTTGTTTTTTCCCCCCGAGCCTCCAGCTCGTCCATTCCGTCGGCATTCCCCTGTTTTGCCATGTCCGTAACCATGGCGTCCTCACCTTCCTCCTCCTGCCGTCCGCTCCTCATCCTCAGTCTGCCTCCTCGCCGCTCGCGGTCTTGTCCCGGCTGCTTTGCACTCTACTCCATTATTCATTTGACTATAAGCATCGCAAACCTGTCTTACGTAATCTGATAATCGCAAACACACACACGCACACACACGCGAGCGTGTTTGTGTGGGCCTGATTATGAGGATCATAAGCGATTGACCAATCGGCAGGAAAACAATCGCGGAGGAAAGTGATGAATCCCCATAATTCTTCAGCTTCTTGATTTCTCCTTGTTGAAAGTCCACAGCCATTGTGGCCTTTTTATAATCAAGGCTGAGTATTTCTCTCATGCTTCCTCTTGGTGGCGTGATTGTCAGACCTGAGTGTGAATTTGCCACAAAACAAAGCTAGTGAATCTTCCTCTGGCAACGTCATGGCCTTCCTGGGAAAGGCGCTTCCGGCGTGTTTCCGTGGGCTACGCACACTGTGCCCAGTTATTTGTTTGCCACACAAAGCTGGGAGAAAATCAAAGTCGGCATTTAGGAAAGCACCACAAATGTACCTCCGCTATATTACAGATCGTCTATATGGACGATTTTTAATCAGTCATTTTTGGATGTATTTTGGATGTAGCGTTAAAGTGAAAGTCAACCAAAACATTTTTTTTTTCAACAAAATGTTCCCAGCAGGCCCACTAGTTGAAACAAGACATTCTGATTAATATTGTGTTTGTGGAATAAAAGTTAATCCTCACGTTTTTAGCCATCTCTGGGGGCGGCCATTTTGTCACTTCTGCCGACTGAAAATGACATCGCAACTACTCAGGGCTCAGGTAACGACCAATCACAGGTCACCTGTTTTTGGAAGCTGAGCCCTGAGCAGTTGTGATGTAATTTCCAGTCGACATAAGTGACAAAATGGCCGCCCCCTAAGATGGCTAAAAAGGGGGGGGATTTTGCTGCTTAAAGAGAAGTCAACATAAACATTTTTTTTCAAGAATATGTTCTATGCAAGCCCACTAGTTGAAACAGGGCACTCTGATAAATATTGTGTTTGTGGAATAAGTGTTAATCCACTTGTTTTTAGCCATCTCTGGGGCGGCCATTTTGTCTTCTGTCGACTGAAAATGACATCACAACTGCTCACAACGACCAATCACGGCTCCGATTGAGAAAACAGGTCAGCCGTGATTGGTCGTTGTGAGCAGTTGCGATTTCATTTTCAGTCGACAGAAGAAAAAATGGCCGCCCCCAGAGATGGCTAAAAACGAGTGCATTTTTCTGCTTATCTTATATTCCACAAACGCAAAATCAATCAGAATTCCGTGTTTCAACTAGTGGGCCTGCTGGGAACATATTCTTGAAAAAAATATGTTTGGGTAGACTTCCGCTTTATCTCATATTCCACAAAATTAATCATTTCAACTAATGATTTTCATCTGTTTGAAATGTGTTGGAGGGTTAAAACCATTTGGGCCTTTTATGTTCATGCTACAGAAACTCCTGAGCATGACGTTGCCTTGACGAGCAACATCTTCTTCTTCTCAGCGTCGGCAACAAGTGGACATGGCTAACAGTATGTCACACATGTTCTGGAATCCACTGCGTTGAACAACGAGAAAGGTAAACAGGACACTATATTATATCATTATATTTACCACAGTTATGTCCAGCAAATGAAAACGAGCTACAATATGTTTATACGCGCACACGCACATACGCGCACACAGACACAAACAACCTGAGCAGCAGTTGATCAGCCTTTGCTAGCTTGAAGCGAGCGAGTGTGAACTTTGGTTGACGGTTGCCAGATGCTGATCCACTTGAAAGCGCCGCCGTAGCTGGAAGGAGGATAAATCATTTGGGGACAGCGATGATGGGAAACATGGCCAAAGGAGGAGATGGTGGGAAGGAGGAGGAGCTTCAAAGAGGATACAGCGGAACTCATTTTAATTTCGAATCCATTTTGCCCATTGAAAAGAAATGAAATGTCATTAACCCCTTCCATCACCCCCAAGATTTTTTTAAATGAGATTAGCATTGTATTGTACACGAACACAGTAGTACTGTAAAAAAAACGGAGTAATAACATAGTTCAGTAGACTGTAAAGCATGATGAGCGAATAATGATTTCATGCTGCAGCCCAATTCAGCACGCTGCTCCTTCCTGTGTGCCTGCCTCAGCAATCAGTAGGCAGTATAATCGAGTCATGCAGACACAAATCGAAAATAGGCTTCTCCCGCTACTACTCACTCAGTGAGTTGCTGCAATATTAAACACATTCCTGTGATTATTTTGACTCTATATTGTATGTCTATGTGTTGCTGCACCGGTTGTAGTCAAATATCGCTTGCTTTGATGCTAACCGTTGTATCTCACAGTGTAAATTAATTGCAATTTATTTTTTTCGACTTTATTTGATTGGCGGAGTATCCAGAGCTGGCTCTGAACTTCAATTTTCTCTCACAGCACAAAGCAAAAAGTTGCCCAAGCGCCGGCTTGTAACTGGAAAAAAAGGGGAATCGGGGCTCCGGTTGGTTCAGGGACCATTGCACTTTCTTCTGACTCCAACCTTTGAAGAACGTGAATGAACCGAGAGTGCTCCACTGGATTTCAGTCGCGTTTTGGCATCAAGCGAACGGCAACGAAGCCACTTCGCGGCCTCCGACGGCTTGTTGCGCCCGCTGCGCTCGTGTCACCTTGTTTCAGTGCAACGGGCATTTCTTCGCCATGCGCAATGTTGCCGCTCGGCTAAATACATTCGTCAACCCTCTAAAGTTGGCCTTGGCCTGAAATCTTTTTTTTTTTCCGCTTTATGGCTCGCTTGTGTCAACTAACACAGTGTGTGTCCTTTTATTCCATTGGTCTGTTTTTTCCTGTTCTGTTGCTCAGTGAGCAGAGATGCGTTAGCGTCAAAAGCCAAAAGATGTCCATGTGAGGCAGGGAAAAAAAACTGTGTGTGTGTGTGTGTGTGTGTGTGTGTGTTGTTCAATTGCTCCTTTCCAGTGGTTTTGTGTGCCTCGGTTGTGCGAACACTATGCTGCCATTACCTCTCAGCGTCACATACAGTACATACATGCGGAACACACAAGAGTGCATACATAAACAGAAGCATGAAAGCTAATATGCAAACAGGCGCGCATAGAGGATGACAGCCAATCAGAGCGCGGCTGGCAGCCATTGTTCCGTGAACATCTGCAATCTGGCGAGTGCGGACAAAGCGTATCGGTGGCTCGCCCATCTGCGCAATTTGCTCAGGGTGGAGATTATGCCGATTGCGTAACGCCATACGTGTCGTATGCATTATGGGATTGCATACATCACACGGCGGGCGGGCAGGCCGGCGGGGGATTAGGGTTAAATCGCCAGGGCCAGTTAGAGGGATGAGCGGCACATCTGCACGCAGGTCCAACACCTGGACTCGCAAACGCGCATGCACTCCACATTTTCAGAACCAACACACGGGTTAAATATTTCATTCATACTCCCGTTTGCCACTTTTAGATGTTTTTTTATTTGCTATAGTTAATTATTGTGAATGGTAAATGATGTCACTGGACAGGTGGTGAGTCTTTGGCTCATCCAGATTATCATGACGTGTTGACAATGAGGGATAATGTTGATGATGAACTCACAAACGAACCTGTGTGGTAAAAAACACAACTGGTGGTCTAGAAGAGTAATTGAAGTTGGAACAACTTTGAAATATAAATTATTGACATTTATGGCAACAGTGTTTCAAGTTGTTTGCTCCAAAACAATTTGCTGAATTGTTTTTACTTCTATCTTTACGTTGGTGGACAATACAATGGACGGTTAGCAAACTCTTATTTCTTTGTTAAAAATGCGGAAAAGACCATTTTCGCATTAGTCACATTTAAAATATCTAGTTAAATTGTCCAACTTATTTTATTCAAGAATATGTTCTATGCAGGCCCACTTGTTGAAACACGGCATTCTATTTAATATTGCGTTTGTGGAATATGAGTTAAACAGCAAAATTCACCCCTTTTTAGCCATCTAAAGGGGCGGCCATTTTATCACTTCTGTCGACTGGAAACGACCAATCACGGCTGACCTGTTTTCTGAAGCTAAGCCATGATTGGTCGTTACCTGAGCCCTGAGTAGTGATGTCATTTTCAGTCGACAGCAAGTGACAAAATGGCCGCCCCCGGAGATGGCTAAAAACAAGTCGATTAATTCTTATTCCACAAACGCAATATTTAACAGAATGCTTTGTTTCAACAAGTGGGCCTTTAAAATGTTATGGAAGTTTGTTGCCTTGAAATTTTGAAACTTTTTTTACAGTGCTGCTCCAGATCCTGACAGCACTCACTAGGCCACGCCCCTTAAAGCCACACATCAAATGCACGACTAATTAGACAGTCAGTCATTACGCTGTTTCATTCCTAATGTTTTTATACAGTGCAATGCAAATTTCCTTTGATAGAAAGATCAATAATGATATAATAATGATAATTATGTTTCAGTTGGCAAAATTGTTATGACTGCGGTCAGAGAGCGAATTGAACTCAAGTTTGACATCACATGTCCCTAATAAAGTGGCCATTGAGTGTGAACAAAGCTGTTAGTGTTTTCTTCTTTTGCTCTGATTGGTTCAGCGATCAGAGGGATTGTTTTATTCGCTTCCTATGCACGCACGCGCACGCGCACGTTTCTATATGTAGGCGGTGTAGTTATTACTGTTCTGCCCCAGGCCTGCCGTCTTCATCATCACTCTCTAAGGCAACGGGGTCATGTGGCTCTCCAATGAAACAATAAAACATTTACACACATGCACACTCACACACACTCACACACATATATATTAACGCACACGTTCATCTGTCTCCTCGGATCACAGTAAAGTTGGCTGGCTTGCTCACCCCGAAGGCCCTTTGCACACTTTTGTCATTTCCCACATCCCTTGGTCTTTTCCTCTTATCTCTTTCATTTTTTCCGTCCTCCTCCAGCCGTGTCACCCCACAAACGACCCACCCCCCCACCCCACTCCTCCCACCACAGAATGTGTCACATGTCCCCTCGCACTCTTTGCCGATCTGTTGCTGGCTTCAGTCGTGCTTTTATGTGGATCAAAGTGGACATTAGCGCACACACGAGCAGCGCATTGAGCCTGCTGCAAAAGTTTCTGGCTTCAAAACGTGGATAAATGCGCTGCTCGCGCTTTGAATATTCATTTACATGCATACCGCACACACATATACATATACACACACACACACACACACGCTTAGCATGGAGGTGCATTAAAAATGTATAAGCGTAGAAGCGTTAACAGAAAAAGACGTGCGCCGGGGACTGTGTGTGCGCGATGGGCCGTGCGTTCGCTTGTGGTTTTCGTTGTCGCACTGCTTTCAGTAATTGTACGTGGACGTCAAGTATTTTTCCCCCTCTAATCAAATTTTAGTCTCTCTTTGTTGACACGTCAATCTCTCCAGGGCCAGCATCAATGTAACGACAACTAGATTAGCAGTGGTACTCTTCGACCAATCAGATTCTCATATTTGCCTCACAGGGCCAGAGCGCTGACCCTCGATGACGTCAGCATTTTTCCATCCTCTTGATTGGTTGGTCTGATCAAAACAAGTTAGACTAGCAGAACGCATCTGTAGCGCACTCCTGATGGCACTTTCCATCCTTTCGGAGTCGTGTATGCCTGCAGCGCTCATTCCAAGGCGGCACTTTTAATTCATTTTTCACGAGAGGCGAAAGGGGCGGGGGGGTTGACTCGCTGATTTTTGAATTTGAATCGCGAAGCCCTCTTCTCCTCACTGAAGTCAAGGCAACGCGTAATCGAGCCCAAGATAACAGAGAAGCTCCTCTCGTGCACTTCGCGATGCCGCTCAAGACTGTTGTCGCTTATTAATCGCCATGGCAACGGCATTGGAGCTACTTTTTGCACCGCCCCCACCCTTCACATTCACGCACACACACACGGTGACAGATTACGGTTCCATTCACATTCTCACTGCAGCCCCGGACTATTATTGGACGCGACGCAGCGGTGACAGGCAGTCATCGCTGCTTAGATTTTTGTCTTTGCGAGTGTTGGTGTTGGAAAGGGAACTCGCCAGTAAGTCAAACAAACTCAAGTGAGTGATTTGCGGACGATGAGGCAGGCGTCACCTTGGCCGCCTGCGTGAATCCGCTTTGCCCTCGCGTGTGCGTGGTTGCGAGCTGTGAAACAGGTGAAAAAAGCTCAAGGTGTCTTCAAGCCACAGCAGATGGGAATTCAAATGTTATTGGAGCGTATGCTTCATGACTCATTCATGCTCCGTATACGTGTGTGTGTGTGTATGTGTGTGTGTCCTGCTCCTGCTAGCCGTGTAGGTACTTGCACTTGTCACCCCGAGGGGCTTATATCAACACAATTACACACCCGCCATGGCACAGAACAGCAAAGACAAAGAGACGTGCGCACACACGCATGCGCACTAGTTTCCACTCATCTGCTACAAACTCAGGTTGTGACTTCCCATTGAGTTAGTATCACTTGGCCCACCGCAAAATCATGCTTCAAACTGTTTAACGTCACTCCCAGATGACGTGTACTTTCAAACTAAACGTGAGACAAGGAGAATTACACCTTTAAACAACCATGTAGCATTTACGGAATGCTAATGCTAACACATCACCCTTTAAAGCTCAAGTCAACCCAAACATTTTTTGAAAGAATATGTTCTATGCAGGCCCACTAGTTGAAACACAGCATTCTGATTAATATTGCGTTTGTGGAATATGACTTAAGCAACAAAATCCACCCATTCTTAGCCATCTCTGGGGGCGGCCATTTCGTAATTTCTGTCGACTGAAAATGACATCACAAATGCTCAGGTAACGACCAATCACGGCTCGGCTTCAGAAAACAGGTGAGCCGTTATTGGTCGTTGTTCATATTTATATTAATCATATTGCCTTGTTTCAACTAGTGGGCCTGCATAGAACATATTCTTGAAAAAAATGTTTGGGTTGACTTCCTCTTCAAGCAATTGATATTTGAACACAAACGATCGAACGAACGAGACACTCAATAGAACACCCGTGTTAGTCATATATTCTTTATCCTCGATACTGTGCAGGCATCTGTAGACAGTATGTCCGTCTTATACTGCCCCCCAGGTGGCCAAGACAAACAGCAGCACAACGTACATTCAGTTGATGCAAAGTGACCAAAAAAAAAAATCGTTTTAATTGTAGATCATGATGTCATTATGTTTTGTAAATACAATATATAGAGAGTGCAATATTTCTCATGAAACATTTGTTAACAGTAGACAAGAACGGATTAAAGGTTTTTCCATACATTTCAATGAGAAAAGATAATACATTTGATGATATGTTTATAATACAAATGCAAAGTTTTACAAGGGAGTCTGCATGTGTTTTTTTGAGAGGATGCATCCTATTTGTGTGTGTGTGTGTTGAGACAAAGTCAAACCTCCAAATGTGCACAGCAGCGTGACTCACCTGCTCTGCCCAGCACACACTCGGTGTGTGTGTGTGTGTGTGTGTGTGTGCGTGTGTGCGCGTGTGCACGCGTGCAGTGCAGCAACCCTTTTGTGCGCTGCTTTTCGGCTGCGCTTTACTCGCTCTTTTTTCTTTTTGATCTATTTCTTCGCCCCCGTGAATCCGTCTGTTTAAATAGCGTAAATGACTCGTGTGGGCCAACAGAACGAGTGAAAGCCACGCACACACACATGCACGTGCGCACACACACACACAAATTGTGAGGTGAGCTTGTCTTGTTGTCGTTTGCGACCTTTGAGCGCTATGCTGCACGCCAGTATGGATCCGCACATGCTCATTGGTGTGCTTGTGTGTGTGTGTGTGTGTGTGTGTGTGTGTGTGAACCTGTCCGGGTATCGTTTTTTTTTGTTTGTGTGTTTTTTGTTATGCGTGTGATTATGACTTTGAGCGTGTTTCCATTTGTGTGCGTCTGTATGTTTTTTGTATGTTTTGTGTGCGCGCTGATTGTACTGTATAACCTCATCTATTAGCTCAGTGTTGCTCGGCGCAAATGGATCCTGATCAATATCGGAGTTCCAGCAACAGATCAATTGTGATTTCGTGGCTCGTTAACTGGAAGGACTTCCCCAAATGGAAGGCGGAGCGGCTCACAATGAATCAAGTGGACAGGCCACATCCGATCGATGACGCTATGGACGGACGGTAGGAGCTTGGAGATCTCGTTTGATCGGCAAATCGTGTTTAGCTGCAGTGTAAACATGCAGATAGATAATAGAATAGTCGCGGGCAGGCATATATTCTTTATCATCCATGACAAGTGATGAGAACAACTTACTGAGTCCATAAGTAGAAGAGCAAGTCTGTTCTTCTTGGTTTGTGTCTGCATGACTGCACCATACTGCCTCCCGGTGGCCAAGGTGGGCACAGCCGAAGGAGCAGCACAAAGAATTGGATTGCAGCATTAAATCATGATGCGCAAACTGCATCACGCTTTACATTGTATTGAACTGTGTTATTGCTATATCATTTTAGAAAATGCAACATTATAAAGTGCTGTTTTGGTAAAATTGCTTTTTTTGTGAGAAGAACAGATTAATGGCATTTCCATTTCAATTCAATGGGGAAAGGTGATTCGAGATACGAACGTGGTCACAGGACTGATGAAACACGTATCTCAAGGCATCATCGTAATGTGGATTTTTGCCTTTGGCAATGATTGAGGCTTCACTTTTGGAGCAGGACCCTCTTGGGACATTTGGCAGTTGATGAGCGTGTCTCGTTCCCGCATGCGGACGCTTACGCTCTCGATCTCGTCCCGTCTGTGGCCACTATCTTTGAGCCCAGCGTAGGTCTAGCGCATTTTGGGACGATGTAAAGATAGTGGCTGCGAATTGGGCACTTTGAGACCGCCTTCCACCACTTGCACATCTGTGTGACGCAATCCCCCGCCCTCACCCCGCCCCCCCCCCCCTTCGGAACCTTTGAGAATAAGTGAGAGTGTGATCCAAAGGCAGAGATGAATGTCCCAGTCGGTTCCTTGGTCACGCTCTGGTGCCTGCTGACAAGCACACAAAGCCAACGAATGCTGGCCATGTTGTTATCTGCAGCCGCCGTGCTTCGGGTGATGCAGGAGGCGTCGGTCCCAACAAAAGAAGTCACCGGCCTTTCAAAGGTGTAAGATGATTAGAGGCCAGATTGCTCTTATTTATGGCCCCGGCGTTATTGTGTTAGTTACATGCAAACTACTTGAGAGATGAATCGTAATTGGGAGATTTTTCCATCCAGTAAACTCTCATCCAGGGAAGATGGCTTGTTGGGGGATTTGCATTTTGCATATATTACTCCGCCCTGAAAGGATGAAGTCACACTTTTCAAAATGTGCAATATCAAAATCTTTTTTTTTTTTTTTTGATACAAGCTGTCGATTGGATGTCGTTGTTTTTTTCATTTTTTGCTTTGACCTGCGAGCGCAATCTTGCAATACGAGCACTGTATGGTGGCGGTGACTCAACTTGCTTCACAACAAGCGGCTGTTGAGCAGATAGAATGAGTGAACAATTCTTCAGAAAAGAGGCTTCAAGATGTTTATGCAATGCGAAACCCCTGAGGCACGCGGCCTAATTAGCATCCACTGTATGTAACGCAACAACATATCGTCGCTGCTCCATTTTTTTCATTTTTCTCATTTTTACATGGATGGTGTTTGCACATTTGAACATTTAAAAAGTTTCCAAAATTGCCGATAGCGTGTTTTCACAAGGCAGCGACGATATGTTTATTTTTGTAGACGGATAATGTAACAGTACTCATAGGCATATATCCTTTATCCTCCGTGAAGAATGACTGATATTAAAGAAGAGTTGACCTTCCGCGCGTCACATGACGCGTGGATCAACACGCCACGCTCAGTCTTGCATGCGTGTTGTGCGTGACCTGTGGCTGTTTGTACATGACACACACACACGAACACGCACACCCAGTCTGCTGATGACTCAACTACAAACAAAATGTAAACTTGAACGCTCTATAGTCCACAAAAGCCAAACGTGCGCCGTGCAAACTGACGTACGCGCAAGCGCACGGCTCCATTGACTTGTTGGATGGGAAGTGTTTTGTAACGGCTGAAAGTGAACGGGCCACTCTTTTTTTGATGCTGACTTTTTTTTTTGCACTGCGTCAAACTTGTGACATTTCCGCTACGTGCTCTAGCATGTCGGGTCACATGTTTGTGCATGCGCGCCGATGTCCTTCCTGGGCAGGCGTAGTGATGCGTGCGTACTGGAGTGCCGTCGGCCCGGCTGCTTTTCCTTCCGCTGGGCTGCCTTTGAAGGGCCAGGCCGACTCAGCGGCCTCCCCTAACCGGCTCGGACAGCTCGGGATATCGCCGGCCCACTCGGGAACTGTCACGGCGGCCCTCCGATCTGGCTAATTACGCGTCGCATCATGAACGTCTCTGAGCCACACTCGACTCGTTTTGAATATCTGAGTTTCCTGCTAGGCTTTGATCAGGAGTCTGACTTTTGTTTTGTTTTTCTTATTGATGGAAGCCAGGAGATGCACTAGTAACGTTATGTCGTATTAGTAAAGTTCCACTACCATATGACATTTCTGTGCACTAATAGAACAACTACATGTTGCAGATGAGACAAAACTATTATAATTTTAAACTGCTGCGACTCGCCAGTGATACTAGCAGGGGCGGAGCCATGGGTGGGCCTGGGTGTGCACAGGCCCACCCAGTGAGATTTATGAAAAAATATATACTTTTAATTTTTTTGTAAATGATTATTAAATTATTGGCACTCTTCTTTTTTTGGGAGGGGGTGGCAGTGTCATTTTTGCTTTATCTCATTCACTGCCATTGATGAATTTACTTTCTTACTGTCTTTTCACAGCCACTCAATACCAGGAACTTATTTCTATTTTTTTCAAACATTAGGGTAAAAGAGGGTTTGAAAATGTCTGGCAGTGAATGAGAAAAATCTAAAAAAAAAAAAAAAGTTTGATGAAAATGTCACACTTTTTAACATATTATTATGTTGACTGTAACAAAATATCCCAAAATGGATGGATGAATGTTACAAGACATCACAAGATCACTTTTGGACTCTTCTCCCTTCTGTCCTCTGGTCTTTTATCTATTTCATGAATAATAATAAATACATTTGTTTTAATTTTATTTATTTATTACTTTAGTGGAGCAAATCCAGCCGGTCTTTGTCCTCCCAGGTGGTAGGAAAGCGCCGAATAAAAATAGCAGACAGTCAAACGTTGGCATCCTCGTGGTCTTTTACGCCTTTTCAAGAGGAAACAAGCAAAGCCAAGATGCAGCCAATCAAGATTCATTGAACCCTCGGACAGCATTTGCCATTGGCGGTGTGCATATGTGCCTGCGCGTGCGTGTGTGTGGGGACTCATGGTGTCAAACGAGGCAGAAGAGCAAAGTGCAGCTGATGTGATATGACTCAGCAAGCACGGTCAATGAAGGGCTCCAAACTGGAGTGTGATGACGAATGCTGTTTTTACACTTTTTAAGCAAGACACATACATGACTTTTGCTCCCCAGCTTTCATTTCCCTCCACGCTTTCTTAATTCGGCCTACACCTGCTCCATCCAATTCTAAACTCTCCCGAAATAGAAAAAAGGAGAGCCACGCTCTTTTTTTGGACACCGTTATTGTAGTCAAGCCAGATTTGTATTGGGTGATCGCAAGTAAGAATTGAAGAGCTTCTCACAGCCAAGCAGACGTGTTATTTCTTGCTCTCTGTCGCATATTGTGGCCACAGATTGGCGTGCAGATTTTGACGGCAATAAGGTCGAGTGGACGTGTGAAAAGAGAGCGAGCGAGTGCGAGGGTGCGTGAGGAGGATTTGGAGAGGGAATTATTATGGAGAGGCGGCGGAAATGTGAAGTGAGTGTGAGTGCGCGTCGGCGGGGCCGCAGGACCGGACTTAGTTGATCGTGGGCGGGGGGGGGGATGACGAGGAAGATGAGGAGGAAGGTGGCCCATTCAAACTATATCTGGTGCGCGATTGCTTTGTCCTTTGTGGGACACACACCCCGTGGACAAAAGTATGGGGCCGCACCTCTTAATGAGTTCATAAATCAAACGAGGCTCGGAGTAGGACGGAGGCCCTCGACTGTACAGTGTGCCCTTTGTCATTCTGTTCAAAATATGCGGGGGCAATTATGTCATATGATGGGATGGTTAGTAGGCTTTAACGTATGGATTGTATAAGAAGAAAGGGACAAGAGGTCTCTTTTGCTACTAGTCTGTAAACAAAAACATTGCGGCTCAGCTTATGGTTAATTATGAGTGTTTTGACAGCAGAATCACAACAAAAGGTTGTTTCATTTGAAATGTCGTTAAAGCGGAAGTCAACCCAAACATATTTTTTTGCAAGCCCACTAGTTGAAACAGGGCATTCTGATAAATATTGCATTTGTGGAATAAGTGTTAATGCACTCGTTTTTAGCCATCTCTGGGGGCGGCCATTTTGTCACTTCTGTCGACTGAAAATGACATCACAACTGCTCACAACGACCAATCACGGCTCAGATTCAGAAAACAGGTCAGCCGTGATTGGTCGTTGTGATGTCATTTTTAGTCGACAGAAAACAAAATGGCCGCCCCCAGAGATGGCTAAAAACGAGTGCATTTTGCTGCTTAATTTATATTCCACAAACGCAAAATTAATCAGAATGTGTTTCAATTAGTGTGCCTGCTGGTAACATAGTCTTGAAAAAATATATGTTTGGGTTGACTTGCACTTTAAATCACCACCTGATTACACAATAATTTATTCCGTATGAAGTGAAAACCAAGGCCCGTAGCCAACTGTGAGTACACATTGACGCCCTTGCATTGTTCTACGTGCCCCCCCCCCCCCCCCCCCCCCCCGAGGGCAAGCCTCACTCTCCCGTGGCCTGTGATGAGAACATGTTTGACACCCCTGCGCTCGCATGTACATTATGTCCATGTTCTGTGTGTGGGCTCGCAATGCCTACGTGGAAGTTGCTGTCAGGGCGACTTGACCTTACGTGATAGAGCCAAGACAAGGTCAACTACTCCCTGCTAGTGTCACCACACATGACTAAGTGCCTTTGTGTGAGCGTGCGTGCCACCATTCTCTCTCCAGTCCAGGTCGTATTAACGTATAGCTCAAACTTGTTTCAATTGAAAGATAAGAAATAACGCAGAGCCGCAAAGGTTGATACAGGGTCGCCTTTGTCTTTATTGTCTGCTGTTTTTGTCCCCCTCCTTCCAGGTTGGGAACGCCTCTCTTGGCATCTTGTAAGTCCAGTTGGAAGTGGTGCGGAACCGTCAGAATGCCCCCGTCTGCTTCCTACCTGTCCTCCTCCTCCTCCTCCTCCTCCTCCTCTCTTCTCTTGTGGGCCGCCTCACTTGTGCTCCTGTCCTGCGCCGGATGCGTCCATGCGCATTCACCTGAGACGAACTGCTCCGCCCGGGGGGACCCATGTCAGGATGGTGGGTCTGAAATAGGCATTTTTCCCCCCATTTTTTATGAGTTGTCTGTGTTTGGCATGCAACAACTGGAGTTGTTAAACCGCCTTTGGTTTGATCCATATGGAATTGATCAGAATCCTTCATGTACTGTTGCCCAGCTCATTCTGATCGATTATTTACAAAATGAGTGCAGGAGAGATTATGAGACATCGTATTACATTCTTCCAGCATCACATTTGCTTCCTTCATGCAACGTTTTTTTCCTCATTTAGGTGTGCTGCTTCCTGTGTGGAACCCCCAAAACCCGTCAGTGGGGGACAAAGTGGCTCGGGCCATTGTGTACTTTGTAGCTCTCGTCTATATGTTCCTGGGCATGAGCATCATCGCGGACCGATTCATGTCCTCCATAGAGGTAGGCGCTTCTCAGCTGGAGACTGTGTGCGTAATAGTTGGTTTCACGCTATGTGTCCCCTCCCACTTCAGGTCATAACATCCCAGGAAAAAGAGATAACCATCAAGAGGCCCAACGGCGAGACCACCACTGCCACAGTCAGGATTTGGAACGAGACGGTTTCCAATCTGACCCTCATGGCCTTAGGCTCCAGCGCCCCTGAGATCCTGCTGTCCGTCATCGAGGTGGGTCCCGAAGAATGAGACCGGCACCAAGCGGGACTTTTGAGCCTCACCCACGGCCACAGTCGGTCTGCGGTGGGAAATTGGGCAAAAGCATGCTTGATGCTCATTTTCATGGCCGTAGACGACAGCGGACTGGCCGTAGGGATTGTTGGTGCTGCACATTCTACATGTCTTGTGATAAATAAAAAAAAAAAGTAGTCTGCTGCATAGTAAGCAGGACAAATGGGTGATGCTGCACGATCATTGTACACGTGGCGTTCCTCAGGAGTCATGCGCAAGTACTCTGCACTTACTATTTATTCGGCCCCCAAGACTGATGTACGTTTCACTTTTGTCATGCATACTGATGCCTCCTTGCCAATTTGCATAGGCTAACCGGGGGGGATTCAGTCAATTTTACTGGTGCAAACCTGTGCTTTCTCTGCAGGTGTGCGGTCACAACTTCTCCGCGGGCGCTCTGGGCCCGAGCACCATCGTGGGTAGCGCCGCCTTTAACATGTTCGTCATCATCGCGCTGTGCGTCTACGTGGTGCCTGACGGCGAGACGCGCAAGATCAAACACTTGCGGGTATTCTTCGTTACGGCCGCCTGGAGCATTTTCGCCTACATTTGGTTGTACCTCATCCTCAGCGTCTTTACCCCAGGGGAGGTGGAGGTGAGGCACCAGAATCCATGTATCCAAAATCCCAAAATGAATATGTGACTTGATTCTCTTATTTGTTTTTTTAACTTTTTAAAAATGTGCCTTATTTTAATATTTTAATTTTAAAAACAGAAATAATTTGGTAATGCGGATTGCTTACGTTACATTAGCTTCTTAGCTGCCACAATAAGTCCGGGTCGCGACCATATCCCTTTAAATGATCGATCAATCAAGTTATTTTCATTCTTTCTTTTGTCTTGCTTGACTGGCTGCTAACTAGCTAACGTATCGTCACCAATGCTCGTTATCGCTATTGCCACACAAATTTGTTTTTGCCCTAACCAATCAATCAAAAGACTGGAAATGCTGATCGAATATGAAATCGGATTCGTGAAACATATAGTTACATAACATATACAGCGGTAACATATAGTTCAAGGTGCATGTGCCAGCACGACTGAGGGTGAACTGGGAAGATTAGAGTGACGTGGCAACACACAGATGCTGCAATCTGATTGGACAAAATCAATCAAAAATCTGACATCCACATAGATCTACTGCAAGCAATTGAGCCAAGAGAACTGCCACCAAATACCAGAGAACAGATTGTTGGGAATGAATTAATTCACATTTTAGGATTTATTATAAACGGCAAACCCTGATTGGCCACCACGGAGGAAAATAGAAAAGACTTGCTTTCAAATGGTTTGCTTGTTTTTTTTTTCTTCTAGGTATGGGAGGCAGTGCTGACCTTCCTCTTCTTCCCCCTCTGCGTGGTTCAGGCCTGGGTGGCCGACCGCCGCCTCCTCTTGTACAAGTACACTCGTAAGCGTTACCGCGCCGACAAGCACCGAGGCGTCATCATTGAGACGGAAGGGGGGCCGGGTTTGGGCATGGGCGGGGCGCTGGACCAGGGCGGCTTCACCAAAATGGACATGCTGGAGCTGGACGGCCAGATGGCGCTCAACTGCCACGGCGCCTTGGACGGCGGACTGACGGATGAGGGCGTGGCCAAGGACGAGGAGGACGAGGCCCGGCGGGACATGGCCAGAACGCTGAAGGAGCTCAAGCAGCGCCACCCCGATAAAGACATGGAGCAGCTCATTGAGATGGCCAACTATCAGGTCATTCTGGAAATAATGAGTCCCCACTGTAAGGGGTCCCAAACAATTCTCGAACCCATGTTCCAAACCTGTGGTCTCTCTCAATCAGGTTTTGATGCAGCAGCAGAAGAGCCGAGCGTTCTACCGAATCCAAGCCACCAGGATGATGATCGGAGCCGGAAACATCCTCAAGAAGCATGCTGCCGACCAGGCTCGCAAGGTCGGCGGCGTACCACCTGACCGCTCACTCCCCCCCCCCCCCCCCCCCCCCAGCCCCAAAAATGATGTACTCATTGAGTTTTCCCCACAGGTGGTGAGCAGCCACGAGACCCAAGCTCAGGAAGACGACCCGCACACCGTCAGGCTGGAGTTTCAGCCCGCTTTGTACCAGTGCTTCGAGAACTGCGGCTCCCTCAACCTGACCGTCTCCAGGCACGGGGGGGACGCTGGAGTTACCGTCAAGGTGAGCCAACGATGACAGATGTCCAAACGCGTGCGGGTTTGTGAAGCTCAACCCCCGCCGCCTCCCGCCTCACCACGTCGTACTTCCTCCCGCCTCCAGGTGGACTACCGCACCGAGGACGGCACGGCCAACGCCGGCTCCGACTACGAGTTTGCCGAGGGCACGCTTCTGT
Organism: Filicampus tigris; assembly: GCF_054856515.1. Lineage (NCBI taxonomy): Eukaryota > Metazoa > Chordata > Actinopteri > Syngnathiformes > Syngnathidae > Filicampus > Filicampus tigris. The sequence continues at coordinate 7,737,524 of NC_141218.1, forward strand.
TCAAGCCGGGCGAGACCCTCAAAGGTAGACAATGGAATTTTTTTTCTTTTTAATCCCCCCTGGCGGGAGTCCGACATTTGGAAATTCTGTTGGCAGAAATCACGGTGGGGGTGATCGATGACGACATCTTCGAGGAGGACGAGTACTTCTACGTGCACCTGAGCAACCCCCGGTTGGTGGGCTACCCCGAGATTAGCACCTCCCCCCTTGACGCCGGCTCCGCCCCCAAAGCCGTGCTGGGAGACAACCACACGGCCACGGTGACCATTTACGATGACGACCACGCTGGTAAGGTGTCGCTTCGGCACATCAGCCAATCACAGGGCATGTATAGAAAAATAAGTTTTCACATCAACTAACTTGTATGTTTTTAGAATGTGGGAGGAATCATTGTGACTTGGTCCATGAGTTTCCAAACTTTTTGGGTCCAGAAACGCATTTAGAGGGAAAACATTAAAATCATTAACAAATTTATATTTTCATTTTCAACAAAGAGCGAAGAAAGTCATATTTTAACTAGTGCATTTCAAGTATTCATTTTTTTCTCGTAATAATGCGCCTTTTATTTTGGAAAACGAGAGCTTGATTCTCTAAAATGATTCAAAGTGTGGTAGGAATACCACTAGCAGTACATAGGCGCCCTCTAGTGGTATGTGAAAGAATCACTTAATTAAAAATACAAATAAAAATGTCCAACATTATTACAATCAAACATTAGAGTGAAGCTTGTCTCTAAGCTTCCAGAAAGTTGAAACTTTTTTTCTCCATATCCAGGAGAGTGCACTTTTATTTGACTGTTGAGAAAATTAAAATAAATTTGCATTTCACCTTTAAGAACTTGATGCAACATGTTACAGTCGTATTGGACATTTGAATTGGCCTAATGCTAAGGTCATCATGCTAAAAATCATTGATTTATGTCTATTTTATCCCAATGTACTTTTTTAAATGAATCCATCCATTATCTCCCGCTTATCCGAAGTCGGGTCGCGGAGGCAGCAGCTTCAGCAGGGAAGCCCAGACTTCCCTCTCCCCAGCAACATCCTCCAGCTCTTCCGGAAGGATCCCAAGGCGTTCCCAGGCAAGCCGGGAGACATAGTCTCTCCAGCGTGTTCTGGGTCGTCCTCGGGGTCTCCTGCCGGTGGGACATGCCCGGAACACCTCACCAGGGAGGCGTCCAGGAGGCATCCTAATCAGATGCCCGAGCCACCTCAACTGGCTCCTCTCGACGCGGAGGAGCAGCGGCTCGACTCTGAGTCCCTCCCGGATGGCCGAACTTCTCACCCTATCTCTAAGGGAGAGCCCAGACACCCTGCGAAGGAAACCCATTTCGGCCGCTTGTATCCGAGATCTTGTTCTTTCGGTCATGACCCACAGCTCATGACCATAGGTGAGAGTAGGAACGTAGATCGACCGGTAAATTGAGAGCTTCGCCTTTCGGCTAAGCTCCTTCTTCACCACGACAGACCGATACAGGGTCCGCATCACAGCAGACGCTGCACCGATCCGCCTGTCGATCTCCCGTTCCATCTTACCCTCACTCGTGAACAAGACCCCAAGATACTTGAACTCCTCCACTTGGGGCAGAATCTCATCCCCGACCTGGAGAGGGCACGCCACCCTTTTCCGACTGAGGACCATGGTCTCAGATTTGGAGGTGCTGATCTTCATTCCGACCGTTTCACACTCGGCTGCGAACCGCTCCAGCGAGAGTTGGAGATCGCGGCTTGAAGAAGCCAACAGTACTACATCATCTGCAAAAAGCAGAGATGCAATACTGAGGCCACCAAACCGGACCCCCTCGACACCTCGGCTGCGCCTAGAAATTCTGTCCATAAAGGTTATGAACAGAATCGGTGACAAAGGGCAGCCTTGGCGGAGTCCAACGCCCACAGGAAACGAATCCGACTTACTGCCGGCAATTCGGACCAAACTCTGGCATCGGTGGTACAGGGACCGGACAGCCCTTATCAGGGGGCTCGGTACCCCGTACTCCCGAAGCACCCCCCACAGAACTCCCCGAGGGACACGGTCGAACGCCTTCTCCAAGTCCACAAAACACATGTAGACCGGTTGGGCAAACTCCCATGCACCCTCGAGGACCCTGCTGAGGGTGTAGAGCTGGTCCACTGTTCCACGGCCAGGACGAAAACCACATTGCTCCTCCTGAATCCGGGATTCGACCTTCCGACGGACCCTCCTCTCCAGCACCCCTGAATAGACCTTGCCGGGGAGGCTGAGGAGTGTGATCCCTCTGTAATTGGAGCACACCCTCCGGTCCCCCTTCTTAAAAAGGGGGACCACCACCCCGGTCTGCCAATCCAGAGGCACTGTCCCCGATGTCCACGCGATGTTGAAGAGACGTGTCAACCATGACAGCCCCTCAACATCCAGAGCCTTTATGAACTCCGGGCGGATCTCATCCACCCCCGGGGCTCTGCCACCGAGGAGCTTTTTGACTACCTCGGTGACTTCAACCCCAGAGATAGGAGAGCCCACCTCAGAGTCTCCAGGCTCTGCTTCCTCAGTGGAAGGCGTGTCGGTGGAATTGAGGAGGTCTTCGAAGTACTCTCCCCACCGACCCACAACGTCCCGAGTTGAGGTCAGCAGCACCCCATCTCCACTATAAACAGTGTTAATGGTGCACTGCTTCCCCCTCCTGAGACGCCGGATGGTGGACCAGAATTTCCTCGAAGCCGTCCGGAAGTCATTTTCCATGGCCTCCCCGAACTCCTCCCACACCCGGGTTTTTGCCTTAGCAACCGCCAGAGCCGCATTCCGCTTGGCCTGCCGGTACCCGTCAGCTGCCTCCGGGGTCCCGCAGGCCAAAAAGGCCCGATAGGACTCCTTCTTCAGCTGGACAGCATCCCTTACCGCTGGTGTCCACCAGCGGGTTCGGGGATTGCCGCCACGACAGGCACCGACCACCTTGCGGCCGCAGCTCCGATCGGCCGCCTCAACAATGGAGGCACGAAACATGGTCCACTCGGACTCGATGTCCCCCGCCTCCCCCGGGACGTGGGAAAAGTTCTGCCGGAGGTGGGAGTTGAAACTCCTTCTGACAGGGGATTCTGCCAGACGTTCCCAGCAAACCCTCACAATACGTTTGGGTCTGCCAGGTCGGACCGGCATCTTCCCCCACCATCGGAGCCAACTCACCACCAGATGGTGATCAGTTGACAGCTCCGCCCCTCTCTTCACCCGAGTGTCCAAAACATGCGGCCGCAAGTCCGATGATACGACTACAAAGTCGATCATCGAACTGCGGCCTAGGGTATCCTGGTGCCAAGTGCACATATGGACACCCTTATGCTTGAACATGGTGTTCGTTATGGACAATCCGTGATGAGCACAGAAGTCCAGTAACCGAACACCGCTCGGGTTCAGATCGGGGGGGCCGTTCCTCCCAATCACACCTCTCCAGGTCTCACTGTCATTGCCCACGTGAGCATTGAAGTCCCCCAGCAGAACGATGGAGTCCCCAGGTGGAGCGCCCTCCAGCACACCCTCCAAGGACTCCAAAAAGGGTGGGTACTCTGCGCTGCCGTTTGGTGCATAAGCACAAACAACAGTCAGGACCCGTCCCCCCACCCTCAGGCGGAGGGAGGCTACCCTCTCGTCCACCGGGGTAAACCCCAATGTACAGGCGCCAAGCCGGGGGGCAATAAGTATGCCCACACCTGCTCGGCGCCTCTCACCCTGGGCAACTCCAGAGTGGAAGAGCGTCCAACCCCTCTCGAGAGGACTGGGACCAGAACCCAAGCTGTGCGTGGAGGTGAGCCCGACTATATCTAATCGGAACCTCTCAGCCTCACACACCAGCTCAGGCTCCTTCCCTGCCAGAGAGGTGACATTCCATGTCCCAAGAGCTAGTTTTTGCTGCCGGGGATCGGACCGCCAAGGTCCCCGTCTTCCGCCGCCGCCCAGCTCACACGGCACCCGACCCCTTTGGCCCCTCCCACCAGTGGTGAGCCCATGGGAAGGGGGACCCACGTATCCTTTTCGGGCTGAGCCCGGCCGGGCCCCATGGGTGCAGGCCCGGCCACCAGGCGCTCGCCGTCGAGCCCCACCTCCAGGCCTGGCTCCAGAAGGGGGCCCCGGTGACCCGCGTCCGGGCGAGGGAAAACGTGGTCCATTAATTTTTCTCATCATAAGGGGTCATTTTGAGCCGTGCTTAGTCTGGTCCCTCACCTAGGACCTGTTTGCCATGGGTGACCCTACCAGGGGCATAAAGCCCCAGACAACGTAGCTCCTAGGATCATTGGGGCGCGCAAACCCCTCCACCACGATAAGGTGACGGCTCACGGGGGGCTTTTTTAAATGAAACCACATAATTATTTATTGTCGGATGGATTTAGTGTAACAACAACAAGTGATAAAATTGCTTTTTTTAAAATGTTTAGTCAAGCAAGTAACCTCATGCAGTTCTTACTAATTTGAAGTCAGATTATGAGAAAGGAAATTGAAGATAGGACTTATTGAACTCGGTGATGCTCCTGTGGAAAAACAAGCGTTTGATCATCAGCGTGGCGGTTCTGCGGGGATGCCATCAAAGCTTGCAGAACTTTCAGAACACGGGGGAGCCATCCGTGTGATGTGGGGGTGTCCGCTCTCCCGCTTTGATCGCCTTTTATCAGGAGTTTTCATTTCTCCTCCTCCTCCTCGTCCTCATCTTGCTCTTCAGGTATCTTCACCTTCGAGAGCAGCAGTCAGCGGGTGAGCGAGAGCGTGGGCGTGATGGAGATGAAGGTGCTGCGGACGTCGGGGGCTCGGGGGCTGGTGGCCGTCCCCTACCGCACGCTGGACGGCACGGCCAGGGCGGGCGAGGACTACGAGCCGGCGGCGGGCAAGCTGGAGTTCCAAAACGACGAGACCATGTGAGCGGCTGCCTTTACAGTGGCAAAACTTTGTTGGTTACGAGTCAAGCGCTAGATCACAGGTGTCAAACTCAAGGCCCGGGGGGGCAGACCCGGCCCGCGACATCCTTCTATGTGGCCCGCGAAAGCAAATCATGTGTTGACTTCATGTTGCTTTCAAGCTGTCTTTACTTTTAGATTTATTCGTCACCAATCTCCCCTTTAAAATAAATTGAAAAAGAATTGTTGAAAAACAATTTATCGGCTTCTGATTTCAAAACCAGTTATCTATCAATTTGTTGCACAAAAAGGTGGCCCGTGACAAAAATGAGTTTGACACCTCTGCGCTAGATGCTAACTAAGTAGTAAAATGTTATAAATGGATGGATGGGCGTTGATCTAACAGCCACTTTATTAGGTACACCCGAGCTCCAAAATGAGTGTTGCATGACGAGGGTGTGCAGGGCCTTAAACGTCACTTCCCTGCCATCCCCGGAATACTTTTGTGACTCCACTTCATGTTCTTGCTTCATATATTTGGATATTTCTCTTTTGTTTGTGTGCCTTTTCATCCGCGCTATCCAGTGTGCTTTTGGGGTTTAAGGAAGCTTGAAATGTTCCCTCATTAGCGAGATCCCGTGAGCTCTTGCTCTTTTTTATCCCTCCCCAGCGTTGACTTGTCATCATCTCTGGAGCACGCTCTTCCGTAACGAGCTTCTCGCTCCTTGCCGAGAAGAAATTGGGAATCGCTTTGGATTCGGTTGCCAGTGCTGCTCTATTTTCCACCGTCTTGTAGACAGTTGTTGGGAGTGTTTTTTTTTTTTTTTTCCATTTTAAATTCTCGGCAAAAAAAAAGAAAGGAAAGCAAAGCGTGACTGTAGGCAACGTCTGGAGTGAGAAGGCTTAAATCCTCCCTCCTGTTTAGTGCTCTCGTCCTTTTCTCAAGCGCTCGCTTCTTCTACTAATCATCCTTGCATGGTGTCCTCAGCGTGTGAAGGCTCACGCAGCCTTGACTTCTTCCATATTAGCTCGCTGCTGATTCTTTTGCTCTTCCTCTCCTTGTTTACTTGGTTTCCCTTTCTTGCTCCTCATCCTCTCAACTTGTCCCTCTCCGTCCGGCCAGCCTTCTTTTTGTTGTCCTAATTCAATTTCACCGGCTTCAAAACCCGTAAGTCACTGACACACACCCCCCCCCCCCCAAGTCCCCACCGTACCCCGCCTTCGTGTCACCCTTCCCGGCTCCCTTTCCAAGTCTGGCACAAGATTCAAGTGATAAAAGTCAGGGGAGAAGAACAAGTAAAGTGGAGCGCCACAGAGGAAAAATAAGCAAGGGTGAGGGAGGAAGGGATGAAGGAAGAAAGGAAGGGAGGCGAGAGTTGTCAACATTGCCTTTCATCCAATTATCTTACTAATTATCAATTACCAGATATTTAGTGAAACTTATGAATTAAGGGTCAGGTTCAGCAACTGGTGGATTTTTTTTCGGAAACGTCATAAATGACAACGCACGGTCAAATCTGTATTGCGCAAGCTATTATAGGTCAAAATAAAAAACAAAAAATGAAAATACCACAAAAAGTAAAGACATTTTTTAAATCAGTGTCAAAAATATGTTTAGGGACCCATTAAGCCTTCTCTGATTAAAATTAGCTGTTGTTCTTCTTGTTAATTATGTCTTCCACCAACTCTAAATTCCGACTTGCTTGTATGACGTAAAAACCTGCAGATGGGAATGATCTCCATTAAATTAATTGGAATCAATAAAACTCGTAAGCAGTGTGCGTGATTTGTGTGTGGTTTGCGGCGGGCTCCGTTGCCATGGTAATTCCTGCTCCGTTCTCCGGCGAAGTCTTCCTACCTCAAAAGTCGCCAACGTTCATATTCGAGTGGCCGCTAATTAAAAAGAAGCCGCCTTTTTAATTAGGCGGGAAGTAGGGCGTGAAGCTCCACCAAACTTGCTTAATTTGGCCGTTAGTGGTCGGCCATGACTGCGGGGAAAGTCTTGTTTTTCTGCGCACTCGTTAATGCTCTTCATGTCTTCTTTAGTGCGTGCGCCTGTGTGCGTGCGTGTGTGACACAAAGGCGTCACCATCTTGCCTCTGCCTGCTGGTTTCTCCTGCATCCAACCCTCCGTCTGTCCGTCCATCCGTCGGTCCGTCCCGGGAGCCCTCTTCATCCCCCCTGAGTCACAACAGTCAGCGTTAAGGAGCTTAAAGTCATCATCGTTTTCACAGCTTTCAGAACACTTGCAGTCTGTGTGCGCGCGTATGTCCCTGTTTGTGTATGTCTCTTTTTTTATCTGTGTGTGTTTGTCTCCGTGTGTCCCTGAATCTGTTTTTGTGGGTGTTCCACTGTGTGTGTGTGTGTGTGCGTGCGTGTGCTCCTGTGTGTGACCCTGTCCATGTGTTTGTGTGTTAAAATTTGCGTGTGTTTGTGTTCCCTGTATGAGTTCTCATCGGATTGTTTGTCTGTGTCGGCGTCTTTCTCGTTGCCATGGTGACCTCCAGTCCACCCCAATGTGGGGAGCGGCTGCTGCCCTTTAGCCTCAGCCCGTAGGCCGGCACAAAGTGCCAGTTCTTGGCCGGCTGTGTCCACCGCCAGGGGCGCAGACGTCGGTTACCAGCCGGCTGAATTCATTGTGAGCATCCAAGCCTAACCTCCGTCCTTGAGGGGGGGGCGCTCAGCCTGGGTTTCATCCTTTCCTTTCTCCAACCAGAGCGGCCAAGTGGATTTAATGTACGTTAGGCATGTACGTTAGGTCTGGGGGCAATTAGTTGCATTGGAATCCCGATTGCAGTTTTGGCTTTTCTCGAGCTTTGAAATCTTTTAATCGGAGAAAAACGAATAATGTGCAGAACGTAGTGGTGCTTTTACAAGTTCCCGACATTGTGGAAAGTAACCTGAATGCACCATGATGCTTGCGTAGCATGCGTGCAGCGTATGTGATTCAGCCGACCCTGAGCGTGCTTGAAGCTCTTTAATGACACAACCAGTTATAGTTTACTTCCTGTAAAACCAAACACAATCAAAGTAATTACACACATTGTGCATTTAAATACAAGACATGCTTCGTTTTCAAAACTTGGCCAAAGGTAATAAGTCCGTGTAAAATCCCATTGACATGCTAACGGTAAATTTGCATCAACTCCCGGAGTGATATTCCCTCAAATAACAAATCCACACAAAGGCTGTAGAAATATATAAACACATTACATAACGATACTCAAAGGCACAATTTTTTACCAATCTGTGAAAAATTCGTTGTATTAATTAAGTTCTGTCGCAATTGTTTTCTTATCTCATTTTGTGTGCGCCATCCATGTATGGCACTACACTGCCCCAAAGAGGCCAACACGCACACAGCAGGCACAGTATATATATTTTTTTTTAATTATTGTTTTTTTAATTGCTATTTTAGTATATTCTTATTTCAATTTCTTACTAACTGATTTTCTTGTTGTACTTTCAACTTACATTTGGAGTTGAGTTTTCAACGATTCAGTGAATTTTACTTTACAAAATTCAAACATACAAAGATCCAATCATTTTTTCGTGATACCAACATAAATTTCCACATGATACCGCAGGTGCCAGGTTAGCTCAGTAAGTCCCATGACTTGATGAAATGAATATGATAAAATGATAAGAGAGATGCTTATCCACCTTTTGAACGTATACAGAGATGCAGGGCAACAAAGGTGTTGCGGATGTAGCAGAATGAAAATAAAAGAGGCTTGAATTTCACATAATATTTGCAAGGCCATTTTGTAGTTGACAAAACACAATCAGAGTTCAAGAATAACATGTTCATCGTGCGGGGATGAATGGGCATGAGCCTCAGTAGTTTTGGCGGTAGTTCAGTTTTAGGAATTGATGAATAATCATTTTATTAATTGTGATTTCAATCTCAATCAAAATAATTGTGATGATTATTTTTGGCATATGGTCGTCCAGCCAATTTGTGTGCCAAGTCAGTTGGACGCCCGATGGGCCAGCCGGCGACAGGATAAACTTGTGCGAACTGTTTCTCCGTCTACCATCTGCCGTAGACTTGGAGGACTTTACTTTGGGGAGCAGCGCAGCCTCTAAGCAATCTCAAAGAAAGTCATTAGCAAATAGAAGCAGAGATTTGAGCTTTTTTATTTATTCATTTTTTTTTTTACATCATTAAAGTTTCTGATTGGTTGTTGAAACGAAAACTAGGGGCACTCTCATATCCGTCCATCCATTTTTTTTTTTTTATTTGGGGGATTTGGGGTGAGAGAGTTGCTGGGGTGCACCCTGAACTGGTCGCCACTCAAGGTCAGGGCACATTTAGACAAACATCGGACCGGTCCTGAATGTGTTGCAGGAGCAAATTCAGATGTTCAGAAGTTGACACAAATGTGATGAAAGTCGAGTCGACTAGCCCAGCAGACTACGACTATTAAAATGAGGAGGCAATACTTTGATATTATTTTTAGTCAGCACCACCACCACCACAACAATGAAGACGCTCCCACGAGGAGGAGGAGGAGGAGCAGGAGCTGCGATGAGATGAAGATTGAAGGAGAAAGAAAGAGCATGTTTGCGTGCATAAATTGGCCTGATGATGCACTGCAGCACCGGGGACACGCAAACGCATTTGTGTCACGTCCAGTCCCATCCGCTCTTATTTTAATGCGGTGGGAGATGCGCTTGTGTGTGTGTGTGTGTGTGTGTGTGTGTGTGTGCGTGCGTGCGCATGTGTGAGTAAGATAGAGAACGCTAGAGTTATACATTATGCTCCATGTGATCAATCAAGTGTATTTATTTGTTCAGACACGTTTCGCTAGTTGAGCAGTTTTTCTCCGACCAAACAAGTGGAGGACGGAAAGATGCTGATGTCGTTGTAGGCCAGCTCGCTGAAATGTGATTAAGAAACACACGTTCAAGCGCTACTGATTGTGAAAGCCTTGTGCAGATTAAATTGACACGGCAACACACAGGCTGAAATCTGATTGGCCCCCAAAAAATCTGACGCACACTTGTATTGAAGGCCAAGAAAACTGAAGACTGGTGGGAATAGATTCATTTAAATTCTACCTTATGGAACGGATATGAGAATTTAGGTTGAAAATTCAGCCATGGATCAAAATATATTCCCTCCTCAATCAGTTTTGAGTTGTTTTTAGAGGTAAAGCAGAATTGTGTGCGTGTGTTTGCGTGTCTACCAGCCAGAAGCAAAAACAGTCAAACAAGAGTGTGTCTATAAATCATCGCAACTGAGGAAAATACTTTGCCAACTGCAGCACACACACACACGCGCGCACACACACATGCATCCAGTGGTGCTCGATCAAAATGGCCGCCAGGAAGTGAATGCAGAGCAAGGGAATCATCAAAACAAAGCGACTTCATCCATCTGTGTCCGGCCACAAACCTTAATGAAGTGTCTCCTCTCGCGCAGGAAGATCATCGAGGTGAGGATAATCGACGACGAGGAGTACGAGAAGAACAAGTCCTTCACCATCGAGCTGGGCGATCCGCTTCTCTTGGAGATTGGACAGAAGCACGGTGCGTGTGTGCGTCTAAGTTTGGATTCGTTAATTTCACGTTACACCTGAAAAATCATGATTAAAAAAAAGACAGAATTAGCCAAAAGGCTATTTGACATCTGTAGTCCCCTGGCTGGCCATGATGTAAAAAAAAAACATTCAAATACAATAAAAAAAATAAAAATAAATAGCAAGACACTAAGTCCTTCAAACATTTTACAATAGACATTATAAAAATCAGTTAATAGTTAATAAGAATTGCAATTAGAAACGATAAACACGTGAAAACAATGACAGCACAGAAGGTTTTAGTGTTGACAAGTGTAGTTATTTTTGTACCATGTTCTCAAATTTTTAACGAAGGCCTTGTTGGTGGTTTGTCTCCTAACCTCCTCTGGTAAACTGTTCCATTCCTTAGCACCTCTTACTGACCACATTGACAGACTAAAAGTCACCCCTGAGAGAGGCACGAGTGAGGCGCTCATCACTGTCTCTTTGGCAGATGAATTCGGCCAGGGGAACTATGGTGGTCTGCAATTTCGTACCTTATAAATGAGCTTCAAATCTGCAACATCATGAAAATTGTCCCAGTTCAAGAGATTGTACTTTTTAAAGCGGAGGTCAACGCAAACATTTTTTTTTTTCAAGAATATGTTGTATGCAAGCCCACTAGTTGAAACAAGGCATTCTGATAAATATTGCGTTTGTGGAATAAGTGTAAATCCACTCGTTTTTAGCCATCTCTGGGGCGGCCATTTTGTCATTTCTGTCGACAGAAAATGACATCACAACCAATCACGGAATCTGGTCAGCCGTGGTTGGTCGTTGTGAGCAGTTGTGATGTCATTGTCAGTCGACAGAAGACAAAATGGCCGCCCCCGGAGATGGCTAAAAACAAGTGCATTTTGCTGCTTAACTTATATTCCACAAACGCAAAACTAATCAGAATGCCGTGTTTCAACTAGTGGGCCTGCTGGGAACATATTCTTGAAAAAAATATGTTTTGTTTGACTTCCACTTTAAGGTTTGTGCAATAATGATAGTGCTACGGTTTCTCATCCATGATTTTAATCGCTTGTTTGTGCTGTACTTGATGATGATCTTTTGACCAATGATCTTTTTGCACTCAGAGTAGCCTGAGACCAACTTGTTACACAATAATTTAAGTGACTGAAAATCGTTGGGTTGCAAGAAACTTGGTCTCAACGTTTCGCAGTCCGGGAAGCGTGGAATGTCATGTCCGGTGAAATGAAGAGTTTGGATGGTTGTTGTTGGTTGCTCAGGAGACTCCAATGAGAACAAACCGGCGGTGGGAGCGGAGGAGGACGAGGTGGCCAAAATGGGCTGCCCCAGCCTGGGCGAGCACACGCAAGTCCACGTGGTCATCGAGGAGTCCTACGAGTTCAAGGTACCGCGCTGACGCCCGTCTGTCCTGTCAACGTGTGTCTCACCCGCCCATCCACTTTCTGAAGCTTGTCCTCATCTAGGTTGCAAACGGGTGCAACGTGTATTGTAATTTCCAGAAAATCGAAATGGGAAGTCAATCTGGGATATTTTGGAAGTACTGTATCCCAAATGGGAAAAGGTGATTACGATGCACCTGTAGCTAGATGATAGATTGAGGTTGTGCAGGTGTACCTAATGAAGTGACCATGTGAGGCCATCTATAAAATATTGGGGTGGAGTTCAGTCCTCTCTGGTCAGAAGGGCAGGCTGCTTCAAGTGTGTCATGTTTTGCTCATTTTTCATTTATTACGTGTGTGTGTGTGTGTGTGTCTGTGTGTGCAGAGAGCAGTAGATGTGCTTTTGGAGCAGCGAGCCAAGGTTGTCCATCTCTCTCTCTCTCTCTCTCTTTCTCTCTCACTTTCTCTCTCTCTGTTTTGGTCTTCATTGTACACTGGCATGCTTTTTTTTTTTTTCCCCTTCTTGTGTATACAAACACACACACACTCGCCATTTCCTGCTGCTTTACATGATATACTGTCTTTTACAGCTCTTTGAAAGGCTTGAAATCAGCCCCCTCCCCCCTGACCTCCACCCCTTCTGGGAGTGATTTAACAACCGGAGATTTCTCTTGCTTTGCTCTTTTCCGCTGCGCCTGCCTCTGGTCGCCTATATGTCTTATGTGTGTGCGCGTACGTGTGTGTGGGTATGCGTGTGCAGAGTACAGTGGACAAGCTGATCAAGAAGACAAATCTTGCCTTGGTGGTGGGAAGCAGCAGCTGGAGGGAGCAGTTTGTTAGTGCGGTGACTGTCAGTGCAGGTACACACACTCACACAAATATTATATTACATCCAACCTGCTACAAATAGTTGGGAAAATCGGCGAATAATTGACACCGCCCCTAAAGGAGGTTTGTAATAAAGTAGAGACACCACAACATGGGGGGAAAATCACTTCAAACAGAAAGGATCTTAAAACTGCAACACCATGGATCTTGCATGGACACAATCATGAAGCTATGTTGCATAAATGGCGGTACTGGCTCCGTTAAATTACTGAACACAAACAAATCACCTTTACATGAGGCCCAAATGACACGCTAGCGTAAAAAAAACAAAAATATGCGCAAATGTCACTTTACTCAAAGGGTACGCAAAATTTTGTCATTTAGGCACGATAATACATTTTTCATCAGGTTTTAGTTGGCTTTTTTTTGGGGGGTGCGTGGCAGGAGACGACGATGACGACGACAGCGGCGAGGAGCGCCTACCGTCGTGCTTCGACTACATCATGCACTTCCTGACCGTCTTCTGGAAGGTTCTGTTCGCCTTCGTGCCGCCCACCGAGTACTGGAACGGCTGGGCCTGCTTCATCGTGTCCATCTCGCTGATCGGCGCGCTGACGGCCGTCACCGGCGACCTGGCGTCGCACTTCGGCTGCACCGTGGGCCTCAAGGACTCGGTGACGGCCGTGGTCTTTGTGGCGCTGGGCACGTCGGTGCCAGGTGAGGCGCCGGCGGGGGCGGGGCATCCCAAATTTGGCAATATGGGCGCCGGTGAGGACAGACATGCAAGTCGATACTTTACTCATCCAGAAGGGAAATTGACTGTTCCAACAATCTCCACAAGGCAAAGCAGCACTAGTTACCTGTTTTTCCACTATGCACGCTAAAAACAGTTGGGTTAAAAATAACAAAATTTGAGGTCAAAAATTGACCGATCCACGAATTGGGTCAGTTTGACCCACATTCTTGCGTTGTTTTGTACAAAACTACCCATTTTTTGGGTTGTTTTCTGCAAAAAGTTGGGTCAAATTGACCCAATTCGTGGATCGGTCAATTTTTGACCCAAAATTGTGTTATTTTTAACCTAAGTCTAAAAACTCTTGGGTTAAAAATAACACAATTTTGGGTCAAAAATCCATTCATCCATTATCCATACCGCTTATCCTCACAAGGGTTGCAGGGGGTGCTGGAGCCTATCCCAGCAGTCTTTGGGCAGTAGGCGGGGGACACCCTGAATAGGTTGCCAGCCAATCGCGGGGCACACAGAGACAAACAAACATCCGCACTCACAATCACACCTAGGGGCAATTTAGAGAGTCCGATCAACTTACCATGCATGTTTTTGGAATGTGGGAGGAAACCGGAGTACCCGCAGAAAACCCACGCAGGCACGGGGAGAACATGCAAAATCCACACAGGGATGCCGGGGCCGGGATCGACCCCACGACCTCTGAAATGTGAGGCGGACGTGCTAACCAGTCGACCGCCTGGGTCAATAATTTTGACCCCCAATTCTTTTTTTTTTTGGTCAAAAATTTTGACCCCAAATTTTTTAACCCAAAATTGTGTTATTTTTAACCCAAGTCTAAAAACACATTCAAAATGGACCGATACACAAATCGGGTCAATTTGACCCACTTTCTTGCATTGTTTTATACAAAACAGGCCATTTAGGGGGTTGTTTTGTACGAAGCGACTGATTTTTTGGGGTTTTCTGTAAAAACAACTAAGAAAGTTGGGTCAAGTTGACCCGAGTTGTGTATCGGTCAACGTTTGACCCAAAATTGTGTTATTTTTAACCCAACACAGTATATACTGTATGACACTTCTGTACACTAGTACAACGGCTAGAGGACAGGAGTGGAATGACTATGTCTTACTCAGAAACCTTTTCCCACTTACTGTTCTGTACTGGACTGTACATTTCTGCGCACTAGCACAACAACTCGAGCTAGTTGTCTCCCTAGCTAGGACAAAGATCACAAAAAATGTGAAAATTCTAACACACGAATCAGTATATACATCATTCTTCTTACACTAACACACACACACACACACACAGTCAAGTGCACTAGCGGGACACAGAATAAATACCGCACGGTCTTCCTTGTGTGTGGTGCGACCCGCAGACACGTTCGCCAGCAAGGTGGCGGCCATCCAGGACCAGTACGCCGACGCGTCCATCGGCAACGTGACGGGCTCCAACGCCGTAAACGTCTTCCTGGGCATCGGCGTGGCCTGGACCATCGCCGCTGTGGCCTGGCGCGCCCGCGGCCAAACCTTCAGGGTGGACCCGGGCAACCTGGCCTTCTCCGTCACCCTCTTCACCATCCTGGCGTCGCTGTGCGTCGCCACGCTGCTCTACCGGCGGCGGCCCAGCGCGGCCGGCGGCGAGCTGGGCGGCCCGAGGACTTGCAAGGTGCTGACGTCGCTTTTCTTCGTGTCGCTCTGGCTGGTCTACATCCTGCTGGCCTCCCTGGAGGCCTACTGCCACCTGCCGGCCTTGTAGACGTACACGAGCGTGACCGGCTCCGGATAATCCAGCCACGCCGTTTTGCTGTGGCGCAGTGCCAACGTGGAGGATGGAGAAGTTGCGCGCGGCCAACTCAAAGAGAAGCGGGGAAAAAGAAGTTCGTGAGGACACGGAGAGCGGAGGCTGCGTTGGGAATCGTTCATTCGCTACTCCTGAATCACTACATAGGGATTTTTATATAGTGGACCTAGGTGGTGCCTCCACTTAAAATCTCTTTGTAGTGATTAGGGAGTGTTACGGTAGCGTATGGCTGCCACACCAGAGAAAAAAAAAAAAAGTTCACATCTCTCACATTATAGCGCACAGCCATTCACGCAATCTTCAACATCACCCCAACCTAGTTTTGACTACCTTCCTTTTTCCAAGCTCTCCATTGTCTTGTTTGTGTGCAATTGTAATGGAAACAAAAACTAGAAAAACACAAGAAACGGGTGATGAAGATGGAAAGGGTGAAATGCTGCCGGAAATTGCGTTTGCATTTTGAAATCTGCCGCGACATCTCAGAACCAGCGCCCGGACTAGCACTGTTTTGGTTTTATGGGCTCCATGCGCGGCCAGAGCGCAAGACAGCCGCACTTCTTCTCCCTTACAAATACGTCACATGATTTCCCCTGCATTTAATTCGGAACATTTTCATGATTTTTGCAAGACCACAAAATGAGAAGAAATCTCCTCTTTGTTTACACTGCAGGGACTAAGGAGGAGTGAAAAGCCAAGTTGAACCAAGCACAGATTTGTTTTCTTTGCTCCAAGAAACACGACTGGACTTTTATTTGTCCTCCGCAAGCGAAAATGCGAAAGTGTCTTGTCTCTTTGGCTTGATGGGAACGTAGTCCAAGCTCCTTTATAGTCTCTAACGTCGCTCTGCCCAACTAGATCTTAACATGCCTTCATTTATCGTACAGGTATATATTTTTTTTGTTACTTTGTATCCCAATGTGAAGCCCATCATGCGTCCCACTGGCAAGGGCCTGCGTTGCCACCTTCAGGCGGAAACGTTGCTTCCAGTTGTCAATGAACCAGTACATGCTGTGACATAAGGATCTGCAAACGTAAACAATGTGCAGGTTTAACATTTACGACAGTTCCGTCTATTTACACATTTCATTTCACCTGAGCAGATTTTCTTCAATGTTTAGCAATTCAATGCAAATGGTCACCTGAACGCATTTAGAGCTTGTTGTACAACTTCACTGGGTGGGAACAATTTGACCTTTGTGTGTACCTTTATTGAGCGCCCCCTTAACATTTGTCTGGTTCAGTACTATTCACAAAGTGCTTCTGTTCCAAACATAGGATTCAACACTATTCATATTATTTTTATTTGTTTTTATTATTGTGTTTTGATCTATCAATGAAGCCCCCAGAAAGCAGAACGTTGAGAGAGAGAAAAATAATGACTGTGTGCGCTCGCGCGTGCGTACATTTCTTTCACGAGTGTGTCGATGCATGAATTGAACACATTCAGAATAGACTGTTGATGTTTCCAAAGTAGTAAATAGTATTTTTAAAATCTCCAAATGAACCTTGTACAAGTGTCATAAATGTTTACAATGGCCTACCTATGTTTTTGTTTTTGGGTCAAAGATGAAATAAAATTTGCGAGGTAAATCATCGCAGAGGTTTGTGTCAATAATACTAACGAGATGTATCTGTGCCATTAAAGAAAATAAGCAGAACTGTCAAAGATAAAGGGATGATTTCGTCTTTTGAATATATGTATATAGTATTTATGTGTATTGGACTCAGAGTTGAGAAGATATATATTTACACTAACAAGTGTATTTAATTCTCTTTTGTGCAGTATCACACATGAACTTATTGTAATGAACTGGGTTATGTGGTTGATTGAGGGAAAAACATATGATGCACCTTTCCCCAAATTAAAGCTGTCCCTTGTGTCCAAATGTCTGTGGCATGTTTTTGTCAAAATACCCCAAGGATCAACAATTACAGACATTTAAAAAAAAAAAAATAAACATTTATGAAGCTCTGCTTACAGTGTGCTAAGTCTAGCTGACCACGTCATTGGCTGTGATCCACGGTGCAGATGTGCTTATAATTTGCCCAAATGTTGCGAAACAGTCGGGCGGAAGTGCTCACAAGCACATTTTGAGAAACGGCCAAATAACGTGAGATGTATCTGGTTGTTTAATATATCTCACGGTTGATGGCTAGGCACAAGCAGGCACTACAGACACACAATTACTTGAATAGAAATACTAGAAAGCCAATTTTCCAAAATATCCCCTCAAACGTTAACCGGCTAATCACGTACTTATTGGCAGTCTTGCTGAATTCTGATGGTCCCTGAAAGCACCTTGCACGAGACTGAGTGATTGGTGGAGAATACGAAAGCGAGCGGAAGTTTCCGTTCTATAAGCACGTGTACTTTTTATGCGTGGGTTTGGGCGGACAGTAACCTTGCGAGCGGTTACACTAAACCTCATTACAAACTGCAGCGTCTCCGTGACTTTTTGGGACAATACAATCGAGAATTCACACGTTGGACAAACACAAAAGGTGCGTCTGCTCCACTGCGCATGCACGATGCCCAAAACACCTCGGAAGAAGCTTTGAGAATTCTAGTTAACATTACATCAAAGATACATTTGATTCTATTTTATTTATTGCAGCGTCAATCGTGTCAGCGACATCTGGTGGCGAAAGAGGACAGCAAAAAAGAATATCTGGGTTATCAATACCATGGACATTTTTATTGTAATTCATTGATCGATTGATTGATTTGTTTTTAGGCACATAGCACGCACTGTGCAAAGAACAATATGTATCAGTTTTATTAATTGTGATTAATTCCTGCTGGTTTTGCAATATTTTTTTTTCTATTCAAATCCCTGAAAAACCTTTCTAAAATGAAATCCATTCATTATAACTTCATATAAACGATATTTTTTCGGCTCTAAGAACTGAATGGCAGAAAACGGCACTGGACAAAAGCAACAATCACTTGCACACCTCAGTGAGTTTGTGTTTTATTGCAGCTGCAACACAGAGTAGACAGTACAAAGATATTTTGGCTTTTTAAAAGTGCTACATTTCCTTATCAAAGTGCACCACATCCAAGTTTTTCCTAGAATGATAATCGTGTAGCTTGATGTGTGATGATGAGTCAATGCGGTGGAATAAACCAAATATGGAGGAATCACAAGTGGATTAGGCATGAAAGGTGAACACATTGCAAAGGCGTCAAGCTTCGGTCGCATTTTGAGTAGAACATGGGCTCTTCATTCGTCCTCGGTTGCGTCTAGTCGTTGAGGGGGCTCCGAGGGTGGCCGCTGGTGGGTGGAGCAGTATCCCGCCCTGGAAAAATAAAGATTTAATCATTCAACGCCTCGCTCAGAGCATGAGTGTTACCGTCTTTGCCAAAAACTTTATGACATTTCTTCACTCTTGCTAGCATCCATGTGTGTGCTGTGAGGGTTTTAAGGCCTTGGGGGAGGTCTTTTGTTTCCACCTACGCGATTTGGAATGGATTGGTACAGCACAGAGCCCAAGACATGACATTCAAATTGTGGCCACAACATACTGTAGATATAACCTGCGTCTGAATATCGCTCATTTGGATAGAATATGCGCACAAAAACTCGAAAGCCCCAAAAGAATTGTCGTACCGCAATCAATAAAGTTTTCTGAATCTGTCTCAAATGCCAGGTTTTTGTGACGTAAAAAAAGATGAGATCATTTCAAAACTTTTTCCACCATTGATGTGACCTATAACCTGTTCAACTCAATTAAAAAACACAAATCCTTACGACATAACTTTCAAATTTATCAGCGCGCACCTGCTAGCAATTAAAGTGGCTTTTCGCTTGCCGGCATAAGCTTGACGGTTTTGTGCTCACACTGACTGCTATTGGCCACCACCTTGTCACTGTTGATATGGTTGGATGTGGTTTCCCATCTTGTCATACCCCACAGCCCAGGCCTACAGCAGTATGGGAGATTGTTGTCACAAAACAGCCACCACTTGCCAGTAATTCCTGCAGCTCCTTTTATGTCGGCGTCAGCTGAACTTTCTTTTGGGGCTAGTCGGGGGCACTTGGAATGGTGGCAGGTGCGCGCTGACACCCATTTAACAAAAATGGATAAGGCGATTAGTTCATTCTCAACACAGCCACATCCCAGTTATAAGAGTTGTGTGCACACTTGTGCTTATTTCTTTTTACTTGCCCACTCGAAAAGATTTTTCAGTCAAGTTGTAAAAGTGACAAGCCACATTTATTAATACCAAGATGTCCCAGTTTCACGGGAATGATACCTTACCCACAAATTAGTATTTTATTCAAACTCACACTTAATTCAGGGCACAAATAAGCATTTTTGCACTTTATGCATATTTCTTGACCATGATTTAGTATTTCAGTGGCCGTAATTAACTTTTTTCTCCTCTGTCAGGTCTGGATTCGATTTCTGGCGGCCTGCAACGGTACCTGCAGAATCCAGTGGAGCATTCGTAGTGGTTCTGGCAAAAGGCACCAAAAGGTTTGCTGTTCATGATCCTCCACAGCGGGCTCATGCGGGCTATTCTCTTGTGCGCCGAATTTGGACTCTGCACCGGGGAGGCCAGCGGACCCGAGCACACCTGCCACGGGCACGCACACACATCAGCTCCAATTAATAAGCCCCAATGACTCTTGGGTTCAGGCCCGTTGAGGCGGGACTCACCTGCTGGGACAGAAGCAGCAGCAGCATCAGGAGGCAAAAAGAGAGTCTCTTCAGGGGGACGCCGCCTTCCTCCTGCATGTCGATTGAAACTTGCAAAAAAATAAAATACAAAAAAAATTTTTTTTTTAAATACAGCTGATGCGAGCCTGCCAAAGTTTCTGTCGTCTTGATGGTCTGACGTTGACGCTGGGGAGTGAGCGGCGACACCAGTTTGGACTGACTGCACCGCCTGTTAAATACACGCTGGCCTGCTCGTGGTGTGTGCGTGTGCATGCGTGTGTCTGTGTGTGCGTGTGTGTGTGTGTGTCGCATTTGTGCCGGGTCATCACCCGCTCACTCCCTTTTGGGGTGGACGAGGTGGGGGTTGTGCGGGTAATCACCTCTGTGGCCTAAATGGGACTTTGTGTTTAAAAAAAAACACACACACTTTACCCTCATTTCATGTATGCACAAAGATAACTCATGCACACGTGAGGTCGTTTTTCAATTGTGTGTATGCGTGTGTGTGTGTGTGTGTTTTACAGGTGGTAAAAGTACTCACGCTTTGTACTTAGAAGTAAAGATACTTGTAAAAAAAAAAAAAAAAAAAAGGAGTCAAAGTGGAAGTATGGATCCAGTCTTAAACAGAAAAAAAATAAGGTGTCAATAGGTCTGACCTGATGCAATCTAACAATGACACTTTCAGCATATTATTATTTTTTTTCACTTCCAAAATATAAGGCGGTGGGTGTGTTTATGTAAGCATACGTGTGCAGCAGATATCCACCTTATGGTGGCGCTGTCGTTTGGCAAGAAGTCAGTGTTGACTCAGTCTGGCCTTCAGCGCGAATACTTGGCAAAACATTTTGGGGCGGCACTCAGGACTTTGAGTCCCGCTATGTGGACATAAAGAAACGGTGCCCGTCTGCTTCTGGAAAAGCTTCCTCACAGTTTGGAGGGTCACAGTTCAAATCTGGGCTCCGGAACCAGGATTCAGTTATCACACGCTGTCTTGAAGAAACCTATTTCTTCTTTGACCATCCCACTATAGTTTTATGGTTTAATAAATGATACAGTACAAAAAAGTGTAGATGGAGCCTCAAAACCCTCCACGGGGTCGCAAGTTTTTGCTGCACTTTTAGAATGACTGTAGCATCTCTGCTCGTTTTAGATGGCCCATCAATGGCATGTTAGCATCAAGCTAGGAGACTTAACATGAAATATGGTTTGGGTGAACATTTTGGTGTTTACAGACAAATATAATAGTTAAATAGGAAGTCAACCCAAAAATGTTCTATACAAGAAAATGTTCTTAATTAGTCTAAACACGCCATTCTGATTGATATTGTGTTTGTGGAATATGAGTTAAGCAGCAAAATCCACCTGTTTTAGCCATCTCAGGAAACGGCCAATTGGCCACTTTCTGTCGACTAAAAATGACATCACAGTTGCTCAGGGCTCAGGTAACGACCAATCATGACTCAGCTTCAGAAAACAGGTGAACCGTGATTGGTCTTTTCTGAGACCTGAGTACCTGTGATGTCATTTTCAGTCGACAGAAAGTGGCAAAATGGCCGTTTCTTGAGATGGCTAAAAACAGGTGGATTTTTCTGCATAGAACATTTTCATGTAAAGAACATTTTCGGATTGACTTCCCCTTTTAATTCTCTATTTGAGTGTGTCAGTTTTACAGTCAATTTTAGAAGTGACAACTTGATAACTTGAAGAATGTTTCCCTTTATTTGGAGAAGTGTGTGAGCTCGCGAGTGTGAGTATTCACTAAAGCAGTGTTTTTCAAACTCTGTGCCTGCAGCCGCGAGATATTGTCAGGTGTGCCGTGGGAAATTATCTCATTTGTGTGCCTGTGCCGTCTTAGCGCCTGGCAGCGTAATCATGGCTTGACTACATTGTAATACTCTTCCATACCAGCAGGTGGCAGCAGCAGCAGGTAGCTAATTGTCTTTGTTTAGAGACAAGCGAAATAGTTTATCCAAAGAGGCCCATGTTTCACACTAAGTATCAATATGAAACATTATAAAATACTTTTTTCTTTGTGTTTATTGAATTCCTATTCAAGACATTATAATATAACGTCATTCTTCAATATTAAAAAATGCTTATATAAACAATATAACACTTATATTGTTAAAATAAGCTTTTTTTCTCCACAATTTCAGCATGTAATGCGGGGGGTTTTCAATGAAATGAATGTGCCTTGACTCAAAAAAGTTTGAAAAACACTGCATTAAAGTATACTTTAAAATGTGTTGAATGCTCTGGGAGAGATCAAACTTTTCTGGGAAAAAAAAGTGTATTCTCACAATAAACAGGGGTTGAGCGTCTGTGTGCAGGGGACTCAGATGGGCGCTGCTGGCACCGCTCAACTTTGCTGTCCTGTCAAACAGATGCAGACATGACCTCATCTGACTAGCTGGCAGGTTCACAGAACTCTGCTACCTGGAAGCCTTTGGCGATTATGCCATTGTGGACTTTGCTGCGTGCGCGCATGCGGTGGCATAGATTTGCATATTGAGACGCGTGTGCCAACATGTCCGTGACCCACTGCTTGTTAAGGCTTTGCTCTGTATTGAAAATTTCACAACTAGCTTAATGGCCAAAAACATTTCCAAGGACGTCCACTTCTTTACCAGTCTGCTGATGACACTCAATTAGTGATTGCCAACCACATCGTGCTGTGTGACTGTCGCAATTAATGTTTCTCCCACTAGATGGCAGTAGTTTCCCTGAAAGTTCATATTCACTTGTTGCCGTTCACACAACAGAATAACTTTGCGGTCAACTAAACCGGTCCACCTTTCGTATTGAGTAAACGGAGACAAGATCATTTCAGGTTGCAAGATATTTTAGGTGAAATGTGTTACGGGTGTATTAAAGAATAACTTCCCTCAGGCTTCCTATTGTGGTCAAGGAGCGCCTTCTGCTGGATTGGCGGTGTTAGTGCACAACAACCGGGTGAGTGAGTCATCTGTGCTTGGACGGTCAGATGCTGAGAAAAGGATTTGATTTTGAACACTTTGTTCACAGGTGCACATTTTGTTCAATTGGCATTGAGGGCCTTGGTGGAGGCCTTCAGTCAGCATTAGTGAAGACAATCAAAGAGATTATGCTTTAGAAAACATGCAGTTTATTTTATTATTAATTTTCACTTGGAATAAAAAATTGCATTGAACATTTTCCTCCTCTGTGCAGTTCTCTGGGACCCCCTCCTGTTATAAATAGGTACAAAATCGATTATTTGAGCATCACATCCGACACGTTAAAATCATCTTGGTCAGCGTCATCGAGAAGCGTGTTAAATAAATAAGCCCAAAAAACAAAAACAGCATTTTGGCATTCGAATCGACACGGCAGACAAGATGACATGCTTTCAGTGTTTGAGTTTGGAATGCTTTGGAGCAAGTTAGCCACATTTATTTTCAGCGCTTAACACAAAATGACGACGACTCGTGGACGTTCTCATCTCGGCATGTATGCAGAGTCCAAACACCGCCCCGGCCGGCACCCGCCAGCGGCCGCAGCGCCCCCTAGCGGCACGTGCACGACTCGGCCACCATGTCCTCCAGTTCCTTGTACTCCACCTTCTTCTTGTGCACCACCAGCACGCTCATGGGCATGTACTTGTAGGGCACACAGGAGGGGGGCGGGACGTCGCCCACCCCCAGCTCGTTGATGATGGTCTGGATGATGGCGTGGTTGGGCGAGTGGTAGCCGTATGTCAGCACGCGCGGGCAGTCGCCCTGGCAGAAGCGAGGGTTGTAGACGGGCGGCGCGATGTAGTGACCCCAGTCCAGCTCGTCGAAGGACAGGCGGAAGGAGTGCAGCTTGCAGCGGTTCTTGGGCGTGCCTGTTTTGCTTTTCGCCGCAGCAGGAATGTCGGCGATGACAGAGGCGGGGGCGGGGGTGGCCGCAGGATCCGGGGGGGAGCTTTCCGAGCTGCGGCGCCGGCGGAGGAAGGGGTGCCAGCGGCTCAGCCGCCTCCTGAGGTCACCCCCTTTGGCCGGCGGCAGCTTCCCCATCATCCAGTCCCGGCCGTCCCGCTCCTCCTCCAGGTACAAAAGCAGCGAAGGGGCTTCCAGGTGGGGCCCCCCTCGCGACCGGTGACCGCCCTCTTCAGCCCGCTCCTGCTCCGTGCACAAGTACTGGGCCGTGAGGGTCAAGCACCCCCCATCCTTCTCGCCCTGGAGGACGCGAGCGCCGACGTCCGCCTCCGTCCAACGCTGGTGGGGCTCCATGGTGGTGAGCAGGCTCTCCTCGCCGGGCCACGTGACCCAGGCACGGCAGCGGGGCGGCGGGACTGAGGCGGAAGACGAAGATCGAAGGTGCACAAAGGATGCTCGGAGCAGCTGCTCCGAAGGAAGCACGTCCACGTGGTACCGGACGCTGAAGGTGTAGTGGTGGTCTTCGAGACAAGAAGAAATAAAAGACACGTGAAGTCAATGAGAACCTCCACAAAGGCTTTGGCGTTTGTCTCCTGACAATCTGATCTAATATATATTGGTCCAATCACATCCTGATTGAAGTCGGTTTTGACTTTTAGCCTCATTAAGCATGCAGATATTTGAACAAGTCAAGCAATGGCACGTCTTTCTAAAATGAGGAAAAAGCTCATGAGGTCATGCCATTGAACGAGTTTCTCACCTCTGGACGCCGGCAGGTAGTACACCGACGACGAGGAGGGTCTGAGCAGGCGCACTGTGTTGGAACCGAACTTCCGGTGTTGTTTGGGTCTACCGCCCGGTCCCGCCGCGCTGCGGTATAAACTCAACATGAACTGCAGGTTCTGGTCGGCCTTCTGTTCGTCGGTCAGCGGCCGGTGGTGAGCGCCTCGGGCCTCGGCGTTCCGGCGGCGGCCGCCGCGACGGGGAGCCATTTTGGACCCGGCCGCAACCCCACACGGCGGGAGCGTGAGGAAGGCCAGGGCCAAGGACAGGAGCAAGACGCGCGGGAAGCGGTGCTGGCCGCGCATGTTCTGCACGAGAGGCTCTGGGCGCTAGTGAGCTCCACCAAGGAGGCGACAGACGGCGACCAACGTCGGTGCGGCCGCGGGCGCGATTCACTGCAGGTTCACCGGGTCGCCAGCCATCGTGGACTCGACTTACCGCTAGCCGCCAGTCAGGGTGACCCCAATTAACCCTTCGGGTGCGAGGGACCCGCCCACCCGTCGCCGTGAAGCCACGTGACCCGTGCGTAAAACATGCGTAAATGTTGCAGCGCCGTGGCGGCCTCAGGTGGAGGAAGTAAGTAACACTTTCATGTCACTTCCAAGGCGCAAACGCAGAACCTCCCACGCCCTCAGAGGGCCGGAGCAGCTTCACTTTTATCGATCGATATGAATTATTAATCATTCATGATTGTAATCCCCATTGAGCGATTTATTCAAAAAAACGTACACAACAAGAGCATGCTTGACACAACATTCCAAGTGATAAAGCTCTCAGTAGGATTACTGAATATTTTGTTCCTAGTCACCTTACAAAATAAACCGCTACGCTGGTGCAAGAGCAAGACTTGTTGGATGGGTGTTAAATTAAGTTTGAAGTGCTTTTTCTCAACTTAACAATTATTTTTAGTGCTCAAAGTTGATGTCTTATTAGGAACGTTTTTGACATTTGTGCACACTCACGACCAGGGGGCAATATTAAGTGCTTCACTAGTCGTGCGCCGAATTCTCTTGTTACTGTGGACAAAGAGCGTGCAAGGCACATGGACAATTGATTTGCAAGATGAAACTACAAGACAATTTTTGCTTTCCCATTGGCTTAGCTTGTCGTCAATCACGCCCATGGTTCGAGCCGGTGGGCGGGGCTATATACTGGCTCTCCAAACTTTGCCCAAGTCCCTCCCACACTCTCGAGCAGCCCTGCTCGAGTCCGTTGGACAGCGGTTCGTCGATCCATTGTGGCTTCGGCGCCGATGGGGCAACGGCGGCGGTCGGCAGGCAACCGGCAGCATGGAGACGGTGGAGCAGCTCGTCTCCTTCCACCGCATTCAGGTGCAGCTGAGTGGCGGCGCGCCGTGGGGCTTCACGCTCAAGGGGGGCACCGAGCACGGAGAGCCGCTGGTCATCACCAAAGTGAGTTCAACTCCCTGCTTGCCTGCCTGTCTGCTCTTTTGCATTGTTGCCCAACGTGGCTCGATTGCTTGCTTCCATCCCAGCTCACTTCTGCACTTAGGAGTACGTACTCGTGTATTCAATGTTGTTGGGTTTGTTTTACAGACCTGGTAAAAGTATTCCCACTCGGTACTTACAAGTAGGTGTACAGATACTTGGGTAAAACAAAACAACAAAAGAAGAAAGAAACCACCAGAATGTACTGATTCAACTCCTGTACTTTAGTTAAAAGAGAGAGTACAGAATCTGAAACGTACTCCAGTACAAAAGTATCGATCCTTTTTTTCCTAGGGCTGCAAATAGCAACTATTCTAATAATTAATATATCATTATTATTGATGAATTGATTAATCGGATGTTCATTTATTTATTTTTTACATTTCCATCCCTTTGGTCAAAAACAGGACAGAATTTCAAATTGACATTGCAGAAGATGCACAAACTTAAATTGACGATGACTCACTTAAATCAGCAAACGTGTTCCAAAGTTTCCAAAGTAAAAAAACGATGTTTGCAAAGGTTTTATTTTGAAAAAACAAAACAAAAAAAGAAACACACACACAAAGTTATCAGTCTTCAGAGAATATTTACAGTTGAGAGTGTTTGGACAAGTTGAAGTTTAGTATGGTCTCTAAACATTTGATCAATTATCAAAATAGTTGTCAATCGATTAGTCGTGGATTCATCAATAAATTGTTGCACCTCTAATGTTTACACTCAAATATGAACGTTACCCGTTTTGATAACACTGCACAGTAACCCCCAAAAAACACACACAAAATCATTTGCCTCTATTATGAATTAACATATTGCTTACTTTTTGCATGTTGTTGTTCTTTTAAACCGACAGCTAGCTACCATTGGCTTGACGTTCCGAACATGTTCCTGACATCGTCATTCTCCCAAAATCAATTATGTGGAATATCTCACTTCTCTGAATCTATTACAATATGTCAGTGTTCTTCAAAGTCAAGACAATTTGAAATTTTGGTAGACACTGGAGCACAACATTTAAAGTAGACGCACATGATTTGTTTCAATAATCGAGATTCTTTATGACCGGAACAACGGCATTGAGATAAGCAGAAAGTTATGACATGGCAATTTGAAAGGCGATAGCTTTGTTCGGTACGTACCGTATGTTTATAATGATGACAGAAAGTCATAATAATGACTGATTTGCGACTCGAGC
Source organism: Filicampus tigris (assembly GCF_054856515.1). Classification (NCBI taxonomy): domain Eukaryota; kingdom Metazoa; phylum Chordata; class Actinopteri; order Syngnathiformes; family Syngnathidae; genus Filicampus; species Filicampus tigris. Next base: position 7,764,647 of record NC_141218.1, read on the forward strand.
GCCTTGATGTTGTCTGCTGTGACTTCAGTCCTGTCGTCGTGCCTTCACAGAAAGTGCAACAGGCACACTTTTTTCCCTACACTTTGTGAATCGTGATGATGCTATAAAAAAAAAAAAAACCCACAAATAATAACATCTGTTATTGCTTCTGCTCCATCTGAAGACACTGGCTATGTTTACGTGGATAAAAATTCTTCAATCCGATCAGAGTTCGGATTAAAATTCTGATCGGATGCACAGTTTTCATGGACACGAAACTATTGATCCGATTAGGACTTGCGTGTTCTTACATCACACCCGTCCATTTCTACTTTAAACTTTAGTGTTATTTTGTGTATTTTTCCCATTTGCGCTGTTATGTCGAGTTAACGCTTCCTGGAGTTGCAAATGTACCAGTTTAGTCTTGTGCCCGCCACGTCTTTCGCTAGCGCTGCTATTTTGTTTCTTCCAATCTTTATTGAATCAAACAACAAACAAAACAACACTCGCTCTGCTTCGACTAGTTTAACAGAAACGCCTACAACGCCGTCAGAGACATGCGCAGTAAAGACGGTTTGTTCCAAAATGTCCGAATAACGTTTTTCCATGTGCGTCAATCGGATTGCCAATCGTCATAAACTAGCTCTGTCGCCGGGAATAAAATCTTGATCGGAATGGGCTTGATCGGGTCAGAACATTCCGAATGATGTGTACATGAAGCAGTTTTATTCCGATCAGCTATTTAATCCGAATAACTGTGTCCATGTAAACGTAGCCACTGTTGTGTTTGTAGAGACAGAAGCCGAGCTGCGCTGTTTTTGTGTATGTACGAAGCTTTTCACTTTTGAACCAAAAGTCGCCGAAAGCTCCGGCAGCTTCCCTTTACCGTATTACGTGAATCTGTGCCGTCATTCTTTGAGCGTCCCGACATTTAGAAACACGGGAGAGGAATCCCGTCACCTCATTGTGTGCTCTTGTTGCCACACAGCTTGAAATAAGTGTGCGTGTTTGACTTTTACCACCGCTAATTATTGCTGCGTGTTCTCCCACGGGTGGTCATGTGCGTTTTTGTCATGTGTATGCATACGTGCGTCTGTGGCGTACATTTTACCCATGAGTCCGCGCCTCCATTCACCGGAGCAGGCAATGGAAAAGCATAGCTCATTCATCTGGAAACACACACGCACACACGCACACACGCTCTGGGAAAATGTGAGTGGGAGAGATAAAAATCAAACTGGACTCGGTAGCCTTTTTTTTTTGTGTGTGTCCTGTGGCTATGTCGAGCTCAGAAGGTCTTGAGTGTTTTTCTGAGCTGTTCTGGTTCCGCGTGAGAGATCCAACAGTCGCGCACACACAGAACTCGGTGAATGTGTGTGTGTGCGTCCGGCCCTATGGGTGTCCACAGGTCCGAGGGGTAGCTGGGGGGGGGGGGGGGGGTGTCCAGGCTCCCAAGACAGCAGAAGGATAGAAGCCATTTGGTCAACATTCCAGCAGAAGCGCAACAAAGCTGCTGCGGGGTGTGTGCCGACGCGCGTGCGTGCGTGTGCGTCACACACTCCTCATCAGCTGTGTGACAGCATGTCGGCCGGGCGGGCACGTCACTAGCTTGCGCAACGTGCTCGACAAATTGTTTTGGAAAACCTTTTGCAGTTGCCTACCTATCATCAGTGGTGGCTCAGATGTGGAAAAGATGCAAGTGTAGCAAGATTCCGTACACACGCACACACACGCGTGCACGTTCTTCTATCCAAAGGAGACATCGCCGTTGAGGGGGAAGAGGGGGAAGCGCATTCCTCTCATCTTTTTCCCTCCTTCTGCTGTTGACACAAAAAACGGCGCCAAAGAATTTTTGGACATGTGCTGGAAGGTGGGCAATCCAATGACCCCAGTTTGGGTGCGCGCGTGTGTGTGTGTTTTAGTCCCAACATTCCAATAAAAGTAGCCTCCAGTCAGTCTTCTCCGTGGGGGGGGGGGGTGAGGATGCCATCAGATAGCGATGCTATTGTCCGGGGCGTGTGCGTGTTTGTGCGTGCTACTGTCCTGACTGAGCAAAAACACATGTGGCGTCGCAGCCGTTGTGTACAAAATAGGAACAAGACAGCAAGTATTCATGAAGCAAATGAACCTTGTGCGACCCTCGCGACAAACAAAGAAGTGTGCGCGTGTGTGTATGTGTGTTCTGGCAACATTGGATAACTCCACAAGTTTGTTGTTTGTCTCTCTGTTCAGGTGATGGGCATCCTGTCTAATGATTTCTGGACTTTGGTGTGTCTCAGTGCATATTATGTGTGTGTGTGTGGGGGCGTGTGCGTCGCGGTGGGTGTGGAATGTGTCTATCTGTAATCTGGAGCTTTAAGCGCTTTCTCCCGGGCGGCGTCTGGACATAGCGAGCAGAGGTTCCGGTCAATTTGAGGCCCTCGATTGCTGCTCCATTTCAAAGCTGAACAACAGCACGTCGACGTGCTTTGAGATACGAGTTGAATTTGTTCCAAAATTGCCATTCATCCATTGCCGCCTTGACAAAAATAGCACTCCGTGATGTTGTAGTTGATAAAAGCATACAGTAATAATCTAATTGAATGGAATGAAAATGAATTCAAATCATTTTTGCCTGACTTGAACGGACATTGTGTTGCTTTTGAGCGCCTCGGCCACCTGGGGGCAGTATGAGACAGACTGATGTTTATCCTATTCAATGAGATGTCGCAACTCCTCTGAACTCATCAGTACGGCACAGATATTACAGTTGTTCTTTGCAGAGGATAAAGAACATATGACTGAGTTATCCTTGGCACATGATTCACCTTGTGTGTATGTTTTGAGCTGTCTTGTAATGTTTACTGTCTAAATTTTATTGCAGATTTTTTTTTTGGGGTGGTTTGTTTGTTGTTTTAATTGTTTTTACTTACATGTTTTCCTTTTCTCAAGAGGCTTTTTCTCTTATCAGGCCACGATTGTAAATAAGAATTTTGTTCTTAATCCATTTAGCCTGGCTAAATAAAGGTTAAGTAATTTTTTTTTTTAAGTTGCTGCGCCGCTTGTGTTCAATTGGTCGCGTCAAAGGTACCACAACATAGATGCTAGTTAGCTTTAGCATGAAGCTAGCATAACGAAAACTAAATACTATAAATCTCTTTTTCTTTTTAATTTGGCAACTTTTCGTGGCAATAAACAGGTTGAAGCCTCTTTTTTGAACAGTTGTTGACTATTTACCAAACTGTTGTTCATTGTGAAGTGAGACAAAAGAAGTAGCAACCCTCAGATGGAAAGAATAGAATATCAAAATGGCTAATAATAAATGCATCTAGAATGAATAGAAACAATTACTGTCAAGTAATATAAAATAAAACAATCTACATGACATGAAGTACTTTAGTTCAAGAGATGTTTCATTTCATATTGAGCTAGCTGAATGAAGCGTTTTTTGTTTTTTTTTTCCCTCCAAATGTTGTTTCCGTGATGGGCTTGTATAAGACCTCCATTGACTGCCTTCCTGGTATTGTGGTTATGGACAGTTTTGCAAAAAACGATTTGTTTTGTGAGGAAGTTGGGTCTTGTGTGTTGCTGCAACATGTTGCTGTCGCCTCTTCGCTCCGTGACGCCATGATTCATTCTTGCCGGGAACATTTCCTTTTGGTTGCGCTTCTGCCCTGATTTTCCGCCAGCCCTACTTTGTCATCCCGTCCGTCCTCCCAATTTTTGGTGTTGTCATGTTTACAGTTTCCTGCCACTTTGAGCGCACATTGCTAGGCAGGCGCCGTGCGGTGCGCGCTGGTGGCTAAGCTTGGCCAGAGTCGAGGCGGAGGTGGAAAATGGAGACAAAACTCTCATTGTGCGCGTCACCCCGCTGACTCCGCCCCTTCCAGCTACAGTCATGGGAGCTACTTTTGGAGCGTCGAGTTGGGTTTTGTGTTCCACAGTTTGAAACTTAGCCGGATACAAATTTGGACAGGCACCGTCATGTAGTATATGAAAATGAAAACAGAATGAAACTGATTTTCGAAAGTGCAATAACATCGAACGCGTTTGCGTTTTGACGTGTGTCTTCGAAGGGGCGTGGCCTAGTCAGTCACCTTATGAGCTCCGGCTCCCATCTTTTTCGTGACTTCTCCTTGCAAGTGTTTGCATTTTGTATGCATGTTTGACTGCCCTATTCAATAAACAGATGGAAGTGCGTCGGCACGCATTTGAATCTCAACGTTGGCTCTCAACATCTAGCAAGAAAAATAACAGAGTGAGCGGCGGCGATGGCTCGTAATCTGCGGCCGGTGCCTGGCGTGTGAGCGTGGGAGCTTTTCCTTTTTCCATCTGGGCCCCCTCCCTTCATCCCGCCTTGATAAAGAAGGCCTTGTGTGAGGAAGGGAGGAGAAGCTCACACGGCTGCGAGCGGAGGGCAGAGGTCCAAAGCGTATTTGTCCAACGTGAAGCGGTTCCTCTCCTTGTTCTCCAAGGAGGCCTCACCACTTTGAGGTCTTCGGACTCTTCTGGATTGCCTGAGGGCTTCGTTGTTGCGACCAGATGTTTTTCTTCCGAACGGCTAATGGCCCGGGGTTATAGCGCCACCACAAGCCGACTCGTTGTAGCGTTTTGAAGGTTTCAGGGACTAGAGTCATCAGGACTCGGTGAAAAACTCAGGAATTGACTTCCTCAAGACAAAATGGTGAGAGACTTGGAGGTTAAGAATTGAGACTTTTCCGGTCAGAATTTTCTTAGGCCTTGTCTACACGTAGCCCGGGTTTTTTAACAACCGTATATCCCCCCCCCCTCCGCCTGCGTTGGAATACACATAAAAAAAAACCGCATCCACACGTAACCTCAGAAGTGCGTTTCAAACGCACGCCTAGCCTCTAGGCGGCAGTAGTTAGCAAAATACTGTCCATTCGTAAGAACTTTGACGTCACTTCTACGAAACCAGAAACACGGCGCCAAACTCGTTCGGGAGAACCGACAAGAGGTAAGAATTGCTTTTAAACCTTTCACCGAGAAGCAGGGGTTGGTTGCGGACAAATAAGTTCGCAAAAAGCGCATCGAGAATCCATGTTGACTCACATGAAAACACAAGTCTCGCAATGACGTCAAAGCATCGTTGTCGCACGGTGACGACGCAAATCTTCAGGTGTAACCATCCACAGCAAAACGCGGATCAGGAGATATACGGAGATATCCGCAAATCTCCACTGCGGCCGGAGATTTGCGTTTTCACTGAAAAAACTCCGGGGACGTGTGGATGGTAGGGCTAACCGCAGGCTTATAGCCGGCGTTTTCAAAACCCCCGGCTACGTATACATCGTGGCCACTCAAGATTCCATCCCTGCACTCTGCTGCTTGGTCACCACTGCCGAGCGGAGGAGGTGGGGTGACAAAAGGAGGGTTGCAAGGCTGAGGGGTCGGCGGGGGGTCCGAGGAGCCTCCAGAACTCTTTTGTCCCGGAGGGGGCGGCGACATACAGCTGCGCCTTGTGGCAACTTGATGGCTCTTTTTAGTTGGTTAGCAGCGTGTGCGCGTGGGCCCACGCAATGAACTCGTTCTAGTTTTGTTCTAATTTATAGCCTACTTTCTAATCCATTGATACTTACAAGTTGAATTCACTCGCCCGATTTTTAACTCGAGGCATCGTATCTGAAACCATCTTTACATTGAATGAATAAAGATAGCATTAATACTTTACAGCCGCTCTCCCGACAAATTGTTGTAGCGTGTATTTTAAAGAGGAAAAATAGTATGAAAACATTCAGGAATGTCACAACACAATTAAATATTGTTAACATTAACTCATTCACTGCCATTGACGGATTTTCTCGTCTTATCACAGCCATTTAATCCCAGGAATTTATTTATATTTTTTTCAATTTCTTTCTAACGTTAGGGTAAAAGAGTGTCTGAAAATGTCTGGCAGTGAGTGATTTAAAAAAAAAAAAAAAAATTCAGCAGTTTTGGTCACACTTTTCATCAACTGAATGGCCACTGTGCTGCTCCTTCTGGTGTGCCCGCCTTGGGGGTAGTACAAGACAGTCAGGCGGACATACAGTTCATTGAGACATCCCAACTCCTCTCAGCTCATCAGTACGGCACTACTATTAGTCATTTTACACAGAGGACATAGGATAAATGACCGAGTAACTGTTATTTTGTCTGTCTACATGTGTCGCTGCACCGCTGAATCCTCGAAAACAAATCACGTGTGTGCACTTGCAGAGCTTCTGTCTTTTTTTCCATATGCGCGAAGACACACACACAGACTGTTGACAGACTTTCACCAAGCGCGAATCTGTCATTTTCTCAGCATCGACCTCGCACTAATGTAAGGTTTCACTTGCAGGCTTTTCGTGCGTAGGCACCGCCTTACACGCACTTAAACGCACGCACACACATCTGCACTTTATGCTCGTTTGAGTGTGTTAATGCTATCTGCCTGAGCACACAAAGTCACACTCACCAGACTGGCGGTGATTGTTTGTGATGAAAGAGCCTCTTGTTAAATACAGTTAGCTATGTGTGTGCGCGCGTGCATGCGCGCGTGCATCAGGTGATTGTCGAGTGCTGACAGATTGTGGCCAACGTGGGATTTTCCTGATTTTTCCAGGGCACAATCATGGGCAGTGAGACGCACACACACACCCACACACACACAAATGAAGTGAATTTACCACTTGGACTTAAAAAAAAAAAAAGGGTGTGTCTGACCTGTGTCTGTGTAGACGGTAGAATGTGCACAGAGAGTCTATTCTTCTGTGTCTCGCGTTCTCAAATGCAGAAAGTGACCTCACCCTGTCTGGATGCACGCACACGCATTGTGGAGGAATGTGAGTTTGTGCGGGCCGTCTGAAGATGCGCCACAAAGCAAGGAAAGGTTGCCATGGCGACAGTCACCTTCCAAGCGAGCGCGTCAGGATAACTTTTTCCCGTGTGTGTGTGTGTGTGTGGTCCAGATCGAGGAGGGTGGGAAGGCGGCCCGCTGCGAGAAGCTGAAAGTGGGCGACGAGCTGATTAACATCAACGGCTCGTCGCTCTACGGCAGCCGACAGGAGGCGCTCATCCTCATCAAGGGCTCGTACAGGATCCTCAAGCTCGCCGTCAGGAGGTAAAATTGTCCCGTACCACTTTTGCAACACCAGCGAGCCATGAATCAGCGTTACAGTGTTTGTTCTTTCCTCCGCAATTAAAGGGGTAGCTCGGTTTTCGCGTGCCCCACTTTGACAAAGATTTGCTTTTTGACAATTTTTTTGGAAGTTTTGTGAGTGAAGCTTCAGTCATTCACTGCTTTGCTGCAGTATCAAACTTTTGCTAGTGAACTATTGCATGGTAATAGAGACCAACTTGCATTGGCTTCAATTTCAATATGGTAATTAAAATTAAAATTGGTGATTAATTCTCACTTATCCATTTTATTAGTCATCTATATTTTTATTGTTTTCTGTGTGTTAGACTCTCATTATTCTCTATAAAATTGACGTTTTTGCTCAGATTTTTTGCTGTCGGGAACAGATAAATTGGCTTCACATGATTTCCTATTGTAAATTTTGCTTTGGTTTCCGTACAGTTTGGTTTTTGTCTGACTTGAATCCGCTTCAATTCTGCTCTGAGTTGGAGCAGATTCATGCTGAAAGCTAAATTATTAGAAAATTGAATTGAATTGAATTACAAAAATAAAGAGAATTTTTTTGTTTACTGAAATCAATTGGACCAATTTTTAACATCATTTATTAGTCATCTGTCCATTTTTAAAAATGTAGCGAATCCATTTAATAAATGTCTACATTTTCATTACTCATTCAATTCAATAAGTAATTAGAATTTGATTATAAATGACAAAATATGCAAATGTGTTGTTTTTAACCAAAAAGAATTATATATATTAAATCCTAAATGACGCATGACTGTGTTGTCCCATGTTGGCTTGGAGCACCAAAGTTTTCCCAGCCCTGCTTTTTTGTTCCTTTTTCGGGAATAGAAGAGCCATTTCAAAGCTGCTCAATTCAAGTGAGTTTACAGGAGCCACGCACAAATTTTGGGATTTTTACTGCATGATGTCAATGTGGGGAAGCCAAGCTCTTTTTTTTTTGCAGGAGGCTCAGAAATGTTTTTTTTTTCAATATTCTGGTTGCGTTATAAAAATGTATGTTTTTTGGGTTGTTGTTTTGGACTTTTTGTGTCCGTGTGTTTCTGGGGCTGATGCTGATCAGATGGCAGATGGATTCTTGAATGTTCTGCCGGACACTTGGTTCATCACTCCTAAGCAACGTGTTCCCACCACGCATCCTGGTTTCCCGACAGAAAGAGGGGCCATACGGGAGGCGTGCGGGCTAAATATGGGAAACCACGGGAATTTCATGTGCCGGCCAGAAACTCGGGTAGATGGCGGTTTATGTTTGGGTCCATTTTGAATTGGATTTCAGCACGGATGTTGTTTTTTTTTTTTTTTTTTTTTTTTTTTTTTTTTTTAAATGTGAGCTTAAGCCAGCGAGGCTTCAAAAATGCAAAGCTGAAAGCTGCCGTCTTTGTTCATGTTCTCTCACTTCTTGGGCTTCATCCCCACATGATTGTGCTCACTTGAACCTTTTCGCTTGTTTCCAACGGTCCTCGTCATTCATTTGTGGATGGGAACGATTGTCAGGAAGCTTTTGTCGCCTTCACCTGGAAATGTTCCCCCCGCTGTCCTTCCTGTTTTCAGAGACCCACCGCAAGTGGACATTCCTCCGCTTGCGCGCAATTTCCTCTTCTTCCCAAAGTCGTATCCTGTCCAACTTTGGACGTTTGAAAGAAGGAGAACAAGATGTTTGTTAGCAGTGGTGGAAAGTAGTACAAATATTTTATTTGAGTATACTATTCAGGCTTTTTTTTTTTTTTTTTTTTTTTACTACATAGTATTTGTTTCTCTGATAACTTTTACTTTTACTCCATCCGTTTGACAAAAGATCTGTGTACTTTGCGCTCATAACATCTTGTGGACTTTTCGAGCAGATCGTGACCCAGGGAGCATTAACAACAATGACGCAACTGATTTGGAGAAGCAAGCTATTCCCCCAGCCATGACCTCATTGAAGAGAATTGGTGTCGGCTACACAAATGCTTGGTGGCAAACGTGTTTTGATATCTTGTGGTAGCCTAAAATCAAGAGCAGCTTGTACAAGTATTGTATTCAGTTGTTATCATTTAGTAATCTAGCATTTTTTTGTTGCTCAGTAGAAAATGTGAGCAAAGCTATGTAGTAGGAATACGAGCTGATGCTAGCTAGTGCTTTTTTTTTTTTTTTGACTTGGACATTTACGTTGCACATTTAAAAAAATACTCTGTACTTTTGTGTTTAAACTAAAGTACGGGAGGCCATTCAATACCTCTACTATTCGTTGATGGAGTAGGAAGTGGAGCGGACCATAAGGGGAAGCCTGGAGGGTGCGGCGGCACAAAGGTGGAGTTGTCGGGGAGGGGACATCAATCAGTGTATTATTCGTTCGGAAGTTACGATCATGTTGTCATTTGTTTTCCTTCATTCACCTTTTAGGCTCTGGTCAAAAATACAAATTTGATCATGTGTCACAGGATTGAGTTTTTTTTCAGCCACTTAGTTGGAAATGAAGCACAGTTGCAGCTGGTTGGTCCTCGCAAAACAATCACCTGGCTTGTGTTGCGCCGCCGCGCCGATCTTGCTGACCGGTGCTTATCGGTTGTTAGCAGACGCTGGGTCAGAGCTCCACAAAGGCTTTTGCTGGCTCACAGGCATGCATAGGATTGTTTGGGAGTTTGACTGTAGACTGATGGATGGGCACACACACACACACACACACACGCACGCGCGCGCGCACACACAGATCCCGTTGTATAGATGCAGTGCCACCGGCTCTCTGGGGACCACTGCGGGACCGACGTCTGCGGTGCCAAGAAGCTTGCAACACAATAGTCTGACCCCCACCGCTGCTTCCCCAAACCAACAATACACATTCTTGGGATTCCTCAAGACCTCTTGCTCTCTCTCTCTCTCTCGCTCTCTCTCGGTCACTTCGCCCTCAAAACAAAGAGAATTACACGTGTATTCTTTTTGCCTGAGGTGTGCTAGCTTAATGCTAATGTTAACATCTAAAACAGCATAGATCATTATTAACATCTGTGTGGTGGTGTGATAACCCTTAAAGCTGATATTTAAGCACAACCAGTGCCACAACACATGTAGGCAGACAATGTAACAGCACTCAGAAACCTTTTTACCTCAGAAATGGTGACTTTTCAGGAGAGCCCCAAAATGGCAAGTTTGTTCAACCATTAGCATTGCATCGTGAAAGCGAGCAAGCCATTTTCAACACTTTAGATTGGACAATAATGTGTAAAAGTAACACCCACGCGTGTGGACTGAACAATAGTACCGATTTTTGAAAAAATACGAAATTCACCAAAATGTGACTTACGAGCTTTTGGCCCGACGCCAGCGATATTCTTCTCTGAAGAACGACTGATCTTACTGCTGACGAGTTATGTCTCTGTCTGTCTTATACTGCTACCAGGTGGCATGTGTGCTTGTTTTTTTGTTGTTGTTGTTACCATATGTTTAGAAGGCTGTTTTCTCTTTAAAAAAACACATTACAATTTTGTTGTTGTTTTTTGGGGGAAGCTTGAATGGATTAGTGGCATTTCCATTCATTTCAATAGGGAAAGGTGATTTGAGATACGGGCGTTTTGAGTTGCAAGCAAAGCCATGGAACAAAATCAAGTTGTATCTCAAGGCACCACTCTATTTGTTCCATGAAATTGTGTTAGTCTGTTCCCAAGAATCTACATTTGCTTGCATTTCTCTTGGCTACACTGCTTCCATTTTGATTTTGATTATTTATTTTTTTTGTCCAGTCAGATTTCATCCCGGATGTGTTGCCATGCCAATGTAATCTACCGTAGTTCTTTCCCATGTAATGTAAATTACATTAGTAATAGTTTTTTTTTTTTTTAACCAATCATCTCATCATTCCCTTTAGGCGTAATGGGTGACCTGTGCCCAAAGTATGTGATGATAAGCCACAGGGCGCACCGATTGCACACATACACAGACACACACACAGACACACACAACGAGAGCCGTAAAGCAAACAAATAGGTCCCGATGCCACACAATGGTAGCAAGGGGAGGAGGTGAGCTTGTTTGGGCTTTCTCACATTAGCCCTTTGAAGGCAACGTGCGGAATGTCAGGAATCTGACAAGCAACACGCATGTACGTAACACACACGTCCTTATGGAGTCTGCCCAGGAAATCGTTTTGAGGCCATTAGTGGCCTCAAGTCGTTTAGCTGTAGTTAAACGGACACGCCGCAACACTACGGACGCACGCATCCACAAGTTCCGCAACTGATAAATTATACATAATGAGAAAATGCGGGAGATCAGTGAAGCGGTTCGGGGAATCCCCCATAATGCTAAAGCCAATAAAAACAGAATTAGCTTGCCTGCACCGAAACGCCACATGATTTGAAAAAAAAGTTCCAGTGGTACAAATCAAAGGAGAAAAAAAAGTTGTCAACTTTATCGGAAGAATGATGAGTAGTTCAAGCAATTTTTAAGGCAACTTTTTGCTTGAACTTGCAAGCGCAGACTTGCGATGCAAGCGCTGTAAACTCAATGTGAGTCACTTCACAAGAAGCGTCACTTTGGCTTCTAAAACATTAAAACTTTATTGGATGTTATCAGAGGCACTTTAAATGACCTCCCTTCCGAAGACCAGTTCGAGAACCACTCCAGAAGTTCTTTCTGATGACCGGCTCGTTATTTTTTGGTCTCATTTGCCTCGAAGCGACCGTTCACCTTCGGAGCTCTTCTTTCACCACATCTTGTTTTTGGAACGGGAAAAAAAGCCCCCCCTCGTCTGTCACCTTTACTCAAAGCCACCTAGGAGGAAGTACCTCTGCATTTTCCTCCCCATCGAACAATAACATTTCGGAACCCTTTGCTATTATTTTAGCGGCGGTGCCGCACTTTATCTGCCCTCCACAAACTTCCTCTTGGACTGACTCACGCATCCTGCATGCAAGGGAGGCATCCAAAGGTGGGAGAGAGAGAGGGGAGGAGGGGGGAGACGGGTGGGTGTGGGGGGGTGGGGGGTGAGTGAGAAAAAGTCACATTTTGCTCTCCAGCAAGAAGAAGAGAGGCGAAGGATGGAGAGGGGACGTGACGATCCACACCAGGGCTTTCCCGCCTAGCCCGGAGCCGTCGGCGACTCGGGGCTCCTCGCAAGGGAGCCTTTTTTGCGACCCCCCTCTGGCGGTCAGAGCTCCCGCTCGCGCCGGGCCGGGTCCAGTGGAAGGAGGAGCTTGATCCCAGAATCCGGGATCTCAGAGGCTTCATTGTTTGGACGTGGAGAGCGAACGCGTTGAACTTGACATTTGCCTTTTGGATGCTTCTGCTCGTCACTCTGGTGGGTTTCCGCGTCAACTTGATCAAGTTTCTATTTTGTGAGCGCCAGAAGCTCTTATCGTCTACGTCTGGCCGCTTATCTTTTTTGTCTGGCATTGGCGGGCGAATGTAATGTGTACCGAGACCGTGCGCGCGCGCGTATGTGTGTGTGTGTGTGTGTGTGACTCGGATTATGCGCCTTGACCTTTGCGTTATCGCTCAGCTGTTGCCATGAAGTGGGACATTCCAGCAGATCCTTTCTCAATCGGACTCTTCTCTTTTGACTTGCGTCGTCATTTTGACTCTGTAGTCCCGCCGTGGATTCGGTATCGGCCTCTTGTGAATTCGAAGCACTTTCGGGAACCTCCACAAAAGTCTTTTCCACAAGGTTTCATTGGGATGAGGCGAAAAGCTCAGAGGACAGCGAGCGTGCATTCGTTGCGGCCTCCTCGCGCAGCCGCGGCCAGAATGTTCCAGAAGCCAATTCTTCATTTAGGTATCACTTTGTTCCAATTGTCAGCGGGCGAGGCGATACTTGGTGTGGTATAGGCGATACTTTGCGCTTGTTTATTTCCTGCTTGAGTGCTTTGTTCCAGACATGCCAGGATGACGGTGTTTATCTCGGAAATGTTTCTGCTTTGCCCCCGAAACAATCAGAAAGCCTTTCCTTTCCTTTCTTTTCCCTCATGGTGCCCACATCCGGCCTTCGATCTTTATTTTATTTTCAAGGGCGGGGGTCATGATGTATTTTCTTGTCCTAACAAGCAGAAACATGAATATTTAAAGTTTGGCGTCATGTTCGATTTTGGCTCTGTTAGGTGATGTACGTCGTATGTGTTCAGGTTTACATGCGTGGGGCGGGCTGCCCTTCGGAGGGCATGGTGCGATACCCAGGCAAAAGGGGGCATGTGTGACCCCAATGAACAGGCTAAAGTGCAATTACACCTCCACTACAGTAGGTGGCAGTAGCGCTCTCATTGTCAGAGTACTATACGCGCTTTGTATTATTATTTTTTTTTGCACCGACCATGCGCGCACACACAGAGCAGGAGATATGGTGTGCAGTGAGCAAATTCTTAAGAGACACAAAAAAAAAAAATCTAGAAAAGTCTTTAAGACGGCTGAAAAGAAAGGCAGAGAGAGATTAAAAGACAATGTTAATATAGTTATTTGTTGTTGTAATTTGATGTGTATTTAGTTATTTAGTTATTTTCTTTAGTGTTAATAATGATAGTGTTATGCAGATGTGTACTTTTTATCGACAAATCATACTAGCTAGAGTCGCGGCGAGAGTTGATAGGTGTGAATGTGTTCTTCTCCCTAAGTAAAAAAAAATAATTGAGAAACACTGTATATAGTGTACAAAATATTAGGCGGGTGAAATGCGCTACAGTATGAACATAGTGGTGAACTTCATTTGACAAATGGTTTGACTTTTCGGTACTTTTTGCTAACTTGCTGTTCCCAAATAAGAAGCTGAACATCAAAATTCACAGCACGTGTTTCGATCCTTGAAAATGATAGAGGATGTCCTTTTTTAAAAACAATTTTTTATGCCTTTCGGTGAATCTCGCAGTCTTGTCTCGCTTGTAAACTGCTGATGACAACTTGTGACACTCGAGCTACTGTTGATCACTTGTTGAGCGTTGGCTTGTTCTCATGATGTCAAAATGTAAACAGCGTGACCAAGAGGACTCTTTAAGTACCATTTCCAATTGCACCATGAAATCCAGTGGTCCACTCATGGGTCAATGTTCAGCTACTTGTTTGAGAGCAGCAAGTTGTACCGTATAAAAACGAGTGAAACATTTTAAGTTCCTCTGTAAAGTTTGAATAAATTGAAGATTCTCTGCGAAATATTTGCCCCCAAATCGTGAACGTTTTGTGACTACGTACGCGCCACCGAGCATTCACCTCTGCCCGCTTGTCTGTGCAGGCGCAGCATCCCACGCATCAGGCCTCCCTCCTGGCTTCCGACCGAACTGCCCCCTCCTCCCCCGCCCCCCCCGCCCAGCCTACCTCTCCCGGCCGACTCCCCCCCGTTACCCCCGCCTCCCGCTCCACCTGCCATGCAGCTCCACCCCTGCGCCTGCACGCTAACATGGAATACGAGTGACAACAGGTGAGCCGACGCGTCTTCCGATCGCTCGCGTTCAATCGTTAACGCATCACCGATATCGCAGGTTTTGAAGCGATGGTTATTTATGGGACGGAATTTTGAGTCGTGTGCCTTCAGTGTAGCACCAACAGGCCTGTTAAACTCATTTTAATGAAGAGGCCCAAATTTGATCTCAAGTGGCCCCCGGCCAGTATCTATGTGGCCCAATAAGCTATAAATAATGAATTTTTGGGTGCAAATAATTACAAGCACATTCTGAAAATATTCCCATTTCTTATTATATTATTGCAGAGTAATCGAAATCTCTTAGAAATGAGCACACATTTTTTTTCCATCGACTCCTGTGTAACAGTCAAATTTCAGAATGTCATTCAAGTGGCCTCCAAAATTATAATCAACAGTTAATTTTGTGAAAAGCTACAATTTGTGTTCCGTCCTCGGGACCAGATTGGACCGGTTCTTTCCCGCGGACCCTCTGCTTGACGCCCTGGTTTAGAATTACCGTGACATATCCGCAAATCCGATGAACCGGAGTTCACTGTCGTGTTCTGTTGGATCGCTGCCTCGTTTAGTACTTTGCCCGCAGTCAAACTCGCTAGCATACGGTTGACATCATCGTGTTTTAATCCCACGCAGGAAGAAGGCCCTTGTTCTATTTATAACCCTCTATGTCAACACTTCAGTCTGATAACCAATCAGATCCACCAGTGAGCTGTTCTCTGTCTGTCTGTGGGCTAAGCAATGGCCTTTCATTTGTTTTGCGTTCAATTGTTCCACCGGGGCTGCTTTGGAGCGGC
This sequence comes from Filicampus tigris, assembly GCF_054856515.1. Classification (NCBI taxonomy): domain Eukaryota; kingdom Metazoa; phylum Chordata; class Actinopteri; order Syngnathiformes; family Syngnathidae; genus Filicampus; species Filicampus tigris. Next base: position 7,779,915 of record NC_141218.1, read on the forward strand.
GGGGGGGGACCTTGGTGCGTAATCATTCCATCCAAAGCGCGTTGACATCTCAAACGACAACGTCGGGAACGTCCGCTTGGAAGGGTTCATGTTTGGACAGTCCGGACGGCCGATGTGGTGAATCACGAGTACGTTGCTCGTTGAACAAGCCAACGACTATAAATAGTCTCGAATGATCAGGGTTTCTCAAACGTCCAAGGACCCCTTACCCGGGAGACTTTTTCCAAGGACCCCTTCAGAATCCTACCGGCAATTACGGGAAAGTACCACCTGTACCTCGAAATGTCATTGGAATGAAACATTTAGGAGAAAAACAGTCGTAATGTTACAGTGGGAATGTTAGATTTATGCGATGATGCATCGCAATCGAATCCGAGCTTTTGATTGGCTGAAGGCAAAGGAAGGGAGGAGTCATTGGTTTTACAAGTCTTTGTTCGCACCCGGGGCCGTTTATAAATGAATAATTATTTTGCAAATCCCCAAGCCATAGCTCGCAGACCACCGGGGGTCCAGGTACCCCTTTTTCAGAACCGCTCGTCTCGTCCATATCCTCCAGCTAACCCGTTTTCCAAGTTGACTCATTCGTTGTTGTATATTAGTGTGCTGTCACGTAGGCGTTTTTGTCTTATGATCTTATGGAGATGAAATGGTTGGCCCTTCAAAGGAAATGGGAACTTTACTTACAATACAAAAAATAGCCTTTGTCTTAGACAGGAATCACTGATATCATGCACCTCTTTTAGACTCCAGTCTTTCATGCGCTTAACATGGCAAGAAGCGTGTGTGTGTGTGTGTGTGTGTGTGTTCCTTTGCCTGATCTCATCCACACAGGCGCGTAACCGCGCACAAAGGCATGTGACTCCCAGAACAAGTGGACAAAGAGAGGAAGAGGTCCAATAAACGCTGCTTGTGTGGGACCCTTTTTTCTTTTTCTTTCTTTTTTTTTTTTTTGTCCCCTCCACACAACCCGAACGCTTGAAATGTGTTCGGTGCCGCTGCGTCTGTGCCAACAGGCTGGCTCGCATGTTCCGCGCCGCGCCTCATTGGCCGGGAGTGTCTGTCATTTCCTGTCCTGCTCCTGTCTCATTTCCTCTCTTCCTCCCGCTGACATCCAGGTCAAATCTATACAGCGGCCGGGCCCTTCCTTCTCATTTACCGAATGCGGCTGTGTTATCGCAGCGCTTTGTGCATGCAATTTCTGAGTGCCCCAGTAGAAATGTGTTCGAGAGGTCAAACTAATGAAAGACGTTTTTTGGTCTCGCTATATGGTCTTTTCGCGAACCGTATAATGGAGGATGAGTTCTTTTGTCAGCGCTGTCCGGTATAGAGAAGAACCATGTGCAGGAATGGATATCATTTTCTCTAAATCCCTTCTCCGTCTGCTTGCAGTGACTTGCCCATGCAGTGGGGCCAGCTGTGCAGACCGTACTCGTCCACCGATCGCAGCAGTTCCCTGGGCTCCATGGAGAGCTTGGACACAGCCACACCCATCACGCAGCCTTACTCCGACTCGCACAATTCGCCCGTGGACCCGGCACTCTTCAATAGCCAGAGAGACTCGGCCTACAGCTCCTTCTCCGCCGGCTCCAACATGTCCGACTACGCCGCGGTGCCGCTCAGGCCGGCTGACGCGTGCCCCGTGGACAGTTTCCTCCAAAGCCTGGGGCCGGCACGTCGGAGATCCGCCACCGCCGACGGAAATGTATCCGGCGAGGCCCGGGAGGAGGCACAACGGGTTGGCTGCAGGTTCGGGTCGTTGACCAGGCCCAGGCAGAGGCCTGTGGAGGTCAAGCCGAGACCATCCTCCTGTTCTTACGAGGAGGACAGGAGGGTGGAAGACTTTGACCTCGTAAGGAATGGAGAATGCCGAATAGAAGCACAGACCAATCCTACTCAGTCTCCCAACAGTAGGGACAGTTTCGAGAGTTGCCCTAATCTCCCCAATAAACGTTGTGCTTCCGCTCCGAGCGATATTTCCTATGAGGAAAACGTGCCTTCTCCCACCAATGTACCGGGAACTCATAACGGCTTCCTCAAAGTAGAAGAAGGCAGCCAAACTGGACATTTAGAATGCTTCCACAGCCTACGTCAAAAGGACGGATGTCCTTGTGATATGAGAGACTGCGCGGACACAAGCACACATCAGCTCTCGCTGGCCTCTGCCGGACCTGCATTATTAACTTTACATGCCTCATTGGAGGGTCGTGCGCAGTCTCAAATCAGTCACTCCGCTTCTACGGGTCTTCGCTGGCAAAAGGATCTCGATAAGGCACAACTTCAATGTTTACAGTTTAATAGCAACAATTCCTCGCCAGAACCTTACAGTCAGCCGTATCCCTCCGATCCTTCTCGCGGCCACTGGGCTCCGGCATCTCCAGGCCCAGTGGAGAGCCAAGAACCGTCAAACAGACATTGCCTGGAGCCGCCAAACAAATGGGGCGAAAGCTGCTGCTCCACCCCTGAATCTGTGTTCTTGGAGGATGGAATGGGAGTCATTCAGCGTCAGCACCCTTGGGGCCGCTCTGTGAGCGTGCCTGAGGACACAGCCGGTCCGTCGACACAGGGCAGGCCGGGTCCTGACCAAATACTCAGAGGAGATTTTGAGCCTCTTAGTGCGGCCGCAAGCGTCGACACTTTACTGGAGGCGCAAAGGGCAGACGAGAGAAGTGAAAACAAATTCAAGGACAAGCTCGCCGTCGACCCCTCGGCGAAAAAGACAAACTCGTCGAGGAACCATCGGCGGAACCGGCGCCGTAGCGAGCGCTTTGCCACCAATCTCCGAAATGAGATCCAGCGGAAGAAGGCTCAACTCCAGAGGAGCGGTGGCCCGGGAGGATTGCTCTCTTGCGGCGAAACGGTCCAGGAAGAGGATGGTGCAGACCTTCATGAGGAGTCTGAAGACCAGGACACTCAAGTCAAAGAAAGAAAAGTTGTACTGGCTTCGGCTCGTGCTTCCGCCGACCGGACCGGCGCACCGGAGGAGAAATTAATCGCCACAATCCCCAAAAACTGTGACAATTCGCCATGCACGACTACAGCTGTTCAAATTGTGGACACGGGTGTTCCGAATTTTGCCGTTGGCGTCCGAGTTGTGGAGGAGCCAGCTCCTGCAGGCAAAGCTCGCCGCTGGCGTTGGACTCCCGAGCACAAGCTCCAACCAGAACCAGAACCCAACAGACCGTATGGCGTCATTGGCGAGAGTGTGTTAGGAGTCACCCAGTCAAGGCACGGCGTTTGCGCCTTCACCTCCACCTCCGCACCCTCGTGTGGTCGCTCTGCTTCCTGTTCTCGAATGGAGGACTCTGACATCCTTCCATTTGCGGATAGGATGAAGTTTTTCGAGGAGACAAGCAAGTCCGTGGCTGGATCCAAGGTGTCTGGACTCTCCAGTCGCAAGACCCGGGAAGGGGAGCAGAGTCCGTACGCGAACCAACGGAGGTACTCCTATCAGGGGGGGTTTCAACAAGAAAAGCCCCCGCTTCCAAACACAGCGGAAGACCGGACGCCATCGGTATGCACCGGCCGAGACAGACAAAAGGAGGAGGAGAGCGAACAGATGAGAGAATGGCAGGAGGGTGCGAGGGAAAGAAAGAGGGACAACATGTTGCGAGAAACAGAGATGCGGCAGGAGAAGGAAAGACAGGACAGGGAAGTGGAAAGAGACAGGCTCGTGGAGACGGAGCGACGGGAAAGGGTGAGACTACGGGAACGCGAGATGGAGCTTGAGTCAGAGAGGGCGAAAGAGAAGGAACGTCTCCAAAAAGAACAAGAAGAAGAGGCGCGAAGGGAAAAGAACGAGTTTTACGGTAGTTCTTTGACGAAAGACAGTAACCGCGGAGAAAACCTCCATCCTAGCCACGGCAGCCAAATCCCGGAATCTGCATTCTACCCGGTCAAAGAAGCTACGCAGCCGACATTGTACCGGGGCCTCACAGCAAGGAGCAACACACCAACGCAAGTAAGTGTTGGTGGGCTTTGTGTGGGCGTTGCCAGGTTGTCTTTCAGCAGGAGTTGTGGAATCCGCATCAGTTTTACAGACCAAGCGAAGCAACTGATGGGTGAAACAGTTGAGGTTGGAGACGCGTTGAAAAACAACCGTGCATGTTTATGTTCAAACCCGTCTGTATTTCATCCAAATCGAAACCGATTGGGGGGAAAACAAAAACATTGCAAGTGATGATTGGGCTCTCTTGGAGGGGTCCCCTTTGAACTCCTGTGAGACGTTTATTCTCAGATGTTTTGTTTCCAAAAAAATATATATCTTTCTAGTACTTAAAGTATAAATCAACCCAAACATATTTTTTTCAAGAATATCTTCCCAGCAGGCCCACTAGTTGAAACTTTCTGATTAATAATTGCGTTTGTGGAATATGAGTTAAGCAAAAAAAAACCCCTTTTTAGCCATCTCAGCGGGCGGCCATTTTGTCACTTCTGTCAACTGAAAATTACATCACAACTGCCCAGGGCTCAGGTAATGACCGATCACGGCTCAGCTTCAGAAAACAGGTCAGCCGTGATTGGTCGGTACCTGAGCAGTTGTGATGTAATTTTCTGTCGATAGAAGTGAGAAAATGGCCGCCCCTAGAGATGGCTGAAAACGGGTGAATTAACTCTTATTCCACAAACGCAATATTTATCAGAATGCCTTGTTTCAACTAGTGGAACATATTCTTGAAAAAAATACATTTGGGTCGACTTCCACTTTAACAATAGTTGGATTCTTTTGTATTGTGATTATCTGTAAATGTCCTTGCAGTTTCCTGCCCGGCAACATGAAACAAGCAAACTGAACAGGCAGTACAGCCTGACAGAGAGGTGAGACACTTCCTTTATGCATTCACGAACCTTTCTGCAAATATACGCTCACGTCATCTTTGATTGATTGTTCCCAAGGGAATTCCAGGAGAATTTGGGCGGGTGGTCGGGGTTGTTTAAGGGTAGGCAGGAAATCCCACTCTGTCATGCTCGGCTGTCGTCGGGCTGGAATGAGCTTCAAGTGTGGAAAGCAAAGCAATCATCCATACTTAAAATGTAACCCGGTGGCTGGATGGACAATTTTTGCTTATTAGAACATGCATGAGTAAAATCGTTCTGGATTCAACTTTTAACTCAATGTACTTGTCTTTTTCCCATTAGTATTGATCAAAACCCAATACGTCTGTTTGCTCATTTGCTAGCGATTAGCAATATTAGCGTCACGCGACGGAGATGCTAACTTGTGCATGTCTCGTTTTATGTTCATAAAGTCAGCCAATCTAACACACGACGGGCTGCCAACTGTACTGCTTTATTAAACTTCTCTATATCAACTACTGCATCTCACATAGAACAACAGAACATAGCACTCATCCGTAATATGAGCCAATCACTATTGTGTGCACTTCAGGGACCACTCGGAAAACATAAACTCAAAGATTACAGTACAGTGCATTAAATATCGTACCGGTCCGCGGCCCGGTAGTTGGGGACCCCTGCTCTGGCGTGCACAATTCTCCAAATAAGAGACAAGGTGTGCTTGCTTCAAGTTGTTTATTTGTCACTCCCAGTTGAAGTTTACTTTCAAATTGACACACGAAACACACTTTAAACATTGTATGTAACCTTAAATGTTCAACAAAACGATATCATTTCATCAAACAAAAGTCATCTAACATCATGCTAACATATAAATAATAAGTGATTATACACCTTCAAGAACCGGCTGATGTTGGTCCATATCAATGATGCGTTTTTGTTTTTGTTTTGGGGGGGGTGCTCCATGGTCGTTGCCTGGGGCCGACATGGGCTCTAGAAAATGAACTGCAGGATAGCAGGATACTTTGACTTTTGTGTGCTGCATGCGCAGTTGAACCTTCTGAGACATGACCCCAATTTGTTATTGTTTTAAGCTTTTTGTCTCTTCACAAAACAGAGACTACACCGGCTGGAGACGGGAGTCCCGGCCTCCCGACGGCCTCGGTCTGCATCATCAGCCTTCGCACCAGGCGTCGTGGATCCCAGCGCAGGTGGTCGGCGACAGAAAGGACTGCAACGGACACACATCAGCGCCCCTCTCGCGACGGGGGCGCACCATGTCCGAAAATGATCTCCACATCGACACCGGTCGGCGCTGGTCACCGTCGCATTCCGCCACCACCGGCCAGACGCTGAGCGAAGTGGAGGAACGGGCAGACGTAGAGCTGACCCGGAAGAAAAAAAACCCTCCCCCGAGGCCACCGCCACCCAAGTGGGAGCAGTTCCACCGCAGGCGATCGTCCCACCACACGCTGTTCTTCTCTTCTTCGGCTGTCCCTCCGCAACATCCCCGCACGGCCCCCCCCTCGGTGGAGCAGCACCCTTCCGCTCATTCAACCTCGGAGCCGTCCAGGCAGAGGTCGTACAGCCTCCCGCCGCAGAGGCAGGAAGCGGTGGAGAGCTGCCCGCGCTGCAGCTGCCGCCAGGACGGGACTCAAGAACCCGCCTTGGGCCACGTCCCGCTCGACCGCCATCAGTTTCCCGAGCGATCCTTTTCCATCGCCCCGCCCAGTCCCATGTTCTCCAGGCGGGCCTTCAGGCCTGTGGTCCCGTCATACTGCACCGACCGGCACGAGAGGGAGATGGCGGCCCCGCCAGCGCCTCAGAGCAGGTCAGCTAAAATACTTCTGCTCATCCATTTATTGATCCGGGACTGCTGCACTGGTTACCTGACATATAGAGCAGTGATTTTTCTTTGGTGGCGGGCACTGAGATTCCTCTCACGTAAATGGTACGTGGCCACGGTGCGGCCCCTTCTCAAGGTTTCTTATTTTTCCTCAGATGTTTTTTTTTTTTTTTTTTAGTTTTTCCTTGCCCTCCTGTTGGGTTAGGATCAGGGGATGTTGTTAATATTTGCCAATTGTGGACTTGTGAAGCGAGAGTCTTTTGTGATTAAAACGCCCAGGGGTTTTTACAACTTTTTTTGCAACAACTATTGAACGACAACTCTGGGTGATATTTGACAAACAACTCTGCTGGCTACAAGTAGATGACTTTAATTTGTAAATTGGCCATTCCCTGGCAAAATAGCAGGTGATATGGCGGGGTGACATCGTCAAATGTAAAGCATAAGTAGTCAAATGACCGCCTTCTGGGCTATATAAATGAATTTGACATAACTTGAGAAAGGTTGAGAAACACTGATATAGACAAATATGCGCACGAATCAACCTAACATAGCAGACGTGCTAGCTACATGCTCTACTCTCTGAATAAGTCAATTGTGTTGTATTTTTTTGTGATTGTTTTCATCCTGTCTGTCTCTCCAGTGACTCGGACAGCAGCTTTTGTCAAATGTGGAATCCTCACAAGTCGCCATCCGGACCTGGAGCTGAGTGGACAAAAGCTCCGCCTCCCAGGATTCAAAGCGCCAACGCGCTTCCGCCAGCCCTGGCAAATGGACACCTTGGTGGTGTTTTACTTCCCGAATCGCTCTCTGTGCTGGACGAGCAGCAGCAGCAGCAGCGGATGTGTATGCGCACAAACGTCCAGAGTGTTGAGCCACCAAAGGTCCTGGAAACCGGAACAGAGTCGGAGACAACCCTCAGCCCGAGTCCCACGCACAGCCTGGAGACAGAACTGGATGTCCCTTTAGAAACGGACATTGACGACTTCCAGGATGATGACGGACTTCCTGTGGAGGAGGAGGCGCTCACCAGCGAGCTTCCTTGCTTCGCATTGCCAGCCACTGTCCTGGAGACGGACATCGACACTTTACCTGAGCGGCGGGCCGAACCGGCGGGCGGCGTCCCGGCGGAGTGCAGCTCCGTGGAGGAGGAGCCGGAAAGCAGCGGGGAGGGGCTGAGCTTGGACGAGCTCTTCCCCCACAGCGGTGAGGGAGAGTCGGGCACGGAGAGCTGGAGGGGTGCCTTCCACAACCCCGAGCACAACACTGACAGCTTGGACAGGTAACAAGAGTAGATTTTGGCTTGACTCCCAATTGGTGAAAACGAATTTTTGTAATACCCTTCAACGGCCTCCTCCCCTTTCAGGCAGTCGGGCGCGAGCTCCAGCTGCTCTTCTTATTACAGCACGTCGGCAGCCAAGGCTCAGCTCTTGTCCCAGATGAAGGACTTGACCGACAAAGAACGAGAAGAGGACGACGAACTTACCTACAAGGTGAGCTACCTCGCCGTCTCCTCCCCTCTCCCGACTGCCTGTTCTAGCTGTTTTTTTATTTATTTATTTTTGTCCTCGTTTTCCGGTGTGTAGAGACAGCTGATGGAGAGCCTGCGTAAGAAACTGGGCGTACTGAGGGAAGCCCAGCGGGGGCTACAGGACGACGTCCGGGCCAACGCGCAGCTGGGGGAGGAGGTGGAGGGCATGGTGGTGGGCGTGTGCAAGCCCAACGAGGTGGACAAGTTCCGCATGTTCATCGGTGACCTGGACAAGGTGGTCAGCCTGCTGCTGTCGCTGTCGGGGCGTCTGCTGAGGGTGGAGACCACACTGGACATGCTCAGCCCTGAAACCGATGATGATGAGAGGGTAAGGAGGCGGGAAAACCATCCCTATACACAGTAAATACTTCAAGGGGAAGTCAACCCAAACATATTTTTTTCAAGAGTATGTTCTATGCAAGCCCACTAGTTGAAACAAGGCATTCTGATTAATATTGCGTTTATTAATATTGAAATAAGAGTAAATCCACCTCTGTGGGCGGCCATTTTGTCACTTCTGTCGACTGAAAATGACATCACAACTACTCAGGGCTCAGGTAACGACCAATCATGGCTTAGCTTCAGAAAATAGGTGAGCCGTGATTGGTGGTTACCTGAGCAGTTGTGATGTCATTTTCAGTCGACAGAAATAACACAATGGCCGCCCCCTGAGATGGCTAAAAACGAGTGTATTTTGCTGCTTAACTTTTATTCCACAAACGCAGAATTAATCAGAATGCCGTGTTTCAACTAGTGTGCCTGCTAGGAACATATTTTTGAAAAAAATATGTTTGGGTTGATTTTATCCCCTTAAAGACCACCTACATTATACACAATGAATGGACTGGTCGACTGTGCACCGACGTGTGTCTCACAGCTGTACTACTACTCTAAGAACAGCCAGTCCCGTCTGACCTTGGAAAGGCCCGTAACGGTTCAGCAACCGCAACTATTTAGCTCCCCTGGTTTAGGGAGCGTACACAGCCAATCCATTTCAACTTGCACTTGAGGGAAACTGAATCCAATCTTGTGCTCCTCTGGCTGCTGTCTAGCTCTCCCTGCTGGAGAAAAAGCGCCAGCTCATGAGGCAGCTATCTGAGGCCCAGGACTTGAAGGACCACGTCGACCGCAGAGAGCAAGCCGTCAGCCGGGTTCTGGCCCGATGCCTCTCTCCGGAGCAGCACCGAGACTACAGGTATAACCAACGTAGGGTCCCCTTCATTTGTAACTCGGGGCTCCCACTCACCACAAATGCTGATTATTATATTCTTGTATCTATTCATGTGAGCGGGTGGCTTAAGTTTGCTGTGAAAAGTTTTTGTCTGACCAACCAAGCAGAGAAATGAAAAATGTTGATGTCATGAGCAAATTTGTCCTTTGAGGGCAAATTAGAAATGTAATTGGTTCAAGAAACAATTGCCATTGCTAGTCTAGCTTTTCCACTTCTGGAAAACTCACACTACTGCTTGGGTCTCACCTTGACATGGCAACACATAGAGGCTGAAATCTGATTGGGCAAAATAATCAAGCATCCCCATACTCATACTGGAAGCAGTGCAGCAAAGGAAGACACTAATCGACATAAAACAATACAATTTCCTGGCACGTGCATGAAGAGTTTCTGTTGTAAATGTAGGTCAGTGCTTGTGATAGAAAAAGATGATGGCTCCCACCTAACGGCCGCCTTGTGTCCCCTTCAGCCACTTTGTGAAGATGAAGGCAGCCCTGCTGGTGGAGCAGAAGCAGCTGGAAGACAAGATCCGGCTGGGAGAGGAGCAGCTGAGGGGGCTCAGGGAGAGTCTGGGGCTGGGCCTCGGTCTGGGATTGGGAATGTCCGTGGGATACGGCCATTACTGACTGCAAGCGAGACTCAAAGTTGAGAGCAAAAAAAAAAAACAAAAAAAAAAAAAACGGCACAAACAGCTTTACGCTTCTCAGGTTGCCACGCAAAGATTCAAACAGGATGTCCGACCATGTGGGAAGTTGACTTCAAACGCCGCATGGAAGCATCTGTGCCACTTTCAAAGCCGACTTGACGCGAGACGCTACGCTCGTGTGCGTGATCTCACTACCAAAGAAAAAAGGCCTTACTTTTTTGTTTTGTTTTTCTTTTTGGTGCTTCACATTAAATTGCAGATTATTGTTTTGTCTGTGACACCATAGCATCATATCACTGTGTTACGTTTAATTTACTGTGCGGGGTTTGACACTCCGCTCACATAAATGTAAAGAAGACCCTCATGTTTATAATGTATACATTGTGTGTGTATATAGTGGATTTGAATATAGCTGGAATGGCTGATAACAAATGCTTCGAAAGTGAGCATTTTTACTTTTTTTGTAAACTGCATGAATCTACTCAGTTGAAGTTGACAGACTTTTTTTTTTGCATTGACTGTGTTTTTTTTGTTTTTTTTTTTACATTAAAAGCAAAATGTCAATTGGTGTCTTCGTTGTCCATCCGTTAAATCTTGTCCAAGTGCCCGCTCTCCTGTTTTGTGTCAGTGCTGTTTACGTTTGTTCAGTTAAACGTCCCAGACTAGCTTTCATTTGAAATGCGAATGTAAAAATGCTGTTTGTTGACCATCGTGTTGCTGTTTGTCTTCATTTCTTCCTTTCAGTTGTGTGAGCGTTGATCATACGACACCGAGGAAAGCAGCCAGTCAAGTCGCTAACAAGAATACATTTGACGTAACAAAAGCAAACAAGTGATGTTGTGTTCGGGTGTCTGGTTTCAGGACTCCGCCCTGGGCGTGGGTGGGCCCCGGGCTGGCCGTGGAGCTTCTGTGGGTATCTACGAAAGCGCGCGGCCTGTCGACTTGATTACCAAGGGAGCGCCGTCAGGACAGCATGCAGAGTGAGTTTGAATTGATGGGACGAGGGAATTCTTTCACTTTTCTTTCTACTCCAATGCCTCCGAGTGTTCTTGCCGATGTACTTCACGTCCCCTTTTTGTATTTCTTAATCTCAATAGGTTACTTAACAAAATGTATTAGAGCCGAGCCGCTTTAAATAAACAATGTGTCTGTCATGTGCAGTATCGCAGTATGAAGAAGCTCTTTAACCCAAATGATATGTTCATGCCAAAATATTATTGTTAGATGTGAATGTTTGTTTTCGTGACATCCTAGAGTAAAGAACATGATTATTTAATTGAAGAAAACTTCCAACTTGTTATTGACTTGCATTCCACTAGCAATGGAGCTTGCGCCGCCAGGTGGGAGCTCCTGTCGGTCGACATTCCTCATATGCTACTTCCTGCTTGACATGAGAGTGATGGCAAATGCTAACTTTCTTAGCGTGAGCATTGCTGCCACTTGAAGGAAATATTTTCACTACTTGTTTGCACTTTGCTGCGTCTCTCAATCAGACACAATTAAAAAAAAATGTTTTCCATGTTAGTGGTGTACTTGGGTAATCCCAAGTACAATTTTTTTTAACTTGTGTTGAATCAGTACTCATTCTTCTCCCATTTTTTCCCCCCTTAAAGTGAAAGTCAACCCAAACATTTTTTTCTTCTAGAATATGTTCTATGCAGGCCCACTAGTTAAAACAAGGCCTTCTGATTAATATTGCGTTAGTGGAATATGAGTTAATCCACCCGTTTTTAGCCATCTCTGGGGGCGGCCATTTTCTCACTTCTTTCGACTGAACGAAACGTCACAGTTGCTCATGGCTCAGGTAACGACCAATCACAGCTCACCTGTTTTCTGAAGCTGAGCCATGAGTGGCCGTTATCTGAGCCCTGAGTATCTGTGATGTCATTTTCTGTCGACAGCAGTGACAAAATGGCCGCCCCCTGAGATGGCTAAAAACTGGTGGGTTTTGCTGCTTAACTCGTATTCCACAAAGACAATATTAATCAGAATGCCCTGTTTCAACTAGTGGGCCTGCTAGGAACATATTCTTGAAAAAAAAAAATGTTTGGGTTGACTTTGGCTTTAAATAGAGCGTGTGAGTACTTTTGTCACCTCCGGATGTTTGTCACGTGCTCTCCAGCCGGACGCTGATTACCTCCCTGATGTCGCCTTGATTTCAGGCATGAGTTCTCCGGGAGGCCGCGTTCTCAACGAGGACCAGTTCAGCTGCTCCATCTGCCTAGAAGTGTTTGTGGAGCCCGTGTCCACGCCATGTGGACACAGCTTCTGCAAGGCCTGCCTGCAGGGCTACTGGAACCACAGCAAGAAGTTCTTGTGCCCCATGTGCAAGAAGAGCTACACCAGGAAGCCCGAGATGAGCGTCAACAGGGTGCTGGCGGAGATCTCCTCTCAGTTCCAGGGGCTGGCGGGGGCCGAGGGGTCCAAGGCGTCCACGCGAGGGTCCTCGCTCAATCTGAGTTCAGACCCGGGATCCCCGGGCTACGACACCGGCGAGTTTGCGCGGCACGGAGAAGTCCCCTGTGACGCTTGCATCGGGAGGAAGATGAAGGCGCACAAGTCGTGCGTCAACTGTCCCGGGTCCTTCTGTGAAACCCATCTGAGACATCATAAAAAGGTACGTCAGTCATGATAACGGAAGTAATCGCTGCTATTCCCGCAGAGCAATTTGTGGGGCCAGCGGGTGTGGTCAAAAGCACTGACTTCCTGTCTGTCTCGCGACGTGGGACTTGAATTTCCAGGTGAAGTCTCTGACGTCCCATCGTCTGATCGAGCCCACCTTCCACCTGGAGGACAAGATCTGCAAGAAGCACGAGCGTCTCCTGGAGGTTTACTGCCGCACCGACCACGCCTGCGTCTGCACCGCCTGCGTGGAAACGGCGCACAAGTCGCACGATGTGGTCTCCACAGATCACGAGTGGAAGAAGAAGATGGTCGGTGGCGGCGGCACAGCGCACGTGGACTCCGGCATCATCTTGCGGGGCGTGACGCTCACATGATTTTTCTCCAACAGAGCAGCCTGGGAAAGAAGCGCTCCGAGCTGAAGCACCTGATTAAGGAGCGCACCAAAAAGCTGGAGGAACTCAAGCAATCCATTAAGGTCATCAAGGTGAGACCACTTGAGTTGTCAATCCTTCACCCTTACGCACCGGTCACTTTTCATATGCACAGCTCACTTTTGAACTGGGCCAAGGATATCCTCATAGTAAATCAATTTTATCGAATTATGAACTACCCATCCTTTGTATTGAAATGTCTTACTAGCTTGTCTGAATAAATGGATGGTTATTTCTTAATGAACCTTTTTTTGTTTTACACCACTGATTTGGGGATAAAATGTCTACTCTCAAACAATGTGGGTGTCCTATTTGATGTGGGGGAAAAAAAAAAAACAGCCATGATGATTTTGATACTTTTTCACTCTTTGGCGATGGCCAGGTGACCATTTAAAGGGGAAGTCAACCCAAACATTTTTTTCCAAGAATATGTTCTATGCAAGCCCACAAGGCATTCAGATAAATATTGCGTTTGTGGAATAAGTGTTAATCCAGCCGTTTTTAGCCATGTCCCACCTTTTGGAGTCAGTGACCCCAAACCAAACTAATGATTCATGTTTCCCCTTTGTCCACACTTGAGAACATGCTAATGGTTGCATCTGATTAAGTTCGGATAATTCTAGGATGTAGTCATGTCGTCCCTCTCGAACGCCACAAACACACAGCGTTGGGAAATACACGCAATTATGGCATGTACATTACAACAATTTTCCTTGATTTAACGCACACTTGTACATCTCTAAAATCCATCAAATGTAAAAACGGCTCAAATTTGACTGACCTGGGTAGAAAAGTTGTCATTCCACTCCAGTGCTGTAGGTGGCACCAAAGGACATCACAAAGCGGGTACTTGTGACGTGGGCACTGAAACTTCCTATTTTCGCCCTTCCCTGATCCTGTCGCGCAGCAAATCCTCGCGAGGCGTTCACACGTGCTCGTCCGACCAGTGCAACAAGTCGAGAGAAAAGCCTCGCGTGCTATCGTTTGAGCAGGCCTGAGGAGTGTCTTTGTGTTGGGGCTGAGCTTTTAATTGCCTCACCCATGGAGTGTGTTCATCTGCGTGGGATTGTTTGTCTGCAATTCCCTGTCCAGTCACTTTGTCATACATTTATCTTGCACACACTCACAAAAAAGGTTATTGACATTGATGTCATGAATTATAACCTTTCCAGTTGAACTTAAAGGCGAGGGTTTGAATTTTAAAACTACAAGCATGCTTTGAATGTAATCTCACTTCATTAACGGCGCGGTCGATTCTTAAAATTAAAAAAAAAAAAAAAAAGCAAACGCTCACTTTCGGTTGACCTTCTTGAAACTTTTGAATGCTCAACAGTTCACTGTTGCAAACAGGAAATGGCTGCGCGCGGAAGACAAATGACAGATCCACAATGTAAACACTGTTTGAGCCTTCCCGCGTGTGTGTTTGTGTGTTTTGCAGACCAGCGCCCAGAAGGAGCTGGAGGAGAGTTGGCAGGTGTTTGCCGAACTGCAGCGCCTGGTGGAGCAAAGCCAGGCCGAGCTGGTGGAGCTCATCGCCACGAGGCAGCGCGAGGCCGAGCGCCACGCGCAGGAGCTGGCGCGAAGCCTGGAGAACGAACTGAGTCAGCTGAGGAGGCGGAGCCATGAGTTGGACACCCAGGCTCAGAACAAGGACAAAGTGGTCTTCTTGCAGGTAGGCCAATATCAAAGTAATTGACTCCCCTAAACCCCACACACACTTTTTATTGTACTGTAATCACCTATAGATGTCAACAGAGGGCAAATGACTACTTTTGTCTAAAAATGAAGCTCCGCAACTCACTTCAGCGTCAAGGTTCCACCAAATGGCGCCAAAGCGATACTGTCTAGATTCTCAGTCATCATTCCCATTTGCTCCGCGCAGCACTTGGCCACCTTGCCCCCCCTTCCCGAGCCCACCGACTGGTCGGCGGTGAGCATCAACACGGACCTCTACTTGGGCACCATCCGCTCGTCGGTCAGCGGCCTCGTGGACAAGTTTCAGGATGAGTTGAAGAGGCTGTACGGCAAAGGTAGGACCGCGGCGCCGTTGCTTTTCAAAGTGAAACTCGGCCTTTTGCCTCGTCCGTAACGCAGCCTCTTTGTCCTGTGCCTTAGAGCTCCGCAAGGTGCAGAACTACTCCAGTGAGTCACTTTGCACTGAAGATGGCCACCAGATGGCGCTACTCACTCACATTCAATTGCCTTTCGAATTGCCCGGAAGTCCCAAAGTTGTTTTCTGTTGCTCAGGCGAGGTCATCCTGGACCCGGCCACCGCTCAGAAGAACCTGGTGCTGTCCGACGACGGCCGGCAGGTGAGGTACGAGGAACGCAAGACTTCTCACTCCGAGGGCCCCAAACGTTTCAGCCCGGCCCTCTTCGTTCTGGGCCGGGAGGCTCTGAGCTCCGGACGCCACTACTGGGAGGTGGACGTGGCCCGCAAGACGGCCTGGACTCTGGGCGTGGCCAACGCCTCGGCCAGACGCAAGGGAGAGATCGAGCTGAGCCCCGCCGGCGGCTACTGGTGCCTGTGGCTGAAGAACGGCCAGGTGAAAGCACTGGCCTCCTCCCGCCTTCCTCTCACGTTGCCTTCCCAGCCCGCTAAAGTGGGGATTTTCCTGGACTACGAAGGCGGCCAGGTCTCCTTCTATGACCCCAAGGCCCGCATGCACCTCTACACCTTTCTTCACGCCTTTAACGAAAATCTCTACCCCATCTTCAGCCCCTGCCTCAGCCAGGACGGCAAGAACACGTCCCCTCTTGCCATCGCGCACGTCAAACATACCTGACTTTGAGCAGGATGGTAAAGGGGCGGAAAACCTCTCGAAGGTTTGGTGAATTTCCATGGGAATTTCAATGGGGAGTTTGGAAATATGCCAAATGGGAAACTTTCCATGGGAATTGAGGATCATTTAACTCATTCACTGCCAGACATTTTCAGACCCTCTTTTATCCTAACGTTTGAAATAAAATTGAAAAAAAAATATATATAAATAAATTCCTGAGATTGAATGGCTGGACTGTGAAGACATGTAAATTCGTCAATGGCAGTGAATGTGTTTTAATGGAAATTGGATCATTTTTCCACTTTTTGTCACTAGAAGACATCAACACAAAATAGATAGCACTCCTTGCCCACAAGTGTGGTATCTTAATGGATCCCGATTTTTTCCACTTCCCTCCAGCAGCGGTGTAACCGAAGCTTGCTTTTACCTCAAATTTTGTCTGGCAACAAATAGTAAAAAAAAAATCAACCAAGCAACTGATCCTAGCGTGAAATGCTGTACTTTGGGCACTCATGATTCAAGGTACCTCTGTACTTATATGAAATCCGCTTACTTTCAACCTACATTTTTTAACTTATTCACTGTCACTGACGAATTTAGTTGTCTTTTCACAGTCCACCCAATCAATAAATTACTGGGATTTAAATTTTTTTCTATTTTTTTTCAAACATTTGGGTAAAAGGGGGTGTGAAAAATGTCTGGCCGTGGATGAGTCAAAATTCCCATTAATTCCCATTTGGTTCCCCCCCAAAAGTTTTCAAATTCCCCTCATTTTGAAATCCTAACTTTTCCCGTAATGCCGTACACTTTGGAACTGAACTTCCTGACACAACCTGAACATAAAATTCATTCAACATTCACAACATTCACGTTGGGGTGGAACGCTTTTCGCCTCAGACGGACTTCGGAGATCAAAGTGTACTGTACCGACTACGGGCTCAGTCGCGGAGCCTACGCTGTTGACTTGCTTTTGTTGAATAAAGTTGCCTTTGTACTTAAAGATCTGACAAATATCACAGTGTATTTGTTTTGCCCTTCCAATGGCCTTTCCATACTTGTGTATCTGGGTTAAGGGGAGGGGGATGTATTTTGGGTCGTAGGTGTGCATGCGTGTGTGTTGGATGCAGCTGGTTTCATGTGTCAGTGCACAGCAGAGCTTCGAAGCAACTGGTGAGTCTTCGTGACTTTATGACAATATGACAATATCTCCTGCCTCTTCTAGTTCTCTTTGGTTTCATTTTTGGCTTTTAATCTTGTCTGTTAAAGCTCCATGAGCATTATAGGACTGCTTATTGCACGAGCCTGTAAGCGGCCGACGCGTCTTTCGGTTTCGCTCCAGCTGCCAGCTGTCTACTTCCATTTTGCTCCTTCCTCGAGGAGGAAGTTAGGAGGGGTTAACATCCACGGCAAGGTGGGGGTCAACTATAAGTCGACAATTTTAGGACTTGGGACTTATTTTATGAAAAGATATTTTTGCTTATGCAGCGTCCCGGATTTAGTTTTTGGGGATCCGAATTACCTGGGGTTAAAGTTTGGGTGCTAGAAACGCAGCCAGCAACACAATAATGATCTTATTGAACAGCAGCTTTGCATTATAAATACATTTGAAACGAATAACAGTAGCCTCAAATAAAAGATATCAAGAAATCACAAAATCGTCGAAAAAAATACTAAAGTGTTATTTGAAATGGTCTTCTCATGGTCCAAAATATTGCCAAATTTCCCTTCCTATCGAATGCGTGAAATGTAGCAGTTGACTTCCTTGGTTTTAAATGCGGCGCTCACTCAAAACTTGGACGGTCAAAACTTGAGACTTGTGACTCGCACGCATGTAGCTTAACTGCCACTCCCGCATCTAACCCTCACAACGTCGCTCTCGCAGCAGGTGGGAAAAAGGCCGCCCGCTTAAAATGACGCTGCCTCTCCGCCGTGCAGGGATGTCATCCCCTGGCAATCTCTCGGAAGAGCAGGTCCACTGCTCCATCTGCCTGGACGTCTTCACCAATCCGGTGTCCATCCCGTGCGGACACAACTTCTGCCAGGTTTGCATCCTAGGATACTGGAAGAGCAGCCCGTTGTACCAGTGTCCCATGTGCAAGAAGTCCTTCTACAAGAGGCCGGACATCAGCGTCAACACCGTCCTGAGGGAGATTGCCGAGCAGTTCAAGGAGATGCGGTTGAAGACTGCAGCGGGGAAGGCCGTCAAAGGGAGTAGGTGGACCGTGGAAAGGCGCAGGGAAGAGGATGAGGAGAGGCTTTTGGAGGACGACCGCGAAGAGGAGTTGAAGCCCAACGCAAAGGATGTCACCAGAAGCGAGGCCGAGGAAACCCCCGGATCGAATCGACCTCGAGAAGAGACGTCTGCGTCTCCAAATCCAGCGTCCCCGCCTCCAGCTTCTCCCTCCTGGCGGGAGGTCCTCTGTGACGTTTGCCTCGGCGGGGGTCGTCCCAAAGCGGTCAAGTCCTGCCTTGTGTGTCTGACCTCCTACTGCGAGGAGCACCTGAGGTCGCACGCCAGCAGGTTCACCAAACACAAGCTGATGGAGCCCGTGGCCAACATGGAGGACCGCATGTGCCCCAAGCACCAGCGCCTCCTGGAGCTTTTCTGCAAGAAGGACCAGACGTGTGTGTGCGTCTTGTGCACGGAGACCGACCACCGGGCGCACTACACCGTCCCCGTGGAGCGGGAATGGACCGAGAAAAGGGTGAGTAGAAGACAAGGCCCCAGGGGGATTTCAGAAACGGGGTCGTGTAAAAACTGAAATGAGGGATACGCCGAGTTGTCTGTTCCAGAAACCCAAGTAAAACTGTTGATCAAACTGCTGCTGTTGTTGTTGTTGTTGTTGTTGTTGTTGTTGTTGTTATAGGCACAGCTGAAAAAGATCCAAGTGGATGTGCAGCAGTTGATCCAGGACAGAGTAAGGAAGGTGGAGGAGATCCAACGCTCAGTCCAGCTCAACAAAGTGAGAACGTGAGCGCGCGTTCACAACACTTTGAGCTTCAAGCTGCTTCTGACTTTTTGACTCACGATGGCAGGCAAGCGCCAAGAGAGAGATCGAGGACAGCATGCAGGTCTTCTCCGAGCTGGCGGACGCCATCCAGAGGACTCAGGCTGACGTGGTCGCGGCCATCGAGGAGGAACGCAAGCGAACGGAGAGCCGAGCCCGGGATCTGGTCGCCGAACTGGAGAGGGAGATCGAGGAGCTGAGAAGGCGCGGCATCGACCTGGAGAACATGGACAGGACCGACCACATCCACTTCTTGAAGGTGGGGGAGGATGTGGTGCGCCAGAGTTCTCCACAACAACAACCATACAGTCATAATATTGACAATGATTCAATCATTTGTTGCACAATGGCTGGCACACTCAACTCTTTTAACAAATCCGACAAATGACAATGACGTGATTTATTTTTTTTATGATTTGCCAGTTTCCTGAAGATAGTTTTCTCTGCCTCTTCGCTTGTGTAGAACTTTCCAGCGATGAGCGCCGCCCCGTCCGTCCACGACTGGTCCAACACAACCGTTCCCACTGATGTCAGCGTCGGCTTGATCAGGACGGCTGTGTCCAAACTGGAAACCGCTCTCAAGCTAATGGTGGACAAGATGGCGGACAGAGGTGCCATGTCCGTGTTTGCAATTATTCATTCATTCCCGACTCCCTCATCATTAGTTGACTGGAGCGCCGAAACGATTGATCGAATCCTCACTAATTACTATATACCCGGTAGTTCTTTTTATATACTCTAAAGTAACTAATAATATATTTAAAAAATAGCCATGGTTCATGTTTATCTATAAAACACACATTGGCAAGCACTCACCCTATCTTTTCTCTCTGCTCACCACGCATACCACAACCTCTGTTCCAGCTCTTCTATTACCCTCTTGGTTCCCTAAGTCCACACTACTTCAACATCGACATTCTTTTTTCCAGCTTTTCGATGTGGTGGGGGTGTAATATATTAGCAGACAGTCTGTTGTTAATCACAAAGAAAAGTGCAAAATGTATAGGGCACTACGTAGCGGATACCGAGTGATTCCCAGCACAGCCTAAATCTCACAGCCTCCTATCCTGCTCTCCTTTTTTCTACAGAAATCCAGAAGGTCCTGAAGTATACAGGTATGCCGGATGTCACATTCCCCCGCCTGCGCCTTCCTTTCATGCCCCCTGACTAACGAACCGTCCTTCCACCGTAGAGGACGTGACTTTGGACCCGGACACCGCCAACCCGTGGCTGCAGCTCTCCCAGGACAGGCGGCAGGTGCGTCACCTGGGGGCGTGGCAGGACCTTCCGGACCACCCCGAGCGCTTCGACACGGTGGTCATCGTCCTGGGTCGAGAGGGCTTCACCTCCGGCAGACATTACTGGGAAGTCCAGGTAGGCGAGAAGGATGACTGGTACCTGGGCGTGGCCAAGTCGTCCGTCAAGAGGAAGGGTCGCATCTCTGTGAGCAGCGCCAACGGGTACTGGGCCCTCGCCATGAAGAAGGGTCAAGGGTACCGCGTGTCCACCGTGCCGCCGCTCTCGCTGGCGCTCAAGCCCGAACCCAAGAGGGTGGGAGTGTACGTGGACTACGAGGAGGGTCAAATATCCTTCTACGATGTCAGGGCTCGCACGCATCTTTACACTTTCACCGACAGGGTGACCGAAAAGATTCTTCCTTTTTTCTACTTGTACTGCTGCGACAAAGCTTCCGACACCGTCGTCATCAGTCCCGTCGCTGAGAAAGCCCTGATTCAGCAAAGCTAAAATGGGATGACGAAAGTGCCTGCGCTCTGTTCTTAAAGGGGAAGTCAACGCAAACATATTTTTTTCAAGAATATGTTTTATGCAAGCCCACTAGTTGAAACAGAGCATTCTGATAAATATTGCGTTTGTGGAATAAGTGTTAATCCACTCGTTTTTAGCCGTCTCCGGGGGCGGCCATTTTGTCTTCTGTCGACTGAAAATGACATCACAACTGCTCACAACGACCAATCACGGCTCAGATTCAGAGAACGGGTCAGCTGTGATTGGTCGTTGTAAGCAGTTGTGATGCCATTTTCAGTCGACAGAAGACAAAATGGCCGCCCCCAGAGATGGCTAAAACAAGTGCATTTTGCTACTTAAATTATATTCCACAAACGCAAAATTAATCAGAATGCCGTGTTTCAACTAGTGGGCCTGCTGGGAACATATTCTTGAAAAAAATATGCTTGGGTGGACTTCCGCTTTTAGTAGAAGTACTGATACAGTGACAAAAAAAAAAAGAAGAAAATACTGTTGTAAAAGTAGAAGTATTGAGTCAATTACATTGTAATTTGAAACCACAGAGAAAAAAAAATCAGTTTGCCTTTATAGCACTTGTGGTGAGAAGAGCAATTTTGTTTTATTGGCGTTGAGTCGTGTTACAGCTTCGCCTTTCCCGATGGACACAAAAATCCATTATACGATTTGAAAAAGCTCCAATCTTTGTCTTGTTTGTTTTTGTTTTATTTTACACAGTGGCCTTTATTTCCTCTTAGAGGAAATAGTTGTCAACACACATACATAGAGTGCTTATGAGGACATACAAAGGACATAAAAAGTCGACGCACCCCTGTTCAAATGCCAGATTTTTGTGACGTACAAAAATGAGAGCAAGGTGGACCCTAATAAAACGTACCTATCTTTGCTTGCTTTGGAAGCTTTCTGCAGCAGACGTTGGCTTGTGCTGTAAAATGTCAGGAAAAGTCTACTAAAACAGCTGAATTTGATATACCACTGTATTACCATAAACAATAAATAACCATAAAAAAAGTGTTAATAATATCTTTACAGAGTATCACATCACTATTTCCCCCATTGCATGCTGTGCAGTATCCAGAAAGAAATACAAGCAGGTGTGTTTTTGTTTTTTAGTTTTGTTTTGTTTTTTTATTTGGGATGAGAGAGCAGAGACAGCTACTTTGATTACTCCTACTTACCACTACTACTTAATTACTTGAATTAATTTCGTGGCAGATTTTCCAGGATCATTTTTAAGACTCTCCAGCTATTTGTTTCTTTTGTTTGTTTTTTTGTTTTTTGTTTTTTCTGTTATTTTTGACATGCTTCACATGAAGTGACTATTTGTGAGCTCTGATCATGACACTTTCAAGGTACAAAAGGCGAGCGCGGTCAGCTTGTCAAGCGAACCCGTGCTTTCGTTCAGTGGCGGGCGCGAGCGCCTCCCACCGGCTCCTTCTACTCGGCCCACACAGGGAGTGAAAAGAGAAATCCTCATCACTGTTACAACTGCACTGAAAGATGGTTGGCGTGTTTTTACCCGTCGTCGTCGACATTGCCATCGTGATTTTTGTCCGACACTATTTTCAATGCAACGACTGGACTGAAAATGGTTGGGATGTTTCTATTCGTCGTCGTCGTCGTCGTCGTCGTCGTCGTCGTCGTCGTCGTCGTCGTCATCGTCGTCATCGTCATCGTCGTCATCGTCGTCGTCGTCGTCGTCATCGTCATCCTCGTCGTCGTTATCATCATCCTCATCCTCGTCGTCATCGTCAGGGTCGATCTTTCCCGAGAGAACGTCCTCAATCCAGCGCTCCAGCTCGTCCGCCGTGGGCATTTCATCGTCGTCGTCCATTTCCATCCACACGCTGTCAGCCTGCCAACAGAGGAAGAGGAGGAAGAAGAAGACAAAGAAGAGGAAGAGCAGCATCAAGAAGTGAGCGTCATCCATCAAACCCCGTGGACGGAAACAGCAAAGGCTTCTTACGTCCTCCACGTCAACCACGCCGATTTGGGGGGATGACAGGTCAATGCGGAAGGTCTTCTCCCAGTACGGGACCAGCTGAGAACAATTGAACATGGGACACGGCACAGTCATAGACATTAAAGGACTTGCCAAACAATTCAGGTCCAGAGATTTTTTTTTTTTTTCCCCAGAGGACCACTGCATTCAAAGCCACGGGTCCTGCGTTTGCGCAAAGTCCGCCTACCAGGGGGAAGTTGTCGGGGTCGATCCAGATGATGCTCAGGTTGGGATTGTCTGTGTTCTCACGCGCCACCTCTTTCAGGATCTCCAGGAACTCGAAACCATCTAAGAAATCCAAAATCCAAATCAGGAGTCACGTCAGGTCTGTGGGCGGGTGTGGCGGACGCGGCCGACTCCTACCTGGGTCATCTTCCTCGGCGAAGGCCACAATGTGCTCGCCGTCGATGTCGTCCTCCTAGTGTTGGACAAGCCGTTTCAGGGCCGACGTGGACGAAATGCTCAAAGGGCTTCGCAGTGTCATTTGGTGGACAGGAAATGTGTATTTGGAGACGTTCTTACCCAGATCTCGTACATGCTGTGAGGTTCCAGCTTCCTCAGAGTTGGTCTGAAATGAAGGAAACAGTGCACAGTGATTCGCTCGTCCCTGGGCAGCGCTCGGATTTAAGCTTTGAACTATGACCTGTCGTGCTGCTCGATGTATTCCACCAGCTCAGCCTCTGTGTACGGCTTCCCGGGAATGGTGACGGATTCCTCCATGAAGGGCTCGTAGAAATCCACTTCGTTCATCTTCAGTTTCAGTTTCTTGGCAATCTAAAGCGAGACGGAGAGGAACCTCTGAGACACGCAAAGGATGGGCATCATTCCTTCTTTCCATTTTCACTTCTTTCCATTTTCATTTTGGGAATGGGAAGAACAAACGATACGCAGATTCACAAACTCAGTGCTCCGAATGGCGACGAGAGGCCTTTGGAGTGCAAACCTTGGGGTTGAAGGTGGCAAAAAATTTGATGAAGGGGTGAAACTCCTCAGCTGCGTCGTCGTACTCGATGAAATCTGCAAAAGACGTCAGGGCTGAAACGGTGGCGCAGGTGGCCCGAGCCTTCCTTTGCTGGTCCGCGTCGTCCACCTACGAGCAGATTTCTCGCTCTTGAAGTAGCCCGCCAGCTTGATGACCTCGTCCATGTTGTGGAAGCCCTTCAGCTCACGCTCATTGTCGATGATCTCCACGGGCTCTTCCATCACCTGAGACGTTCGACGTTGGGAGAACCGTGAGCGTGTAGGTCCAAAATAACATTTGGCCGCTACCTATTTCCGGCTGGCAGAATCCCAATCCGTCTATGGGGGTGCCACTACAAACCAAGCCAGAGACACTGAAAATAACGGGGAAATGGCTTGAATGAAGATTTCTACCTTAGTTTGAACGCGTGAAGCGTCAGTCAAAAAGACGATGTCACGCGAGGTCAATTCGAGAAGGAATTCGGGCCTCCATTTACAATTCGCTGTGGAAATTCAAGGGAATTGATAGTCCACAAGGTTCCAAGAATGGGAGCAGTTTCCGAGAAATGTTTGTGAGCAAATATAAAAGACCTTGTGTTGAGTAAAAGATCGGATCCTCACCTCCAACTATCTATGTCTCAGCCATCTATTTATCCGTGACACTACTTTTGCTATCTTCTCTATAAAACTATTGACGATGTCAGTTCTGGTCCTCGGTAGCCACTCACTCTTCTGCCACCCGGAAGTATCCCGGCACAGATTGTTCCTAAACTTTCAGTCATGTCCTTAAAGGATTCTAGCGTTGTACCTCTGTGCATTCCTAGCCAAAGCTGGACGTTTCGTACTTACGTCATAGAGGAACTCCACCAGAGTGTCAGCGGCCAGCTCGCCGTCATACTCGATGATCTCGTTGTTTGCGAAGATGTAGACGCTCTCCACCTCATCCAGGCCTGGCAGGAGAATGAGATGAGCTTGTTCAAGCAATTGGACCGGGCTTTCATTTTCAGAGAACACAAAAAAGAAAGTCCAGATCTACATCATTAATGCCCCATGCTGAAACTCAAACTTCAACTTGAAGGTTGAGACTTGAGACTTACGTACTCCCACTTCTGAGAGAGAAGCCTACCGAGCTTTTTGGCCACAGCGCTGTCTTTCTTTTCATCCACAAGGCCAAACCCAATGTCTTCATCTTCAAGATCGTCTAGAACCTGGGCTGCCAGCTGCGGACAAAAAGACGAGAAGTGTCAACGGGGTGGGTTGGGGGCCATGACGGTGTGACGTGAGCCGTTGGATAACTGAAGCCGTCCCACTTCCCATACGAACGTACAGCGGTGGGAAGTCAGCAAGCACGAATACATACTTAGTAGCTGGATTGAAATCGATGGTTTTAGGAGTCATTACTTTGACTACCAACATTTGAAAATATACATTATACAGTGGATATTAAAGTCTTCACACCCCTATTCAAATGCCACATTTTTGTTATAATTTTTTTTTTTTTACCAAGATGAATCATTGAAAAATCTTTTCCACCATTAATGACCCAGGACCTGTACAACTTGATTGAAGAGTGGATGTAAAATTAACACAAGTGCCTCTTATAACTTGAAATGTGGTTGTTTAGAATGAACCAATCATGTTCAAACTCATGTTGAATGGACACGACGCACCTGCTATATTTAAGGTGCGTCTTATTAAGCCCAAATAAAATTGGGCCCTGGTACACCTTTCCAATTTTTCCCCCTTACTTTTACACTGCTTCTTTTGCCACCGCTGCTAACGTCCTGGGTGACGTCACCGTCACTTCTCGTCCACCCCAAGACCTTAAAAGCAAAAGCTTTGGACTGCTGCCTTGCACTTTCTAAATCGGAGCGAAACCAGAGCCAACAATTGACAGCCCCCCCCGTCATGTGCCCCCCGCCTAACCCCCAAGCACTCGCAAGAGAAAGGGAGGTCTTGGCGAGGGGCACAACTTGAAGCGCTGCAACAGGTGGTTCGCCACCTGCAGGTGCAAGGAAAAGTTGGCCCTTTGCGGAATAAGTTTGGACAGCCCTGATGTTGCTTGTCTCTGATTTGTTCACACCAAGACCCTTGTAGACAAGGCATTCAAAACGTACACAATTAATCTCTTTTGTCTAATGGGCCGTGTGTGTTAGTGTCCTGCCACCCCAACTTGAGCATATTTGTAAAATGGTATTTAGAGGAGAGGTGAGGGTACGTCCACGCCGCTATTTAAGGTCTTGAAGAAGACACGTTGACAGCAGAAAAGCATTCCTTACGGAAGTGGGCCAGGCCAAGGCGCACGTGACACGCTCACGTCCGTCCTGTCTAATTGACACGTCTTATTCCACAAGGCTCGGCTTCCACATTCAAGTGCAAAAGTTAAAAGACTACTACCACGATACACGTTTTTCATCAATGTAAATGTTTTGTTAATATCTGTGCATATTTGTACAGCTTTACAGGTGTACATTTTGTTTCCCTAAGTCAATAATTGTATTTGAATTCTGGTGCTGGATATGAAGATTTGTCACCCTAACAAATTTCTGTGCAAATTTCATAATCATGACAAATCATTGACATGATCAGTGTCTTCACGCATTCTGATAAATATTGCGATTGTGGATTAAGTGTTAATCCACTCATTTTTAGCCACCTCTTGGGGCGGCCATTTTGTCACTTCTGTCGACTGAAAATGACATCACAGTTGACTCAGCTTCTGAAAACAGGTCAGCCGTGATTGGTCGTTGCCTGAGCCCTGAGCAGTTGTGATGTCGACAGAAGTGACAAAATGGCCGCCCCCTGAGATGGCTAAAAAGGGGTGGATTTGTCTGCTTAACTCATATCCCACAAACGCAATATTAATCATAATCTTTGAACTAGTGGGCCTGCTGGGATCATATTCTTGAAAAAAATGTGTTTGGGTTGATTTCCGCTTTAAATGCCATCTGACCTGCATACTTGGGTCAATAAATGAATGGAGCCCAGAGTTCAAAGTAAACATGGGGAAGCCATTACTGTAGCTGTTATGCTACACACAAATGAAATAAGATGCCAACAGAAATGAAATCAGTTATAAGTGTTTTTGCTAATAGATATACATATTTATCACTCTCTCAATATGTAGCCCGATGTAAATATTTCAAGGCCTACAGTATCAGCACGTGTTTGAGTAGAGTATGTACCGGTATATATTTGTAGACATGTCCAGTTTTTCTTAATATGTGGTACATGTTTGTGGATCTACTGTATGTAGCCCTGTGTACATATATTTCTGAATGGATGTATTGTACATATTTATTCACTAAGAATGTTGGTTAAATAGCGTTACACGCACGCTAAATCAATATTAGCCGCTGACACACGCCCACCCACACACAGACACACGTGCGGCTGGCTGTGACGAAAGATGCATGGAAATCCATAATATTGAGCATAAAACACACTGGAGTGACTGAGACTGGCCACCCGCTGACATTTTATCGTTCCTCTCCAGGTTTACTCGGAGGTTAAATAGGCCTTAAATCTCCTCATTAGACTTGACGCCAGGTCACACGGGTCAGATGATGCAACACAAGCTGCTCCACAAACTCACTGCCAAAGGGATGATATCACCTCGGCCTTCTGGCCAGGTTGTGTCGGGTGGTTGCCACGGTTACGCACTCCCACAATCTCGTGTTTTGCGACCCCAAGGTGAATGGCTTCTCTTCCTACGTGCGCTAACATTCGTTGGGGTGCTTTGATCTACTCAATGGAACCTTCTTGACCTTGGTGGGACGGCACTGACGCTGTGTTTGTAGCTTGTGCTCACATAGCAGCAGTTTAAATTTAGCTGTGGGACGCTTACATCATCTGAGATACACACGATGAATCAGTGAGCCACGCGCACGTCCTGGAAACGGGGACTTAACCAACTTTTTGGGTCCAGGGAAAGAGAAATTTGGCCAAGGGCCCTGTAATCCAAGAGCCCATTAAACATAATGTAGACCTTTAATGCCAAAGGAAATAAAAAAAGATTTCAATATCAATTATTGAATTCATGAATTCATTCATTCATTTTTATGAATGAATTAAATATTTATGAATGTATGCATTATCCTCATAATATTATGTCGTTTGTTCTGGAAAAGATATGCCTTTGTTTTCCAAAAATTAGGATCGTATTCTTGCCAAAATACACATTTTGATCTCGATAAAATAAGGCTTTATTCCAGTAATAGTACTAGATTTTTGATACTTTGCTAATTTGTAGACGGCAGATTTATGTGATGATACTGCGCAATAGCATCAATGCTTTTAAATGCCTCAAAGGAGAGGAAGGGAGGAGTCAGCCGTTTCTTGTTATGCACCTTTTTAAAATTGATGCCACATAATGATTTATTTTTGAGAAGCGCTGCTGTGAGCGCCTCACAAAGGTTTCTAGGACATGAAAACATCACATCTGTCACCTCAGCTTGCCAACAGCAACACTTTCTTCTATTTGGAAAAAGTCACCGAAAGGGGCTATTGATTTCTGGCCTCCATTTTTGCTTGCACAAAGAAATGAAAGAAAGAAATTTGCCAGCATGAAATGTTCTGTTGGTCGTCAGGCATGTGGTTTGGTTACCATAGCAACAGTCTGACTTTCCTGCCAGCGTGCCAAACGGCAGACAAAGGAAGCAAAAGTAAAAACGTCACTCAATGCACACTCGAGGTTAGCATTAGCAAGTAGCTCACAGCATCAGTGTATTTTTACAGGTGCTAAATGCTAACGGCTAACTAGGTAAGTTTGTGGCATCAACACAGTACGCGCAGTAGTGGAAAGTAACATTTGATTTTTAAGGTATCAGTACTTGAATGAATGATTGGTAGTAAAAATGTATTTGTCGCACCTTGCGCCGGCCAAAAAGCCACAAGCTTCTGGACCTCAATAATTCTCCATCCAATTTGAAAGCTGTATTTCTTTCAGTTGGTATCATTAGCTAACTTAGCATATAGAGTACAAAGCTGTTGAATTGTATGCAGGTACTCACGCTGGACCTGTTGCCGATTCGGTCGTGATTGTCCTGTCAGTTTAGCTTAATCCAATGAGTTTGTTTTTCTCCTCTGTACAAACTCTACTCGAATCAGACTTACATTTTTTAATTTTGCTATGGCTCAAGAGCTGAGCCGATCTCCAGGCTAGGCTCGCCCTCGAAACCGACCCGTGCCACCGATCCATCCGCGGCTGTCAAACCACAACGACAACTCAACAACCTGGTTCCATCGGGGAATCCTCAAATCCTGACTCGCTTCTACCGCCAACCCACCTCCAGAGCCAGCTCTTCGATTTGGAACTGCTTGATGGCGTTGCGGTCCCCATGCATGTTTTTGTGGTAGTAGATGACCATCACGTCATACTTCTTCATGATGGACTTGTAGTTCTTGGCGCTGAGGGAGTGAACGCGGTCCCTGCCGTCGTACTCGGGGATTTTCAGGCCATTTTCGCAGGACGCCAGGGCCCCCAAAGAGAGGAGAACCCCCAATATCGCCCAGCCCCACTTCATGGCTATTGTCCTCTCCTCCCGCTCTGAACCTTGACTTACTGGTCCCGAAAACCAAGTCTGCTTCCTGTCCCCGCTGGCGAGAGAAGAGCAGGACCGTCAGCGAGCGGCTCCCTTTAAGAAGCGCGTCCACGTGGATTTGCTGACGACACAGGGCGGTGGGCTTCACTCTTCTGAGAGACAAACTGAAAGGGCTGCCAAAAATGTCACAATTAGAAGGGTGCGTGGTGGGTAGGGGGGGATAGTTTGGGTTGCACGGCCACCTGTTAGAAGTCTCTTGTCGGGGGAAGCGTACTGTCTCAGGCAACGAAAGAAGACCCCGATGCCCGACGTGCCATTCCCTTATTAAGTTTGGCCGTGCTGCCAGAGTCCCCCTAAAAATAAAACCTCTACGGGACAACGCTGTGGACAAGACGTCGTCCGTGGCCAGAAGGCCACCGAATCGACTTAGAGGAAATCGGGGCCCGGCCCAAGCCAAAAACCGCCAGTAATTCACGACCCTCCAAAAAATGTTCAGAACTGCCAAAGTCGTAGCCTAGCTTGACTTTCATTTTCAATACTTTCCACTCAATTTTATCAAAATCTTGCTCTCAACTGGAATTTTAGCTCACAACACAAACAAAAAAACCCAAAAGTGACGGCTCATACAGTATCTAGGGGTGTGGGGTATATACATTGTAGACTGCATACATTTGGCTTACAGTACAGTATAGATTTGGACTTCAGTGAGCAATTGCTATACGGCTCATTGATGATGTCAACATGTGAAAATGGCTTCAAACTAATCTGACCACGGAGCTACAAGCAAGGCATAGCATGCCAAGATATGAATATTAGCCCTACCCCGGACTGGAAAATTCCTCGCCGTGTTGCATGTCAGTCCTATGGCAATTAGTTACATTAACATTAACAATACTGCCAATTGGGCTGTTCCTTTAACTAATCACCAATTTCAAATTGCTCCTTACAGGACAAGAGAGATGACCCTTGACCCTTATCAACTGCCCTCTGATTGGTTAGTAAGATTAAAAGTGTTTGACAAACAAGACAAAGCTGTTGTGGTCTTCAATATTCTGTGGTGAGTACGATGTGTTTTATTGAAATGTTTTGTTTTGTTTTGTCATGTTCTGGGATAAATATTGATCATGAACCACTCCAGATGATGTACATACACTACATGGCAAAGTTGAGTAGTTTGGAAAATATTTTGGGGTTTCTATAATTGTGTTGAAGTGATAGCGGTTCTATTAGGAGGGTGGATTTGATCCACTAGCTTAAGAGGATTCAATCAGTTCTCCATTATGAAGCCCCACCCACTCAAATGTTACACCACTGAGGTCAACAGCGCCCTCTTATGGCGGGCGCACACACTCCTAAGCGCTCCTCTGTTCCCTACTCTTCGTGTCGACGACATAACGGTTGGGCCTGTGAAATTGTTGCCACGGCGACAGAGCCCCAAACGAGATTTTAGCACACTGATACCGATGCGATGGGTGTTGAGGGACGTGGCGGAACACGGTGAAGTCAAGTGGCGCTTCAGAACACTCTGACACATCCAAGTCTGGGGGCTAATGAGCAGCAAGCAGAGTTGCCACTTGAGCTAGTATTGCAAGACTGAACAACTTTTCAGATTTTTTTAAAAGCACCTAACCGCAAACATAGCTAGTTTTGAAATCTGTTTGGAAACTTATAGCAACTTTGAAATTAAGCAGTCCACTGTTCTCAGATTTTTTTAAAAGCGCCTAACCACAAACGTAGCTAGTTTTGAAATGTGTTTGGAAATTTATAGCAACTTTGAAATTAAGTAGTCCACTGTTCACAGATTAAACCAAACGAATACGGGTACAAATACTATGAATTGAATAACATATACTACGCTGTGTGAATGTTACAATGTATAAGAGACTATTGTAAATTTTAAATCATTTTTGCTGATATGATTGGTCAATTTGAGTACATAATGTGTACACTGTGTAATCCATGAAATGTTCAACATAACGGCAATGACAAATTCATTCAGCAACTTTAAGCAACAACTACAGTGACGCTTTGAGATACCTCTTTAATTTGTTCTGTCATAAATGCTTGTTACTCAAAACACTTGGATCTCAAATCATCTTTGCTCACTGAAATGAATGGAAATGGCATTCATCCGTTTTAGCGCCCCCCCAAAAAAAAGTGTTTTTGTTTTTTCAATAAGGACAAAAAAAACCTATCTATAATGTTTTACTCTATAAAAGCATAGAATAAAGACACACTTAAGAAGAATGTAAAATATGAAACAGTTTGTGCAATATTTAATGCTGCAATCCATTTCAGTGAGCTGCTCCTTTTGGTTTTTCCACCTTGACCATATGGAGGGAGTATTGTATAAAACAGTTACACATGGCAGGCACAAACCGAATAAGAATGGACTTCTTCTTCTACTATTCAGTAAATCGTTGTAATATTAGTCGTTTTTATAGAGGCTAAGGAATATTTGTCTGGGAGTATCGTTAAATCATATGTCTGCGTGTGTTGCTCCACCGTTTGTGTTCGTCTGCTTGAAGTGTCGTAACACTGCAACCACTGGTGCTGTTAGCTCCTCCTCAATGTGATTTTCCATTAAATGTTAGCATTGATCTTATCAGGCAGCATAGTTTTCTTGTTTTGAATATAAACGACCGGAAATTCCTTTGTAGATGAAATCGTGACTGTTTGCCCATTGAGATCACGTGACGCTCGTAACTCAAGTTTGCACTCACAAGACATAAGTGGCTCCCGTCTATCTAAAGGCACCAACAGAGCCTTTAGCTTGCAAGCAACATCCCCTGGAAAAGAATTGGCAACAGTGGAGGCAAGGGGGTGATGTCATCTGATCAAAAGTTGTTCAGGAACAAGTGTGAAGCTTGTTTTCATTTATTTATTTATTTTTATTTTTGGTGCCATCTTGCAGGCTACAAAACACCTCCTCCTCCTCCTACTGGCCCACACTCCGTACTTTTTTTTTTTACCTTTTGTTTCTGCAAAAACCTCTCCTGCGAATCCCTCATCACACACCTGTCACACACCTGCCTGCGCGCCGTCTCGCAATATGAAATTAATTGCATGCATTCATTCGCTTTACCCACATTTGGAACTGTATCGGTGTGTCGGGCGCGGGTGAACGTCAACCTTTTTGGTCTCAAAATGTGTCAACATGACAGCTGGAGGATGAGTGGAGGATGAGAGGTTGCCTAGTAACCACAAACCACACTCATCAAGCTTCAGCCTGCAAACAGTTGGTGCATGTAGGATGCTGAAAATGTGTGTGTGCATGTGTGTGTGTCTCAATCTGTGCAACAGATATGCGGAGCGATGCAAGGTCACGGGGTTTAAACTCGAGAGGGGGCGCATATACAGACAACCAAGGCTAAGAAATAAGATAAGATAAGACACACTAGTCAACAGCAAATTTTAATCAGAGCTGACTTTATGTGTACCCAAATGTAAAAATCTCTTTACTTTTTTCTAGCACATCATTTTCATTTTTTGTTTTTGATTCTTACCCATAAAAGCTTGTGCAATACGGATTTTACCATGTGATGTACTTTATAGCTATGGTATTTCAGAAAAAAAAATCCACATGTTGCTGAACCTATCCCATAATTAATAAATATGAATACATATATTATTATTATTATTATTATTATTATTATTATTATTATTATTATTAAAACCTGAATTGCGAGAGGAAAAACACGGGCAGATTCAGGATCAATGCAGAAAATTCCTCTAGGATTGTTTAATGTCATGTGTCATAAAAATGTGTTGAGCGGTGTAAATCCTTGAATGATCCAAATTGAGGTGTTATAGAGCAGCAGACATCTATCAGGGAATGAATTTGTTTCGTGTTACACATGAGCGACAGGTCAAGTTGGGAGGTTTCTCATTCACTCCATGACTGCCCTGGCAAATGTTTTGACAATGTCGCCAGGCATCCATGGCAATCACGCTTTCGCCATGGAGGCCTGAGACTAGACGATGGATAGGTGGGTTTAGCAGCACTGTTGTCATGGAAACAATCCAAGGTTCCGCTTCCTCTTGGTGAATTTCACAATTGCAAGAAGTCCCAGATCCTCCTGTCATGACTCTGCACTTTTTGTTGACTTCATGTCAATCTTGTCTTCCAGTTTTGTCTCACTTCCTGCTTCTCCTCCTCACTTCCTTTTGCCCTTCGCTCCTCGGATACGAGTGCTTCCTCTTTGCTCACCTGTGAACCAAAAGAAGCCTTGGGACTCTGATCGGGCTCTCCTGGCCTCGGGTGGCGGACCCGGCAACCAAGACTAATTCACCAATCTTGACGTTGAACACTTTGAAGGAGTTGTTAAAGTTCACAAGGTGTCTTGGAAAACAAACACACAAATAGCTTTGATTTGACACAAGAGCACAAGTGATAATAGCTCTTACAATCGACACTTAAGCAGCACAGAGCAGTACGTTCTTAAAAAAAGATTCTGGGAATGGGATTTGGACAAAAGTAAGGAGTAGAAATTGCACATTAGTTTCTTGAAGGAAAGTCCTATCGCAGTCAACTGCACAAGCAGCTCGGGTTACACGTTTTGGATTTGGATGGCCTTGTGATGGAGGGAAAACAGAGGAACAGAAGGGATTTGCAGGCCGGAAGGCTCTGGTGACATCAGCTTTGAAAAATGTGTGGATGTGTGTCCGCGTGCGTGCGTGCATGTGTGCGTGCGTGTGAGTGTGACTAAAAACCATGGAATCGGAAGAAAAGGAGACAGAAAGACATCTCACTCTGTTTTTATCGTTTTTTTCCCCAAGTTAACAAAAGTGTTGGAACAATAGTGAAGAGGTTGTCCTTGTGACCTGCCAGCTAACACGTCTCCGGGTTTGAGCTGCCTCAAATGAGTTTTGGAAGCCTGTTGTGAGGGACAAATGAAACGTCCGTTTCACTATAGTGAGCCTCTGTTGCTTAGAGACGATCTTCGAGAGAGAGAGAGAAAGAGAGAGAGAGAGCGAAAGCGAGAGAGAGGTGTTTCCACGCTCGCTCGCCGGTTTTGCGCTCCTTGTTCGCGGAGAGTAGTCACGACCATCCTCGGCTCGCTCGGTGCGTGCGCGTACACGTCACGGCCTTAGTTCCCACGCCGAGGACCCCCTGCCTCCTGTCCTCCCCGTTTCGCTCCTCATCGCATCACCGCGACATCGAGCCACTGGACTTTGGCCTTTTTTTCTCTGTCCAAAGGATCCGACCCGTTTCCGGCTCCGATTCGAGCTGCACTCCGCCGTCAAATTCCTCCCGACGTCCAAGCTTCCTCGCTGCGACGCTTGGCCGCGCGCGAGGTAAGAGAGTGTGTGTGTGTGTGTGTACGTTTGGTCCAAAATATGAAGCAAGAAGCAGCTGGCATGCCTGCACGTCTCCGCGACCTCCTCCTCCTCCTCCCCCCTTCCTCTTCTTCTTTTTCTTGTTAGTCACAAATGTCCAGTTCTCCCACGCCCAAGAGAGCATTCAACGCATCACGATAAAACCACAGCATACCGCATATTCGCGTTATCACCTACTTGCTGTTTTTTGCTTTGATGTAAGGCAATGATAGTATTACTTTGACACCGTGCTGTGGCATCTTTTTGCATCATGCAACTAAGTTGAAGTAAGTTGAGGAGTTTCATTTAGATCAAAATGGTGTATTGCCACATCCCTTGGCGTCATTGTGCATCAAGGAAATATGTTGAAGCAGTTGAGTTTCATTTGAGTCAAAAAATACCACCATCTTGTGGCATCTTTGT
This sequence comes from Filicampus tigris, assembly GCF_054856515.1. Lineage (NCBI taxonomy): Eukaryota > Metazoa > Chordata > Actinopteri > Syngnathiformes > Syngnathidae > Filicampus > Filicampus tigris. The sequence goes on from NC_141218.1 coordinate 7,814,821, forward strand.
GCGCCAAGGAACTATATTAAAGTAAGCTGAGTATTTTCATTCTTCATTTTGACAAAAATTGTGTTCTGACACCCATTATGAAAACTTTGTGTGCCAAGGAACTATGTTTAAGTGAGTCGAGGATCTTCATCTCGACAAAAAGAGTGCTTTGCCACTATCTTGTGATATGTGTGATATGTGGTGTCAAGGAACTATGTTGAAGTGTGTTAAGGAGTGTAATTTAGACAAAAGTAGTTCTTTGCCTGCCATCTTTCGCTATTCTCGGCAGGGCTGGGCCCTCGATTCCCCGCAGTTGCATTGTGGCTTGGCATCCACGCTGCGTTCACTGCCTTCACATCGTTGCTCTTACAGATTTCCTGTGTGTGTGTGTGTGTGTGTGTGTGTGTGTGTGCCAATCAGAAAGATCAGCTGATGTGTTTCAGGGACGTAGACGCGCCCCAATGTGAGCACGGAATGAGTCAGCAAGTCCAAACACGGAAAGTCATTAAATGCATCGTTAGGAACTGCTTCCGTTTTGTGGGTTTCCTGTCCCCAGTGTCCCACAGGTCCAATTCATGTTGTGTGTGTGTGTGCGCGTGTGTGTGTGTGTGTGTGTGAGTCAGCATTTCAGGGATCGATCCATACTCTTCGGCAACACAAGTCAGCTTTTCTTTGCTTGACTTTTGTTGTCCACATCCTGTTTTTTGGACGTGGAGGTGTGTTGTTGTGATGTTTGCGGTGGAGACGAGTGGAACCGAATCCCACCAAAGGAGAGAAGGCGATCAAATGTGTGAAACTTGTTGACATCCACCATGACGAAGCAAACCCGGGGCCCTCCGTGGTGCGTTCAAGTACCCGATGAAATCATCCGTAAAGGGTGAACACGGGCCCAACTTTGACTTCCTGTTTGCTGGCGATGCCTTCAGGAACCTCGGGAGTGCCTGGTGACCATTGCGTGCTTTTCGCTCCACTTTTTACCACATTGTCCACAGACACTTGAATACACCACGCAGGTGTGCGTACACGCTTGGCTTGTGTGTTTGGCCCTCTTACCGACCATCTTCCTGTTGGATGTCATCCGGAGTGAGCGGCCTACACAGAAACTTCCTCACATTGTCCCTTGTGTGCCACAATCTTCATGCACACGCACGCACGCATGCTTCCTTCTGTGGCTTTTCCTGCCATGCTGCAAACAAAGCCATTGAGCGCAAAAGTTTGCCCATTCATAATCTAGCATGATGAGGATGAGGATGAGAATGATGATGGAGCAGGAAATGAAGGATATTTTTTACCCTGACGCCGACTCCTGACGTGTTTCTCACCCTTTACTGTCTGCGTTCCAAAAAATAGATAAATAAAGAAAGCCACTGGTGCGTGCTCTCTCACCGGAGTGTCGGTGGGGAGGTGGGGGGTGGGGGGTGCGATGGACTTTAATCAGCTCTCGACGCCTCTTCCTCTTCCTCCTCATCCTCCCAGAGGCACTGTGATATTTTTATCCGCTGCAAAGCTTGCAGGATAATGAAGCATCCACCTCACAAACGTTGACGTGCGTCTGCTGTCGTTGCACGATTATGACGTCATCAGCCTGAGACGCTCACATGCTGCGAACAGGTCACACGGCTCCTCTTTTACTCGACTTCCCGTTTTAGCCGACTTGTGTCATCTTTGTGCATCAAGCAACTATGTTGAAGTCAGTTGAGTTTCATTTAGACAAAATTAGTGTGTTGTTGCCATCTTGTGATATTTTTGTGTGTCAATGATCGACCGTGTGTTGAAGTGAGTTGAGGAGTTCCATTTGGATAGAAATAGTGCTTTTGCCACCATCATGTGACATTTTGGTGTCAAGCAACCATGTTGAAGTGACTGGCGGCGTTTCATTCGGATAAAAGTAGTGCTGTGCCATCGTTGCGTGTCTTTGAAGAAAGTGGATGCGATCATAGTAGCATTGCGGCGTCATGTGTCTCGTCAGGTGCTGACGGCTGCTAGCTCGCTGGCCGTATTAACGGCGGGGAGGCGGAATTTGAACGGATTAGTCAATTAGGTGTGACGGTCCTTGCGTGACCGCGCGCCGCCTTTGTCTGGCTTGGCGCTCGGCCCTTTTGGCCCCTCCCCCTCACCGAGAGTTCACCCGGTCGGAAATAAACGCACCTTTGCTCTGCTAGTCGACACGGCGACCTCATCTCGCACTGCAGTCAGCACTGAAGGCCGAAATCCGTGCGAAATTGACGCCCCCAAATTTTGTTTTGAGCAGATTGAGCAGGCGAAAATTGATTCAATATGAATACCGGTAAATGAAATCACAAGCTTGGTCAAGGAGCAAATGAAGCTCGTGGGATCAAAAATGCATTTTGGTTGGAGTCTGGAAAAGTCCTCCATCACGAGCTGTGTGCTCGTCTATGAAAACAACCTCTTTGTGCCCGAGGGCGGGCGGAAAGAGGAGGAAGAGTGGATTAGCTGCACTTTTTCATGCCGTTGTCTTCCTCTTCCCAGACGCTGCGCCAGGAAGTGCATCGTGCCGAGAGGAAGTCGCCCATTCAGCCCTGGCGTTCTTTTATTTCGCTCTTTCTTTGCCCTCTGGCTGCAACCAAGTTTCTACTAACAAATGACTTTGCTATCTGCATGCAGGACACATCCGTGTGCGCCCACAATCTGTCTGCGCCCACACACACACACACACACACACACACATTCACATGCTCCCTGCTAACACTGTGTGCTGTAGCGCTGGCTGAAATGAGAGAAACATATGTGGTAAAAAAAAACTGAAAAAAAAAACGCTTTTCGGGTTGGAAAATGTTCATCCAAAGTGATATTGATTTAGAAGAAGCAAATGACAATCCCAAAACATTTTCGTTTTCTCCCTTCTGGAATTTGCTTTATTTCTCCTGATACCAAACAAGATTTGAACCTTTTTCTCAGCCGTGTTTACGGGTTACAGGGGAAGTCAACCCAAACATTTTTTTTTCAAGAATATGTTCCATGCCAGCCCACTAGTTGAAACAAGGCATTCTGATAAATATTGCGTTGGTGGAATAAGAGTTAATCCACACATTTTTAGCCATCTCTGGGGGCGGCCATTTTGTCACTTCTGTCGTCTGAAAATGACATCCCAACTGCTCAGGGCTCAGGTAACGGCCAATCGCGACTGACCTGTTTTCTGAAGCTGAGCCGTGATTGGTCGTTACCTGAGCCCTGAGTAGTTGTGATGTCATTTTCAGTCGACAGAAGTGACAAAATGGCCGCCCCCTGAGATGGCTAAAAACGGGTGGATTTTGCTGCTTAACTGATGTTCCAAAATGCAATATTAATCAGAATGCCATGTTTCAACTTGTGGGACTGCTGGGAACATATTCTTGAAAAAATATATGTTTGGGTTGATTTCCTTTTAACTTGTATCAGAAAAAATGTATTTACATATCAAAATGTATTTACATATCATGTGAAAAGACGCGATTCCTCTTGGGAAAACGTCCTTGTCATTTCAACTGTTGTCATTAACTACTCAAGATAAAAAGACAAACTGCCAAAAGCAGCCATATGAAATGTTCCATTAACTCATTTTTCTGGTAAACAATAATGATAACAGGTAGTAAGCCTTGGCGGCTTGGTAAGCTTGAAGAAAGTCAAAAAAAGGCCATTGGCACATGCTTGGGTGTTGTTGCCATGGCGACGGCTGATGATGTTGGAACGGAGTCACGAAATGGAGCGTTTCTCTCGCACCGATGAGAAGGCCAAGCGGAGCGCGGTTGCGCACGGATGCACAGATGTGTGCAAATCTTCTTTTCTGCTCAATGGCAAGTGGGCCGCTGGCCTACATTCTTGCACGCGGATTAGCGAGCGCTCCACGCACGCGCCCAGCGACATGGCGGCCACCACAGACACTGAGAGGGACTCTGACAAAATGACGAAGCATTCAAATTGATTTACAGTGGTGCCTTGAGATAACAAGTCTTTTTTTTTTTGTCTCAAATCATCTTCGCCCATTGAAATGAATGGAAATGCCATTAATCTGTTCCGGCCTTCCTCCTAAAGAAAAAAAAAGTGTTTTTAATCTGTAATAAGGAAAAATAGCACTTCATAATATTGTAATTTATAAAAACAGAGTAATAATAACTTCATGAAATAGAATCTAAAGCATTAAGCAGTTTGTGCTGATTTAATGCTGCAGTCTAATTCAGTACGCCGCTCCTTCTGGTGTGCCTGCGACGACTGCTACCCAGAAAGCTCCTGTGAGGAAAAAGAATATATGCCTGTGAGTATTGTTATAAGATCCGTCCAAATGTGTTGTTCCGTCATTTGTGTCTAAATATCCGCTGCTTAAAGGTTTTTAAAACCAACTATTGATGCTAACTGTTAGCACGTAAACGCCATTTTCCATCCGTGTTAGCATTAAGCTAAACAGACTTGCCTAAGGCAGGGTTACGCACAGTAGTAGTTTAAAACAAACATGTAATTCTCTTAGTTTGATGTTTCGTTTGACAGACTGCTGCCCAATCTGCCCAATCGCTGCTCGTATCCCCAAAAACTGTTGAAGTCGCGTACACTTGTATCTCAAGGCAGTCGCTGCATTCGGAATCGTTCACTCATTCCCTACTCAGTAAACACTACAGTGGCATTTTCAGTTTCTGAACTATCTAGGTCCACTTTACTGTATCGAGTACAGTAGAAATCCTGATGTTAGTGATAAGGGAGTAAATGGCTCCGAACACGGCCACAGAAGAATTCTTTAGCCTTTGATTCAGTTGCCGTGGCGACCACCAAAGCCAAGAGTGCACTTTTATTTGGTAAGGAGGGGATGGTTGGGGGAAGGGTGTAGGGGGGGGGTACCTCTGCCCCAGCTGTTGCTAGGTAACGGTAACCATTGTAACGTGATACATATTGTAACTACAGCAATGACATTTCATCAACTTACGTTTGGCGTCCGTCTCATGCGATAGATCTTCTCTCTTTTATTGATCATGGCAAGATGTGGACAGTGAATAGGAAAGTAGTTCAGTCAAATGACTGAAAATGTTGAAAAAAAAACCAGAAAACAAATACATTTTAAAGTCTTTATTTTGTGCTTAAATTTGCTTGATTAACTGCCAGTGCATGTGGTCGCGCAAGCTCACGCACACACCGAGTACACAAAGGCGTGTTTGTGCGCACGGGAATGTGAGGCGCACACTGCCACTTCTTCTTCTGTGTGGATGCCGTGTCACGATCATCCCCGGGGGCCTATGGGGGGTGAGAGCGGGGGGGGGCGGGGGGCGGGGGCGTGGGGGTCTACACTTGTTACTTAAGACATTTCATTGCTTTTTGCACTTTTGCGCTCATTGTTTAACATCATGTCAGGTGTATATCTCTGATTTTGTCAAGTCATGTTAGTGCGTGCGTGCGTGTGTGGAGTGTGTGTGTAGTGGGCCAGGGGTGGGGGCGGGGTAGCTCGATGAAGCTGCTCTGTCCATTGTCTTTTTTTTTTCTTTTTTTTTTTCCTCCAAAGTGCACAAAAGCAGCATTGGAGTCAGCGTTAGCACAAAACATGTCAGAAAAAGCCTCCTAGAACATCTGAACTTTACTTGAACCGAGGGGTTGTCAACGTTTTCCATCCACACCGGACAAACAAGCTTTCCCATTCACACCCACGGACAATCTAAAGTCTTCGTTGAAGGTAAAGTCCACATTTTGACAGTGCGGGAGGAGGAGTTCCAAATTTGAACCTCCGAAGTGTGAGGCAGATTTGCTAACCACTAGTCCAACGTGCTGACTTGAATTCTGATTGAAGGGAGAGTGACGCTCTCTCCAAGGCTTTGGCGACCTCCAACGGAGCAATGCAACAGCAAGCGTGCTATATAGGTCACGCTCTGCTCTGCCTGGCTGTGTGTGTGTGTGTGTGTGTGAGTGTGTCAAAATCTGCCTAACAGAGATGCAGAGCGAAGCGGGGTCACGGGGTTTAAATTCGAGAGGGGATGCATACACAGACCAGAGATGATGGAAATAAATGAGATCAACTTTGAATTGAAGGAGAAATGCAGGTGCCCCAGCTACACACAGCGCAACCAAAGTGTGAGACGCCAGCGAATCAATTTACTTCCTGCCCCACTAGCAGGCTTATCATAGTTTCTTTTCATTATCATTCCTTTTGATTTCGTTTTGACTTTTCTTTTTTAAATTCAGTTAGTTTTAATTCATTTTTAGAGCACATTTGTTAGTTTGTATTAGGTGTTTTGTCCCCCCGAAAATGCTTCATTTTGGTTTATTTTTATTACTTTTAGTTTTCTTAAAGAAGAAATCAACCCAAACTTAGATTATGTTCTATGTACGCCCACTAGTTGAAACAAGGCATTCTGATAAATATTGCATTTGTGGAATAAGAGTTAATCCACTTATTTTTAGCCATCTCAGGGGGCGGCCATTTTGTCATTTCTGTCGACTGAAAATGACATCACAACTGCTTAGGGCTCAGGTAACGACCGATCACGGCTGACCTGTTTTCCGAAGCTGAGCCGTCACCTGAGCCCTGAGCATTTGTGATGTCATTTTCAGTTGACGGAAGCGACAAAATGGCCGCCCCCTGAGGGTGGATTTTGCTGCTTAACTCATATATTGCACAAACTCAGTATTAATCAGAATGCTGTGTTTCAACTAGTGGGCCTGCTGGAAACATATTCTTGAAAAAAATGTGTTTGGGTTGAAATCTCCTTTAATATATGGAGTGGGGAAAAAAGGTCACTAAGTATTGTGTAATAAAGTCAACTACAATTTATTTCATTCAGGAAAATGTTTTTTTTTTTCATTTCAGTTGTCGTTATTTGGTTAGTTTTCGTAAACTGTCATCACCTTGCGCACTTGCAGATCCCAATTGTGGTCGGTTGCGTCGTGCGGCTCGGAAGATGGCCGAGTACAGCTCTCTGCTCAGCGACCTGTCGGAGAACATCACCAACGAAGACCTGGAGCAGCTCAAGTCAGCTTGCAAGGAGGACATCCCCGAGGAGCACAGCAACGCCATCACCTCCTGCAAGGAGTGGTTCAGCTACTTGGAGAAGAACGACAAGCTGGCCCACGGTGACGCCAGCACGCACGTCACGCGTCACGCATCACGCTCACGCGCACAGCACACGGACTCATCGGGTGTCGCCGTTTCCCCCTCAGACAACCTGTCGTACATGGAGCACATCTTTGAGATCTCGCGGCGTCCCGACCTCCTGACCCGCGTGATCGAGTATCGCACCACCGTGCTCAAAATCGACGAGGACGACGAGATCGACACCAAGCTCACGCGCATCCCCTCCGCCAAGAAGTACAAAGGTCACACACATTTCTAAATGCGTACTTTCTGTCTTCATTTTCAGGAAAAAAAATAAAATATATATATATATATATATATATATACATATACATACATACATATATATATTTATTTATATATATATATATATATATGTGTATGTATGTATGTATGTATGTATATATATATATATATATATATCAATAAATATATATGTATGTATATGTATATATATATGTACATATATATATATATATATATATATATATATATATATATATATATTACTGAGTAGTAGAAGAATAAGATGTTTATTCTTTAGGTGTCTCCATCATGTCTCTATGACTGTGTTACACTGCTTCCCAGTGGCCAAGGTGGGCATAGCAGAAGGAGCAGCACAATGAATTGAGCTAAAGCATTAAATCATGAAGCAGACTCATTAATTCCTCACATTCCGATACTGTCGTCCATTGAAGGATACTGTTGCTGTTTTTTCCTTATTAAAAAACAAAATTGTTTTTGCGTGGTGGGCTGGAAGTGATTATTGGCAATTGTCTTCATTTCAATGGGTGAAGAGGATATGGGAAAAAAAAAAACATAAATAATAAAATGAATTGTACCCCATTCTTATGTTCACAGACATCATCCGTCAGCCATCCGAAGACGAGATCATCAAGTTGGCTCCGCCCCCCAAAAAGGCGTGAAGTCGGCCACCAGTCACTGCTCCAGTCAACACGCCGGCTGACACGAGGCCCTTACACACACACGCACGCACACGCACACACACACACACACACACACGTAACCAAACTGACAACATATTTGTACTCTCCTGTCATGGATTCTGTTGTTAACGTTTGACGGTTCTACCCCGTGTTTGGATCTGTTCTTTTTGTCCCCCCCACCCCCCGCTGGCTCATGTCCATCAGGAGCGGCGCAAACTAACTTTAGTGCACTAAGTTTGTATGTCTGTCTTGTCGAGAGAATTGAAAGCCTGAACTCACACTGTGCCCCCCCCCCTCCCCCCACCTCCGAACCCCCGCCTTAGCCCTGGCATTTAAATCACCTTCTGCTTGTGGAACGTGCTCCCTTTTGCTATCTTCCTTGCATCTCTTCTTGTCGTCGTCGTTTTGGCCGCTAAGCGTGTCGTCGTTAGCGCTTATGGCTGCTGGAAATGTCCACAAAGTCTCTTTACAATTCCAAAAATGTGTTAGGAAGAAATTGGGGAGATATGTTAACCAGATTGGTTCTATGCACTGCACCGCATATCTTAAGCAGACACACAAATGAGTAATTTTCACTTTTCTCACAATTCCACATTTTTCACACAAACAAACAAACAACAACAACAACAAAAAACAAGTGTCAAAATGTTCTGCTCATTCAGGACATCTTGGGAATTGATCACATTCCTCCAAATTTCCACATTTTTCATGATTCCACATTTTCCAGGGCAACGTTCCCATATGAATGAAGGCATTTGACATATTGACCACCCTTCACATTTGTTAACCAATTCAAACCATTCCAACTTCAAACTGTTGAGCTCATTCAGGATTTCTTGGAAGCTCTTTATGACATTGTCAAAATGTCCTCATTTTCAAAATGAAATTCCCAAATGAAGAGATATTTGACGTATTGCAACGCTCGCTTCCTCCTACATTTTTCCACCAATTCAAACTAGTCCGACTTGAAAATGTTCAGAAGTATTTCATCACATCTCAAAGATTCCCACATTTTTCAGTATTTTCTATATTTTTCATGACGAAAATCCCAAATTCAGGGACACATATTCCAAATGTACCTCTGCAACTGAACTTGTGCTTTTCTCAGTCTTACATGAACCTTTTCAGTCCAGTAACAACTTTTCAGTATTCGAGCACGATTGTGCGTCACAACTGTACGTTATAGTTTTGTCATCATTCCCGCAGATTTGTCTGTCCGTTGCCTTTTTGTAATCATAAACATATTCAATTGTAAAGAGACTTTCCAGGGCGCACTCACACTTGCAACTGCACTAGTCGCATGTACTGCCACTAATTTTGCCCGGCTCGTTTGCCGCATGGCGTGTCGAGTGGAAGGTAAACGCGGGACCCCCGTCGCGACTCGGAACTCTTCAAACTGCACTTTTCCCGGCCGAACCTCCACGTTGAGTGGACGATGGCGTTTCTTAGATTTCCGGTGGACTTTTGGCCTCTGGTTTTGGGTTCCAGCATGCTTGCACATGTGAGGCCAGGATGACGAAGCTGTCTTTTACTACTTGTGTTCTTTCTTTTTGAAAATTGCGAGTGTGTGACCGTGACATTTGTGAGCAGCCGACTTCTTCTTTTGTCATGTGTGTACTACCGCTCGTTCGTTCACTCCCTCGGTCCAAGTTTGCGCAAACTGTTTGCTTTTCGAGGCTGCGTATCCCCTCGCAGCTTCCAGCTCGGTCGCCATGGTAACTGTGAGCCAAACGTCAATGAGGCACATAGCAGAACAACATATCAATGACAAATGATGTCCGATATTGATTTCCATCGCAAGTACATATCAAGTTAGGAAAAGAAAACAAAAGAGAGAAGCAGATATTTAGTGAAGTCACGTGTGCTTAAAGACTGTTTGTTTTTCATTTTCTTGAATATGTAAATATGTATTTTAAATATAAACCACTGTGTTAATTTGATATGATTAATTTATTTGAAGCCAATATGTTGTTGTTTGTACGTGCGTGTGCCCTGATGTTTGACTAACTGGCAGTGCTGTGTCGAGACCTTCTATTTCCCGAACGGTGACAGAATTAGTCCACGCGTTGGACTCGACTGGTGATTTGTGACGTGTGTGTCGTAGCGCGAAGGAGTGCCCGCGCTTCTGGAGTTTGCATGATGCCATTCAAGCCGTTTGAGGAAGTCATTCCGGATTGTTTTTCCAACAAAGTGTTTTATTCCGCCGAGCGTGAAATTGCTGCTTGTTGTCATGACTACAAGTCAAAATGTAATAATGCCATTTTGTCATTGTGCTAAAGTGAAGATAAATATTATATTTAAATATATTTGCTAACCTAAATTGTGTTGACTGCCTTTGTCGTACTTTGTCGAACCACGTTCAGTACTTAGTCACGCACTAGCGGCAGCAAGGTGATCAAGTTTGTGAGCACGTCCGCCTCGCAATTCCGAGGGTAAGGGCTCGAAGCTAAACTGTTCTGCTTGCTCAGCAGTGTAGTGCGGGCTCCCTCTAGTGGTGCATGTAAAAATAATTTCCTGCTATACACCAACGTTTTCAAAAAAATATAGAAACAGAAAAATGTAGATCTATTTTATAAATAATATACAGTTTATGATGGGTAAAGTTGTTTCGTCCATCCCTGTTGTCTAATTCTATGATGTATTTCCGGCCAGGGGAGCACACATCTTGATCCATTATGCCTTTTGGCACAGTCAAATATCATAACCTTTCTTTAAAACGTCATCAGGTCAAGATGTGATGACTGATGAAAAGGTGCTTCCTTTTGACACCAGCGTCATTGCAACAGAGTCCTCCAAAATGTCAAATTGTTACCCTAATAGCATAATTGTCTAAGATTCATGTTTGAATGTTTAAAAAAAAAATCAAACAAAACAAAAGCAAAAGTCCTGTTGCCTCGATTTAACCTTTGCGGATTACCGTGATCTGAATGACTGATAATCTACAGAGACAAAGAAAAAACACAAATTTAAAAAAGTACATGATTCATGATTTTTTATTGATATGATCGTACATCAAAATGACTTTCAATTATGCTGCTTGACTAACGAAATACTAAAATACGTAAAAATATTAAAACAGACAAATAAAAACATTGAAAACAAACTATATTCAGATATCCATGAATAAAGATACTTTTAATTATACTAATTATAGATAAACAGTGTATAGATATTTATTATGTACACTGGAAAAAAATGATGGTTGAATTTACTCGATTTTATTTTGTCAAATGGTCGCGCAAAATAAAATCATCCATATATATTTCTAAAGGAAATGTATAGTCTTCTTAAAAAAAATCTCGATTCAAATGATTTTATTTCGTGCAACCACTTGCCGAAATAAAATTGAGTAAATTATGCACAGCATTTTTTTCTGTGTATATTTGTAAACTACAAAGAAAGTTAATACTATTAACGAATAAATAAAATGTAGAGAAATATAATTAATGAAATAAGTGTAAATTCTGCATTGTATTTTTATGTGCAAAGACACAATTTAATCATTTGTTCACTCCTGGCAAACTTTTGTGGCGTCTTTTCAATATTTCCTTTTGTTTCGAGTTGTGTCCAAGCCGGTTCAGGTGAACTTCCTGATGAAGCGCAGTTTGAGGTAAGCAATGGCGAGGAAGCACACAATCATGACCCCAAGGGCCACGTGGTTCTGCCAAAAGCCCCAAGTTGAGTATTCCACGCCTTGGTCGTCCAAAAAGTCCTGCCCCCTGCAACTGGGCAAATTCCCAAAACAAAGGACACTCAGGCAAATCTTTGTCACATTCCCCAATTCTCACAATTTTTACACAATTCCACATTTGCCGTGAAAGAAAAAATTGAAACGAATGGAAACTAACAATATAAGATACATCAATTTAAACTCAAGCAAGATGGCGTTTTTTGTTGTTGTTGTTTTTACATTACACTTTACATATTACATTAAATTTCACCATTTCAACCACCGGACTGTTGGAGCCTATATTTTGCCGAAGGACAACCAAAATTAAAAAAGAGCAATGGCGCTACCAGGTGGCCATTTCTTTGTGTACAGGTCAGCACGGGATCTCGTGTGCGCGCAGGCTCATCAACGTGTTCTTTTGATTGAAACAGGTGCGCTTGTTAGATGGACAATTTGGGCCAGGAAACTTTTGCCATCTCGTATATGGGCTACTTTGTTGGAGTTATGACAGCAGTTTTATTTTTGGTGGTTGCGAGGGAAACAATGAAGACATCTGAAAGTAAGTCATACAGTACAACAAACTGGCTACAGTGCATTAGCATTAGCATTAGCATTAGCATAGATTCTTACTCGATGTTGAATGTGGATTTTGTTGTTGCCTCATAGTTAGGAAAGAAAGGCTATTATAAATATTCAGATCATTCAGGACATAATGGATGTAATTTTTCACATTTCCAAATTCAACACATTATTCAGTGTATTTCACATTTCCTGTGACGCAATTACCAAATTAACAGAGACGTTTTACAACCTTGGTAATCCTTCCACATTCTTTGATTGATTCAAGCATTTCAACTTCAAAATATTCCGCTCATTCAGGACATCTTGGGAATTATTAATCCACCATGCAGAATTCCAAGTTGTCCGTTTCTAAATAAATAGACGATAATTGCAATCTGACCCTGTCTATCCCAATTTTTCAACCGGAGTAAAGTTCTGCGTCAGCTATTCGGCATTCATGTGCTATACAATTCCCTAAAATTGCATTCGCCACTTGAGACTTGCCGTTAACATTTTAGCGGTTCTTACATTGTCCCTGGTGGCACGCTGCTGCTGTTGAGTCCGCGGCAGAAGTCCAACCCGTAGAACTCGTTCACCTGCAGAGCCTTGAGACCAGGAAAGAATTTGTGGCGCTTATATGTGCTCGCAGGAGGTCTTCCCCAAAACTTGAATGGAGGCAAGTGGATCTTGGTCGTTTCAAATTTCATCCAAAAGGACTATGAGGTTTTTCTCATATGTCATACCAATGCACTTAAAAGCAAGCAACGCCCCAAAGACAAAATCCAAAGAGACAGTATCAGCAATGTTGTTTATGCCGCGCAGTGTAGTGAGGACATTGGAGAGCCCAAGCGACCCCTTCACAGACTTCACACCGAAAATTTGGAACTGAAGTCTTCTGGCATGATGTTTAAACGTTGCCTCCGTTCAATTTTTGTGGATTAACTCACCCGGATGACTGAGAATCAACAGACACATAAATCGTAGGTGGTGTGCGTGCGTGTGTCTGTCTTACACCGAGACCATAGCGTGGTATGCTCAGGTATTTCAGCCAAGCCAGCCAGCTGACGATGGAAGGGAGATTGACCAGCAGGCCTGCAAAGATCTGAAAGGACACGCCCAGTGTTTTGTCCGTTTGTCCCTTCGCGCGCTTCGGGACTAGTGAAAACAATGGTGTGAGCGTCACCATCATGAAAACGCAGGCGATGGTCATGAAGATGTTGGCGATGGCGACCACTGTCTGGTCAGCAGAGATGGCCAGCGCCATGGCGGTGGCGGTGTACGCCACCAGAGTCACGGTGAACATGAAGAGGAAGAACGCCTCCGCCGTTGGCTTCAGCCCTGCACCCAGTCCATACGCAATTTTGAAAGTGCTATATCCAAAACAGTGGTACTATGACTGATCATTTTTATCCGGGGGAAAAAAAACCCCAAAAACATCAACCAAGCGATGGCTTGTAACTGGAAACCAAGCTACCCCTGCTCTATATTCTGGACATACTGAAACAAAAAAAAAAAAAAGAGTAGCAAAACCCGACATTTTTGTGACGACTGCTGCCCACCAATCATGAAGTAGGCCACACAGCTGAATACGATTGCGGGGATGGTCCTCAGCGTGAGGATGTCGGAGAGGATCTTGCACAGGAAGTAGACGGATACCCGGTAGTAGCCGCTGATGTACTCGTGACTGCGAAGATAGAGAGCGTCACGTGTGCTCGTTTTCATGTGTCCACGCGTTTTTTTTTCTGCTTCAAACGCACATGAAGAGTTTCCTCTCCGCGATGAAGAGCTCGGCCGACGACAAGGAGCTGAAACACTGGTTGACGGTGATGAAGAAGAGGGCGCCGAACCTGGAAGCGTGGCGGCAACGTATACCCGTGACCTTTGTGCTATTCCTTACAGTAATGGGGAGCGTGGAGGAAAAGGTGACGAAAAGAGCCCAGCTAGGACAGAAGCAGACAGAAGAAGAGCATCGGCTAAAGTGAAAGCAAAGCTTTATCGGGAGGTTGCGAAAGCAGCTCTGTTGTTCGGAAACGGTCGCAATGACCTGAAGACATGAGACGGTGCTGGGAGTTGGCTGAGTTGAAGATGCGGAGGTATTTTGGGGAGTGACGACGATGGAAGGGAACAACAATGAGTGTCATCAGAGCAACGGCACAGACAGGAAGGTTTGGAGGCAAAGCTCGAGGCAGCAGACTAAAATGATTTGGAGTGGAGACACTAGATACGATATCGAAGGATACTGGAAACCCAAAGGAAGAGGAAAGGTGTTAAGGCAAGACTTGCCGATAGCTGGAGCTAGAGCATAAGATACAAATGACCGGGGGAGATGGAAGTCGACGATTTCCCGCCGTGATCCCCGGACGCGATTTAGCCCAAAGGAACAGAAGAGAACGTGACCTGTTCTGGATCCCGCTCTGGTCTGCCTGGACGTTGAAGAAAATGGCTCCGACGACCAGAGCCAGGAACAACGTAACTGCGACCTAAACGACAAGCACCTCAGCCGCAGTTCCTCTCTCCTCCACTGGATGTAGCTATTGAGTAGTCTCATGCTAAGGACCGTGTTGGCGTTTGGTTGTGGTTTAGGGCCTCTCACCTGAGCGATGGAGGTCTGCGGGTTGAGCAGGAGGTTGCGGAATGTCCTCTTAAGAACCCAGCGGAACTGCGTCAGGAAGCTGGTATTGTAGGTGATGGTTCTGGAGGGGGTGGAGCTGCTCGCCTTCTTACCTTGGACAATTCTCTCTGGAAGAACGTGAGGTGCTCTTTCTATTCCTGCTTCTTTTTGTCAGTCTTTGCTGTGATGTTTTGTTGTCCCTACCCAACTCCGCTTTGGTCCGCCTGTAGTCGGAGCAATTTCTGTATTCCTCCACCAGTTTGTCCTCGATTCCTTGCCTGGATTTCAACACCGAGCCCAAATCTAGAAGTCGGATTAGAAGCAGTTCGACAAAAGCTGAGCAACAGAACATCATCTCGCAACACACCTTCCCCGTCCACACTGCTGACGGCAATCGCGGCGGAGTCCCCGTTGATGACGTCCAGGAAGAAGTCCGCGGGGTTGTTGTGAGGCTCACAAACGTACCCTGGCAAAGGAAGTGTGAACGAGAGTCCTCAGGAAAGCTACTCGGCTACGAGTGGACAAGAGCGGTGCTCTTCCTACCAATTCCCGAAAAGTAGTCCAGTGCGCTGTTTGCCGGGCCGTGGTACACCTGAGTGAGTAGTTTAACAGTGTAAGAAGTCACTCGAGCGCAATGGTACCCGAGTGGCGGAAGTGACCTGTCTGCCGTTGACCAGCAGGGTGAGGCTGTCAAAAAGCCGGTAGATGGAGTAGCGAGGCTGGTGGATGGACAAGATGATGGTGCGCCCGCTGTTGGCCATCCTGGAGAAGAAAATCAGGTAGCACGACAGGTGTTCTACTGCTGGGATATGACTTACTGTTGTTGATACAGCTGTTGGTGTACCCATTGTTCTCTTGTCCCTCCCCCGGCTGCTCTCCTGTTCCTGTTTTCTCTACCCTCTGAACCTCGAGTAACTAGTCTCTCTCTCCATCTCAATTTTACCGGCACAGAGCGAGCCCGGCTTGTCTTGGAGGTTAAAGTTCGGGTCAGCTACTAAGCCTGGTTTCCTCGCCTCTGTCGGGGTTGAGTTGGTTAGCTAAGTGTGCTCAGTGTGTCAAGTGCCTCGAAATAACTTGTGATTTGGTGCGACGTGAATCAAATTGGCTTGCTCTTTTTGTCGAACACGCCTGCACCTTTTGAGCAGCATCAGCACAGCGTTGGCGGTGCTGGCATCCAATCCGGTAGTGGGCTCATCCAAGAAAAGAACGGGCGGGTTGATGATGAGCTCCATGCCGATGTTGGTGCGCTTCCGTTCGCCCCCGGAGATGCCGCGAATCAGCTGGGTGCCCACCTGCAGCGTGACGGGGCGTTAGAACGCAGGCCGACGCGGGCGCCTCCCCCGTGTGGCCCACCTCACCCGAGAGTCGGCCACGCGGCTCAGTCCGAGCTCCTGGATCAGTTGGACCACTTTCTGCTCCTTGACGGCCTGCGAAACGCTGGATGGGAGACGCAGTGCCGCCGAGAAGCTGAAGTTCTCTCTGACGGTCAGCGTTCCCATCACCACGTCATCCTGTCACCGGAAGCAAAACACTTTTTAAAATTTTTTTTTAAGGATAGCCCCTTGAGTTGAGCGGCCATCTTGTTTTCGTGGCGGCCCGACATTTAACATAACCTGTACAAGCTTATAGCCTTTTTTATCAATTGACTTTGCCTCATATTTTGGATACCGTTGCACAACCTGTTTAACTCATTCACTGCCATTGACGAATTTACTCGTCTTTTCACAGTTCAGCCATTCAATCCCAGGAATTTATTTATCCATCCATCCATTATCGATGCCGCTTATCCTCACATGGGTCGCGGGGCGTGCTGGAGCCTATCCCAGCTGTCTTCGGGCAGTAGGCGGGGGACACCCTGAATCCGTTGCCAGCCAATCGCAGGGCACACAGAGACAAACATCCGCACTCACAATCACACCTAGGGGCAATTTAGAGAGTCCAATCAACTTACCATGCATGTTTTTGGAATGTGGGAGGAAACTGGAGTACCCGGAGAAAACCCACGCAGGCACGGGGAGAACTTGCAAACACCACACAGGGAGGCCGGGGCCGGGATCGAACCCGCGACCTCTGAACTGTGAGGCGGACGTGCTAACCAGTCGACCACCGTGCCGCCGGAACTTATTTGTATTTTTTTCAAATGTTTTCAAACCTTTGGGTAAAAAAGGGTCTGAAAATGTCTGGCAGTGAATGAGTTAAAAACAATGTGTTTTGGGACTGTGTTTGCTTGATTTGGCTGCTACACCTCACGTCTGGAATAGGACCCAGAGGACAGCAACACTGACATCAAGTTTGACATTGAGCCGGAAGGGTGTTTTTAAGATCAACAGAGCTTATCTTCTCGGGGTCTTCCAAGTCTGTAGGACCTTTCAAATTGGAAGCCCTTCTACCAATTTTTGTTGGTTCTGGGAATGAGAAAAAAAAATGTTGCTGTATGTGTCTGAGTGAGTATGCAGAAGTGTATGTTGCCAGGTATTGTTTTAAATTGCTGTGGTAAGGGACTATATGCTTGAAGCATTTGTGGTAGAAAGGTCAGGCGGGCTACTGGAATCAAAATACCAGGCCTGGTGTGTTTGAAAGTTGAAATGGAGTCAAGTTTTTTTTTTTTTTTTAACGTTGTCACTAAAGGTTTATATGCCAACCAGAAGGGCACGAGCCACCTTAAAGCCAACCGGGAAGTGCTGTGTGCCAATGCATCCACTTCAAATGCATTTGAGGATATCTTGGATTAGCCAGTGGTGGGAGAATCTCATACGTAAAGCTGGGGTGTTAAGACTTGCCCCTGAAATTCAATCAATGATTTCATGTTAATGTTTGTATGGCCTTATAGCAAAGCGTCTCACCTGCACCACGTATCCCGACAGACATTTGAAGTTGGGCGGCTGAGGGGCGCCGTCAATGAGGACTTCACCTGACAGACCTGCAGGATCCTTCCTGGCGGCCAAAACATCCAGGAACCTTCAAACCCCCCCCCAAACAAATATGACATCACGTGATGATGATGGACGTTATTTCGTGACTTTTTTTTTTTTTTGATTGATTTATGGCACTCACGATGACTTTCCACTTCCGGTTGCTCCCATAATGGCATTCAGGCCTGGCTTCATGATCCCACTGTGGATGGCAGCACATCTTTGCAAATCTTTCCAAGCCTTTTTGAAGGCGTCAAGCCATGATTTCAAACTAATCTCAGAAAGCGAGCACAGCTGAATGAGCTGTAAGCACGTTTATTGACTTGAACTGGCCTTCACCTTCAGTTTGGATCGGTCAATGATTACATGAGCTGGATAGTAAAACGTCGGAGATACAAACATGCCAGGTGTGGCCTTTGTTCGGACACAATATTAACGACACTTACGTTAGGGGACGGAAAAGCCATGACATTTTTGTCATTTAAAAATGACATACGTGCACGGAATCCGAAAAAGGAAGGACTGACATTTGGTGTGGACTGAACCTTCTCTGCTTCTTTTGGAACAATTCATATGTGTGTTTATTGGTTAAAGCCCAGCTCATTGTTGTGTATTTCGGACAAAGCGCGCTTCCTTCCTGGTCCTCCAGCACGTACACCACTGCTTGCTTCCATGTTCAAAAGAGTTTCTCACTTGAGGTCAATGAGGATATCTTTGGTGGTCTTCTTCTTCGTCCAGCACAAACATCCTCCGGCCTGTGTCACCTTGTAGTGAATGTTGTGGAAGCTGACCGTGGCGCCTTGTTGCGGCGTACACTGAACGCCAAAAAGAACGCAATCGCAGACTTCAACCTTTACTTCTTAAAGTTGCGGCATCGGGATAAGGTACCTGGCTTTTTCCTGCGTCGGTCTGCTGCAGTTCCATCATTCCTTGCTCACACTCCTACAAAATGCACAACAAACATTTTCTGATTTCTTTTGCAATGGTCACAAAATCGACGAGGAAGGCAAAATGCTTTGGAACGAAACCAAATGTTTCGCCGCAAAATGTTGACGGTCATCAATCGGCGTTGGCTTCGAAGTTGGGGCTCTGACCATGCGGGATGGAACACTAATCATTTGCATTTTATGAGTTTAAGTCATCGCCGGTCGTGCATCATATTATAACAGTGTAAAGCAAAACACCCATAATCGCATGTTCTTTGCCATTCCCTATTCGGGATGACTGATCTCCATCCCTGTAGTTCGAGTGTGTGTGGCCTCCAAAAGCCGACATGTCACACCAAGCGCTGAACAATCTGCATCTGACGCAAGCGTGCTGATATCGCAGAGTCCTTGATCGTGGCAGAGGAGTTACCGAGAGCTTTTCAAAGCCTGCTTGATTTGACTGACTTTGACCTCCGGCCTCCTTCCTTTCACTCCACACTCGCGTAAATGCTCATTTTAAAACTTAAAACGCTCATTCCTATTCCCTTTGTAAATGGTAAACGAGAAGGAAACGTATCACTCACCGTGTGCGGCAACAATCAGCCTCTGGCTGTCATCCAAACACAAAGCTCTGCTACACTGCTGCACTGCGCGAGAGATTGCACATATGTGCTGTCCACATCAATGGGAGTTTTTACTGTGGTGCGCAGCCCGCTTTTGTAACTGAAGGTGTGACCCATGTTTCCGATAGATACAGCGTGCAGGTGTCTTGCTCATATTCTACACTTCACTTAAAAAAAATAATTTAAAAAAAGTAACAAAATTTCAATCCATGACACCCTGAGGAATTAAGATAATTCTGATTTCAGTTACAGTAGCAAATGTTGAAACCGGCAATTTTTGCTTCACTTTTTGCTGCGTGTGAAGGTCAGTTTAGTACACAGTGCTCTCGTTTTGGTTCCGAATGTGGACATTCTGCTGTGTCGTTAACATCAGCAACTGCCCCGTTGTTGTATGGTGTTCCACAGGGTTCAGTTTTGGGGCCCCTGCTGTTTTCATTTTATTTGCTGCCCCTGGGTTCCATCTTGAGAAAGTATTTGCTGTCACTGCTTATGCGTACGACTGTCAGATTAATGTTCGCTGAGCACATTTTTTTCAAGAATACCCTGTATGTTATATGCAGGCCCACGAGTTGAAACAAGGCATTCTGATAAATATTGCGTTTGTGGAATAAGAGTTAATCCACCCCTTTTTAGCCATCTCTGGGGGCGGCCATTTTGTCACTTCTGTCGACTAAAAATGACATCACAACTGTTCAGGGCTCAGGTAACGACCAATCGCAGCTGACCTGTTTTCTGAAGCTGAGCCGTGATTGTTCGTTACCTGAGCCCTGAGTAGTGGTGAAGTCATTTTCAGTCAACAGAAGTGACAAAATGACCGCAGCCTGAGATGGCTAAAAAGGGGTGGATTTTGCTGCTTAACTCATATTCCACAAACGCAATATTAGTCAGAATGCCGTGTTTCAACTAGTGGCTCTGCTGGGAACATATTCTTGAAAAAAAATATGTTTGGGTTGATTTCCACTTTACGGCCACTTTTGTCCTGTCTGGAGGAAATCGAGGCCTGGTGGCACTGCATTTTTAAAAATTGAATGAGAAAAAAACGGAAGGTATGGTGTTTGGTCCCAGTGGTCCCATCCATGATCCCACCCTGTTGACTTGGGCACCCAGGTGCCTTATCTAAAGCCAACAATCTCAAACTTGGGTTGTAAATTGGACAGTGCTTTTAAATTGGACGGGCAAGTTGGTGTTGTTGTTAAAACTGCCCTGCGACCCCAGATAAGCGGAAGGAAATGGATGGATGTTTTTTTTGATGATTTTTTTTTTTTTTAATGACAGTTGAGGACGGGAGTCTTCCTCTGCTGGTTACTAGGATACTGTCTGTCATTCACACCTGAGGGGAATGGTTGCTGCTTCTGTCAATGTGTCACTTCCAACTGAAAGTGAAATGCAGGTGCTGGAGTTGTTGTTGCCTAATGATGCCGTTGGTTGGGAATGAATATCCCTCAGGCCTAGTTTGATTTTGAGCCTTTAGTGAATAGCGTTTGACGAATATAATTTCTTGTCGTTAGTATAAATTACCATCCTTTTAATTGTTTTAACTTTTTAAATTGACTGGAAATCAACACCAAATGAAATCTGGATGTTCACTGGTGTCTTGCGATACAAGTTTGATTCGTTCCGTGACCACGCCAGTAACTAAAAACACTTGTCTCAAATCATCTTTCCCCAATGAAATGAATGAAATGCCATTAATCCATTCCAGAACCCCACCACAAAAAACACATTTTTGTTTTTTATTGAAGAAAATAAGCACTCTATAATGTTGTACTTTATAAAAACGTGGAGTATCAACATAAAGAGGATGTGCATCATGATTTCATGCTGCAATCCAATTGGGTTCTGCTCCTTCTGATGTGCCCACCCTGACCACTGGGAGGCAGTACTGTATAATCCAGTCATGCTGACACAAACCAAGAAGAAAAGACTTCTACTACTGCTGCGATTTAGTAGTAGAGCTTAAATAATATATCTGTTGCCAAAAGGGTTGTAAAACTGCAACTATTGAAGTTAACTGTTGATGACAATAGTATTTTCTACTATATATTAGCATTAAGCTAGCAGGGGCTGTTTCTAAGGCAAAGTTGTCCAGTTGTTTAAAATAGTGTTTAGTTTGACAGTATACTTCAACTGGGAGTGACATTAAACTGCTTCTTAAATTGTTCATCATTTGCCAAATTGCTGTTTACTGTGAACTGACTTTATTGCAAATTAAAATTGTCATCCGACTCAATTGGCCAAAAGTCACGATAATGGTAAAGTACATTTTGACAAACAGTAGGCTATCTTATTGCTGGGTTGTTCTGAAATGCCACATAGTTTAATTTGAATTCCATTAAAGCGGAAGTCGACCCAAACATTTTTTTCAAGAATATGTTCCCAGCAGCCCCACAAGTTGAAACACAGCATTCTGATTAATTTTGCTTTTGTGGAATATCAGTTAAGCAGCAAAATGCACTCGTTTTTAGCAACGACGACGACGAATCACGGCTGACATGTTTTCTGATTCTGAGCCGTGATTGGTCGTTGTGAGCAGTTGCGATGTCATTTTCGGTCGACAGAAGACAAAATGGCCGCCCCCCTGAGATGGCTAAAAACGAGTGCATTTTGCTGCTTAACTTATATTCCACAAATGCAAAATTAATCAGAATGCCGTGTTTCAACTAGTTGGCCTGCTGGGAACATATCCTTGAAAAAAATATGTTTGGGTTGACTTCTGCCTTAAGACTCGAATAAATGACTGCTAAGTCATGTTTCTGTACATGGCTTACAAATTCTTCCAACTTATACACACAAGTGTGAATGACATACGTGAACAAGTTTGAAGTGTGTCAACCTGCAGGCCCACTCCAGGCGCCGTCAGCCAATGGTCCGCCGCTGCCGAGATGTCGCCTGACACGACCAGCTGACTAGTTCTTGTTCTGGCGTGCGTAACCGTGTTCACGGAGCGTCTTCTTTATTCGTTGGATAGAAGCCGTCCTTCTGCCCGACGTCGTGGAGCGCGTGAGAGACGTTTGAGGGAAAGGCCTGGCGCCACTACAGCAGCTGAGAAGCAAGCATGTGGGAGGAGAACTTTGACAAGGAGCAGTAAGTCACTTTTCCAGAACTCAAATAAGCATTACCTTGAGATACAAATTTAAATTGTTCAGTGACCACGCTCGGAACATCAAACCCTTGCATCTCGGATCATCTTTCCCAATTGAATTGTATGGAAAACCTCTACATTTTTGTGTTTTTGTTTTGAATAAGGAAAACTAGCCCTCTATAATGGTGTACCTTCAATAATAATTTATTATTATTACCTGATCAAAGCATGGAGTCATAACAATGGAAATGGAATGTCAAGAAGTTAATGCCGCAATCCAATTCCTTGTGCTGCTCCTCCTGATGTGCCCGCCTTGGCCACCGGGAGGCAGTATGATTGTAGACTGTTAATTATCTGCCAAACTGCTGCTTGTTGTAAAGTGAGTTGAGTTCACTGCACTCGCAAGTCAAAGCAAAGAATCAGCCCGACGACGGCTCATATTTCAAGGTGCCAGTTTAAAAGTGTGTGTCGCTTTTCTGTGTGCCTGCATGTGGACCAGCGATGTGGGCCAGAACTTGGACTACTCGCCCGTGTCGTGGCAGGAGTATTTTGAGCAGATGGAGGACGTAAGCGTGGGTCAGGCTGACAGCCGAGACGTCTTCAGGGTTTACAAGGCGGGATGTGAGGGCCCCCTGCTGGTTCTTCTGCATGGAGGAGGACACTCAGCCCTGTCCTGGGCCGTTTTTACAGTGAGTGTGACCCCAGGCCGTTGCAGGAAGCTGAGCGGGTATTTATTCCGTATCCACGTGCTAGCGTGCTCTTCGTCCAACGTTGCCAAATCGTCAGTAAGGAAAGTAGCTATTGGCTGTCCTAAAAGTCGCTAGAAGTCGCTAAATGATGCGATCACCCGATTTGCAAAATTGTACTTTTGACTGTCCAGTTTAGACTGGGCCATGTTAAACTAGAGAGCCGTTCGAGGTTATCTTATGTTACGGAGAAATGCAAACACACACTGAACTGTCCGGACGAGGTGAGTATCTTTAAATGAAGTTACAGTATTTGTTTAGACAAAAAAAAAAAATCACATTTATCCCTTCTTGACTTTAAACCAAGGCGGAGAACAAGGGTTCGCATGCGCGATTCATTTGCAATCTGGACACGGAGGGGTGAACATCTCCTGCTCTGACTGCAGCTGTGGGGGGGGGTGGCGTGGGGACCTGCGAGAGGACTGAGCCGCCTGTGAGTGCTCTGGGACGGGGGAGAGGCCGACGGAAGCACCAGCTGCATGTCGAGAACAATAAGAACGATATGTACTTTCACATCAGAGTCTCTAATAACATCAGAAAAAGTCGCTAGAATTGACGCTTTTTTTTCTTAAACAATCGCTAGAGGGGTCTGAAAACTCGCTAAATATACCGAGACAGTCACACACAAGCAAGACAGTTCTGCGCACTACTACAACAACTGAATTTGATTAATTTATTTGTATGATGACTAAATGGTGCATGGCTCGCCGTAGGACGCGGCATGGACTGATGATCTTTTGTGCGTTGCAGACGGCCATTGCTGCCAGAGTAGGCTGCCAAGTGCTTGCCATGGACCTCAGGGGGCACGGTGAGTCTCACGACATGTCCACGCGTATACCTGCACCTCACATGTATTATGTGTATTGGCATAATGCAAAATCCAATCATATGTATTTACTTGAATAATCCAAGTTTTGAATGGTGGAATTGTAAAAAATATTCACTAGCCTAAGTCTTAATGAAGTGGATTCATTGATTTTTGTCCTTTTGTCAAGGTGACACTCTGGTCCGCCAATCGGACGACTTCTCTACTCAAACCATGTCCAGGTAAGCACCAACGTTATTCTAATATTAATGACAATTAAGGTTGAGGGGGAAAAAAACATTTCCATAAACGTAATAAATACAAAATGAGCGTTTAAAAACAAAAAATTGTTTTTTAAAGAGTCACTGAATCTACACTTCTACATTAAAGCGAAAAATGTCAATTATTTTCATAGTTGTGAATTAATTACAAACATGAGCTTTTGGGCAAAAATCCACCCGTTTTTAACCATCTCAGGGGGCGGCCATTTTGTAACTTCTGTCGACTGAAAATGACATCACAAATGATCAGGGCTCAGGTAAAGACCAATCACGGCACAGCTTGAAAACAGGTCAGCCGTGATTGGTCATTACCTGAGCCCTGAGCAACTGTGATGTCATTTTCAGTCGACAGAAGTGACAAAATGGCTGCCCCCTGAGATGGCTAAAAATGGGTGGATTAACTCTTTGTCCACAAACGCAATAGTAATCAGAATGCCGTGTTTCAACTAATGGGCCTGCATAGGAAATATTCTTGAAAAAAAATATGTTTGGGTTGACTTCCACTTTAAAGTATTCATTCCAGCTCTGCCAGACAGAGCGAGGAAGATCAGTCATTTGTGAATTGTAGTTCACTTACCACTTGTTGCCTAGAAACGACAATCATCGGGCAGCGCCATCATATTGGCAGGCGCTGGCGTTTGCAGCGCGTTGAGACACATATCTATGGCTCCTCCTCCTTTTGTCACAAGCTATGTTACTTAACAAGTGCTCTCCTTTCTCACTTCAAACAGTATGCCAACAAATGGTAGTGTAATGCCCTCGTCGCTTTATTTCCAAGAGCGGAAACGGAACGCACATTCATTCAAGAGCTGCTATCGACTACAACTCCCACCCAGGCAATCCCCACAGACTTACACAGTTAGTTGCAGACTCTGCCTTGAGCCAGCTGTCAAGATCAAATGACTCTTTTGAGTTTTCATCTGAAACCTTCCCTTTTTGTCTTTCATTTTTTGATGACATCACAACCGGCAACCACCAGGCCCGCCCTTATTGGCTCACAATCTGAGTCAGAGATATAAAAATAGTTATCAAAACAAAGTCCATATAGCATGTGTCTTAGGAATGGTTTTGCCGTGTACTTGTACAGTATTGTGATGCTTAGAAGCAGTCGTATACACTTATTCCACTTCAAAGTCTGCGGACTGTTACACACTATCTGTAATTTGTTCATCTCCTAATTCAGAATCAAAATAGCTTTATTGTCATTGTACCACGGGGTGCAATGAAATGGAGCAGACCGAACCTGTCCAAGAGACATAAAACAGGTATATACAGAACGGGAGTCAGCCAGGGCACCTCTTACAGTGCCCTGTTTTCACAGATGAAAAGAAAACATTAGGGTAGGGGGAAAAAAAAAGCAATCCCAGACTGAGCTCCCTCCCGTAAGGAGAGCCCAGTTTAAATTTGGAAGAAAAAAAAAAATCAGCAGACAGCCATACATTAATGCACGACACGCAGCCTAGCACATGTGGAGGTATCTGTGGGGAACATTACAGGCTACGCAGCCATTAGGGCGCCACAACATCCCATTCTGCAGGTGCGCCATAATAGAGGAAGGGGAAGGGGAAGGGGTTGGGCGGAAGCCAACGAAGGCATTGATGGTTGTTAATACATTTAAAAAAATTATTTTGTTGGTTTTATTCACACAATAGATAGTTGCCTTTTTTTAAATTTTGCACCTAACAAGTATCTCCCCAGTTAAAAAAATGAATTCTAAAACGAATAAACATTCAATTAAAATGAAGCATTTTCAAAAGATTAAAACAAACAAGCCCTTTCCAAAACTACGGTCATTAAAACTACCTAAATCTGGGGGGGACTCAAAACGAAACTAAAACTAACTAATTAACTATCAGAGGTGGGCATTCCGTCAGACTGACCGGTCCATCAGTCCGTTACTGACGGATGCCCGTTTTGCTGACGAATGACAAGACACCCTTTTAAAATGACGGACGGATGAATGACGGAAGTGTGTTTTCATTCGTCATTCTAATTGTCACTAACCGCGTCCGTCAGTGACGGTCCCTCAGTGATGGACCATTAGTCCGTCACGGACAGACACTTGTTTTTGGGGGGACCGACTGACGGGCCAACGGACTAACTGACCGACTGACTGACAATTACAATCCAGTTCGTCACGAAAATTGACGGACTGATGAATGACGGACCAGCAAACTGTAGTAAAATGCCCACCCCTGCTAACTATAATAAATAAAAATCCCAAACTATATCAACTTTAGGTAAGTGCATGCTCACAAAACGCACACCGCTAACCAGATGCTAACCCGAGGTGCTACGCTGCTCGCAGCGACGTAGCAAACGTGGTCCGGGCCTGCCATGGCGAGATCCCTCCTCCCGTGGTCCTGATTGGCCACGGCGTTGGCGGCGCCATCGCCGTGCACGTGGCCAGCAACGCGCTGATGCCCACCGCCGTTGGACTTGTGGCCATCGACGTAGTGGAGGGTGAGCCCTTTGATTTATTTGCTTGACGCTATTCACCTTTGTCGCAGAATTGGTTTGTTTGTAGTTGCCATTTTATGCATCTTAAAACCAAAACATTGAAGCAACACTTTTAGATGGATTTCTGTTGTGTGTGTGTGTGTGGCTCGGTCTGAAATATATCCCGGGCTTCTCCGTACGCTCATCGACGATTTGATCATCCGGCAACGGACGTGGCAGGAAGTGCGATGGAAGCACTTCACAGCATACAGAACTTCCTGAAAGGGAGACCCAAGTCCTTCAAGTCTTTGGACCACGCCATCGAGTGGAGGTGAGCCGTCGTTGAACCAATTACGGTTAAAGACGTTGTCTCCATTGAGACCTTTGCCTTTCATTCTCTGTTAGCGTCAAGAGCGGACAAATTCGGAACCTGGAATCTGCCAGAGTGTCGATGGTTGGTCAGATCAAAAGGTTGTTTTTGGTTTTGATCGGTCAGTAGAGTCGCGTGACTCCCGCTGCTGGCTGTACGAAAGCTTGTGGCTGTGTGTCAGATGTGAGGTGGAGGAGGCCGAAGCAATGGAGAGGGCCGGCCCAGCGAGAGACGATGCGGTGGAGGACCGTAACGAGGAGTTCTATGACCGAAGCTACGTCGATGATGAGGAGAGCGCCGCCACGGAGGCCAGTGGCGACGAAGGCCAGGTATGGAGACGGTTCCGTTTGACATGCACTGTTCTGAGAAAAAAAAAAAAAAAAATTGGGTACAATTTCAGTTCTTTTTGCATCTCTTAAGACTTAGTTCCTTCGAAATTGTTTTTTTTTTTAAACACCTTTCTGTTGTATTCACGTTTTGACATCATGAGACAAAGTTGACACTAAGGTGTCAATCCTTTGGCGCACGTGTCTATAGAGTGTCTACAAATGGCGTATAGACCTGTCCAAGTCCGAGAAGTACTGGGACGGCTGGTTTCGGGGAACCTCCAACCTTTTTTTGGCCTGCAACTTGCCCAAACTTCTCCTGTTGGCAGGAATAGACCGGCTGGACCGAGACCTGACCATTGGTCAGATGCAAGGTGAGCCATCCCACCCCCCCCATCCCCATTAATCGACCCAGTTTTAGCCATCTCACGGGGCGGCCATTTTGTCACTTCTGTCCAATCGCCCAATCACGGCTGCTGTTTTCTGAAGCTGAGTCGTGATTGGTCGTTACCTGAGCATTTGTGATGTCATTTTCAGAAGTGACAAAATGGCCACCCCGTGAGATGACTAAAAACGAGTGCATTTCGCTGCTTAACTCAATATTCCGCAAAAGCAATATTAATCAGAATGCCGTGTTTCAACTAGTGGGCCTGCTGGGAACATATTCTTGAAAAAATATGTATGTTTGGGTTGATTTCCTCGTTAAGTACAGGAGCAGCAAAGTATTCGTTCTGTACTTGGTTACTTCCCTCCACTGTTTTGGGGTTCTGTGTGTGTGTGTGTCTGCCTGCAGGTAAATTCATGATGCAGGTGCTGCCGCCCTGTGGTCATGCAGTGCAAGAAGACCAACCAGATAAAGTAAGAAGCCGAAGTTTATCTGAAAAGCAGTAGCTTTCATGTGAATACTGGTCTAAATCAGGGTAGTTTCAATTTTGATATATAGACATTAGCCCATTATTGCATTCAGAACTCCTTTTTTAGCTTGGGTGCATCTTACATGAAAAATTGCCCGTTAAATGAAGGTGGTAATAATGACTGTGTGTAGGTTGCTGACGCCGTGGCAGCGTTCCTCTTGCGACATAAGTTCGCGGAAGCCAGAAGAGAAACAAGGTGAAAAATGAGCCAACAAATATTGGAAAGAAAAATGCTTTTGGTCAGAGTAAAATGAGGACAGACTCATGCCTTTTTCTTATTCTCTCCCCAGTCCAAACTCTCTCCAAACAGCTGAAGTCCACTGGTAAGTCACCTTCCACCTTTTCTCCTAAGTGAAGAATGCAGTGTTCATGTGGAGCCACTTAAATAGCAGCAACTGCACAAACGTCAAACACACTCCATATACACATTGTCTTTCAGAATAGCAAAAAAAGACCCAAACGGAGAGGAAGGATGGATGGATCTGAACGCTTCAAACAACACAAACCATCACTGATGCGGAGCCGCTCAACATCTAGTTATAGGCTATAAACATTAAAATGGACTGTCAATTTGAAAACTAGTGGCCAAAGCTGTTTTTTTTTTTGTTTTTGCTCTCTTTACGGTGGTCAAAATGTTAAAAGAATGAACCTGTCGGCCAAAATCAATAAGAACACGTAAAGGCTTACAACACAACAGAGAGAAGTTTAATCCGAACAGCATTCACAAAAGAAAAGCAGCCATGACAATGCGTCGTCATCACATATTACTGCTAAAAAGCTCTGCACCATGTTCAAGTGCTCAAATAAATGGATAGCAAGGTAAGGTTTGACAACAACAAAAAATTGTTTGCATCTCCCAGCCCCCAACATATTTTGCAGCCACAAATCATCCTGGGAAGTTTATGACCCACCAACACTAAGAAAGAAGAGTGTAAAATGTCATCGCAGTTGGACTTGTAACACTTTCATGTACAAAGAATGGCGTCATGTTTCCACTTGACAATACCAAAGGTGCCAAACTCAATTTGATGCGGCCCACTGAAGCAAATGCAATGTGTCGACTTTTGTTTCTTGCTTGGATTTGTTCTTTTCGTTATGGCAGAATACCTGCAAATTTTAAAGCGGAAGTCGACCCAAACATTTTTTTCAAGAATATGATTAATCCTGCATTTGTGGAATATAAATTAAGCAGCAAAATCAATGATCGACCAATCACGGCTCAGATTCAGAAAACAGGTCGGCCGTGATTGGTCGTCGGGAGCAGTTGTGATGTCATTTTCAGTCGACAGAAGACAAAATGGCCGCCCCCGGACATGGCTAAAAACGAGTGCATTTTGCTGCAAATCAATCAGAAAGCCGTGTTTCAACTAGTGGGCCTGCTGGGAACATATTCTTGAAAAAAAATATGTTTGGGTTGACTTTTTTACGCATTTGATTTTCCCCAAATCCCTTCTTTGAAACCAAATTGGACAGTATGCTCAACTATTTGCTTGCCATTACTTTCCATGACTTCTGATTAGAAATGAATCTCTTCTTAATATACAGTAATATCCACTGCCGCATATAGTAACCGAAACGCAGGGGGCAATATGTAACAATCTGAGGCGATTCCCCATTGAAACCGTAGCTACCATGTGACCTGCGACAAAAAGGAGTTCGACACCCGTTTTCTTTTGGATGCAAGCTGTGCAAGTCATTATTCAACATGGAAAAATGGTGATCTTTAGGACGTCCGTCGCTTTGCGCCGTCCACTATGTACAAGACGCCGCCAGCAGGAGGGTGGGGGGGAGTCGACTCAGTCTTCTTGGCATTACAAAAATAAACATCTCCTCTGGTAGCAAAATAGATGACAATCTGGAGCTCTCGTAGTTACGCGCCGCCTCTCGTCGTCTCTTCGTGGCGCCGGCGGGAACGGTGGAAGAGAAAAATGTCACTAGATCCAAACATTGATTGTCGATAGATGGAACTAATTGTAGAAATGGGTTTGAAATCTCTGCTTGCTTGCCGTACTGACATTTCTTGCCATTTTTTTTTTTTCGGGGACGGAGAATGAACCCTAAAATTGGACACACGGGCATCTAAAAACACTTTAGTCCTGTCAGTCGGAATGCTGCCGGGACCAAGTCGGCACAAATGTTCACCCCGACGCCTCGTGGCGGGATTCCATAGTAGGACAGGAAGTGAGCGGACCAGGTCCTGGAACATTCGGGGGAAGGTAGACGAAGCGGACACGCAGAGGTGGGAGGAAGTCACGTGTGCAAGTCCCGAGTTGCTATGGCAAGAAAAAAAAAACAAATGTCAAATGGCCGCTAAATTTCAAGCAAGTCATGACTCGGGTTAAGCGAGTCAAGTCGGACAGTCTTGCTCAGTCCCAACAGATTTGCACATTAGCCCAAGACGGTCTCCCTCTTGTCTATTACTTTCTTTTCCATTAAACTTGTAACTGACATGACGTAAATCCTTGAATCCTCACATGTCAACAGGCAAGACTTGTCAAGTCAAAGTCGAGCCTTTCACCGGTTTTAGCCAAGCAAGAAGTCAAACTGGCATTCTTAAGACTGACTCGACTCGTGACTGGAGTGAGATTTGCCTTCAGTCTTTTCCTCGTCAATGATTTTGGGTCTCTTTGGATTCACAAAGTCCAGTGTGAATACGCAGAATTTGGGGAGTGGAGATTTGGGACGCTGGGCACGATTGGGGAACAAGCTGACGAGTCAATCGTTTCCATCCCGGAAGAGGAAGACCCCGACCAAAGCCGACCGGGTCTTTGGGGAAACCCGGTGTGGTCGAAGTGCTGGTTGGGATCGGGCCGAACTCAAAGGAGGTCCTCTTCCATGTTGCTCGTTTAATCATTTTTTTTTTTAAATTCACTTATTTAAAATTTTCCTTTAGGTTCCTCTCAGGACTTGTCCCCCATTTGAGACACTTGAACGGATCCCTCCTCATCCGACAGACCCGTTTCCACGGCGATCACCAACGACGCCACAGAGACGCTGCTCGCCATCGGCTGGAGCTCGCCTGCAGCACGCAAGATGGACACGCTCAGCGCCACCACGTGGGAACATTTCCAGTAAATATACACAAAGATCCTGCCACATGTTCAAGTTAACCTGGGAAACTTTTATACAGTGGTGCCTTGCGATGCAAGTTTCGTTAGGTATGAGACTATGCTAGTAACAAAATATTTTGATCTCATATAATTTCCCGATGAAATGCCATTAATCTGTTCCACCCCCCCCAAACAAAAAGTTTTTCAGTAACTATAATATTGTACCTTATAAAAACGTAGCGTAATAAATAGGGATGTAACAAGTAATAGAAAATCCATCCAAAATCCATTTGCCCCGATTAATCGATTCGATTAATCGAAAACCAGGGTTGCTTAAATTCATCTGGAAAGTAATGTCTTGAAAGGCTTTTTTCATTCCAGATGCATAGCACATTTTGAATGTGTAGATCAAATTATGCTTTTGCGCCAAACATCATCGTGTGTTGCGTTTGTGGATGGCTGCAGAACCACACTAGTCCACAGAGACGAGCATGGTGGCAATTGGAGAAGAAAAAAAAAATCAAATCGAAAATTGGGAACTGAAAATCGAAAATCGGATCGAATCGGGGCTTGAGTGAATCGTTACATCCCTAGTAATAACAATTTAAGGTAACCGGGAGGCTGTACTGTAAAATTCAGGCATGCAGAGACAAAGAATAGACGACTTCTACTACCACATCCTTAAGTGACTCAGCAGGTTTCTGTAATATTTGTTACAAAAGTATAATTCCCATGGAAAGTTTTCATCTCGCCACAGAGGCAGACTCACCCGTGTGCGTGTCGGTGGTGGCCGTCACAGGACTGTCCCTCAGGGTGTCGGGCGTGTCGTGGTAGTCCTGCGGGAGTCCCATGCGTCGCACCCCCGGGTCCAGAACCACGGAGGAGCCTCCCTCGCTTAGCGTATCGTCCGCCCCAGAAACCACGGCCTCCAGCGCCAGGGGCCCCGCCCCGCCGCCCAGAGCCAGGTCGTAGTCCAGCGGTAGTTCGTCCAGGCAGTCGGCGTTTAACTGGACACGGGGGAGACGGAACAGACATGACGCCACGTGAAGGTCGAGGAGGCGCTCCCCCGTGTTCGCCACAGTACTCACGGCGATGCCCAGCGCCTTCAGGATGTTCATCTTGCACATGGGACACGTGCGGTGGTCCAGCAGCCATGGGTCCACACAGCTCTTGTGGAACAAATGTCTCCAAGGACACACACAAATGGAGGCAGATTTGTGCTGCTGACTTTCCAGGTACGTTACATTTTGGAAACTTTGACGTGGGGAATTGCATGTAAATGGAAAATTCACTCCCAGCTGAAGTTTACACAGCTAATTACTTGCTGTGTTTTCAAACCAACCAAACGCTCACTATCTTAACGCAATTTTTTTTGAATAAAAACTCACATTGACATGCTAATGGTTAGGTTTGATAGTCACGGTTTTACAACCCTTTAAACAATGGATATCTGGACACAAGTGACGGAACAGCACATGCACAAAGAATATAACGATACTCATAGGCATATATTCTTAATCATCTGTGAAGAACGACTAATACAGAAACGTATTAAGTAGTAAAAGTCTATTCTTCTGTCTGCAGGAATACATTACTGCCTCCCAGTGGCCAAGTTGGGCACACCAGCGGGAGCAGCACGCTGAATTGGATTGCAGCATTAAATCATACAGAACAAACTGTTTACCGGTAACACTTTACATTCTAATTATCTCCGTTTTTTTCCAATTAAAGAATAATTACAGAGTGCTAATTTTCCTAAAACAAAAATTGGGATTTGTGGTAGGGGGTGCAGCTGCAATAGATAAATGGCATTTCCATTCATTCCATTGGGCAACAATGATTTGAGATACAAGTGTTTTGAGTTATCAAGGTGCTACCGTATTTAGTTTGGGAAGGAATTTACAATGGGGAAGTGGGAAATATCCGCCAGGGGTAAAATACCTGCAAGGCAGGATGCGGACCACGTCGTTGGCCTTGTAGCCTTCGATGCACACGGCGCAGTTGTCAAAGTCGCACTCCGTCTCCTGGTCGCCCTTCCTGATGGTGCGCACCTGCAGCTTGCTGATGGCCTTCTTGGCTGCGTCACCGAGGCGGCGCTGGAGAGGAAGGCGGCGGGTTGGGATTATTCCATGCTCCAGTTGAAAGCGGGTATGGGGATCGCTGACTGATGCAAATGTATTGTTTTGGCGTCACTTTGTGGCACATTTAGGTGATTACAGACCTTTTCAGAGTTGAAAGATCTATTTTATATCGTGGACCTAGAACGTTCCCTAAAAAGCCCACTAAAAATTCCTTAGTAAGGAGTTGGGAATGAGTGAATGATTCCAAATGCAGTTGCTACGTCCTATGAAATAATTACTGAGGGATTTTTCGAGGACTTAACATGACTATATCAACATCCCTGTAATGGGGATGAGGGAGCGATTCTACCTGATTGCGGTCTCGCGCGTTGGCATATCGGAACCTTTGGATGTAGTAGAAGACGAGCCAGGCCAGCGAGATGATCATCAGCACGATGAAGGAGATGGACACGAAGACCACCGAGGTCCTGCTCACGTACTTCTGCAAGTTCCTGGTCCCGATGGTGATGGTCATGGTGACGGTCACGTTATGCTCCAGCAGTGACACCACCTCGCGACCTTTGGGCTCCGGGATCATGATGGCCACTACGTCGCCTGTGCCTGAGGAGTAGAGAAGGACGGCTAAAAAGGTTAGAGGGGAAACCCTCGGTGGCAGCTGTGAAATGCAATGCTTGAGGACAAGTCCCGACACTTTTCGCGAGAAATGTTCTTGTTTCTTAGAAAGCTTTATCATCTGCAGATAGCTCAATTATCCGTGCCTGATTTTCTACATGCCACTCGTGGTCGCTTTCCAGGAACTGAACACCACACCGTCCTACATAAAACTACCCCCGAGAATTTTGGCATATCTGGCTTTGAGGTGAAATTTCAGGATGAACCAAAACTGCACTGTAACCTTGACAGATGAAACTGATTTGACCTTCTTTGAACTCTTGAACACACGTCCCAACTGTTCAGCGCTGTTCCCGAACCAGTCCCGAAAGGCTAAATTAACAAAAGCTGTTGGATGTCCACTTGTCTTCCTTTCTGTGACTCTTCCCGTCCCTCAGTTGCAACCCGCCAATGTCATGTTGCCTCCAGTTTGAGGGACTGTTGATCAATTGTTGGGTGTCAT
Source organism: Filicampus tigris (assembly GCF_054856515.1). Taxonomy (NCBI): domain Eukaryota; kingdom Metazoa; phylum Chordata; class Actinopteri; order Syngnathiformes; family Syngnathidae; genus Filicampus; species Filicampus tigris. The sequence continues at coordinate 7,849,303 of NC_141218.1, forward strand.
CTCGATCTGACAACGGTCAAATCAGGTTGCCCCTGGAGATGACCGCGAGCATTGTAGGTTCATCCCGAGATTCCACCCCAAATCACGGCGCTCATCACGAGATACGTAAGAGGGAGAAAGCAAATGAGGGCGCACCCGGATGAGGCATGGTGATGGTGTCGTTGGCGTTGGCCGAGCCCACGTTGAATATGACTACGGCCGAGGCGTTGCGTTCGGCGGCGTGCCGGATCTTGTCCTTGTACGTGCAGTTGCCGCGGGCAATCAGAGCCACCCAGGCCCCGGCGTGGGCCGGTGCCACGAACGGGGTGGCGGGGTCGCAGGCCTGGCGGTCGTGTTGGGAGGCGGGCAGGACTACCACCCCCTTGGCGTCCCTCTTGGGCGAGTGCTCCCCGTAGCGGCCGCACTCGGACTTGTCGGTGCGCAGCGCCTTGGTGGCGGGCTCCACATAGGTGATGTTGACGAAGGCCGTGTACCACTCCTCCCGCTCGGCCACGGTGAAGTCCAGGCACAGCAGGTGGACGAAGCAGAAGGACAGCAGCCACGTCGAGAGGGCCAGGCTGCAGCAGGCAGCCGCCACGGAGCACGGAACCATGACGGGACAGAACACGGGTCCTAGTCCGCCATGGGACCCGGTGCGGAAGCGGTGCTCTTCTGGAGGTCCGTCCGTTTGTCGCTCGCTCGGTCTTCCGTCTTTCTGCTCCCCGATCCCCCGCGGCAGGCTACGTTAACAGCAGTCGCCCGCTAGCCGCCTCCATCTGCAGTAGACAAAAACATCCGTGCGAGGTCGGCGAAACGCAAACAAAGCGGCGGCGGAGGCTGGTCGAGTTGCAATTCAAAAAGCAACACCAGCCGAGAATCGACGATCAGGCGGGGGGCGTTCGGGATTCCCGTTAAATTGTAGACGCCATTTAAGATGCATTGTTTTGACTGGGCCCCAACCTTCTGGTGTCAAGGTAGCGCCTCGCAATGATCGAGGAAGGGTACACCCGGTGGTGGATTGTCAAGACAAAAGCGAGGATGAGATCTGGCGGAAAGCTTCCAATCATCGACTGAGGCATTATAGCAGTGGAATTGATTAAGTGTTGTACCGAAACATTTCGTGTTCATTGGTTGTTTTACTTTGAGTTTGCGCGACCAAAAAAGAAACCTAAAACTTGGGTATTTTATTTTGAAGTATGAATCGTTTGAACATCCGCTTTGAGTCAGCCTTACTCGCGTCGATTTCCAGTCGTCGTGTGGTGCAGTGGCAGTAGCCTACGCCACCCAGCGGTTTGGCATGTGAAACGTTTGACCCAATATCAGCCTCTTGCCCACAGAAAGGAAAGTCTGGACCCTCTTTGACGCGACACGCAGCCACCCACACAGGCCACCCAATCCCCGTTTTGGGGGAAAGTGGTTTGTTTGTTCAGTGTGTGATGATTAACCAACAAACAGCAGGACTGAGGGAGCGTGCATTCAGGCACACATTTAAGAGTAGTCTTTGGGAAACTAAAGACCTGTACATCAGCATTTTGGCAACCAGGGAACCAAAGGAAAAGGAGTGTAGCGGATAATAAGAGTCGCACCATGAGGGTAAGCCTTCCTTTTAAATGTGGAACATTTAATTCCTGAACGTAAAATAATTAATTTAACAAGTTTATTTGACTTTTTATGTAACTGTCTATGATGACTTCATTATTTCACCTTTATTTTGGCGAGCCAGAGCAGCCGCTGCATGTGGGCCTGACACTTGTTTCCTCCTCAGATAAGTGCTGATGTGTGTCCTCACAGTGTGCTTGTGTGACCAGCAGAAGCGAGCACGATGGACAAAAGCAGACGACACAGCAGACTTGGTATGAAAAATGTTTCTTTTTTCAAATTTTTATCATAATGTTGTACCCAATCCTGTCAATCATACACAATATTCAACAATGCCCTTTAGTAGTGGTTGATTTTTAGGCGGACGGCATTGCGACAGTTTGAACAAATATAATTTAAATGTTTATTTTTCCTTTCCTCTCCAGGTGCTGCTTTCTTGAGAGATGCTGCCAGTCTGAAGGGAACATCCGATGAGAACCTTCCAACAGGTCACTTGTTTTTTGCATATACTGTATGCCATATTGCATGTGTTTGTCGAAAGCTCGTGAAAACAGAGCTGTGTAAAAGCCCAAATGACCCCACTAGTAAAGATGTCATGTGAGTCCATTTCAAGCAGTTTATACATTCACCCTCTGAAGTCACTGATTAATCTCAAAGTCTGTCTCAAACCGCTACCAGAACAGGCAACTCAACTTTTTTTTTTTTTTTTTTTTTTTTAAACACACAATTGACAATGAGACAAAATACTACTTGTTTTGTTTTTTGGTGTTAAGTTACTGGACTTCTCAAAATAAACGGCTGATGTCGATGTTTAGGCATCCAGGAAGATTTGGATGACGATCCCTGACTTTTTAGTGCACTTTGTGCTCAGCTCTGCCCGTGCGCCTGGATGTGGTCATGGGTCCTGAGCGTCTTCCTGCACATGAGGAGTTGCAGGAAATGCTGCGAGGGAAACTGCGCACTCAGCAGGCCGACAGCACTGAGCTCAGCGCTCTCATTGAGGTATGTCGCAAAAACACACTTGGAAGCTTCGCACTCAGCTTCTGGAGGTAGTTAGGGGGGGTGAAAAAAAAACCTGAATTGGAATTAGCTCTCTTTGTACCCAAGCAGAAGTACAGAGACTTGTGTTGAAACAAAAACATTTTAGTAAAAGTGGAAGTGCTTATTCAACTCCTTAAGTCAAAGAGTACAGACTGGCATGAACGCAATCAACCAATAAACGAATATGAATCTAAAAAGGAATATTGTGTCAAATAGGAGTTGTCTGCTCACCTGGTCGGCATTGACAGTGAACAGCAAGTGATTTTTGTCACGTTCAAAGCATTCGAGGAAGTGTGGAAGTTCACCACATATTACACGCACGGTAATTTGAGAATATTGTGTACATTTACATTGAGCATAAGTCTTTATCTTCAAATATGTTTTTCATGCAGCTCTCGTATGATATTTACAATAGGTCGGCTGGGTCATTGTATGGAGCATCTATTGTTTGACCAGAAGTTGTGGCTCCTTTCCTTGGAAAACCATCTTGGAATTGAAGTTTCCGCTCCGGAGGACACACTTCATGTCCTCTACATATGTGTCCTCATGCAAGAAGGTACATGTATACAAACAGGATGATAGTCATAAATTTATACAAGCAAATAATGTGTAGATCAGAGAATACTGACTTGTTTGTTGTTTACTGGTCAAATATAATTGCCTATGTAACTAAGGTGACTAATCGAGATTTATATTGTATCGTAAAGATTCATGGTAAATGTCACCACCCTTAAAAATTTAGAGGTATGGTGTGAAATTACATTTAAAAAAAAAACATGCAAATGAAAAGACTCAAGTCAAGGATTTCAAGTCTTGATTCTAGTCTCATTAACTCCTATACCCGAGTCAAGTCGGGTGACTCGGGTCAAGTCGGGTGGCTCGAGTCCGACTCGGGTCAAGTCGGGTGGCTCGAGTCCGACTCGGGTCAAGTCGGCTGCCTCGAGTCCGACTCGGGTCAAGTCGGCTGCCTCGAGTCCGACTCGGGTCAAGTCGGCTGCCTCGAGTCCGGCTCGGGTCAAGTCGGGTGGCTCGAGTCCGGCTCGGGTCAAGTCGGGTGGCTCGAGTCCGGCTCGGGTCAAGTCGGGTGGCTCGAGTCCGGCTCGGGTCAAGTCGGGTGGCTCGAGTCCGGCTCGGGTCAAGTCGGGTGGCTCGAGTCCGGCTCGGGTCAAGTCGGCTGGCTCGAGTCCGGCTCGGGTCAAGTCGGCTGGCTCGAGTCCGGCTCGGGTCAAGTCGGGTGGCTCGAGTCCGGCTCGGGTCAAGTCGGGTGGCTCGAGTCCGGCTCGGGTCAAGTCGGCTGGCTCGAGTCCGGCTCGGGTCAAGTCGGCTGGCTCGAGTCCGGCTCGGGTCAAGTCGGCTGGCTCGAGTCCGGCTCGGGTCAAGTCGGCTGGCTCGAGTCCGGCTCGGGTCAAGTCGGCTGGCTCGAGTCCGGCTCGGGTCAAGTCGGCTGGCTCGAGTCCGGCTCGGGTCAAGTCGGCTGGCTCGAGTCCGGCTCGGGTCAAGTCGGCTGGCTCGAGTCCGGCTCGGGTCAAGTCGGCTGGCTCGAGTCCGGCTCGGGTCAAGTCGGCTGGCTCGAGTCAAGTCGGGTGGCTCGAGTCTGCCTGTGGTGACATTTTATTGAAAAATGAGTGAAATGGTGTCCTCAAGAGTGTTGTGATCTGTGTTGCCAGCGTCACTGTTTGCTCGCTGTACCGCCAGCCAGATGTTTGACAGTTGCACCTCCGGAGCTGACTTGTACCTGGAGCAGGGCGACATCGCGCTCTTCGAGCCTCCCTTCCTTGACTCGGGCTGGACTGTCCTTTGCCTGGCCGACGGGGCCCGAGGCACCGCGCCCAAACCTGCACTGGAGCCCGTGATACCTTTTCATCAGTGAGTCAAAACATTAGGAACACCTAATACAGTGAAGCCCTGTTTATCGCGGGAGATACCGGGTTCCGCTGCTGATAGGTAAAAAAATACGGGAGTGAGACCTTATGAAAAAATCTTTTAAAATAGTTTATTTGTCCTTCCCAGTTGCAGTTTATGTATGAAGTATTAAATGTTGAACACCAAAATGTTCAAGGTCCATTAGATTATTGCAAACGTTGAATGCAAAATACCATAGATGATGCTAACGATATTGGCATATCGTTAGCATCAATGTGATTATTAATCTTCGAACAACTATGACTTTAACAGGCGCACAGCAGCATTACATATAGCAAAAGCGAATGAAACATTGTATATTTAAACGCTAGAATGTCCAACCAAACCACACAGTACAAGATTACTTTTGCTCTTGCTTTTATACTGTGTAAGCTGCATCTACACACAACTACACTGAAAGCGCACAACTCTAAAAAGTAAGACTTGACAGCATGTATACTTTAGAAAGCCGTGACGAAAAGATATAGCGAAATAGCAAGGGCACGCAAGATGAACTGCAGTATGTAGTGTGTATATATATATATATATATATTGTGCGTACAAGATATTTTGCAGGTGGAGCGAATGTATCACACTCTGCAATGATGACGTAATCGGCCGCTGTCTTTCTTGTGACGTGTCCGCAGGTGGTTTCTTAAGTCCTGTGCAGAGAGCATTTTGGTGGGTGATGGGAAACCTGTCCGCGACTTCCCTCTGCACTTTGGTGAGGTGGCAATCCACTGGATTATTGCAACGTTTCCCAACCTTTATCGAGCCAAGGCCCATTCAGTGGTGCCTTGAGATACGAGTGACTCCACTTAAAGAGTTTTTTTTTTTTTTTTTTTAGATATGAGCAGTTCAACCAATTTTCTTTTTTACTTATTTTGTTTCAGCAATCAACAATCAGCTGTTTGGCACGGCAACTCGTAAACAATTCATCAAAGGGAGTCTGAGCTGTTCATTGCCTGTCCCCGTTGAAGTTTACTCTAGAACTAAACTGAATTGTAGGCTATTTGAAGCGACCACGCTGTTTAGTCTTTAGTCCACTAATTTAATGCTCACGCTAGTTAGCTTCTATGCTGTGGTACTTTTAACACTTTAAGAAACTGTTAAAACACAAATGGTTCAGCAAAGACATGTACTCGTTCACTGACAATATAACGGTACTCACATTCATGTTCTTTATCCTCTTCGTAGAATGGCTAATATTAGTGCCGTACTAATGGGTTGAGTCGAGGTGTCAGTTTGTGCTGAAGTAACGATGAGCTCATAGTATCCTTGAAAACGTACTGTCTGTGTAAATTGTGGGCTGCTTTAGTTGAAAACCTTGCTGTTATTCCATTGGCATGCATGGCAACAAGTGGAAAGTGGTTAATTTGACCTTCTGCCATCTAGTGGAAAAGTGTTTAATTGTTCTTCTTATCATTATACGTCGCCATCATAAATAGTGTAAATAAATCGTGATTTTCGGACCAATTAAGTGATATTGCGTAATTTCCCATGGCACACTTGTTGGGAATCACTGTAATGTTGGGACCAAAATAGAACCAGTGGATATCCTGTTTGAATTGTTTTTCTAAGATCATCATCTTGCTATATTCAGCCACAGGCACATGCGTAGCCACCGTGCAATATGATGCAGAAGGTCCAGATGAGCTGAGCGTGTCCCCGGATGATCGCATCATCATCGCGGGCCGACTGGTGTCCTGCCACGGCTGGTTCTTGGGCATGAAGGAGGAAACGAGAGAAGCGGGTCTGGTGCGGACGAGCCAGGTGAAACCCTCGGGTGACACTTACGAGTGAGTGTGTCCGCCGCAACATGAAAACGGAAAACATGCAAAAAAACGGCTTTCAGAAGCAATGACGTGTCGTTTGTTGTCTTATCGCGTGACCAGCTCGGTAAACGCTCTTTTAGACGGAGAAGAAGTCGACTTTTTCACTCTGCGCGAAGACCAGGTCATTAAGGAAACGACCGCCTTGCTCAAGAGCACATCTCAAAGTGATATTGGCCGTAACTACGAACTAGGTAAAAATGTCAAACGTTATTTGTTTGTTGTGCTTACGAGGTTATTTTGGATGGAAATCCATTGTGAAAAGCCCTCCAAATAGTCTGAAAGGAATCTGTCAATGGTAGGGATGTAATGATTCACTCAAGCCCCGATTTGATTTTCAATTACCGATTTTCGATTCGATTTTAAAAAAAACTCGCTACCATGCTGCACGCTAGTGTTTTCCTCCACAAACACAATACACAATGTTTGGTTAAGCGCATAATTTGATCTACACAAAATTTGGTATGCATCTGGAATGGAAAAACATTTATAGACATCATTTTTAGACAAATCTAATCAAATGGATTAATCGATTTGATTATTCGATTAATTGTTTTGAATCGATTTTTACTCGATTTTCGATTAATCGTTACATCCCTAGCGGCGTCCTTGTGAAAGAGATCTGTTAAAATTGCTAACAGGAACTTCGGCTCCATAGTCCGAAAAATGCAAGATCCAAACATGTATTTTTATCGTTCAATCTCAGATGTGTTCAGTTACCAAGACTCCAAGACGAATCGGTCAAGTAAGTCCTTTTTGACTGGTTCTTGCACGGAGTCCCAATCATGAGGGAGATTCTGGTCTCAGCGTTTTGTTTTTCTTTTTGCAAAAGGTCCTTCGGCCCCAGTTGAGCCCAACTTCAAGGAAAACATGGTGCTGCTTCTCGACCGACAGAAGCATTTATCCCCTGAGTATGTTCGCACGAGAACTCAAGAGGATGCGATGGATCCAGTTGAAGGCCAACTGGTGAAAGGTCCTCGTTTCACCGTTCAGCCAGCTGAAGAAAGACAACACACCGAGAACATCACTTTGCTCCTGTCCTTCCTGGAAGGACGAGAATCCAAAGATGAGTTCAGAGCCCTTTACGTACTCACTCCTGAACTTGTGTCCTCCTCCATCTTCTGCGGCCACTCATGCGAGGACGAGTTGATTTCCTTTCTTTCCGTCGCCAGGGAAACCGCCAGGAAGAAGCGACTCTTGTGGTCCCAGACTCGTTTGTGCTTCCTGTTGGGCAAGTTCTGCGCCGCCAAGTCCAAATTCAGCCAGGCCCGCGTTTACTTTGAGGAGGCGCTCGGCGTTCCCCGTGAAACCTTTTCAGACGTCAGGCTGCTGGCGAGCATTTATTCCAACCTGGCTGCCATTTATCTTTTACAGAAGAACACGGAGAGCTTCTTTGGCACGTCCGAGCGACTGGCGGCCTTGTTAACGGGAACGCCGCACTGCCTGGAATGTGTGAAGGAAAGCTCGGTTCTAGAATACGCCCTCAAGAAGGCGGTTCTGTCTCAAAACGCAATGGCTGAAGCCCGAGCTTGCTATCTTCTTGCGATGCACCACCGGACTCATAAAGAGGGGGCGAAAGTTATCCCTTACCTAGAGAGGCTCCTCGTTCTTTGCGCCGGAGCTCAGGGGAAGTCGAGCGTCTCCCCCAGCGGAGGACATCTAACCCTGGGGAGGCTGCATCGGAAAATGGGGCTCCGCCATCTCAGTATTTGCTCAGCCGGAAGCGCCTTGCTGCATCCGTCTGCGACGCTGACCGATGGCCTCGGCAGTTTGCTCCTCGTCTCCGACAACACCATGATGGACAGGGACTCGTTCCCAGCCCACATGGCTCCATATTTGCACCGCTGTCTTTCTTTGACCGATGTTCGAGGAGCGCCATGCCAGGGACAACGTTTAGTTTTGAAGCACCGGCTGGCCCTTTGCCTCTCGCGGCTCTTTTACCAGCACGGGATGCTCGGCCACGCCATCCGACTCATGCGCGCTCTCATGGGCGCTGCCCCGCCCTCCCCCGTGACGGCAGAACAGAAGAGCGCCCTCATCTGGCTGGCGTGGCTCTATATCCACGACCTTCAACCGAGCGCGGGGCTGCAGGTCTTGGACTCGCTCTTGGCCGCCCTGCCGGAGCACTGCACCACGCCGTTGGAAGGTCTGTGGATTTTGATGTTTGGACCTCAATCTTGTTTCTACCTTTATATGGGGGACTCAAGTCACATGACTTGACTCCAGTTAGGCTAAAAGGGGGCAAGTCAACCCAAACATATTTTTTTCAAGAATATGTTCTATGCGGTCCCACTAGTTAAAACAAGGCATTCCGATTAATATTGCGTTTGTGGAATAAGAGTTAATCCACCTGTTTTTAGCCGTCTCGGGGGGCGGCCAATCACGGCTAACTTGTTTTCTGAAGCGGAGCCGTGATTGGTCGTTACCTGAGCCCTGAGCAGTTGCGATGTCATTTTCAGTCAATAGAAGTGACAAAATGGCCGCCCCGTGAGATGGATAAAACGGGTGGATCTTGCTGCTTAATTCATATTCCACAAATTTATCAGAATGCCGCGTTATGACTAGTGGGCCTGCTGGGAACATATTCTCGGAAAAAAATATACATTTGGGTTGAGTTCAACTTGAAGCCGGCAATTTTAGGAATTTGGACTTGCGTGACTAAAACTGATGAAAGCCCCAACTTGACGATGACTTGAGGTTGGACTTGATAAGTGTTGACTCTTTGATTGGCGTCAAGGGCTGGTACTCAACATGCGCGGCGTGGCTCTCCGGTGCACGGGTGACCTTCGCCGGGCGGTAGAAAGCTATCACGCCGCCGTGGACATCTGTCAGGAGTATGAAGACATGTCAAACTGGGCGGTAGCTCTTGCTAACCTTGGTATTCTTTGTACTTATTAGCATCCCGTGATGATATGAGTGGAATTTTACTAAAGGACTCGGTGCTTCCTTCTCCTCACAAAGGCCTGCTGTGTCTCAGGGCCGGAGCGAAAGAACTAGCACAGAAGCACCTGATGGAGTCCGTGCAGCTTTTTTCCGCACTGGATGGAGGGCACGAGGTGACCTTCATCGCCGTGCTGCTGCAGCTCGGACAGCACTGCATGAAGCAGCGGCGGATGCATCACGGGAAAGGCTGCTACGAGTGGGCTTTGCTGCTGGCGATCAAAGCCAACCTCTCCGACTGTAAATCGCCAAACGGCTTACGTTGCGATACCCCAAATCAGACATTCTTCTTATTTCCTACAAACAGTTTGGGATCGTGTCGTGAGAATGTGCGCAGACTACACCATATCACCTCACTGTGGATGTTTGCTAGGCCAGCTAACGGCCGTAAGACGCCTGTGCCACCTTTACGAATGGGAGAGTCCGGACCGGGCCCGGCGTATCATCTACAGCCAGTACCAGGTCCGGCTGCTTCGAGGGACACCCGACCGAGAACGGGAGGGCGACGCGCTGGAAGCCATCAGCCAGCTTTTCCTCTCGCTGGCCACACACAGGTGTCCCATCACATAATGAATGCGGTCATACTTGTAGCATGCGGTTGCTAACTAGTGCGCGGTTTTGCTCTACGGGTAACTTTGACGAGTGTTCCATTGTAGAGGGAAAAAAAGTAGTTAGACAATTGTTCTTCTAGTTTGTTGATTTTTTTTTTTTTTCCCCACTAGTGTATGACATATCCACTCACTAGTAGAACAACTATGTTACTGATGAGGCAAAACTGCGCACTACGTCATCAGTGCGCTGCCAGTACTACTAAAGTGCAAAATGCTAACTTGTGGATTTCTTCCGATCGTTGTTTCGATTGTGACCTGAAACGCGCGCTTGCTTCTTCACCGCCTCAAGGGCCTATCGTGCAGCTCTCGACCACACCAAAAGCAGTCTGGCGATTTTCATCGACCTGGGCCGCAGGGAGAAGGAAGCGTACGGGTGGCTGCAAGCCGGCAAAATCTACCACCTCCTCGGCCAGGTGGAACTGGTGGAACTTTATGTACAGGTGTGTGGATGGTTGATTGATTTTTTTTTTTTTTTTTTTTTTTTTTGTCCGGTCGGATTTCAGCCTTTCTGTGTTGCTATGTCAATCTAATCTGCCAAGTCATCACAATGTGGAGAGAAGGCCGTTGTAACTCCAGCTACGTTAGCAATGGGGCGGTTTGCGAAACTCGCACTTAGTGGATGAGGATACACTTGTCGAAGTGCTTTTGGGTATCTTTAACAAGTGTGAACCCAATCCGATTTCAAACATCAGCATTTTTCTGTCCTCCGATTGGTTGGTCAGAGCAAAACCATAACAGCCAAGTTTGACTAGCACATCTGACGTGATCCGCACACTCTTCATAATCAGCATGCCTGGTAAAATATGATGTATTTCATTTCAATGTTTTTGTCGCGTTAGGATTTAAATATTGATTCTAAATAGCTGCACATTCTGTACATGGCACAGTTGAGTTCTGTTTTTGTTTTCCAGTTCACTTCTCCTTCTGATTTTTCTTTTTCTTGTCTCATGTGGTTGTCAGGTAGCTCAGGATGTCGCTCTGAGGATAGGAGACACTAAATTCATCTTGAAGCTGCTGGAAGCTGCTGGTGATATTTTCTTCAACAGCAGCAAGGACCGAGACAAGGCTATCATCTACTACAGGGTACGTGCCCCCCAAAACTGTTTTTGGACATTCTCTCTCTCCTCCTGGCTCACACGTATTGCTCCATGGGCCTAACATTGGTCCGTGTGGAAAAGTCATCAGAAAAGCCAGTTTTTTTTTTTTTTTGTACATGTACAGTAATGCTTTCATTGCTTCGGCCTGAGGTGTGTTGTGCGCTTGCTGCCGCAGGATCGCGCTCTTCCCATCGCAGCCAGGAGTGGCGCTGTGTCCAGCAGGCTGAGGCTGTGCAACAAGCTGACAGAAGTCATGCTCGATCTCCAACTGTATGGGGAAGCTGTGGAGTTTGCTCACGCCGCTCTGGACATCAGCATCACGCTGGGTAGGAAGTGGCAAGTCCTTACTCTTCTGCTGGATTGACCTCTTACTTTGTGACTACAGAGTTGGCCTGTAGCAAAATTGGACCCTTGGCGCCCTCTGCTTGTCATTTTGATTATTGATCATTTATATACCTACTAGAAATTCATTTCAGCTCTGGCAGTGTTTACATGAACGTGGGAGCATGTTCGTCAACGGGTGGATTGGGGTCAAGTGACACAATTTACTAAATTAGTTTTTACACCAAGATACATCAATTACCTAGCTCCCCAAGTACCACCATTAGGACCAACAGTAAAATACAGAAGTATGGTAGGTTGTTTTAAAAAAAAAAAATCTGCCAGTCAGTTTTATTCCTGAAAAGTATATCGAATATTATTAGAAGCCACTGTAACGTTGTGCACTATTTGAACATTATCTTTGCATTTAAATATAGGAAAATGTACTTTGAAACATAAAAGAAATAAAAATGGTACCTAGACAGTTTCAAGATTGAATGCAAATGTATTGTACTTAAAAGTTAAGTGCAACCTAAGTGTACATGACAAATAGACTACTCTAGTGGATTAATAAAAACCTTTGTGTCTCTGTAACATTATTTGAACTTTTGATTCCGTAATTCGTTCACGTACCACCAGAGGCAGCCTGCATAGCACGAGTGGTAGTCGAGTGCGGGGCACTTTGCATTTGCACAAGGCATAGCGATCGGGCCTGATTTGTTGTTGGATTCGTTTACTGACTGTACGCCAACTGGCGCCTTTCCCTGCAGGAGAGCACCTGAACGAGCGAGTGGCCTACCATCGTCTGGCCTCCTTGTATCATCATTTAGGTCAGTGTGAGCTGGCTGAACACTACTACCTGAAGACCTTGAGCCTCTGCCCGGCCCCTCTGCAGTTCGACGAGGAAGCTCTCTACTACGCCAGGGTCTATCGGACCTTGGGGGACATCCTTTTCTACAATCTGAAGGTACAGGATTTTTGGACACAAAGACGAGGGTTCATTTGTGTCATTGAATAATTGCTTAATTTATTATAAAGGATCTAAATAAAAATACAGTATATTTGTAATTTTGGGGGGGGGGGTATTGTTTAATGCAATAATTATTCATTGTAAATAATAAAATGCAAAATCGTCTAATGAAACCTTTTGCATACATGAATGAAAAATATCTTGCAAAATAATTTCACAAAATTAAAAAAAAAAAAAAATATATATATATATATATATATATATATATATATATATATATATATATATATATATAAAAATATAACTTATTCCATCTTAAATTAGTTGACTATAATGAAAAGGCAAAATAATGTAAATGTTTATACATTAGTCCAGGGGCGGAGCCAGAACGTGGCTGATGGGTGGGCCTGGAAAAATCAGGGTGGGCCTGAATATTTCTCACTGAGCACAATCCTACTGTCCCAACACATCATATATTCAAATAAAATGACAAACTGAATAATATGAAGTTCTGATCTTCTTTAGACAACCTCAATTATGCCGTTCTAAATATTCAATAAAAATAATAATAAAAAAAAAAAATACAACGAAACACAAATTAAAAAATAATTTAATAATTTACCAAAAAATTGTAAAGCATATCTTTTTTCATGAATCTCACTGGGTGGGCAGTGTGTCAACCTGTGCACACCCAGGCCCACCCATAGCTCCGCCCCTGCATTAGTCATTTATTATTGAAATAAACAATTTTAAGTCCATGTGAACTCTGTTCACCTTTGTTCTCTCCAGGACCCTTTTGATGCGGCAGGCTACTACCATTTAGCTCTGGCCGCAGCCATGGATGTGGGAAACAAGAAGTGGCAGCTGGTGCTCTGCACCCGCCTCGCCACCCTCTACCACAACTTCCTCATGGACCGCCAGCTCTCGCTCTTTTTTTACAAGCGATCCCGAGGCCTAGCCGCAGAGCTCAACGTGAGGCGGATGAACACGGCAGCGGACCGTGCCCATGTGGCAGTTTACTAGGTGGCGCCAGGGCACAGTAAGAAATGTCTTTGAGCATCACTGCACTCCTGGATGACGTTTCTGCACACTAATAGAATACCTTCATGTTACTAGCAAAACGAAACTGTGCACTTGTTGACAACTGTGTGCTGTTCGTACTGCTAGTGAACTTACACATTTCCACTTGTTAACATCTCCCACTTCACTAGTAGCACCAAATGTCACCGGTAATTGTGTAATCATGTAATTGTTCAACTAAAGGGATTTTAAATAGAAAAGATTTTATTTATGATTGTATTGTTTCAATTACTGTATTTTGTTTTATGTGCAGCACTCTGTTGGCGCTGTGGTTGTTGCGAACGTGCTACTGTATATAAATAAAGTTGTTTAGAGTTGAGACTAGTATGCCCTAATCGCTCTAATCGTGTGCAGAAATGTCAGACGATAGTGGAAAAAACAGTACAGTGCTAGTAAATAGGGATGTCCCGATCGCATTTTTTTGCACCCGAGTTCGAGTCACCTGATTTTGAAGATCTGCCACGACAGAGTCCCGATCCAGTACTTCGGCAATGTATTGAAGTAGAAAAAAAGAGCGCATCCAGATTATCTTGATTTTACTACTACATTGACAATTTGGTGCATCTGTAGTACATGGGAAAAAAATGATGTAAAATGAAATTGGGCACCACTGTCGCGTAATGTCAGTGCTGAGCCACTGAGGGTCAGTGTAATCTTGTTCCATGGGAGGAATTTGGGCCTGCCAAGCTGCATTATACAGCCCAAATGTTCAATGCACGAAATAAGATAAAAGTGACTAGTGAGATGAATAAAGTCATATTTTGGAAAAATCAATCGCGTCATTTGCAAATGTGAAAGATGCTCATGGTGAATGTGAGCTGCGAGCTGCCAAGGACAATAAAGACGTTTAAACACTTTGATCATTAAGGAAAAACAGTACATTTAGTTTGAATAGGCACTAAAAATATCAGTGTGACTGACCTACGGGATTGTGAGGCTGACATATTTAGAGCATTTACTTATTTTAATAGCGCACTGCAGTATATTTAGCTGCCGCGTGCTCCATGTGTCCTTTTGTGAGTTGTTGTTGTCCAAGGAGGGACATCATTCCATGCCATACGTTGGCCTTGCTGAAGGTTTTTCGCTCTCAAGATTGCTTTTCTACTCACTCAAGCATTGATGAGTCTTTTAAATACTCCTTTATGTGACCTACTCATTCGATCATCAGAGGGTCACAGAGAGAGATGTTTATTCCTGTTGACTTCCACGCAGTCCAACGTCCAAACATTGGACTAATCAAATGTAAGCAAAAGTCACAAATGGCGCATCAGCAAGCACAGGCGGATGAGCCGCCAGTTAGGAGGGAAGGAATGTGCACGCCAGATGCGAGCGGAGGTAAGAAGAAGGCAGCTAGAGATTGATGTTGTGCCCAGTCAGTGTTGCTGCAGTGGCAATTAGATAAGAGGTCTGGATCAGCAGTCGGCGCGCTCAGGCCGCAGTCAGCGCAAGGCTATTAGAGATTAGTCGCTGACATTAACATGGCCACCAAAGCATATGCCGTGCACTGTTGCTACAAGACGAAAGGCGCAATTCACCTGGCTGCGTGTCATATTTGACATGTCACTCAACAACTGGACAACTTTCAGAAGGATGAACATTTGTCCAAGTCAGAAAGAACGTCAAGACAACTAAAGAGGGCTGGGCGTTTATAGAAAAAAAAAAGGAAATTTAGATTGAGCTCTATAAATATAGTATAACTCATTTTACACACATTAGTTACAATATTTGTCTTTGAGTATTGTCATATTAACTAATTCCTACAGCGTTTGTTTATGAATATTTGTTATTAGAAGGAATATCACTCCCGGAAGAAGATGCTAATTTCCTGTTAGCATGCCAATTGGGATTTACGTTGACTTTAGCATTAGCACTGGCGATGCGCAGCTCATGTCTTGGATTTAAAACAACAGTATTTGTACGTTTTTAATGTTGTGTGTTTAGTTTTACAGTAAACTCCAACAGGGTTGTCATGAAACTGTTTCAAGCACACACAGCTGAGGGCAAAATCACGTCACACGTTTACTTAGTAACACTCAGGGTAATTTCAGAGTATTATATGATATTATATTATATTACATTATATTGTATTATGGCTATTACAATGATGAAGTGGAAAGTGTTGTTGGAGTCATGGACGATGAATGCAACAAAAAAAAAAATGTGTACTGCACAAGATTCCCACTACAGTGCCCGAGTGCGCACGTGCGTATGCGCGCGCGTGCGTGTGTTTTAATGTAAACGAAGGAGAAGAGCGAGGCGGGACAGGTTGGCTTGATGGCACTTAAGTTGATTAAAATCTGTCCGCTGCAGTGCCTCGTTCACTCTCCTCTCGCTCGGTCTCTTCCCGACATTGCTGCCTTTGTTGACCAAAGGCGACCGTCAAAGTGTTCTCCTTTCTTACGCTTAAGTCCAGTATCGGTGGCAAACTCAAGACAGATATTTGGTAAAAGTACCTCGGTGGCGATGACCCGCTGTGGCATTGCCTGTAAAGACTATTTTTGAACAATAAAATGTCTTTCTAGTTAACTTGCATAAAAGTGACACCACACTGCAATATTTTTCTGCCTGCTCACTTGAACGTTTACATTGAGCAATGCCTCTGCACCCTACAATCGTCGAATAGTCCAATGCAGGCATCTTTGCACATTATACTCTTATTTTTGCATGAACTAATCTATTACTGCTGAACTCGAATACCCTTTTTGAATTGTCATTATTCAATTGTACATTGCAAGGGCCCCTTCCTTCAGTATATGTCTTTAATTGTCTTTAAATCGCTTTAAAAATACAAATATTTTATTGGTAGCATACATGGAGGGAGACTAGCAAAGTAAGAATTTAATTTCAGAGTGCAGCTGTTGGGTTTTTACTGCACATCTTGAATGTGAAATCTTAGCGACAAAAGGAACTGAAGCTGTTGTGCTAGGACTGTACTCGTGTGAGTTGTCGCGAGACTTGGCGAAGCCTTCGCAATCCCCCTCCCCCCCCCCGCCCCCTTCTCCCTCCAGACTCTCGTGTTGTCGTCCTGCTGCTGCTGTTGCTGCTGCTGGATGTGAGCACGACTCACCGCTGCTCGGAGAAGAAACTGCACCACATTTTGTCCACAACTGTGCATTAGTACGTCCGAGAAAGAAGAAGAGGAAAGAGGAGGCGACGCCTGCTAGCAAGTGATCACTTTCGCTTTGCCGCCCAAGGGAAGCCAGGTAGGTCAGACCCTAAAATAACAGCTTATTTCCATGATTCATGCATTCGTCGTTATTGGAACGATTTGCTTGCCGTGTCCGTCGACGCCAGCGCGAGAGGAGAGGAGCGTTCGATCACAACCTGCGCTGGCCTCGTCCGGTCCGTCCGCTGGCGTTGTCAGCCTACGCGACGTAAAATGACATGATGCCCTTTAAGTTCATCTTTGCAACATCACCCGTAGCCATGGTTACCAGATCAATGCTGATCACAGTTCACAGCTTCACTTTTGCTCGATGACGGAAGAATGCACACGGCGACGACTGCTCCATTTATTTTTTGTACGTTGACTCGGCAAGCAAAAATCACATTCGAGCCCATTTTCTTTGCCCATCGCCTTCTAGAAAAAAAAAAAGACTAACGACAATATGACATTTTCCAAACCTGTTTTGCCCCCTCTCCCCACTTATGTGATTTTCCTTTACAGTATTTCCCCTTACCATTCAACTTTAGAAACAAAAGTTTTTTTGCATCAACTGTGAGGATGTGGGTTCCAATCCTGTGTGGAGTTTGTAAATTGGTTCCATTGCTAAAAACAACTGAAATGAATTTCTGCATTCCCGGAATGAGCAGAATGCTTTTTTTTTTTTACATTTGTTTCTAATAGCGCAAATCAAAGTCGCTAGAAAACAAATCGTCCTCAGCAAGCGACCCGAATGAATCCGTCAAATTGCGAACAGCCGACGTGCGTGTGGCTCATTTGTGCTGCCACTGGCAACACTGAGAGCTTTTCAGTTTTTGCATCAGAGCAGACGTTTGACTTTTCATAACCTCATCATATCAGACTGAGTATAGTATAGCGGTGCAACAATGTTTCAATTAACAATTAATAAATTAATAAGCAACTTTTTGGTTATCAAATTAATTGATTATTATTTTGATAATCGAGTCATCGTTTAAGACCTTGCTCAGTCTCTCAACAGTAAATATCCTCTGATTTCTGTAGTTGTCCATTAAAGCGGACTGATAATCTTTGTGCTTTTTCAAAACAATGCATTTGTAAAGATCTGCTTTGACTTTGGAAAACAGTGATCCACAATTTTGCCCATTTTCTGATGTATGCCAGGGACCAAACTCCATCATATTCAATTTGTTAGAGGATTTCCTGTACTGTCAATTTAAAATAATGTCAGTTTTTTCAATAAATTGTTTAAAATACATTTTAAAAAATCAGTTTAATCGAACAAATAATTGACAGATTAATCAATATTAAAATACCCATTAGTTGCACCCCTAATTAAGTGTCATTTTTTTGCATTGTGCTGTTCGTGTGTTTATGTTTATGCACCGGTGCTGTTGCCAGATGGAAAATTCCCCCGCTGCCAGTCAAGCCGCTGCGCAACACTGGAATAAGCCGGCGGCTTACAGGCTTGTTGACGCTTTGAAGCATCCACCAAAACGCGCATCCAAACCAAAATCATTCCATTGTCGACAATGGAATCATTTCAAGTCAATTTGTTGATCTGAAGATAATTGCGATGATCAGTCAGTCATTCGCAGTAAGGAGACGTATGCGTTATTTGCACCACATCCAGTTTGAAACTGCAAAGGTACCTAATGAAATGTCCATTGATGAGTGTCACTCCGTTCATTCAAAGAGTGTTTTCCATGATGGGATTTGGAAACATATGACAAGCCCTCCGCCCCTCCCTCTTGCCACCGTCTCTGCCTGTAAATTCAATCCTCCTGTGAACTTCATACACAAATTCCTCGGTCTAATTTGAGAAGTGACACACTTTCTTTCCACTCGGTGGCCCCCCTCCCCGACACACGCACCCTCCTCTTTCCAACACTTCCGTAGAGAAACGCATCCCATCCAAAATGTTTACATTGTACTGGAATGGTTCTGTCCACATCCAAACATCAGGGCGGAAACAACCCCCGCCACCCCCCCACCCTACCCACTAGCTTCCAGCGGCCTTTCTTTGGGGGTCAGTCATAAATAATTAGTGAGAAAGAAAGAAAGCAAACATTGCTGATACTTTCAAGGAAGTTCCCAGAGCATGGGTTAAATACGTCTTGAGTTTTGGCGGTCGAATGTGACGCACAAATGCATTGTGGGCAGACAGGTGCCTTAAAACAAACGTTGTTCACTTTCAGGCCTGAGGCTCTCCATGTTGATTTTGGGTTCCACCTACTCAGTTGTGGATGCGCGTTCTATAGAGCCTTCGTTCATTTCTCCTCCTTCTACTCGGGTACTGTACCGCGTATCTATAAAAAGATGATCCAGCTGCCGCTCGTGTCCTCGCCGGGGCTGCTAAGACTGGATCCCTCGGTCGTGCCGCAAACAATGTCGCTCGGTCACTCTTGTATTGAAGCCGCCATGTCAACATCCGACGGGGGAGGAAACCACTTTGCTTATTGGCGAAACAAATCAACCGGCGGAAGGCGAGCCTCCACTTGAGTTGCGGTGTCAATGTGCCACAATACACAGATGTCTACCACCTGTCTGCTTCCAGGCGGCTATTTATGTTTTGCGATGTATGGTTGTCATAGTGACAAAATTAGCATTCGGGCCAACTGTGTGCGCGTGTGTAGGGTATCGCCACTATTTTGGAACATTCCCGCTCTGTTGTATAGGAGATCTATTTTGGCCTTGTCGCCAGCTTGCACACTCACCCAAATATTGCTTTTGACAACAATAACCGCAAATGACGACACACGAGCAAGCTCAGCGGTTTCGCTAGTATTTACTGCTATGCATTCAAATGTCACTTCAAAAGCTTCGTAACATTTGTTCCAAACTCTTGTTTGTAAACAAGAGTGGTTTGTGAACAGTAGACAGTAGAATTTGACCTCCTTTGTCCTTGTTTTTGCCCTCATATCGTCTTAGTTATACCGCCTCCTACCTAAGCCTCAAGTTTATGTTCCACGTGGTTACCTTGACGATGCTTCCGGATGTCCTTGCTTTTATGTCCTCATCTGATTTATTCTTCCACTTTGGATCTGTTCTTCATCGCTCCGGTAATCCAATTATCTCGTCGTCTCCTGTGTCCGTACGTCTGCAGGTCTGAGGGGAAACAGAGCTGCGAGTCATCCCCCCCACCCCACCCCCCGCCCTCGGTGTTTGGCGTCTCGGTCGCCGTCATGCAGACCGCCGTCCTTCTCTTGACCCCGCTCATCCTCTTCTCCCTCCTGGTTCCGAGCGCATCCTCCCAGAGCGAGGCGGACCTCACCGTCGTGACGCAAGCGGGCCGGGTCCGCGGCATTCACATGCCCGTGCTGGAGCGGGGCCACGTCACGGCCTTCCTGGGCATCCCCTTCGCCGAGCCGCCCGTGGGGAAGGGGCGTTTCCGCCCGGCCGAGCCCAAACGTCACTGGTCGGGCGTGTTGGACGCCTATCACTATCCCTACGCCTGCTACCAGTTTGTGGACACCACCTTCCCCGGTTTCACGGGCAGCGAGATGTGGAACCCCAACAGGGAGATGAGTGAGGACTGCCTCTACCTCAATGTGTGGGTGCCGCCATCACCCAGACCTCACAATCTCACGGTCATGGTGTGGATCTACGGCGGAGGTACGGTTCCTGCGACACATGCGGGTTATGGTTCACATTATTGGTGGAAAACATAAAAGTCTTGGTGTCTTGGCCTTGGCTTTTTTTTTTCAAAGGAACACTGTGTCATATGTCAGTTTTTGTTGATTATGGCGGCACCAAGCGGACAAAAGCGGTAGTGTTTTGACAAAAATCAACCACATTTCCCATGCGTGCCAGCGCAAAGTGTCGCGAAATCCTGAGCCGTCCTTATAGCGAAAGGAGGAAGTGAGTATGCCATAAAGCAATTCAGGACATTTGTATTTTTTTCTGTGCCAGGGTTGATCCCATCCTCCTCAAAGTTGCTTTGTGCCAGTAAAAACGATACAGGTCCCCTCAGGGCATGAAGTCCCATTCAACTACTGTACTTGTAAGTCAATGTTTCATTAAAAGAGTTGCGGAATTTTTTTTATTAAGGTCGATTTCTTGCCCAGTGCTGCTTTAACATCACAAAAACCGGTATTTGAACAGGGGTGTGTAGACTTTTGATATCCGCCGTGTGAGACTTGCCTGACGATAATTTGTGACTGTCGACATTTTCCGTCATTATAGTTGGCCAAAGGTTTTTTGTTTTTGCAGGATTCTACAGCGGATCTTCATCCTTGGACGTGTACGATGGCCGTTACCTGGCTTACGCGGAGACGGTCATCGTGGTGTCCATGAACTACCGCATTGGCGCTTTCGGTTTCCTGGCTCTGGACGGCTCGTCGGAGGCCCCCGGCAACGTGGGGCTGCTGGACCAGAGGATGGCCTTGCAGTGGGTCCAAGACAACATCCACTCCTTCGGCGGGAACCCCAAGCAGGTTCTTTTCACCTCCGCACGCCCGATTGGACGTCGGCTCGCTGTGATGAGTGGCTCGGGCTTGTTTGTCTGCTTGAAAAAAAAGGTGACCATCTTCGGGGAGAGTGCCGGCGGCGCCTCGGTGGGATTCCACCTCTTGTCTCCGGACAGCCGGCCTGTTTTCACCAGGGCCATCCTCCAGAGCGGGGTCCCCAACACTCCCTGGGCCACCGTCAGCCCGGCCGAGGCCCGCCGACGGGCCACGCAGCTGGCCAAACTGGTGGGCTGCAACTGGGGGAACGACACCGAGCTGGTCGACTGTCTACGCACTAAAACGCCGCAGGAGCTCATTGACCAGGAGTTTCAGGTAATGACCGTCACGTCCGGTGACGCGTTGCTCCAAAATGTGCCCGTTTTCCAGTAACGTCTAATCTAACGCGTTATTTTTTTATTTTTTATTTTTCCAGTCAAGTAATCTTCAAATACCACAAAACGTTGCTTCGTAGAATATATTTAATTCTATTTTACAGGTGACATCAATATTTCAAGGAGTTGCACTTTTCGCCACCAAAGGCGGTTACAGTTAACTGCCTCCAGGTTACAGCAGTGAGAAAGAATTGATTTAAATAAACAACACAAAACCTCTCAGACACAGTGCCTCCATCACACACGAATTGTGCATTCAACAAAACTAATGGTTGATGAATAATAAAATACAGGAGGACACCACGTTCCTAACACCATAGCGCTCAATAAAGGCAGTCCTCAAATAACTGTACATTATGGAACATGCAAGTAAAACGCTGGAATTTAGTGTGAACATAGCGAGGCATTGTGAGAGACTTCAACTTCACATTCTTGTCTGAGGGAGTGACACCGTGTATGCACGGTGTCAGTTTTTTTTTAAAGAGGAAGGAGGGAGTTTCGCATTGTCAAACTGGAAATAGTCGCTATTTTGAGTCGGTGTCAGCTAAAAACAGAAATATGAAGGTTTGGTGCACACTTTGTGCTGTCGACATAGTGTTATCTAGCTTCAATAACAGTATGTAAAAAAAAAAAAAAACATGGGTCATAGCGCAGTATGCGTTCAAGCTTAAAGCGAAAGTCCCACCAGATTGTGTGATTGCAAGAGGTCCCCAAATTTGATTGTTATATAAACAATGGACATTACAAATGTCGAGTTTTGCCGGCATTAATACATGAATTGTTAAATATGTCAAGTAAAAAAAGAATGGCTTAATTTTATATTTTATTGAAAAAAAAACTTAAGCGAAGTCTAGAAAGACTGTCTTTTTATATATATTAAAAGAAAAACAAGTATACCATTTATGTTAAGTGAAACCCAGAAAAGACACTTTTTCAAAAAATAAAAATAACTCTGGTAAGTCAAAACCAAAACAAACTATTATGTCACTGTTAAAAAACTCACATGGCAAAACCGGGTGACATTTTTATGTTACGCAAGGTTGTCGGTATATGCTGAATGTAACTTGTAATCTTAGTTACTTTTAAAATGACGTAATCAGCTAAGTAACTACACTACTTATTAAAGCACGTAATCACGTAAAGTAACGGCGTTACATTTTCAAGGTCACTGGCAACGCTAGTCACGTCACACTCTTTTGCCTCCTCCGAACTGTAAAGACTTGAAATGTCTTGAAACACGGGGGTGTGTGTCGCCTTTCGGTCATCGTGCACCTCAACTCGGGCTTACCTAGACTCGTGCGCCCTTTTTTGCAACAGCGGAGTTTGAGCCACACGGGGGTCCGACATCAGTGGTGGTGTCGGACCACCACCCCCTTACAGACGCGGGCCACTACAAATTTCAGAAATAAATATAATAAAACCAAGGCATTCGTGCTCTTTACCCTCTTCAGCTATTCAATCAAGCATTTTTATAGCGCTGCGCACCTTTTTTACGCATGTCGATCTTGTCTGTCAAGCACGTTTGTGCCATCTTCCGAGCAGGTCCTCCCGTGGATGTCCATCTTTCGCTTTTCGTTCGTCCCCGTGGTGGACGGCGACTTTGTGCCCGACACGCCGGAGGCCATGCTCAACGCGGGCAACTTTAAGGACACTCAGGTCCTACTCGGGGTCAACCAGGACGAGGGCACCTACTTCCTGCTGTACGGCGCGCCCGGCTTCAGCAAGGACAACGACAGCCTCATCTCCAGGGGGGACTTCCTGGAAGGTGAGGCTCTCCCGGGATAGGCACGCTGCCGGACGTCCGTTTCGACGTTAGGGTTAGCCGCTGAACGTTGGCCTCTCCCCGCAAGGTGCCAAGCTGAGCGTGCCGCACGCTAACGACATCGGCCTGGAGGCGGTGGTGCTGCAGTACACTGACTGGATGGACGAGAACAACGGCGCCAAGAACCGCGATGCCTTGGATGACATCGTGGGCGATCACAACGTCATCTGCCCTCTAGCTTTCTTTGCTCGCGCCTTTGCTCAGCACAACGCTCTCAAGTCCAATGCGGGTGCGCTTAAACCCCGTTTCATTTGACCTTCCCGCAAACTGGCTTAGTCATGCATTCTTTCCTGGAACTACTTGCTGGAACGCTCGCCTCAGGCCAAACGCTTGTCTAATATTAAAATATTGCTTTTGCACCATCTTGTGGCATCCTGGCGAAAGGCAGGAGGGTTTTGGTGTCCCTCGGAGGGCCGTTACGACTGCAAACTCATATAAATGTATGATTGGCTTATATTAACACATATACACGACAAATTGATTGCTAATTGGTTTTGAAATCAAAATCCCCCCACAAAATCTGGGGAAACAGTACTATAGAGTTACACGTCAATCTCTCTTTCGTCCACAATTCCAAGTTTTTTTTTCTCATCCTACGCTCTCCTATCAGGGGTCTTTCTCTACCTGTTCGACCACCGAGCATCCAACCTGCCCTGGCCCGAGTGGATGGGCGTCATCCACGGTTACGAGATTGAGTTTGTCTTCGGCCTTCCCCTGGAGAAGAGATTCAACTACACCCAGGAGGAGGAGAAGCTGAGTCGCCGCACCATGAGATACTGGGCCAACTTTGCGCGATCCGGGTGAGATTAACTGCAATCTGTTATCGGGTTGATTGGATCCGCCGGTCACCGTCCCGTCCCGTCCCGTCCCGTCCCTCTTGTTGGTGCTTAGCAACCCCAACGTGAACGTGGACGGCACGGTGGAGAGCAGGAAGCGCTGGCCTCAGTTCACCGTCGCCGAGCAGAAATATGTGGCGCTCAACACGGAGCCCGTCAAGGTCCACAGGGGTCTGAGGAACCAAATGTGCGCCTTCTGGAACCACTTCCTGCCACGCCTCCTCAACATCACAGGTAAGACCTGCCGAGTAACAATAACAACGGTGGCAGGAAATCGCGATGGGGCTTCAACGAGGGGACGGCCCGTGCGGGCCTCACAGTAGCACCGCTATCACGTCGCAGTTCTACAAAGCCTCGCTACTTGAGACAAAGGCAATTGAACAGCATGCTACTCTTCCTTTTCCTCCCCCAGACAACATCGATGAGGCTGAACGCCAGTGGAAAGTGGAGTTCCACCGCTGGTCCTCCTACATGATGCACTGGAAGAGCCAGTTTGACCATTACAGCAAGCAGGAGCGCTGCACCGATCTCTGAGGTTCCCGGGGGGAGGGGGCGTGGGGGAGGGTATAACCAGGAGGGGGCGCCGGTGGGTTAGAACCACTAGAAAGGCCAGACGGAGCGGTCAAGCTTATTTCCCCCCATAGCCGCTACCGACTTTATTGACAGCAGTACATAAAATGCTCAAACACTGTACATCCCTATTTATTATTTTTGAATGATTCTGATTAATTTATTGACTATTTATATAGATGTATATGTGTGGGTGTGTGTGTGTGTATGTTTTGCGTCTGAAGAAAGTGAATGGCTATGGAGGGAACTTGTGGTGCATGTCCTGACTAGCTCATCATTGCCGTCATCTCACACTGTTTTCTTCTTATTATTATTTTTTTCACCACATCAGGGTTTGCTTATTTTGGTGTCGAAAACAAAACAAAGAATTCCGTCCTTCATCATCAACATAAGCCATCTTGGTCGGGGATCGCTCCCTGTCCGCTATTTTATTGGCCTATATAACGACTCGGGCATTTTGTAGTACTGCTGGAATGTGTAGTGAGTATAAGTTATCCCAGATATGGCGTCCTCAATACATCCCACAATGCATTTTTGAAAAGTAGAGAGCAACAATGTTGATGAGAAAAACAAAAATGTATGCCGTTTTAATCATTTCTGTTTGTTGGATGAGTTGTTGCGTAAAATACGGACGTGCATATAGTGCAAAGTTTGGACATTTTTTTTTTTTGTAAAATGCACTCAGTTTAAAACAATATATAGTGAACCCCACATATTCGCAAATGTATCTATTGCATCTTTTTTGGGGAACCAATCCCCCGTTACAGTATTTGCTGCCTGCTGCCTTGCTTTGGTACCATCTTGAAGCAGAACATTGTTGAAATGAGGGAAGAGCCATCATTTAGTCAGGCCATTGCTTTGTCTAATAGAAGAACATGCTTTGCTGTTTCTTGTGCTAGCTATAGGCAATTACAGTCTTTTTTTTTTTAGTAGATTTCAATTAGCTGTGTGTTGTTGCTGTTTGTGGGGTTCACTGTAGTTGGATTGGGGATTTCACTCACTTTTATTACTGTTGATTTGTTTGTTTGATATTTATTCTGGAAGGTCCACCAGCTGACGTTGATCCCATACGTTGGAATTGTGCAGCAACAATGATGTCATTAATAAGTCCACTATTTTAGAATGCGTCTATGATTAGATAGTTGTGAATGATTTTTGGTCGCAGAGTCAATCATCACTAATCACTTCAAAGGTATTTTTAGTGGAAGAACTATCCAGGTCCACTATATATAAAACCATAGCGATCTAGAAAGTAGGGAATGAAAATAGCCTCTGTGTTTAAGACTGCAACGTTTTTGCAGTTATGCTGACTCGAAAAGGGAATCATTACAGCATGTAGGTGATTCGTTTTCTTCTTTTGGCTGTCAACTTCACCATCCACCTCCCTCCTTCCCGTTATCCGTCATCCCTCTCTTCTCCACGTCCGACCTCCATCCTTGCACTCGCCGCTGCGCCCCTTTCGCCATCTCGCTCTCCGCTTCTCTTTTCTCGTTAGCCTAATGGAGGCTGAGTAATTCACTCGGCGGCGGGATAATGTGACAGAGCGTTGGCTCAGCCTCTGGCCTGCCAGCCAGTGGAGCACGATGAATGGATGGAAGAGGCCAGGGAGGAGGAGGAGGAGGCGGCGGAAGAGGAGGGGTTGGATGTGATGGAAAGATGAAAAGACAGGATAACACCCTTGCATAACACACCACACGAGAGCAACTGACTGGATGTCGCTTAAAGCTTTAACCCTCTGGGCTCTGTGCTGGCCATTTTTGTCCCGACTCATTACTTTCTTTTTTTCTTCAGAAAAACTAGCATTTTTGCTGCATTAGTTTGAGTTCCCAAGCGTGTGGATTTTTGTCGGATTATGTCATTTCCAGCTTCGGCTCTCTAAATACTTGTTTATCCATGATGTACAGTGATGCCTTGAGATATGACTTACGAGTCATCATTCGGATAATTTTTTTTGCGCAAACTTTAGATGCTAGCGCCGTGCAGCACTTTGGCCACTCGTGATCAATTCATCCAAAAAGAGGCTTGAAGCTTTTTAATGTCACAGATGTTGCATATTTGAAACAACCTAACTTTGCCTCCCCTACCTTAGTGCTACCAAACAATGCCAAATGCTACCGACATGCTAACGTTTGTGTAACATTAGCATCAGTTGCAAGTTACGGATATGTGAACGCAAACATTTAGCTATTGTGTTCATCATACGTTCATTTATAAATTTTGGGTATCGTATCTCAAGGCACCACTGTATATCCATAACATACTTTTAACATCAAATTTGACATTTTGGCTCTGTCATGTCCACTTTTGGCCAATTGAAACCCATGAAAATGATGGAATTCATTTTTGGAGGTGTGCTTTGTGCAAAGTAACTGAAATTTGAAGGGTTAAAAATGAAATTGAATGCCTGTTTTATACCAGTGACGGGAACTGGTGTTTAAAACTTGATGCCGCGAAAGGAGAAAAAATGGAACCCGAACTCAGTACTTCGTCTGTGATTACACAAACACACAAAGGACATCACAGGCCCTCTCGGAAATATTGGCAGCAGTTTTGAACTGACATATGATGAATGTGTGTCGGCATGTTGAAGCTCGCATTCGTACCCGCGGACGGGACTCGTGGACGTCAGAGTGAACTCGAAAAGGATGGTTAGCTGATGTCCAAATGCATGCGTGATGATCCTCCCAACTGACGCTCCACTTTTGCCCTCCGATCCCATCCTAGTGCATGTCCTCCAGTATCCCTGAAAATTGCTCCAGACTGTTATTTTCTGTAAAAAGGTTTACTTTTCAAGAATAATACCATCAAAGTGAGAACTATATCTCACCTGTGTGCTAGGTTTGATGTTAGCAATAACAAATACATGATATATTTGATATTTATTTCCAAATGAAGTGAAGGCCAGAAAGTGATCCAACTGTGGTGAGGCTGTTTTCAAAGCAATAGAATTGAAGCGTTAATTACGCATAAGTGTTCCCGCGGCCTCACGGTTCAAGGAGATGACTTGTACGCCGTAAATGTTGAAGGCTTCTGTCGCTTCCTAATATGTCTATGTATATCTTGAATGCTGACTTGTAGCAACAGAAAAATGAATAAAGATATCCGTATGCTTCTGTCCACCTTGACCTCTTGTGACCTGTTATTGGTCCGGTTCACTCCCAAGCAGTCAAGTAAGTGCTTCAGAAACTAACTCCAGTTTTTCAAATCATCAGTATATCAAGACATTTAGTTAGTTTAAGAAACACTCAAATGCTCATATCTTCATTTTATTGCCGCAAACAACATCAAACGCCCAACTATATGAAAATCAGATGAAATCAACTCTACAATCTTAGAGCAGCAATGTCCGGTATCTACCAAATGTTTTTAACACTATGTCTCCAAAATAATTTGATGGAACCTCACTACACTCAACCTCCTTTTTTCCAAATCATACATACATAATAAAAGCATGCTGTCATAGCTTTACACAAAAGTGTCAAAAAAAAAAACTAAACAACAAAATGTTGTTAAAGGGGACATATTAGGCAAAATTTCGTTTAACGTGTTGTAAACTTTGACGGAGCTTTTATTATAAGACAGCGTTGTCAATATTTGTTGAGGGGGGGGGGGAGATAATATCTCCTTTAAGGCACTTGCTGGGCTTTATTGAAGAGCTCTGAAATAAATAAAAAGTGAAATGTGGCTTCCTGTCACTGGACAGCGCACGAGCCGCCGGGCAGGAAATCCTGCACGTACACCGCCACTGCCTTGGTCAGGTAGGTCATGCTCCCAAAGCGCCCGCTGGGGGCGCTGTCGTACAGCAGCTTGCACACTCCGGTGGCCGGGTCTCGCTCCAGCATGTGCTCCTCTGCGCCGAGGTCTCTCTGGAGGGACGAGAGTCAAAGCTGAGCAAGGGTGACGGTTAAGCGAGAACGCAACCTCGGCCTCACCGACCTGATCTTTGCAGAACATGTCATTGGCGAGCTGTACGATCTTCTCGGCGTGGACGATGGAGCCGATGGTGGGGACGTCCACGTCGGATAGCATGGTGAGCACCAAGATGGCCTCCACCAGCAGCTGGCGGTACTCGGGCTGCGGGACGCGGTTCAGAACCGTTTCCACGTGGAGCGAAAACTTGATTTCACCGGGGGTCATCTGGGGATCGTCCACATTCTTTGTATCAGGGGGGTATCCTGCATATTCAATTTCATCCTCCGGCCCCAAAAACTCTGACATCATCGTTGTCATTATTTTGAATTTCTGTTAGTTACACGTCCAAGTTGTCTGAAAACATATTCTGTGAAATCACCGTAACTTGATCATAACGTCACTTTTTCCTCATCTTTCCAGATTTTCTCTAAAACACAGAGCCGACGGTTTTGATCCGCAGTGGCTGGACAAATAGGACATCCTTGGACATCCTGATTTCAGTCTAATAAGATAACAATTTCAAGAACAATAAAATGCAAGTAAATACGTCATGCAAAATTGCTTCAGCTCGTGGGGAAGTACAGGATACACACGTCTAAATTTGAGCCAGGAAAAACCCTGAATTTGAAAGCGACATCTGATGCTTCCGGCTCGACGGACTCACCTCTCTGGTGGTTGAAGACGGAAGGACGTAGCCCTCGATGGACAGGCCATGACACTGGAAGACAACACGGGAGGCGTGAGCCCCTTTCAAGCCGTCCGCTGCACATGTGCAAGTCTTAACCATGAACTTTTAAGCAAGTCGGAAGTTATGGTGGCGGCAAAAATCAAGCAAGCTTCAAACCAGGTCATACAATCTTGGCTCGTGCTCGACTAAGGGCACCCACTCACTTTCTGCAGAATCTTCCACACTTTCTGGTAGAAACCAACGGGGACGCGGTTGAGCGATCCGTCCAGGCGCCTCCTGCGTAGCCACTGCCCGTGTCTCGTATCCTTGGCGACGGAGCCGCTCTCCGGAATGTCAAGCGACTCGATGGAGGGAAGTCTGTACCTCTGAGGCGGAGAAAGCAAGCAAGCGAGCAAGAAAGAAAGGATGAAAGAAAAGAGCCGCCCCCTTGAGCCTCCGCGCCACTGAAAAGTTTTTCCGTAGCAACGTGCAGCTAACGAAGAGACAAAGATTTTTACCCCTGACTCGATGTTGCTGATGTCCAGTGAGTGAGATCGGAGGCTCTGATAAAAAGATGCAGGAAGCACAGTAGAGCCCACAACGCCAATAAGCAAGACACAAACACAGACGGTTGGAGGTGAGACATGCTCACAAAAACCGCCCCCATTCTTGGAACCTTGTGGACGATCAAAACAATGACGGGATCTTCCTTAAAAAGCGTAAACATGTCCTCGCCCAACGAGGTCAGAATGAGCTTTCGCTCTCAAAATGTTCATGCTACCATATATTCCTTCTACCATAATGGCAAGAAGAGCAAAGCGGAGTGGAAGCGGGCATAAAAAAAAAAAAAAAAAAAGGCAAAGGCGGCGGAAGAGGCGGCTGCTGAGCGGTTATCACCTTGCGGGCGGATGTCGTGCTCTGGTCCGGCTGAGAGGGAGGAAACACATTTTAGGGACTCAAAGTTGATGCGTGCGCCACATGGACCAAAGTCTTGGGACACTTCATGAAAGGATGAATTAAGGGACTCTTAAGTAAGTACGAGGAAGGGCGACTTGACAAGAACGCATGACGACTTTTTACTTTGGGTCAGTGGAATGTGTCCCAATACTTTTGCCCATGAAGCGTATCGGTTAGTTTGCGCTCCTCGTACGACTGGTCACCTTGACTGCGTCTGTCAAAGACACTCTGCGATCCGCCTGCAACAAAAACAACAAATGACATGCGTCTACCCATCCTCGGCCATCGGGAGGAAGCGGGAGAAACGAGATCAAGGAATCGCGCTAATTAAACACTTGAATCAGGAACGTTTTTGGAGCAAGTGCAATTATTTCCATGCTGGGAATTAGCCCTTTCTCTGATGCCTCTCCCCATGAAAGACGGTGAATTAGCACCCGAGAGCAACATCATCACCTGACTGGGCCCCCTCAGAGACATCCTGTGCTCCAGCTGTAAAGAAAACAAGTGGCAAGGCTGAAAAGCTGAAACTCAACCGAAGTTATGCGGACACAACGGAATTCTTGTACAACAGTAGATGTGGGACGCTTCGAATCTGTCAAGCAGAGATGGCGCAACACCAGAGCTAGTGGGGGCTTTAGATCAGATAACGATTGTCATTTTTTTAGTGCTGGCAAGCACTTACAATTTTTTAACAAATTAATCGGAGAAAAAAAGCCACAATTAATCGCGATTAATCGCATTTTCAACTACAATTTTCTATGAAGCTTGTCGATTAATCGTATTTTCAACTACAATTTTCTACGAAACTTGTAACAGACATTTACTTGGGTAAGATCTTGGAATTAATGTGGAAAAAAAATGTAAGTAAATTTTGATTGGAAGACAGTTCCAATAGCTTCCTTTGTCTTTGAATACAACTATTTTTACAACAATTTATTTTTGTTATTTTGGATTTCTCCAAGTGAGCAGTCAAACAACTTTTTAAAGTAAAATTCCGTCTTTGAGCCAATGACTCTCCTCTAACTTTGGCTGCAAAGTGAGCAGAGGTCAGGTTCCACAGGAAGTAAATAAAACGGAGTTAATTTTTTAAACGCTTTTTAAGGGTTTATAAA
The DNA here is from genome assembly GCF_054856515.1 of Filicampus tigris. Lineage (NCBI taxonomy): Eukaryota > Metazoa > Chordata > Actinopteri > Syngnathiformes > Syngnathidae > Filicampus > Filicampus tigris. The sequence continues at coordinate 7,880,533 of NC_141218.1, forward strand.
ATAAAAATTAATCTCCTACATTAACGCTTTAACTTTGATAGCACTACTTAATACTAGGGATGTCACAATATCGGCAATATCGCGAGCTTTTTATACATCGCCAACCTCTCCGCAATATCGTGTTGATTATCGTATCGTGAGGTTCACATCGTGATATTATCGTACTGTGACATTCGAATATCGTGACATCCGTACTCAATACATTGGTACCATGGCTCGAGTTGTTCCACAACTGAGAGACGACTGATGAGTCAAGGCACCACTGTAATTGATCGGTCTGTGAGCTGAGGGCCAATGCTAATGGCAAAATGCTAACACCGGCACTGGGGTTTGCTTCCTACCATCTTCATGTCGCTCTTGAGCTTGCTGATTCCCGCCCTCTCGCTCTTGGTGGCGCCCACGTTGCCGAGGTGATGGATGGAGATGGCCGGACTGACTCGGCTGTCCACGTCTCTCACTGCGTGACGGCAAACGCGGCGAAGAGTGAGGCTAACGCGCCGGAGCTGAAGCCGAGGAGACGGGCGCGCTCACCGCTGCGCTCCACGCCAAACTCCTTCCCGCTCAGGATGTGGTGCAGGAGGTTCTTCAGCTCCGAGGGGCTCAGACTCATCAGGCTTTCAGTGGCCTCCTCCCCTGAACGCACACGCAGTCATGGAAGGCCTCATATTTGATGAACAATTGGGGCTACTACGGTACTTTATTTGAATGTTGATCCTTTTGGGTGCTACTAGGAGAGCTAAGATTTTGATTCATTTTTTTTGTAGGTGAAACTTGGTGTAAAAAGCTTGAGAACGACAGTAGGTCAAAATTTAAAGAGAGGTACCGGAGCAGTTGAGCGACTGGGCCAGCTCAGTGGCCATGACCTGGATGATGAGCCCGATGCGGAGACGAAACATCTCGCTGAACAGGTTAGGCTGCGTCCTGATGCTCATGGCCAGGTACACCATGATCTCCTGAGGGGAAAGAGGCCCATAGTGAACGGGAGTGGGGGATGGGGATTGGGGTCTGCTGTGAACTCACCTGGGTGAGAATGGCCACGCTGATGTTGTTGTCGCTGGCCTCGTCAATGATGGACGCCAGCTGGTCCAGGGGGATGGGGGCTGTGATGGTCTTCTCTCGGGGCTCCGGGGGCAGACCCACCGTCAGGTGCTTCTGGTGGGCCAGCAAATCGGAGCAGGCCTGGGGGGGGGGGGGGTTGACTTCCCTTTTAAATTGGCTATTTGTATAAAATCTCGTTTTGTAGTCAGGCCAAAGCAATAAAATATTACTTGTTGTGCCAGTGACCTATGTAACTGAGTTGAGGAGTTTCACCAAAAAGAAGGTACGATACTTTGATTGCTTGCAAAACAGCTGTCAGTCTTTGCGGGAATCCCACCCCCAATGCGTACCGAGTCCAGCTCCTCCACCTTCTTCCTCAGCATGCCGGAGATCATCCTGATCAGCCCCCAGTGCTTGAGCTCGCCGGCCTTCTCGTACAGCTCGCCGAGCAGCGACCGCACCGTCGGGCCTTTGCCGTGCAGACCGGTGTCCCAGTCCATGCCCCTGTGTCGATTACAAGGACCCGATGAGTGCGTCTGTGACACGTACGCAGGAAAACGCCAATACGGCGCCGTCTTGACTTCTAAAATCATTTTTTTCTAATGGATGTCAATGAACGAAGTCTAGATCAGCCAAATTTGGAATATGCCTTTTTAAAGAAAAATAGCGCAACGCCGTACTGAATACGAATACAGCGTTCTCTCTGTTTTTGCGGGTCATACATTCCATGATCCCCGCGATAGGTTGATTTTTTTTTTTTTTCTGTTTTACAGCTCTATGAAGCTATTATGACCATACCCGGGATTGTACCTTTGGCAAGAATGCAATGTGGGATTCTGGTTAAGGTAAGCCATTTTAAACTAAAAGAACCACTTTATTTAACGTAGTTATTAAGCAGACATTTCGTCGTCCTCGTGTGCCGAACTCGAAAAATCTGTGAATTTTACGAGTGCACGCAAGTCAAGGCAGCGCAGTTTGAGGCAAAGCTCACTTGTCCTTATAGAGGATGTAGAGGATGTCAGCTTGGTCCTGCAGATTTTGCATGTCTTTCAGGAGGCGCGCCAGAGCGTGGTAATCCACGGCTCCGCTGGCATCCCGCGGCACACTGCTCTCAGGCGTCACCGTCACTTTCGGAACCTGAAACATCCCAAACCAAACGTTTCCAGACCTTCATGGAGCCAAAGCGCCCATTTGACATGAGAACGACCTCAGATCAAGTAAGTGAAATTGGATTTCTTCCATCAAACTAGTAGGTGGAATTTGCGATTTGTATTCGTTGAGCTCAAGCAAAGACTCACCTGACTGTCTGGCGTTGCGGAAGAGTCCGGAAGGTTCAGGTTGAGGGACGGCTGATGTGAGCGGAACAGCTTATTGGGCAGGTACATGTTGACCTCTAGAAAGTAGGCGAAAGGGGGAATGGTGGTCTCCTCTAAAGCGGCTCCACATGACAAGCTGTGCGGCTGGCCCACCTTGCACGTTGAGGCCCTGGGCCTTGTTCATCAGGCTCACCATCTCTTTGGTTTTGGTGGCGGCCGCCTTAAACTTGCCCAGCCCTCCCACCTGCACTTTAGGGGTTTTGGGGGTCGCGTGGGCTAAGAGTTGATCCAGGTACTGAGCCAGGTCATCAGCCTCTGTGGGAGTGAGGAGGCATTGTTGACATGGGTGCTGTAGCTTGTCGGTTTTTAAAAAAAAATTTTTTTTTACTCAAGTTCCTATCAGCTGTCGCCAATCCAGTGTTAACGCCGAAGCACTACCACAATGGCGGCATCCGAGACAAACAAGCAATCGCACTCACATTTACACCAAGGGATATTTTTTCAATGGAGCTAACATGCATGTTTTTGAACCGAGGGAGGAAAAAAAAAAACACGCAAGCAACTCCACACAGAAAGTCGGCAAGCTGGATTCAAACCCGGAACCTCAAATTTGTCAAGCATACGTGCAAAACACTTGACGAGGGTTTCTCAAACTTTTTGGATCAAGGGAACATTTTCTTCCCCCCCAAGGACCCCTTTTTAATCAAAACCCCAATTAAACATAACTACCACGTGTACCCTATAAATGCCATGGGAATTAAAACGTTGCCTGTTTTCATTTGCCAAATTGTCTATATTCTCAGAAAAAATGTGCCTCAATAAATTAGGGTTGAATATGCCTTTTGTTCAGCAAAAACGACTTTGGGGATTGAAGTGATATACATCACCTTGTATTCAAATCTTTGTCAGAGGGGAGAAGTAATTGATTAAGTTTGTTTGATTGGTGCACCAGTCCCCATATATAAGCGCCCATTTTTTCCCCAAATGATACCTTTTTTTTTTTTTTTTTTTAAACAAATATCGCCGCACAAACCCCAGTTCGAGAACCCCTGGACTAGCCAACCATGAAAGCAGAGCAATGCAAAGGCCCCTTGTGTTTGCTGCCATGAAGAGTAAGTCCTTTTGAGGCGGAGAGAGGGGATGGGGGTCAGGATACTGTTTGATTGATCTATTTGGAGTGATGAAAAAGGACCGGAAGAAGCGGAAGGAATCCGGTCGAAGGTCAGGGAGGCGACCCGTCATCCATTCATCCTCTGTCTCCTCTGCTGTTTGCTTACCGTCGTCACAGCCCAACTCATGCACGATTCCCTCGCCGTCAGCATCAGCAAACTCGTCCTCAGCACGGCTGCCCGTGCTGCCCGAGGCCTTACCATCCAAGAAGCTGAGGTGAGCGAAACACGAAGTGGTCAAGAATTCCGACAGCTTTCCCGTCTGGATCCTGGAGAGGGCAGAGGAGGAGGAGAGTCACAATGTTTCATATACAGCAGGGGAGATGAACCCGGCGTGGCCGCAGCTTTACCTTGCTCCGCCGTAGTAGCCGTCCTGTAGTTTCTTCAGGGTGGCCAGTACAGCTGGATCCAGGTTGCTGTGGTCTTCGGCTGCAACGCGTCGGAGGATCAACCTTAGAACCAATAAGCGCCGTGTAAGAAAACATGCGGCGGCGGCGGCGTGTCACTCACTCAACATCGTCTGAGAGATGGGGAACGTGACGGTGGGTCTTCCCGTCATCCTCCATCTGGACGACAAGTAGGAAATTTCCGTCCTCAGCATCTCCACGATCATTTTGTTGTCCAGGGCCAGGTAGAACTGCTGGTGGTCTAGAAACTGTGGAATGGGGTTATTGTTAAAACCTTTTTAGGAGTTCTCCCCTTCATTTCACTCAGCACAATGTAAACTCAGAACGGAGAGGCACATGTGCAAACCACTAGACCAGACCCCTTCATAATACGGACACCAGTTAAACATAACCCTGATCTAAATGCCACAGTAATTGAAACATGGCCTATTTTTGAAAAATAATGTCGTAGTACGATAATTATGTTGTAGAGGAAAAAAGTTGAAAATAGTCATCATGACATGATGCTATTATAGCCAAAAGTTTAACATTATGCCTTTTATCATGGAAAAGATGCCGTCTTTGTCAAAAAAGGGGTTATATTTCCCCCTAAATGTGCCTGTATTTACAAAAAAAAATTGGACTAAAGGTATATTCCCACAAAAAATAGGCCTTTTGTTTTTTGAGCAAAAAAGGGACTTTATTCTCTGAACCATTTTAAAGCGGAAGTCAACCCAAACATATTTTTTTCAAGAATATGTTCCCAGCAGGCCCACTAGTTGAAACACGACATTCTGATTAATGTTGCGTTTGTGGAATATAAGTTAAGCAGCAAAATATACTCATTTTTAGCCATCTCAGGGGGTGGCCATTTTGTCACACCTGCTCACAAACACCAGTCACGGCTAACCTGTTTTCTGAATCTGAGCCGTGATTGGTCGTTGTGAGCAGTTGTGATGTCATTTTCAGTCGACAGAAGACAAAATGGCCGCCCCCAGAGATGGCTAAAATTGAGTGGATTAGCACTTATTCCACAAACGCAATATTTATCAGAATGTGGTGTTTCAACTAGTAGGCCTACTGGGAAGTATTTTGCTTCATTTCCCACTCACCTGAGGTGTGAAGGAGAAGATGGTGTTCCTGATGATGTAGAACTTGGAGGTTCCCAGCACTCCAATCCTCCTGTAGGGCCGTCCCGTCAAACCCAGTCTGGGGTTCCGACCTGAAGCACAGTTGCATTGAGACACCGACCGCTTTCCCCGTCCTCCTACCGACTTTTGCGGGCGTACCGAGTCGAGCGTAGATGTGGCTGAGCACTCTGGAAGGCTGCACGTGAATGGGATGGATGTCGGCCACCGTCTCCACGTTGATGCCGTGCTTCAGTAGCAGCTGTTTGATCTCCTCCGTCTCGGCCAGGACGGACACTATCGGCACAGAGTGTTACAACACAGCTGTCAAACTCAAGGCTCGGGGGCCAGAACCGAATACATCATTTTGTCTGACCGCTAATACAACCGAACTGTATTTGGGCAGAATTATTTTTTTTGAGAAACACTGACTTCAGTGTCTAGCCAAAGGACTCAGACTCGCGCATACACTCATATGATCACACAAATCAAATACACAACCCTATCTAGCAACACCTTTGTTGGCTTCCCGCCCAAGCCTTCTCCTTTCCATTATTATGGCGCACCTGCAGAATGGGATGTGGCGGCACCTTGATGGCTGCGAAGGCTGCCTCTGCAAGATGGCTGTAATGTTGCCCCCTCAAAACTCCTCACCTCCACATGCGCTCATCTGTGTCATCTACTAATTTCTACCTGTTTGCTACGTTTTTTTGTTTTTCAAAATCCATACTGCGCTCCCCTCACAGGAGCTGGGTTGTTTTTCTCCCCTCCCTCTCCCTTATGTTTTTCTTATTCGCTGTAAAAGGCGACCTGGCTGACTCTCGTATCTCCCCGTTGGTCATTGTTTTTCTCTGCCTCTTGGAAACGTTACGTCTAAAAAGCTATTGTGATTCGGATTCTATTGAAGCGCTGACCTTGTACCACCACGTCAGGCTTGGGGATGGTGGAGAAGCGACGGTTCAGGGGGTCGATCTCTCCGGGAGCGAGGAAACCCTGGGGGGTGAGGGAGGCACAAAGGTTCATTATCATGATCAGAACGTCTTATTTGGGTGGCGACACTTACCTCGGCCAAAAGCTTTCCCAGAATGTAAAGAGACTGTCCCCACTTGAGGGGACACTTCCCCATGGGAATCCTCTCCACTGTGTGAGGATTGACGTACTCCTCCTCCACCTGTTTGCCAACAAACTCAGAATGAAGAACAGAGCGGCAGACTGGAGTTCCTCTAGCGCGCGAAACGGCAGACGTCGACCTTGTCTGGCGGGACGCTGTAGAGCTCGGGCAGCAGTCGTATTCCGTCCTTATGCTTGATCAAGATGCCCTCCAGAGCGTCCTGGTACTCCTGCACCTGCACGCGTGGACAACCATTAGTGTTCCTAAAAGCCCAATCACTTGCGTTTTCTTTTCGTGGGAGTGATGCCAAAGGCTCATTTAACTCATTCACTGCTAAAAACGTTTTTACTGTATATGTCAGCCATTAAATCCCAGGAATTTATTTATATTTTTTTTTCTATTTTTTTCAAATGTTAGAAAATGTTAAACACGAAATGCACAGAGCAAACAACTTTCTGGACAAGAGAGTGTGATTAAGCTGTACCTGCTCGGGGCTATTGATGAAAATTCCATCGAGGATGAGGTATGTCCAGAAGAGAGGCCACTCGCACTCGATGTTCTCAAACAACTTGAGCTCGGCTGACTCGTAATACAGACGGTTGGGGTCCTGAGGGCGGGAAGAAAGACGGCAGCGGTCAGACGCATCGACTTCGACGGATTCCCTCCCGGTCCGCGCTTCCCGTCGTGGACCTCTTTGGGAGTCTTGTGTCCGTCTCGCAGAAACCTGCAGCAGCCGTAACGACCCTGGACACAAAGACAGAAAGGTCACTGAGGATTTTTTTTTTTTTTTTTTTTTTGTCTTTGAATGAACCACACAGGAAATCCTGATGTGGGCACCTGCAGCTTGGAGATGATCTCCTCCTTGGTCAGGTTGACGATGTTAATGTCCTCCACGGCGAAAGCGGGATAGGAGATGATGGCCAGGACGCCGGCATCCACCTCTTTGGAGACGGATGCTCTGGGGAGCATGGAGGTCAGGATGGACTAATGATGAGGAGAAAGAAGAACATTCTCACACAGTGCTTCTTAAACTCAACATCTAGTCTCTCCAATTAACACCGCCATGACCAAGATTAGAAAACAGTAGTGCTTACATGTAGGAAAAGAAACTGTAGTGAATTAATGATTCAATTCAAACGTATTGCACTTGATAGTTCGATGAAACATGTAAAACCTAAAGAAATCTAATAGTTCAAAAAGATTCAATGCAAAAAGTAAAACACAACTACCAGTAAGATGTACTTAACAAATGTCCCGTACTGGATGGAAAAAAAAAACTGGATAAATCACTGTTACATTTTGCACAGATTAACATCATGATTCTGTGTTTCTTTTACGTGCCACCAGGGGGAGCCCGATCGCTGACCGAACACTAACGCTACCTGGCAGTGCTGGATGTCATCGGCGAGGGCGTGGACAACCGATCCAGGTCCACCTTTGGCTCCGAAGAGGTTGAGCTCGTCCAGAGCCTCCAGAGCTGCCTGGAAATGAATGGAATTCATGAAGCCCAGTGTTGATGATCGCTGGCCTAAACATCATCAGAAGCACCGACCGACATTTACCACCAAATTTCTAAGATTTGATCAATGAAATTGTGAGGGCCTTCACAATAAAAAGTACTGCTCCTTTGGCCTTCAACTATATTAGCAATTGGACTTTTTCAAATTTGTACACACAAGGCCCTTGATGACAGCAGTACTTTTACATCCTGATTGGCAAAACATATTACATAAAAGATCTGCACACGTTTTTATATTTAATAATCAGCATTTCGTGTGATGTATTTTGTATAATATGGTCAAATGCTTTTGCTATTTTATTAAGTACTGATAGTCAAATGCGCCACAGGATGTGACTGGCATGTTGTCTTTTTGTATAGCATTAGTGGTTTCGCGTATGCTTTTAATTCCTCACTAAGGCCCAGGTAGCAAATGCACGGCCGGCCACTATGTTTTCGTGATAATTACATTCCAGCGTGAAGCCTGATTCCCAGCGTCTTAATTTAGCAACCATGCATTTGTGTGTGTGTTATTTCAGAGTGGGAAGCCATTCTTGGAAGACACGGGTAACCTGATCCCTCCCGATCGCCACAAGGCAAAGAAGCTCGCTCACAGTGCGCCTCCACATCATTATGTCAAGTCTTGCAATGTCAGTGAAATCTTAGAACCTTTAGCACCTGGAATTCTGATCGTGTTGACCAGCACAGGTGCTTTTTTTTTTTTTTTCCCCAGTGAGAGTCCGCTGATTGACAGCGATGGTCGTCCCAGTTTGCTCTCTAGCGTGGAGGTCATTTAAAGATCGGCGAAAAGGTCACAGGAGCGACCGGACACCCAGGGCGGGCTAGCACACGGCTATGACCTACCTTGGCCGTGCCGATGGAGCTGGCGTTGATCTCAGTGATGCCCTGGTTGGTTTTGTCCCCTCTTTCCCACATCCCATAATCCTGTGAGCAGCCATTGAGGGACTCAGTGAGGCACTCGGAAGTGCGTATACAAACAAATGAAGCAACAACAAAAAAAAGCCACTCACTGCCACTTTGTATGCCGCCTCAATGTAGAACATGAGATTCTGCACTACATCTACTTCATCCTGTGTGTAGACAATATGAAGACCTGGCACACAAAGAAACAGTTGATCATTCCCAAGGCTCACGCAAACAAGCTAAATTTACCGGGGTCAAATAAGCTTTTGTAAATATGCTGTCTATGCTGTTATTTGTTGCATTGTAGTTACTCAAAATGCCAATTTAAATAATAATACCTGATTTATTCTCCTTATGCCATGCACTCTTAGGAAATAATAGCAAACCTCAATGTCACATAAGAGAAAGTCTCTCTGTGAAACTTTGGATAGACGTGCTTCAAGCACACAAGGCAGAGAAACAAATGTTGAGATTTCCAGGACAGACCAAAGCTAAAGAAAGTCAAAACAAAGGTAAAGTCTTGATTCGACTGAAAATGACGTCACAACTGCTCAGGGCTCAGGTAACGACCAATCACGGCTCACCTGTTTTCTGAAGCCGAGCCGTGATTGGATGTTACCTGAGCCCTGAGCAGTTGTGATGTCATTTTCAGTCGACAGAAGTGACAAAATGGCCGCCCCCTGAGATGGCGAAAAAGGGGTGGATTTTGCTGCTTAACTCATATTCCACAAACGCAGTATCATTAAGAATGACATGATTCACCTGCTGGGAAAATATTCTTGAAAAAATATGTTTGGGTTTATTCCCTCTTTAGAGATCATTTTTTCGAGCCAGTTTCATAAAGACGGCAAGAATCCCGCTCATACCGGATGCCGTCATCTGAGCCAGGAAGAGCAGGAAGAGTGAGGTGGCGTCCACCTGCAGGTGACCCCACTGGTCGTCGCCGACCACGGTGGCACAAGTCCTGGTGTTGTACTTGGCGTGAAGCGAGTCGGATGTGCTGCGGCTGTACTTGAACTTCTCCACTTTGTCCATCTACGAACAAGGAAAAGTTAGAAAGACAGACCAGACCAAAAAATGCGTCAGACACGACAAGTTGGTCGCGGTGCTTCCTGCATGCGGGTGTCGCCACATACCTGCCGCATTATACACTGCAGGACTCCTCTCATCAGCTTCACCACGCTCTGCAGAGACGCACAGACGGAAGGACGTGCTCAGCAATGACTGACAGAAGTTGAGGTGGCAACAGTTCTCACACTCAGCGCTTCGTGTTCTAAAGTAACGAGACTATTTTGACAAAGTCGAAAGTAGAAAGTACACATAGAGTGGTTCCTTGAGATACCAATTCCAAATCATTATTCCACATGGAAATGAATGGAAATGCCTTTAATGTGTTCCAGCCTACTTCCCAAAACACAAAAATGATTGAGTTTGTATTTTTTAATAAGGGAAAAATAGCACTCGATAATATTGTACTTTATCAAACCATAGAGTAACTTCTCAATTAAATAGAATGCAAAGAATGCAACAGTTTGTGCATCATGATTTAATGCTGCAATCCAATTCACTGTGCTGCTCATAGTCATGCGGACGCAAACCAAGAAGAGTACAGACTTCTTTTTGCGCTTGCAAGTCCAAATAAAACCCCACAAAAAATCTGACGCACAATGGCTCTAATGTCGAAAGTCTCGGAAGTCGGGCCACTCGTATGTCAAGGCACCACGGCACAGATAACTGAAAAATGAAAATGAATAAACCACGGTAAGCAAGTTGTACTTTCTTACTTCCGCCTACCTGCTCAAGTTCGTAGGCCTTGGCCTTGTCCTCATCCCTGTCGGCGTTCTTCCTGTAAGCCAGGCTGAGCGCCCACACGGACACGATGCTGTAAACGTTGTCTCTGACCCAAGCGTCCGGCTGCTCGCTGCTTCCGGGCAGAAGGCCCGTGACGGGGTCCTGTGGAGCGTGCACCGCTCTTTTATTGTCTTTCCAAATCCCCCCCAAAAAGTACATTACAAATATTCCCACGCTATAGCACAGATATTTTTAACTACTTACTAACATTCACCTTACAATCATTTTCGAAATGAAAAAATAAAAAACGCTTCTGTGTTCTTTTGAATACGCCCTAGCTTTTTGCATATGTTAGAATATAGCAAGCAGACTTTTGTTCGACCAAAATGATATGGTTTGGTTAAACATTTGGGTGTTTAAACATACAGTGCTTGATTCTCGTGTGTGTCAGTTTTTCTGTAAGCTTCAATTGGGAGTGACAAACAGCTTGAAGCAAGCACACTGTAACTCTTATTTAGGGAACTGTGCGAGTGAGGGTGAGAAGAGTCGCTAACAATTAACAATAGTCCATTTAAATCCCTTTAACGCGCGTGAGAGGAACTGGCATCTCTCCTTTCACAAATGTCTCCTTCTGGGATTATAATGAGTATAATAAAGGAAACACAAATCTGCTCTTTAATGAGCCGGAGGTTTCTGTGAAAGAAAGCTTACTTGGTAACTCCTTCACCATTGAATACTGGCTGCAAGCTTGACACATTGTCCTCAAGAGAAAATCCTTAGAGGGTACAAGGTTTTTTTCATTTTCACATAAATCATTTCTCAACGTTTGCATTTTTAGCACCTGTCAGTGCAGGTTCATGGTTGTGTGTTAAGGTGCAAACTAATTAGCTCCATACTGACAACGCTTAAAGAATTGTGCAACAGTGCTTTACTTCCCTTTTGTGCAGGCATTGTAAAGAGGGAAGGGACGTGGCTGTTATTTATTATTACTGCGATACTACACCTTTTGAAACACTCACTTGGTGCTGCAGGATCGTTTGCTGCACGATCCGGGCATAGTTGTCCAGTTTCACGCCCGAGTTGCTCCTGCTCCTCATGGCGACACGCTTTGTGGGCCGCGCGCTTGTAAACGCTTGACAAACTTGCTAATTGATCCGCACAAAAGTCATTGGTTCTCTGGTGGTGGTCAGAAAGGGAGAAAGAAAAGACGGGCAACTTCGGACCAACAACAAGCCAGCCAGGGGAGTTACAGTAAGCTAGCGGTCGGAAGCTAGAGAAAAGCGGATATGTAGTTTGTACTTTCAAAGTAAAATATCAACAAATGAGCGCCACTTTTTTACTTTCAAACTAAAACCACTATGACTACGTTAACTTTTGATGTTGACGGTCGTGCGTATTTGGACTAATTAAATGCATAGAAAATATAACGGACACATGAAAACTTGGCCAAAATTCGCTTGGAGATGCAGTTTCTGACACAACCAGAAGCTTTTGCGCCCTCTACCGCTACAAAGATGAAACTGAGGGAAATTATCTCCCGAGCTTTTTGTGGCAAGAAATGTGAAATATAATAGGCATAAGTGGGCATAGAAGACACACTCAACGACAATCTGAAATTTATTACAATTATTCACACAAAAAAAATCATTGGAAAAAGGGGGGAATTTTTTTGTGAAAAACTACAAAAAGTCCCAGCATGCCATTCGCCGAATTGTGTCCTTTTTAAAACGTCCCACCGGGGACGTAATTGTAAAAGCAATTATGTCTTGACCACGCTGCCTATTGATTTTTCAAAAATCAAGTTTTCAGGTGAACAAGTACTGCTGCAACTACTACTAAGATATTAGCCTTTAATTAGTTGGTTTTGTCACGAGAAAACGTAAACAAAAACAAACGTGGTCGAAGTTGTCGGGGGAACGTTTACATTGTAACACAAGACACAACCCCGACTTTCCGCTCGCTCTTCACTGTGTTTTTGTTGATAGTTACCGTTCCCATCCGTCTTATCTTCGCCTTTTATCCACACAGCATGAGTTGTGAAGGAGACAGCGATGACGCTAGCTCCACTAAACGTAAGGTCGCCTATGTTTTTAGCCAAGAATACATTGAAACTTGCGATTCCTTATCCAAAGTGCCGAACCGGGTGAGTTTGGATCTTTGCCCTCCTTTCATTGTGCAGTGTTTGGTGCATCAGGTCGAGTATAGTTTTGTCCATGTTGCAGGCGAGTATGGTCCACTCACTGATAGCAGCCTATGGACTCCTGAAACATATGAGGTTAGTGACATGAAGACAGTTAGGAAAGTGTCACCTGGCAACTTTGACTTTATCCTTCTGTTCTTCCTCTAGCATTGTGAAACCTCAGGTGGCCACCATAGAGGACATGGCCCAGTTCCACTCAGACTTCTACTTAGAGCATCTTCACAAAATCAGCCAAGACGGAGACAACGATGACCCGCATTCGGTTGACTACGGCCTGGGTGAGAGTCAGCACTAAATCGACCATGAAGTATGTCCAGTCACAGTATTTCTAACGGTCATGCCTTCTTTACATCCAAGCTGCCCTCGGCTTCTCGATCTCTTTCCGTCTCAAGGAGGCGACTGGAATACAACCAGGCTCCACAACTCAGTAGATGATCATACGACTTAAATCGGGCGTGCTAAATTCACATGAGGTTGACATTTTGATGGATTGATTTGATTGAGATCTTGAGGACTTTTAACCATTGAAGTATACTTGTTGTCAATGGCGTTTTTTTCAATGGGTGTGGGTGGGGGAGCATCTGATGCTACTCCATTGTAAATTTCAAACTTGGAAACAACTTTACTTACACAACCACCAGTAGAAGGCATTGCACCCCATTTTAGATTTCAGATCAGCGTAGTTTGTGAGTCCACTGGGAGAAATGCCTGCATTTTGTGCAACCTACCTTTCTCTACTGCTAATTATAAAAGAACATAAGAAGGCAGAAATCCAACTTTTTTTTTCCTGGTGAAAAGAGGGAGTATTATTTCATTGGATGGATGGATGGATGTATATATAATCATTGACCACAATATCCTGTGGGTTGTGAAAATGTCAAAATGCTCTAAAATGGCTGGCAGTGAATTAAAATGAGAAGAAACAAAGACAGCGCCAACATGGACAAGCCAGGGGCATTACTGTGACTTTTGCCACCTCTTTCCAGAACTCTCATCACTTTCTCACCACGACCCATTCACCCTCCTCCAGGTTACGACTGTCCGGTGGTGGAGGGCATATTTGACTATGCGGCAGCGGTAGCAGGCGCTACTCTCACAGCCGCCAAGTGCCTGCTGGACCAGACGTGCCACGTGGCCATCAACTGGGCCGGTGGGTGGCACCACGCCAAGAAGTAAGCGTCGCTTATCCGAGGCCCGATGTGACCACTCGGCGCTCAGCCGCTTCCCTCCTCGTCCTCCAGGGACCAAGCGTCGGGATTCTGCTACGTCAACGATGTCGTCTTGGGAATCCTCAAGCTGAGGGAGAAATACGACCGAGTTCTTTACGTGGACGTGGACCTGCATCACGGAGACGGTACGCATGACTTTTGCGGCACTCGGATTCATTTACTCTACTTCCTGTACTGTTTGTCTCCCCTGTAGGTGTGGAGGAAGCCTTCAGCTTCACGTCCAAAGTTATGACAGTGTCCCTGCATAAGTTCTCGCCAGGCTTTTTCCCAGGTCACTTCCTGCTGGCGCTTGTAAATGACATTCATCTCTTAGGTCACATTTCTATGATATCCGTACACCTCCTGTGCGTGTGTAGGTACGGGTGATGTCACCAATATTGGCTTGTGCAAAGGCCGTTGGTACTCAGTAAACGTCCCCCTGGAGGACGGCATCCGAGATGACAGATATTACCAAATCTTCACCAGGCAAGTCACTGCCACGCCAAATAAATTGACGATAAAAAGATTGCTTTGATGCCATGGAACTATGTTGAAGTGGAGCGTCCTTTAGTCAGGCCATAGTCTTGTCTGATAGAAAACAAAAGCGCTTAAGCGCGAACTCTATCCCCTCTCCGCCACAGCGTCATGCCGGATGTGCGAGCTCACTTCAACCCAGAAGCCGTGGTGATGCAGCTGGGCGCCGACACCATGGCGGGCGACCCCATGTGCTCGTTTAACATGACGCCGCCGGGGGTGGCCAAGTGTCTGCGGCACGTGCTGCAGTGGCGCCTGCCGACGCTGTTGCTGGGAGGAGGTATGTGTCGTTTTACTCCTCCCGGGGGCGCTCCTTCTTTGTAGCAATTCAGGCTTTTGTCATACACAAGTGGAATGAAATACTAACAAATGCATATACATAAATATAAATTTACTCGACAGGTGCATGCCGATAAATGGCAATAGAACGTGGTGGAAAACTTCATTCATTTCAATAATTCAATTCAAAACGGGAAACTCTGATATTTAGTTTTTTCCTGTACTGTAAATCACATTGGAATTGGAATTCTGAAAAATTGTTTCCTGTGTTAAATGCATCTGTGTAAAATGACTTTCACTCCTTTAATTGGATTACTGAAATGAATGCACTTTTCTACCACTGTTCTAGTGAACTGAGATGCTTCTGCATGGATGCTAGTAAACGTGATTCCGAAAAGTCTCATAACTATACATGTTATAAACAGTAATGTCATTGTCTGTCTCCATTAGGGGGTTACAACCTGGCCAACACGGCCCGCTGCTGGACCCACTTGACAGCGGTGCTTCTGGGAAAGACCCTCGCCTCGGAAATACCTGACCACGAGGTAATACGTCTCACACACACATAAATGTAACCTAAAGAGGGCAGAATATGTCGAACGAAATACAGTTTGATGGAACAAGTGGAATAGTCCCATAGGATAGTCTTGGAATTGTTTTGGTTTCAATTTTTCACTTCCTAACATCTCTCCCTCCCCTCCCGTCCCAAATCGGCGCTTATGGTCTTTTTTGTTAGTTTTTTACAGAGTACGGCCCCGACTATTCGCTAGAGATCAGTCCGAGCTGCCGACCCGACCGCAACGACGCCAAACACCTGGACCAGGTCGTCGCCACCATCAAACGTACGTAAGAGCAAACGGACAGAAGTGATTTTAGTCGTTTAGTGCAACTCACACATGATACGGTTCCAGGAATGAAGCAGTTGGATTAAGCGTGAGTGATTGGTCATGCCTGGAGAGTGTGACGCTGCTCATTTGTGAGCTATATGATGAGGATGAGAAATTTTTGGGGCTCAAGTATAATATTGATATTATTCAAATCCATTATACATTTTTATTTGACTACAAAGAATTATGATAAATTGATTAACGAGATGAAGTGATTAAAACCAAGTAAAATGGAATATTTTATTTAGACAGTTAGCGTGGTGACTGCCTGGGATTTTCTCTTTGTCGGATTATTAAGATTTTGCCTTATATCAGGCTTAACTTCCTCCGAGTTTTCACATAACCCGATTGCCGGAATACTGTGTTTGGTTGTATTTTTATGTCTCTTGTATTCAATTTCTTGTGTTTTACAATTTTTTACATAGATGAATGGAGAAAACATAAGAGAAATGTACCAATAATTTAATGTAATAGTCAAGAAAAATACTATTTTATGAGATATCAAATTTTGCCTGTATCACACAGCACTAATACTGCATATCATTTTTATGACATTTTTCTTTGATGGTCAATGAAGACTGCATTATTTCATGTTTGACTTTGATATAATTTTGCTGATTATAGATGACAGATAATTAGCCTCCTTTTTTTCCAGGAAATCTGAGGAATTTGGTTTAGGAGCCATCCACGCTTTGAAGGAGACAATATGGAAGGAATGTGTTGGTTCAGCCGTCAGCCTTGCGGGATGCAGCAGGATTTTAGGGAACATTTGGAGGGGAGAAGGAATTGAAGAGTTTTTGTGCTTGTTGTACAATGTTCACAAGTTTGGATGTGGTTCTGTATAGAGATTGGTGCATTTGAATTACACTCTTCCCTCACTAAATCCGCCAGGAGTTGTTAAGGATGATTTGAAGCCAACCTGGAGGTTTATTTTAATGGAAAAAGTCTAACTTTGAGAAATTTGCACCATTGTAAATAATCCATGTCTTTGTTTGGCATTTGTGTCTTTTGAAACTTTTAAAGATGACTTGGAACTTGTACTCTTCTAATTTCTTCTTCACCCAGTCCTGAAATTGTTAACACGAGTTGAGGTGTTGCATGTATTTGTGTGTCATCCAAGTGACATGACACTCCAGAAATGAGAAAAAAATAATTCAGGGCCTTCTATTTATAGCATTATACTTACTATTAATCATTCATCCACCTACAATAAACATCACCACAGTGTTACACATTTCAATAAGTGACTGGAGTTATTTTCACAACATTCCTAGTAATAAGCTGGATACTACATATGACCATTAAATCTAACAAAAATAAACCAGTATTGTTATTTTTGTTTTTAAAAAAAACTTGCAATAACAGTGTGCCAAAATAACTTGGCGTTTAAGAACAACAATGAAGTGCAACAACATAAAATAACCTAAAATGTAAATGGTATGAAATCATAACAGTTTACACAAATAAAAGAAAAGGAACTGTAAGGTTGAATAATCATCTTTTGAAACTATATAAAATGTGCAAAAACAGTTTATCCAAGCATTTGAGTTTTGGAAGTTGCTCCGTTCTTCATTAATACTAGTCCAAAAATTAAAAAGAAAGAAATAATCGATAGCGACTCCAGTCTCTGTTGGCGGTTCCTTGCTCTTGGGGTCCCCCTAGTGGTTGCTGTGTCGCCCGCAGGTGCAGCTCAAATCAGCTCTAATAGCCTTTTTTATTTTTTATAAAAAAGTATGTGTGTGTGTGTGTGTGTGTGTGTGTGCGAGTCGCGTGTGTGCGTGCCTGTGTTTGCAGACGGAATGCTGTTTCCGGTGAAGGGTGGGGCACGCGCAAGTCTTATCTTCGCCGCGCACACACGAGCGCCGCACATCAGCGCTGGTTTCGAAACACGTCCCAAGTTAGTGCGCGTGCACGCTTGAGTCGTCACGCAGGCGCAATAATCGGTTTTCCACGCACGCGCGCGCACTGCAGCTGAGCGTCACCGGCGGTTGCTCAGGAATGAGTTCATTTCCTTGGTGTGGACGCTCGGTGAGTTGGTTTTGTTTCGTGTTGTTGGTGAGTTGAATTGAGGCAGGTTAGCAAGCAGGCAGACAAGCTTCCACACGCTTCTGACGTTTGTGGCGTTTCCGCAGAGGTTCCTCAACGTTGGTCCGCTCCTTCGTCAGGTAGGGTCACCTCCTCAAAACATTTGCCACGTGTTGGTTGGTCCGATATTTTCCAAATGCACTTGGTGGCGGTCGGAATTGGTCTTGGTTAGGCTAATATTAGTTTTTCTCCCGCGACTCTTTATGCTTGCTGTGACCAATATACAGCACAAAAGAGACATCTGTCCTTGTTGCCTTGGAAACCCCTCAGACAAGGGACGGCCCCAGCTCCAGCATCCTGACTGCGAGAGGGCCAGCAGTTCCCTCACACAGAATGTCAAGTTCAGTCTGTGTGTCCTGATTTAATGCCGCAATCCAATTCGTTGTGGTGCTCCTTCTGCTGCGCCTGCCTTGTTTACCGCAGGGCGCTACGAGTATAGTCATGCAGAAACAAATTTCTTTTACTACTACTGTGACTCGGTAAGATGCTGTAATACTTGTCATTTTCAAGGAAGACAAATATATACCTGTGATTATTGTTGTATTGCATATCTGTCAACATGTTGAAATATCCATGTTAATGGTGTTTTGGATTGTTTGTTAGCATGAAGCTAACAGCCTGCATAAGGCAAAGCTACATTTGAAATAGTGTAATTCGCCACACAAAGTTTTAGGTTTTTGTGTGACATTAAACTTCAGCTGGGAGTGGCATGGAACAGCTCCAAGTTCCTTTTTGATTATTTCTTCATTATTTGCCATAGTGCCGCTTGTCGTGAGAGTTGAAGTGAGCTCGCTGCCACAATGTGGCATTTGTATCCTCAAGTTTGTGCTTGCAAGTCCAAGCAAAAAAAAAAAATCAAAACTTGTATGTTAGATAACTCGCATGTTAAGGTGCGCTGAATGAGTGTGTGACTTCACTGAAAGTTTCCTGCTCTTGTCTGGCTGACCAATTGAAACCTTGGGCCCAAAATGATCAACACCTGCGCCATCCAATTTCTTTCACTTTATTCTGCTTCTTCTTCTGCTTCAACTGATTCTTCTTCTACTTATTCTACTGCTTCTTCTGCTTCTCCTTCTGCTTCTTCAGCCGTTTTCTCAATTTACGTTCTTATCTGTTCTTATGTCCTTGGGATCTCACGAAACGTCACTGCACCGAATACCCGGATGCTGTTCTTGTCAGCTAGCTTAAACCAAAGATGCATCCGTTGGATACTTGTGAAGGCTTGGTTTGGAGAGTATCCCAAGATGAATTAGGTGCTGCTTTCACGGAAATATGTCAGTCGGGGGAAAAGTTAACAAGTACACAGCCGTTCCCATTTACAGGGACAAGCGTTCTTAGAAGCACGTTCGCGCTCACGTTCTTAGGGAGACCATACTCTGCGTTCTTCACTTTGAGAAACAGCCTTCTGCTTCTTCCCTAAAGTGGACTTATTTAAATCTTCAAATCTGCAAGTGTGATGTCACGCCTGACTTTTTTTCCCCACATTTCTCACCCATTCCAAGGCCTTGCCACCTGAAGGTGTTAACGAGGCCGCGTGTTTCCTTTTAGCGCGTACATGCACGTGCGTCTCACTTCACATCTGACGCCTTGTCACTGGTGTGGAAAATGCTGGAGAGACGTCCACATGATTTGTCACCTTGTGTGAGTCAGCCCTCATTTGTGTGCTCGTGTGCGACGGGTCAGATGAATTTGTAGTGTCAATATTTGCCCACATTGCGTCTACAGAGGTGTGCGAGCGCCAGTGCTGTAAAGCAAGATTTGATGTATTACGTTGACGTTCCGGCGCGGTGTTAAGTTCCTGGCGTGAATGCAAGTGGACGCCGTGTTCCGACGGACCACAACAATCCTGTTAAACGAGCTTCCTCCTCATTAACCTCCCCCGCCCCCTTCTCTTCAGATTCCACTTGCCCAATTGAGCTCAGTGGTCTCCCAGCTGCGTTCATTCATCGCGTGCACGTCGGAACCGCCAAGAGAATCGGCGGCAGAATCTCCTTGAGGGTCCCATCGACTGATCTGACCCGCCTCTCCATTCAGGTCAGTGCTGACTCTGTGGGAATGTGAAGCAAATGTTGTTTGGATGGACGGAACATAATGAGGTAAGCAGAGGCGCCAAGCGGTCATGTTATTGTATGTTTGGAAATTTGCATGGGATGATGTCATCGGCGCTTGAAATTGGCCTCCACGAGGCGCCTCATCAAAACAAATCAACACACATGCAGCGACTGTCATGTTATCATCAAGCAAACAAAGCCTCGTTGTTGGGTGAGTCGTTACCACGGCGATTGGGAGCATTCTGAGCGGTTGCCGTGGTGGCGCGCGGCATCTGCACAACAGACAGTAAATAGCTTACAGAAGCCCACCGGATGTTCTTACGCTCTGCTGACTTTTGTGTTGCCTTCACATTCGAGTGACCCCACTTATAAGCTTTTACAGATGCCAGCCGTATCTAATATGATTTTTTTTTTTTTTTTGAAAGCGTCGGACTCATTTGAAAGTTTTCAAATCGAAAGTATTCACTGCAGTTTGCTTGCGACCCACAACAAATGTCAGCGTTTGATTCATCGGCAAACGTTTTGTGTTTCGACCGTGTCAACTGTGTATCCCAGTAGCGATGAACGATTTATCATTTGTGGAATCAAATCGGAATCTCTGCCAGACGACGCAATTTGGTGATCGTCAAAGCTGTGTTTTTATTTTTATTTATTGTTTTAAGGAAGTCAACCCAAATATATTTTTTTCAAGAATATGTTCTATGCAGGCCAGCTAGTTGAAACAAGGCATTCTGATAAATATTGCGTTTGTGGAATAAGAGTTAATCCACCTGTTTTTAGCCATCCCTGGGGGCGGCCATTTTGTCACTTCTGTCGACTGAAAATGACATCACAACTGCTCAGGGCTCAGGTAACAACCATTTACGGCTGACCCTCATTTTCAGTCGACAAAAGTGACAAAATGGCCGATCACTGAGATGGCTAAAAAGGGGTGGATTTTGCTGCTTAACCCATATATTCCACAAACGCAATATTAATCAGAATGCCATGTTTCAACTAGTTGGCCTGCATAGAACATATTCTTGAAAATAATTTTATTTCCCCTTTAAAGAACTCTTATCCCCACAAGCTCACCAATCACAAGTGTGGTACGCTTCTCGTGGACAGGTCACGCTAACCAATCAGGTCAGAGCTGTCTCCGCTTTCCCGGCCCTCAGTCACTGTTTGAAGCAGTTAAAGGGTCTGTATTATGCTATTTTCGGCTTGCTGTGAAATATCACTTGTTTTGGTGGCTATTTTTCTAACCCGGAAGTAAAACACCTAGCTCACTGAAATCCCGCCTCTCCTCGTGTTGGTGCCGCACCCTATTCATGACGTCGTCCTAAAGCCGGCTGCTGCGCGCACTTGCCCACGAAACAGGAAATAGTAATAAAGATAAATTGTGGTGCCTTACATCCTCGATTCAGAGTCAAGTGGAAATCTTCATACAGAATTGATGTGCTAGTCATCCATGTACATGGTGATGTGTGTAACAAGTTTATTTTTATACAACAAAATACATCTGACATATCGTGCTTGACAATGAAGCTAACGATAGTGAATCAATGCTAATATGTCATCATTTAGCTAGCGGGTTGATTTAATTACAACTCTGGCCACTCCAGTCAGTTTGATTGTGGTATATGCGGCAGTTTTAAGGTTTGATCATTCAGCAATCCACTTTTTTACTGGCCAAGGTTTGCCAGGCAGTCCTCTGAGAAATGAGAATCAGACCAACTGCTGGTGAATGGTCTGGCAACAGGTAGGCCGGCGCCGAGGTGTCCGCTCATAGTGCCTCTTTTCCGGATGCGCTTTTCGGGCATCCCGCTTGCTGCTCGGGAAAGTGGGCATGTTTAGTTTGCGGGGGCGGTACGGGCGGGCTCCTCAATCTTCTACGTAGACGATCGAGGACCCAGCCGTTTTCTTTGATTGGGCGGGGCTGCTGTTTAGAAAGCAAGAATGGGCAGGAATGCTCCGGGATGGGTGAATGAAGGAAAACACCACTTTGGGTGTGTTTTGTTGAGGAATTTGTATTTTAACATGGCCATAAGCTCAGAAAAGTTGATTTTTGCGGGATACGGACCCTTTAAGTCTCTGACAAAAATCTTGGAAAAAAGCTACGTACATACAATGTTACATTTGTGTACATGTGCATTGTTACAAAGTTTAAAACATTTTGCTTCAGAAAATTATTTTTAGACACACTATGCAAGCCATAGGTCTTGCTCGTTGAACCGTTTTAAAAACCTTGAAAAAGGACTGCTTCCCTCACACAGACAACAGCTTGTTTAATGTGTGCAGGATTAGGCTAATAGCTTTTGATGACGTTGTGTAATTATGTCATGCTTGTAAATGTCAGTCTACATGGTGAATGTTTCACTCAAGCTTGATTTGAAGAATCGTGAATCCAAATCGCAATATCGGTCATAAAAATTGCAATTCAATTTTTCCTAAAATCGTTGCGCCCCACTTCCTAGCATTAGCGTCGTCCGTGTCTCTCTGATGTGGGGGAGAGGAGGAGCAGGACGATGAAGAAGAAGAAAAAAAAAAAAAAAGCTCTTTGCATGCGGCGCCAAGAAAAACCAGACCAGCAGGTTTCAGACACACAAGTACACTAAAGTCAGCTTTAGCATAAACTTGCAAGTGACATCAATGTAGTACAAACACACACGCACTCAGTCCAACTCTAACATGGTGACATGCCAGCTGTGGTTTGTGCATGTGTGAAGATGATTATTTGTAGGAACGTGGCTGCTCAACACCAAGATTTTTTTTTTTCTTCACTTCCTCGTGTACAAACACGGATTGTCAACAAAGCATGCCGGGAGGCGCCATTTAAGGTGTTGTTTTTTTTATACGCAGTGATATGATTGGAAATCACTTATCCGCAGGGCACTCGCTACACCATGCCTGCCCGTCACCTTAGTGACCTCGCCGTCGGCCTCCGGGATGCTTGTGATGGACGGCGTCTTGCCGGCCAATGAGAACAAGACAGCGGACAGAATGCCGCCGCCGCCGCCGCCGCCGCCTCCGCCGCCACCTCCGCCTCCCCCCTCGGCGGGAGGCCAGAGGCTCAGCAAGAGGGTGAGGAGTTTCTTCTGGAAGACAATCCCAGAGGAGCAGGTACGGAGGGAAGCGCAACTCGTCTGGCCACTTCCTGCGGTTCACATGATTGTGACATTTACATTTGCTGGCAGGTGCGGGGCCGCACCAACCTGTGGACGCAGGGCCGGGCGCAACAGCACTATAAGATTGACGCCAACACGGTGGAAGAACTCTTTTGTCGGAAGCAGGATAGAGACGGCGACACGCCCGCCCGGGGGGGGAGGGGCCATTCCTCACTGCGGGATGCAAAGGACCAGGTGGGTAATGATGACGATGACGACGTGACGATGACGACGTGACGTAGACGACGGTGATGACAGCAACAGTAATGATGACAATGACGACATTGAAAACAGTGACGACAACGACGATAATGTCAATGATGTAACGACAAAAACGGTGATGGCAGTAATGATGACCGCGACGACAGTTCACTTCAATTTGACAGTGACGCCGCCGCCAATGATTCATTGCGAGAACAGCGACACGGATGATTCATTTTAACTCGTCGTCAATGACGTCAACGATGATTATGATGTCGACCTGTCGCCCCGCAGGTCTCCATCTTGGACACCAAGCGGGCCATGAACGTGGGCATCTTCCTCAAACAGTTCAAGAGGTAAAAGATGACAAAGGGGCACCCTCATGCCCCCAAGGTGTTGTGGGTAAAACACACGGCGCCATGCCGGTTACGTGTCCGTGAGGGCAGTAAGCCAGTCTGCAAACAAAGAACCCACCCCCCACCACCCGCCCCTAAAAATGCTAAACAAAAAATGCTTGTGTGGCATCAAAGAATTTCAATTCAGTCAAATTCAATTTTGTAATATAATGTTATATACGGTGTCCACTGTATTCGCTGTATAGGCAATAATAGTTTGGGTTTTTTTGCATTACTGTTTTTTTTTACGATGATTAATTTAGAAATACTAATCTTATTAACCAACTACTTGATGCAATTGTAGTTATCCAATTATGCAATAAACAAAGTGAAGCAAAGAATGAGAGGAAGCCAAAAGACGGTCACGTGGCATTTGTGTGTTGTTGTTGTTGTTGTTGTTGTTGTTGTTGACCTTGTTTACTCAAGTATGTGGCACACAGAGGCCGTTTGCGTTCGTGCTAGCGGGAAGGATCCACTTCAAATTCAGGATTAGCAGTTGTCCTTCTCGTTCAGGTCCAATCAGGCCATCCTCGACGACATTCGCCACGGCAACAGTGAGCCCTACGGGGCAGAGCCTCTACGAGAGCTGATGAAGCTTCTGCCAGAGGCGGACGAGGTATCATACACATTTCTGCTGACAGAGGCTGTGTTGGGAATCTTTGACTCATCCATTTGACTGAAAAGACCACCAAAAATGCCTTTTTAGTGATTGGTGGTAAAAAATCATTAATTCGCTTTTTTTATGTAGTCCACTTTGGTCATTAGTCAAATGAAAAATACTTTTGTAATACTACTCAGGGCCGTTAATCACGTCATTGTCGTCGAACTTCTGTCATAAATATTGAACAAGTAAGAACAGCCTAAAAATCATGATATCGCTTTCAAGACTGTGTATAGTGAATTCAGATTTGTTTTCGAAATATACAGTCGATAACTGCTGAAAATGCACTGGGCCGTCATGGCCACTTTAGCGCGCCTCGTTGTTGGCCCTGAGTGTGCGTGCCTTGCTGAAGGAAAGGTAGAATAGCAAGGATGGGACATTTTTTTTATTTTATTTTTTATTTTTTTATTTTTATTTATTTATTTTAGTCAGCCAGCATGTGGATCAGGCTTTGGGCTGATGTGGCTGCTTTGAGATCGCATTGTTGTTAGCTGTGAGTTAGTGAGGGGGTCAAAAGAAGTCAAACTTGAGAGCCCTTGTGTGAGCAGGCCACCATTTTGAAGCCTCCTGGCCAACTTTTTAATCGCAATTTGGCAAAGTTGTCAACATTACGAGATACTTCTTTTGACTTTGCAGGAACTTTAAGCTGAGTGTATTTTACAAAAATGAGGACAAAGTACTTTTCCGACGCTCTGCCTATTTGCGCCACAACTCTTTTTAAAAAAAGGACTCACATACTCGGAAACGTGTAGTGGATAGCGAGTGATTCCCGATTTTTGTTTGGAGCAAGGTGAAGAAGATGAAGGCGTACAGCGGCGACATGTCAAAGCTGCCGTTTGCCGACTCCTTCGTGTTCCTGCTCATTCAGCTCCCCAGGTCAGCCGCTAACCTTTCACCTTTCGCCCGGTGCTCGGATGGCTTGTCATCATCCCGCTGTCTGATTGGTCCGCAGTTACGCCACGCGCATCGAGTGCATGTTGGCCAAGGAGGAGATTCCTGGCATGTGCGAGGCCATGCAGACACATATTGGCGTCCTTCGCTTTGCAACCAAAGGTGAGGCATCGTTGGCCTCTTCGTTTAGAGAGAGGCGCTAATGAAGTCTAAAGTGTTGATGATCTCCTGGTTTCTCCCCTGCAGAGATTCTGGGCTGCCAGGAACTACACGCTGTCCTCCACTTGGTTCTGCAGGCCGGGAACATCCTCAACGCCGTGAGCGACTTGGCGGTCCCTCGCGTGTTAGCGGCGTGATGTTAAGACGTGCGTGTGTTTGCAGGGCGGTTACGGCGGTAACGCGATGGGCTTCAAACTCTCATCCCTTTTGTCTATGGCCGACACAAAAGCCAACAAACCGGGAATGAACCTGCTGCACTTTGTGGCTCTGGTGGGTCACCGCAAACAAAAACAAGCCAAGTCCTCCTTTGTCCTCGTTTTCTTCCTCCTCGCTCATCTATGTCAGGCTTTTCCGTGTCCTCCCTCCTCATTCACAGTTCACCCTCCAACACTCCTCATCCCTCCGCTCCTTCTTGTCGTCGTCCTCCTTGTCAAACTCGTCCCCCTCCTCCTCTCGTCCTTTTTACCCGAATGTGACAGTTGGTCATCCTAATGGATTAAATTCATCTTCGCAGGAAGCCCAGAAAACAGAGGAGAAGTTATTGGACTTCCCACTGAAGTTGAATCATGTTCAGGCTGCTTCCAGGTCACACCGAGTCTTCTCTTCTCAGTCATCTGGTGGATGATGTGCTCAAAGCTTGCCAGGACTTTTGCGTGTGGTACTTTTCTTTATTATTATTTTTTTTTTTTTCGCGCAGAATCTCCTTGGAGATGCTGGACGCCGAACTGCAGCGGCTGACGTGTCGCACTCGTGCTCTCGAGGAGAGCGTCCGGACGGACCCTGAGCTCCTGCGGCAGCTGGACGGCTTTCTGCAGGTAGCGCTGACGTGCGACTTTGGAACTCCACACACAGTAACTTCCACAAATAACTTCATCCGTAGACTGTAGAAGAGTAATCAAGTAACTTCAGAGGGGATTGGACTTGACTTGCTGGATTTTTACCACTAACTTGGGAGTCGCCTGAAAGTTAAAGCGAAAGTCAACCCAAACATATTTTTTTCAAGAATATGTTCTATGCAAGCCCACTAGTTGAAACAAGGCATTCTGATCAATTTTGCGTTTGTGGAATAAGAGTTAATTCACCCGTTTTTAGCCATCTCAGGGGGCGGCCACTTTGTCACTTCTGTTGACTGAAAATGACATCACAGTTGCTCAGGGCTCAGGTAACGACCAATCGCAGCTCACCTGTTTTCTGAAGCTGAGCTATGATTGGTCATTACCTGAGCCCTGAGCAGTTGTGATGTCATTTTCAGCCGACAGAAATGTCAAAATGGCCGCCCCCTGAGATGGCTAAAAAGTGGGTGGAATTTGCATCTTAACTCACATTCCACAAACGCAATATTAATCAGAATGTTTCAACTAGTGGGCCTGCTGGGAACATATTCTTGGAAAAAAATGTGTTTGGGTTGATTGCCCCCGTTAATGGCAAAGATTTAAGACCTCCTTCTGACTTCCTCCCACCTCAGGACACAACGGCAGGGCTGTGCTCATTGCGCGGCGGCCGGCAGCTCCTGAGCAAGGAGGCCGACGAGCTGATGGACTTCTTGTGTGAGGACGGCGACACGTTCCGACTGGACGAGTGCTTCGCCATCCTGCACGGCTTCTGCTGCAAGTTCAGCAACGCTGTCAAGGTAGGATCAAGGATAGCGGGCGGGGCATTTGAGTTTTGAAGCAGTTATGTGGACAGCGTATTTGTGGGTGAACTTCAAATGTGCTTTTAAAATATTTTATTTCAATCATAAAATAGTCATTCATTCTCCTGTTTTTAAACTCTAATCTTACAATGATGTCAGTTTACAAATGATTTCATAAATCTTTTAAATATACTGGCCTAGTTGCGTTTTCTACCATTTTTGCAATTTTTAAGTACAATAAATCAAGATAAATGATTAAAAATGAATGCGTATGTAAAAAATGTGTATGTAAAATATTTTTACTTTATTAACAATTGAAGTATGCTTAATGAGCCAATAGTTGATCAAATTAATGTCAAATAGGTACATTTAACTAATATTTTTGTATCTTATTTTCAACAATTCAGTTAACAAATTAATTTCAAAACATTTACATTAAAACATTACAAAAATATATATATATATATATGTGTATATATATGTATATGTGTATATATATATGTGTGTGTGTATATATATATGTGTGTGTGTATATATATATATGTGTGTGTGTGTATATATATATATGTGTGTGTATAGGTGTATATATGTGTGTATGTATATATATGTATATGTATGAATGTGTATATATATATGTATGTGTATGTGTGTATATATATGTATGTGTATGTGTGTATATATGTATATGTACTTGTCAGATTATTTATTTTACAAATATTTTTGGGATTTTATTATTTACAATACATTTTTTTATTTACAATAAATTTAACAATTTTGAACAAAAAAAATGGAAAACTACATTTTAATGAACCAATTTTAGAGCAAAAAACATCTGCAATCATGTTAACAGGATTCTTTATCATGTAAGTGCACACAACAACGCTCAGGCGGTCGTGATTGTTGTTGTTGACCGATGGATTGTTGACTGATTGAAGGAGAACAAAGAGCGGGAAGCCAAGGAGCGGGCCCGCCGCTCTCGCTTACAAGTGCTGGAGGAGCAGAAGAGACATTCGTGGGCCGGCGGCGAGCAGGTAAAAACGCTTTTAAAAAGCAAACCATGTCGCGACTGAGCAGCATATCAGTTGATCGCCTTGTGGTGCGGCAGGTGGGCAGTTCTGTGGGCTCGTACTGCAGCAGTGAAACGGACCTTACGGAGGCCGTGTTTCGCCAGGACGAGACCGATGCGCTCCTGGAGCTCCTCTCCCCCAAGTCGAGCGGCTGGCACGCTTCTCGCCGGCGTACGGGACACTCGCCGACACATAGCCTGTCCTCTCCAACGCGATACGCCGACAGCCCGAAGTGCCGCGTCACTGTGGACGCTGCCTCTTATTTGGACGATGACGGCCGAGACCACGGAGATGCTCCGAGGACACTGCTTGAACGCCGCCGCTTCAAAACGCCTCCCGAAGATGACCACGAACGCAATGGCATCTCGGCCGCCGCTAGCAACAGCAGCAACCTAGTGGTGCTCCTTGACAACTGCTCGCTGGTTCCCGAGCCAAAGGCCTCCAGCGAGGTCGGCGACCTCGCTTGTCTCCGTGATTCCACCACCGCAAGCGCGGAAGAGCCTCGGCCTTCGGAAGATATGATGGCGGCGCAGGTGGCGGTTGCGTGGTGCGTGACAGCCGTGTGCGAGGCGGACCGTCCGGGAGAAAAAGAGCCGGCATCCTTTGCCGTTCCGACCCGGTCCGAGCCCGTCAGCCGCCAACCGCCGCCTACCTCGTCGCTTTGCATCCCCCCCGCAGATCCTCCTCCGTCGGACCGGCGTGAGAAGTCGGACTCGTCCGAAGCCGTCGCTAACCCCGCGAGCGGGATCCGATCCAAGAGGGTGCGCACCCTCAACAGCTCTGAGAAGCAAAACATGAGGAGGGTGGTGCCCATCTCCAGGACTGGTAGAGAGAAGCAAGGAGAGAAGCCCTCCGCCGCCCCGTCGTCCCGACGCTCCGGCCTCAAGCCCCGAGATCCAAAGGAGCGCCGCGTTCCCGCTGCTCGCAAGCAGCCGGAGGAGAAGATGTGTCGCTCCACACTGCGAGCGCTCGACAGCGAGGGCCGCGGCGCTCTCGCCACTCCCGGCGCTCCCTTCACTCCCGCTCCCGCCCCGTCGTCGAGCCCGGCTTTTGCCCGGAGCACCGCCTCGTCCTCTTTCAGACAAACGCACGCTGGCCTTCCACGAGCGAATGTCCTCAAACGTTCTTCTGAAGCCTCCACACCTGCCGAGCACCCTCGTGCCTCCTCGTCCTCCTCCTTGCCCAAGAGGACCCCGAGTATGAGGACACCTCCAAGCATCGGCACACCACCGAGTGTAAGGACATCGGCAGGCGTTAGCACGCCACCAAATATCAAGCCCGCTTCGAGAATCAGGACACCACCGAGTGTAACGACATCACCAGGCGTTAGCACGCCACCAAAAGTCAAGCCCGCTTCAAGAATCAGGACACCACTGAGTGTCAGGACATCGCCAGGCATTAGCACGCCACCAAACATCAAGCCCGCGTCGAGAATCAGAACACCACCCAGTGTCAGGACATCAGAAAGTGTCAAGACACCACCGAGTGTCAGGTTACCACAGAACATCGAGCCCCCTTCGAAAATCAGGACGTCTGCGAACGTCAGGACACCACCAAGTGCCAAGACACCACCGAGCGTCAAGTCACCACCAAACATCGAACCCGCTTCGAAAATCAGGACGTCTAAAAACATCAGCACACCACCGAGTATCAGGTCACCACCCAACATCGAACCCCCTTCGAAAATCAGGACATCTACAAACATCAGGACACCACCGAGTGCCAGGACACCGCCAGGCATCAGCACGCCACCAAACATCGAGCCCCCTTCGAAAATCAGGACGTCTTTAAACGTTAGGACGCCACCCAGTGTCAGGACACCTTCGAGTATCAGGACATCTGCAAACATCAGGACGCCTCCGAGTGTCGAGTCGGCTCCCGGCTCAACGGCCTCCGACTCCCCAGCCCCCTCTAAAAGCCGCGGGCGCAACGGCAGCATCTCGGACAAGTCCGTCCAATCGCGGCACTTGCTCAAGATCTCCAAGCCCAGCTGGAGATAACACAAGACCTCTAAGATATAAAACAGAACAACACAAGCAGATACTCTTAACGAAACAAGCTGGATTTAAAAAAAAAAAAGTCCATTTGTACTTTGGGATCATTCCGCGGTACACAAAGGCGGCCTTTCTCTGTGAAGTGAGCGCTTCTACAGAGAACATAGTAAATGTCTTGTTAGATGAATTGATTAGGGATGGTGCACCTTTCAACTGTACCGACTGACATATATTTGTACATTGTGTTTGTGTCGTTAAGAATCAGGTAGCTTTGACAAAACGTCACTCATCTGACTAAAAAATATCTCAGGGGAACCTTTGCAATGCCAAGTGTCAATGATTAGATCAGTCGTTCTTATTTGTATGAATAACCAGGAACTGGTCTACCGCCGAGCTACCGTACAACCCTTAGAACTCAATCTATTTATGTATATTTTCACAGATTAAAATGTGTATATTTGGCTAATAGAAATAAAGCTTCTTGAAACTTCTCCCGCAAAGCAAAAAAAAAAAATATGCGATTAAGTTTAGATATAAATCCCGAGTTCTAACTCATGCATTGACACATTTACGAGTTGCAAAATGGCATACCAGTCTAGACGCTTATTTTCATGCCGTTTGACACTCAAACTGTTCATTAGTTCAAAGGTCAGGTTCCAGGTCTGTTTATGATACAGGATTCCACTGTCTCCACATCTTTGCTTTTCGGTGTTCAGGGATAGCATAGCTCTCTACTTCTGTCCTCCTCTTGCATGGTTGTTGCGTCCCACAGAGGAAGTATTCCAAAGTCCCATTGCACAGTAAAAACAATTCCATCATAAAAAGGCAAGACTGTCCAATAGAAAAAAAAAAAAAAAAGAACAGGTGAGCTCTTCGTCTCCTCTTGCTTGCGACTCGCGTTGGTGTCTTCTTTTCTCACAATGAGGGCAGGCAAGGCTCAAGGCCTGACACCAGATGGCGCTGTAATTATAGACGTCAGCGTGACTGGACTTTGGGAGGAAGGTGAGTGAAAACAGCATCATAGATTTAAATTGATCCTCTGTTCTTATACTAGAGACAGTCAGACTTTAGCTTGTGGTGGTTTGGCTAAACTAGGCTAGGACTAAACAGGGCAACAGTGCTCGAGGAATCTGTCAGTCGAATATCGCTAAACCTATCTACGATCGACAGTTGGTGTGTCATTTGCATGAATCCAAGTCAACAGACGTGTTACTATCGTAGAATTGTGAACCCGGCTGTATTGACACTATTTCCTGTGCTCTTACATTTAAATGTAGGCAATGTGGAGAATGTCGCAACACGCACGCGGCAGAGTTGTGTTGATGTTTTGTTTGCTCATTTTGGTTTCTTTGCACGCTTGCTCTGCTGGGTGAAGAACCGCAAGCACTCTCGGGAGTGATGACATCGTAAAGGACAAGATTGGGGCCATCATAAAGACACAAAAGCGCTGCAACAGGAAGTCAGTGGGAACACTGGAGCCTCGCCAGGGCCAAATGAAAGGCTTTTTTTTTTTAAGTTTATTTATTTAGCCAAGGAAAAAACAATTAAGATTAAAAGGCTCTTTTACAAGAGTGTCCCGGTCAAGTAATTCCCTTGAATACATTCATTTCTCCACTGTGTTTTCATGTTATTTTCTGTTTCTACCACAAAAATGCCACAATGTTTGGCATATGCTTGTACCAATAAGTCTGGGAGAAGCTCTAAATGCATTTTTCATCGGATCAGAATGCGATTATAAATTTTGTTTCATAAGTATATATGGCCGAGTGCTTCTCAAAAATTAGTCTGCATCGTGTTGACTGAACCATGCTCACTGAAATGGAAGCAAAGTCCAAGAAGGAAAAAAGTCTGTAAAATGTCAATTTAATCTCTAAGTCACGATTTACGATACTGAGATGATGTACTCTTAATGTTTGATGCAAATAAGTTGTCAGTAACACATGGCAACACAAGATGGCCGCCCTCTGGCTTCAGCCGTGTTATTGTGTACCACAGACTTATATGAATGGACTAAAAATTGGCCACTCACTGTTGAAACCAGTGGGCAGCCATCTTACGTTGCCTCCGTTACAACTTCTGGTATTTTTTTTTCACTGAAAACACTTATCGGTGCATGTTTTACACAGAAAAACTGGGGTAATGCAAGCCTCTCGAAGAACGAGCTTCACTTTTTGCATTGACCAGAGTATATTAACCCAGTATTGTAAATTGTGACTTAAAGAGATTAGGTTTTCATTTGTCTGTGACTTTTTAGTTAGGCGGGCGTAGCGAGTGGCAAAGTAAGATGAAGGTGCCACTGGTGGCTTCACTTCTCGCTACTGAGTGAAATGGCATTGTTAGTCTATTCATATATAAGTAAGTGGGTTAGACTGTTTTAAAGCAGCAATAAGGAACCTGGGCTCCCTCTACAGGCATGAAGTGCAACTTTCCATGCCCTCAAAGTGGTGGATACATACAAGTCTCCGGGCTGGCTCGACCCTGATCCAGCAGAGATGCTGTTCTCCATATTACAAGCCAGTGTGCAATGATGTGTTTTGCCGATTAAGCATTGAACATGCTGACATCCTTTTTGCGTTCAGGACTGGAGAGGACAACCCTTGCTTCTCGGTAGCCAGGTTCTCCAAGGTTCTCCGACAACAGTAAAGGCGGAGCGTGCGCAGAGCTGCTGGCCGATGAAGACAGCTCGTCTTCAGGCAGCTGATGATGACTCATCATCCGGGTACGACAGCACGGACGTGTCGCTCCTTCACATTTCCTCCAGACACTGCAGCAATAGGGTATCACGACACTTTTGAGATGGTGATTATAATCCTGAATGCAGGCTTGTGAGCATTTTTTTTAAAATGTGTTTTGTTTTCCTTTCAACCACTAGAAATCATCCACTTTTCGACTTCCCGCCTGGTATGCTAAGGCCTTGCTACCAGGAAGTAGTCATATCCTCCCCCGAGCTCACTAGGGCCTGGATCCTTGTTGTTTTATTCTTGTTTTCTGCTGTGTTTGTTAATATTTTTTACATTCAAAAAAGGCCAGAATAAGTCTGAGATTACTCACATACATTATTTGATCTTTTTCACATCATACTGTCAAGATGAAAGAAAATAATTTACACATTCTGTGTTTAGGAACTACTCTGTCTGTTGAGAGCCATTTGCAGTGTGTTGCATTAAATAAATATTCCTTCCTTACTCTTAACTGCTGCGAAGCGACATGACGCTTCCGACTGACACCTCACAGGTGTTAGGCTATATTTACAAAAAGTTCAACATGGAATTGTGGGGTGTGATGCCACGAGGCATCTAGTTACTAGCACTGGGATCAAGTCCAAGCACATGATCGATCATGCCTACAAATGAAATCAAATCTGCAGGTGGATCCGTCTTGTGGGTATTTTGTAGTTGTGTGAACAACAACATTCAGTTCCCGAGAGAACACTTGTTACCCAAACTGCATGAATAGTTGGGCCACAGATTATCACTAGATCTGACACGTTCTTATATACGCCAGCTTGACAGCAGAGGAATCAGGAAATCCAAAGCCCAGAATAGTTTCTCAGCAAAAACACAAAAGAACTTCCCACTGTCCGGTACTTTCCCTTCATTCTTGCCCCATTTTCAACACCCAAATGCAGCTGCATGCTTACGCAGCAGGTCAGTCCAAAACGGAGGCCCTGACGATGGGGCGTTTAGCTTGATATCCATACAGCATTTAGGACTTTTGCCGGAGTACTTAAAAAAACAATTCATTATTCTGTCTAATCATATCAACGTGTAGTCACAAGCTAGAAACCAAGACTGTCATTGTGCAACTCCGTAAAAAAGGAGCTGTCGGACCCCAGTGCCTTTGATAAGAACACAAAACAATTGTAACGGTAGAAAATGAAACACCCAAAATAAATTGCACATTTTCCTGAAAATGTTATGTAATTTTCCAATTGCTTTTATCAGTATAAATGAGTCATTAGCAACTATCTCTCTCCTGTGGCGTTTATGTTGATGTTCTAAGCGCTACTCTAGTCAGTAACAGATTATAAATAGACTCATAGCTAAACTCAATCTCATGATGGGAGGGGAGGGAAGAGGGGGCTCTCCAATGTTTAGTTTCCCTCAACATATTTCACTGAGGCTATTGCAAACGGGACGGTTAATAAAAACCTACAGAGACATTGTTAATAGTAGTCAGGCACATGGGAAATGATACTGCTAATTAGCATTAGAAAGAACATAGTGTATGCACAAAATGGTCTGCTTACAATTACACACTATTGAGCATAGTGTGCAGAGGGCTTCAAAATGGAGTGCTATTGTGCTTATTTCCTGTAGTCAGGCGGATCCTACTCCACATGACTTTGAGGAAGAAGTGGACTGGGCTACACCTTGAATTGGTCTCCAGACATAATGTCAGGGCACAAACAATGGAGTGGCTGCAAGCCAATGTCAGTGTGTGAATGGATAAATGATGAACTGGTCGCCAGCCAATATCAAAGTGCATAGGGGCAAATTATGGACACGGACGTATGGATGATGGATTAACAATGCCGCTTACTCGCTGTTGACAGAAGCGAAGCCACTGGTGGCCATGTTGCGTTGCCACGCGCTAATCACTCCTAACTTGAATAAAGTGATTTATCTGTGGCGTTTTCACATTATTTTCTGTCTCTATGGCAAAAATTCAAGTGTGTGCCATACGGCAATACGTTTACGAGAAGCTGTACATGGACATCTGTAATAATGCGATTAATCTCTTAGAAATTATATCGTTGAGTGCTACTCAAAGATTCGACTGCATTAACAATTAAATAAAAGCAAAGCCCATCAGGACAAAGTTTGCTGCGAAATGTAAACTTGACCTCTGTAAGTCTTGATTCACAATACTGAGATAATATACTCAACGGGTGCTGCAAACAGTGATTTTCGTTCTTTGAGAGGCTCTGATTAATCCATACAAGGGTCAACACCCACTGATAAAAGGCTTTTCAGCCAAAACCGAATAGAAGTTCTCAGGAACGGTGGCAACGTAAGATGGCTGACCTCTACCAATGGAAGGGTCACCAGCCAATCAAAGGGCCAATTCAGAGTGGGACACACCCTAACTAGCTGCCCACTAACATCTTAAAAAACGTTTTATTTGGCATGGAAAATACCAGTTGAAATAATTATTATTTCCTTGGTGTAATGTCATGTATATATCGTTAGTTTTTGCGTTGGACTTGCCGCACATGACGACAAAGCGATTAGCTTTTATTTTGTTTTTGGGTTTTATTTTGTGAAAGCCACTGCTGCTCGGCGGCTTCCTGTCCATCCTAGTTGGGAATTGACGCGAGGCCGGCGCGAGAGTTTCGTCACGTCGGACGCGGAGGCGAGTGCGAGTGGTCCTCCCTCGAACCACGCAGGTGGTCGTCGAGACAGGTGCTCCGTCACCTTTCGAGCGGGCGAAACGGTCGCGGAGACCAAGCTCGTCGTCATTCATGTGGCCTACTTAACACAATTAGTCGACGATGACTTCGGTTTGGAAGCGACTCCAGCGTGTGGGAAAGAGGGCGTCCAAGTTTCACTTCGCTGCTTCCTTCCAGCAACTGCTGCTGGAAAGCTCAAGTAAATGGTCAGTGATCACACTTGAAACATCTTCAACGGTTTCACGTCTGTTGATCGTTAACGTTTAATGTTGCCAACTTGACTCTGCCATCTACTTTATTTTTTTTTTTGGGGGGGGGGGGGGGTCGCTGAGAGAGCGCCTTAATTTTTTTTACATACTTTGATGCACAGTCAGTCATATTTGAAATTGTACCCAGGCCATTTTACGGCTTCTAATGTTTGTTTTGTCTTGTTTTGGGAGGCGACGACACGCCCCTTCACTTCCGGGTCTTGTTGATGGTGAGCAAGGCTCAGTTCGATACTGATAATCTTAAAACTCAGACATTACCGATACATTGCGATAATTAGCTGGAGCATCATCAAACGACTTATCGGAAGTTTCCTGACCGTGTCATGTTTTGTGATTAATTTGTATTTAAAGAAACAGTGCGCTAAAACTATTTGAAAATAATTAAAATTAAAAACATCTTCCTCATTTGCTGAGTAAATGCATTTGCTGTCCTGTGAACATTTTTTAGTCTTTTTTTTTTTTCACATTAATCCCCATAAATGTAAAAATGGAAAAAAAAAAGAGATACAGCAACGATACGGGCACGTTACATCTTGTTAAAGCACTGTACCACACGCATCTGATGGCGATGACAAGTGAACTGACTGCTTGTAGACTTGGCCTAATGTTTGCAACGTGCGACAATTCAAACTTGTACTCAGAGCGCAGTCACTGAGTGCTCCATAAAGCTATATAGAAAGTGCCCAGAATTACAGCCTACAACTCTTCTAAAGATAAGACATCTTTACTTTACATTAAAATGTCCACTGTGGCACACCTTTTTTTCTCTATTTATTGGTACAAGAGATGGATTAGTGGATTAAAAACTGACATTATCAAACATTTATAAAGTGGTGGAATGTGTCCCCCTCCCTGCCCTAATGCCTCCCCCATTAGATGTGCTCTGACACACTATAGGTCAACATTTTTGTTAAAAAACAATAGAATACTAACAAAACCAACAATGGGATTGAAACTAATCAATACTTCTGAGTACTATTTGTGTGTACATTTCCTTATGAAAGCTGTGCGCCAAAGGAATATATTCTGTTTAATGTGTGCCTTGTAGTTTCTAAACATTCTGCAAGGGGGAAAATCTTGTTTTTCGTTTTCGTTTTTTCTCCAGCGATTAATAAAGAAATGTAAAAAATAAATCACACAATGTTATGAGAGGAATGTTTTGTTCCTCTTCCATTGTTTCCTAACTAAAAGATTTTATTTCGATTATAAAATAATTTCCGTTTACCCAAAAAATGAACCCAAATGTGTGCTGGGTTTTAACTATTTCACAACCAAAGCCTTCGTCAAAACCAATACAGACATAAATTCGGCGGGACATCTAAAAAAGTATTACGCAAAGTTATATATCGGTCTTGGTATCAGTGATATCGCATCTGTATTTACTTGTAATCCAATGGCTAGCAAATGTTGCAATGTCATGCACCCACCACTAACAAACACTATGCAGCAGGTGTTGGATGGCTTTTAGTGTTAAATCCCTGCAAGGTTCAGAGGCTATTTCGGGTAAAGTTATGCAGTGACACATGCGTGCAAACACCCAAACATTGCTGCTCTGCTGTCTTCTCTATCACAGTCACAAGTGTTGCCCCTGGCTTGATGAAAAAAGTTGTTAGGTCACCCCTTGGTCACAGAAGAATACATTTATGAATGAAATGCTCACAAGCAAATAGAAAGGCTTCAAATAGCTTTACGTTTTTTTTTGTTTGTTTTTTTTAATAGAGGATAATTATCAAGCCTTCCTGTTGTGCCATTCTGTGGTTAACAGAAACATGTGACCTCAAAAGTCTTTTGGCCGGAGACTAACACCTGTTAAGTTTGACCCACGCGCACACGTTTATGTATCATGTGTGTAATGTCTGGCAATCTTTTGTGTTTCCAGGCAACCAGACAAACTTAGGGTGGTGTGGATCAGAAGAAGCAGACGTCACAGCACAAAGGTGAGAAAGGAGCTCATTTGATGTGTTGTAACATACGGTATGTGGACAAAAAGGATTTGGGACAGATGGCTGTGACCACATTAACATGTAGTGAATTAGAAAGAAAAAACTTGTTCTGTCATTTGATGTAAACTTACAGCTCCACGGTTGGCAGCCAGGGATTCAGAACCCCTACAGAGGTCTGGTACTCTGGCAGGTCCCCGAGAGTTTGGACATCACCGTTACACTCTTCAAGGTAGGATTAGGAAGTTAAACCTTGGTCAAATGTTACTTTGGGCGAACAGCATTGCTAAGGCGTCCGCCTGCTTTTGTGTCAACAGGAGCCAACTGCAGACGAGTTTGAGGATAAAGATTGGACTTTTGTCATAGAAAATGTAAGTCTTCATTTTGAGTTCACCCACATCGCTTGACTTGACCTTCTTGATTTATTTGGACTTGTCAGGAGACAAAAGGGCGAAGGAAGGTGTTGGCCTCAGTCGATATCAACATGAAAAAGTATGCCAGCGCCACGCCGGCGCAGTACGACCTGACGCTCAAGTTGAAACCTCTTTCGGTGAAAGTGAAAGAGGCCACGCTCAAACTCAACTTGTCCTGCGTCTTCCTCAAGGAGGGAAAAGCCACGTAAGTAGCGCCACTTCAGCAACACCATTCATATTACACTGAACACTGCATTGTTCCCCCCCCCCCCCTGCTTTTTACAGCGATGAGGACATGCAGAGTTTGGCCAGTCTTATGAGTTTCAAGCAGAGCGACATCGGCAATCTGGATGATTTTAACGATAGTGACGACGAAGTCGGGGAAGAACGGAGGGCGAGCTTTGGATCCGGACTAGCTACGGCCGCCACTGGTAAAACACGCGCAGGCATTTTCCACAAATAATACTTTGCAACAAGGAAGTTAGTGAATAAGAACTAAAATAGAGCAACAAGAGCCGCCTTTTGTTTCCTCTTTTCATTCATCTTTCACTTAACGTTTCTGCCTCGACCTTTCTTGTTGTTTCTGTCTCATGTTTCTTAGCCCTCGAGCCTTCTACAGCAAGAATACGCGACCTGGCTTGGAGGCCTGCAACCCAATCTGTCCCAAATTGTATTGCTTAACAAAAATCCATTTCCATATTCTGCCATCACAACTCCTCACTCATGCTCATGTGCACGTTCCACTTCAGTCATACTCCATTCTTCTTCTTTCCTTCCCTTTCACCCAGCAACCACAGAGATAGATCGCAAAACGCCCTCAGGCGTTTGCGCTTCCATCTCTGTTGCATCTCCGCCTGTTCTGCCCGAACCCCGTCACCCGTCCGGTCCGATGCCCGCCCATCAGACTCAGCCTTCCCTCTATGCCTACTCACTGCCAGCCTTCACACAAGCTCACCCCCCGGCACTCCCCAAAATTTTCCAGCCTCGTTCTGGATCAGGTATCGCTCGAGACGTTCTCGCAAATGATGCCGTTGTTTTTATTTGTTTTGGGGGGCGAAAATGCTGACCAGAAATCTTCGAATAGACACCTCCAAGGAAACACCTAAGAGGAGATTCGGTGTCTAAACATTTTGAGCAGCTAGGAAGTGACAGCAGGAGTTCTCCTCGTAAAAATGAGGTGGTTTAATAACACGAACGCCTCGCTTCTGTTTTCTCTTCCATGTGTTTGCCACTAAAATTCTGCTCAGCTGCCCGAGGGCCTCACAGCTTCCATAGCAACTCTCTCCCTGAAGATGTTCAGGCTCTCCCCACCTTCAGTACTTCCAAAGCCCTTTGTCATTCGCCCCCTGATCCCTCTTCCGTCCCTTCCTCCTCAACGGGTAGCTCGCATGCAGGTACAACCACGGGCGTCTGTTGTCTCCTCTTGTCTTTTTCCCACACTGCGCCTTTTGACTGCCAAAGTCTGTCTCAGCTCCTTCCTTTATACGCTTGTCGCCTCCTCCTCCTCCTCAGCTCCGCTCAGCTCCTGCCCTCTTTTTCCTCCGCTCGCTACTGCTCCCAGAAAGCCTCAAGCGGTGGAGGCCAGCTCGACGCTGACCAGACCCACCAGTCTCCCCTCTGCCCCTGAGACAGGTACAGGGACAGCATAGGCCACCAGGATGTTTTTAAGACACCCCCCCCCCCCCACCCCCCAACCACATCTCCTGCACCTTCCTTGCCTTGTTGTCCCTTCTTTCTCTTTGCCCAGCCTCCTGGCAGAGTGAGTGGAGGCCTCCGAAATGTCAAGCCCCTCTCGCACAGCCCGCCCTCTCTCCAAACTTCCTACATCCGTCCGTGGATGAAACCGGCCGGCCTTCTGTGGCACACAAACGAAAGAGAGTAGACATGACATGTAATGCTGCTCTGGATCTGTTATCTCGTTCCTCGTAAAAAAAAAAAAAAAATCCATCGTTGTGACATTCTGTTAGTGCAGGGGTGGGCAACACCGGTCCTCGAATGATCATCACATCAGCAAGATCTGCAGAAGCCTGGTAATCATCCTGATCATTTGAATCAGGAGGAGGGAAACATCCAAAACATGCAGGGTAGTCGCCCTCGAGGACCGGTGTTGCCCACCCCTGTGCTAGAGGAGTAATCACTGTACAAAAGTGGTTAAAATATGGCGCTGTGCTTATTCGTTGAAAATTGTTGCTGAATATTAGCCAACAACGTCAGCTAAGCATGCTCAATTACGTTTTGCAGACGTGCTTTGGCTTCAGAGTCATTCAATTCCTTGTCTGTATTTCCCCTCTTCCTTCCACCTTTTCATCACACAATCCTCCTTGTCAGCGTCACCCTGCCTGCCTGTGGGCCCTCCTCCCCATCAAAAACAAGAGGGCGCCTCTGGATTTGCACCTTCCACTCTCACCGACACTCGCCCGTGTCCCTCCATTGGTCCTTTCTCCCCTCTTCCTCCTCAAGCTCTTTTACCCCACATTGACTCCCTAAGTGACCGAATTGCAGGTACCTCGTTGAACACTCTGATGAACCCACTGTAAGCTTTTGAATTTTGTCCACAGTGGAAAAATGTCATTAACCGTCTGCTGTTGGTGTCGCAACATTTTGATTTACAGTTCGAATTTCTTATGGTGATCTTTTTTGCACTCCTTGTAGAATTCCATCGGCAGCTGAGCACACTGAGTGAAGAGGAGCAGCAGTGTACGACACCCACAAGTAAGCATTTGTCCAAAATAGGCCGCGTTTAGTCAGGCTGTTATAAAAATGAGTGCATGGTTGACTTTATTTCATTCAGGTCCCAATCCCAAAGTGGCTGCCTTCCAGGGCTTGGCATCTGGCGCTGGAGAGGCACCATTTGGAGTCAAAGTTGTCAAAGCATCAGCAGGGTGAGTAAAAGACTGGCTCGTATCCGTTATTGCGTGTTCTCGAAAATGCCGGGCTGCACACACACACACGCACACACGTGTGTTCTCACTGTCTTAAGTTTTTGTATCTTCCTCAATAGGATAGTAAAAAGGGATTGCCTTCATTACACAAATGGATTACTGATGGTTTGGATTTAATGGTTGCAAATGGTAGCCTTATAATAATAACTATAATAAACATCAGCCTCACGTTGTCTCTTGGCATCCACCCTCATTTGCGGATTTGTATTTGTTTGTCCTTCAGACCTGAGAGTATGGCCTCTCTTCTGCCCTTTAGCCCCAGAGCGCCCTCAGCTCAAGATCTCAAGTATTTTGAGATGCCCAAAACACAGATGGATCATACAGAGTTAAGCCTTTCAAGGACGTCTCTTGTCAAACCACAAAGCCACTTGTCAAAAATGTCCATCCAATTAGGAAGTCACGTTGCCAAAGCAAAGCCTGGTCAGCCTGCGGCCCCATTTTCGGCAGGTCCCCAACATACCTCCTCAAATTTTATGTTGAACTCTCCTCAATTGACTACGGACACAACTAGCAAAGGGGAGATAGGAGGGGGGCATAGAAAAGAAGCTTTGAGGTAAGTAAAATTCAAAGTGAACCAGTGAACTTTTGAACTTTGCCAAGTAGTAGTTTTCCTGACACCCATCTCTTTTGCCATCCCTACATCTTCAGAAATGAGCACAAGACTGCCTCAGTGACATCTATTTTTACAGACAACAAGTTGGACAATTGTACTTTCTCGTCAGAGGGGATGAAAAATATATCGGGTGACTTTTCAGGAGAATTTTCCAACGCAAAAAGTTCAGAGTGGAAGCGAAAAAACAGCCCTGTCGGTAGAATGCCCACCACCGATAAGAAAATGCAGTGGATTTCTTCAGGATTTGACTCCCACTTTGGGTTTGTCTCAGGACAACAGCCAGCAACCAACATGTTGCTACAAGTGGACGCTAATCCCGTGTCTGCAGACAAACTAGTATGTGAAAAAAATCAAGTTGCAGCGAGTCTTCCACTAAGTAAAGATAAAGCACACATGTATACAGCTACGGCAGAACTTGGTCTACCGTGTTCAAAAGACAGTTCTCCCCAAACTAGACAAGATTTACCACTCAAATTACAGCCTGGGATGACGATGAAAAAGTCGAGTATGACCCAGTTACAGTCAGCTTGTCCTCAACATTCAAAGGTTCCTGGCATTCCGGCATGTTGTCAGTCAGAAGTTTATCCTGATCATACGAGTGCATTGTTCCAGTTACTACACACTGAAAAATTGCCCTTACCCTTGTATTCAGACTTGCGTAGTGTCCAGCAACAATCTGCTAGTGACACAAATTTGGCCAAACAGATATGGCTAACATGTCCTAGGAACACAAGTGTTCTTGGTTTTCCCTCCGCGCCATTTAAGGAAGCCAGTCTTCAACCTGCATGGCCAGAATGCACAATGATTGCAGGCATGCCATTTAAAGAAAGAGTTAGAGGGACAACAAAAGAAGACCACTGGCTGAATTTGAGGAAATCATTGTCTTGCAAACAAATGAGACCTCAATGTGTTCTGTTTCAGGACAGTTTACATGAGAGCAAAATGCATCACAAAGCCATGGTAAATATGCGGTCTTCTTGTTCACATAGAGCTTGCACTTATGGTTTACCTTCTGCTCCAGGTCAAAATGCTAACATGGCTAATTTTCTGTATACTTGCCCCAGAAAAGGCAAGATTATTGGTTTACCGTCTCAGGATCCTGTTTGTGTTGCGAGTGACTTTTGGCGTTTGGCTCAGGGCAGCTGCATTTTATTAGAGAAGCACTTAGGGAGGGAATGTGTTGTGACATCAAACCCTATGACATTGGTGTCCTCATGCTCAAATATGACTCCCTCCTGCCCTCAGAAGGCCAAGGTTCCTGGGTTTCCATCTGCACGGAAACAAAGCAAATTAGCTAAAGAACCAACTGTGGTGACATTTTTGCAGAGTTGCGCAAAAGAATCTATGGTTCCTGGAATGCCAACTATAAACTGTGACAAACCTCAGTGGGTAAAGGACAGCTTTCTGCTACAGCCATCACAGAAGTATGCAGTTACAACACATCTGAAAGATATCTCAGCTGATGACTGTGAGTGGGTTAGTAACATGGTATGCATTGTATCCTCGTGTCCACTGCAAGCCCGTTTACCTGGCTTCCCATCAGTAAAATGTCTCAAGTCAGAAGATATTGCAAATATGATTAATGTGCTCCCGACACTTCCACGACATTCCAGAGTTAGTGGAATCTGCTCCAGATTCCCCGGTGGGTCCGAAGGAGCAGGGTGGAAGGTTGACAGAAGGCCACTTTGGGGAAACCCATTGGACAACCCAAGAAGAATGACAGTAATACACAAGCGTAAGATGTTTTTGAAGGAGAAGACAATCATTCGGGTTATGGTGTCCATGTTGCCTCCCTGTCCCAAAAACTCTAACGTTTATGGAATTCCTTCCAAAATTGGGAAAAGGCACAGTTTGGAGATAGAAGCCCCCAACATGTTGAAATCCGTTATCACTTTCCCAGAGCATGGTCAAGTTCCAGGTTTGCCTACAAAGGATAGTTCAAGAGAATATCACAGTTGGTGTGTGGAATGGGGGACGCTTTGGGAGAACCCAGTCACTACAAGGTCCGTAGTGGTTTGCTCAGATTCTAGACTTGCTGAGATGTCATTTAAGAATGGAGAAATGATGGTCAGCATGCTGCCGTACTGTTCCCGAGATGCACTGAACTTTGGATATTCTTCTGCAATGCAACTCCAATCTGTTGATGAAGAAGAAGAAAATAATCAGAGCATGGTACAGTTGCTGCCGTGTTGCCCAAGACAAACAAGCATTTTGGGTTTCCCCTCAAAACTGCTCTCAAGCTCTGATGAAGGTCTATGGGCAATGTTGATGACCTTGCCACACTCGCCTCATCAATATACACTGAAGGCGCCCCTTTCCCTTAAACTTACAGTTGACAGGATAGTAGACTCGGAAGAAAAACATCAAAATATAGTAAATATTGTGCCACCTTATCCAGAGACGGCTTCCCTGCTAGGGATGCCATCAACTAGTTCACACTGTTTAGTAGAGTCAGAGCGGCCACTTAAAACACCACTGTTGGCGACGCCATTGCCAATTTCATATGATTCAAACATAACGAAAGGACATTTTGACATGGCTTTGGAGATAATTAATGACAAACATGGTTTGATGGTCGCAACTGAGGAAGAAGTAACTGCTTTAAAACGAGGGTGAGTTACTTAATGTCATTGGTGTAACGTCAAATGTCAGAACATTTGTGCGGGCTTTTTTTTAATAGCACTTTCAAATGGCATTTCAGAAACACAGATGGCCGAATACCGCATTTAATCAGTGACACGCCGTTGTCAGACAAGAGGTGGGTTGTATGGGTTTGCAAAGTAACAGAGAAACGGCA
This sequence comes from Filicampus tigris, assembly GCF_054856515.1. Classification (NCBI taxonomy): domain Eukaryota; kingdom Metazoa; phylum Chordata; class Actinopteri; order Syngnathiformes; family Syngnathidae; genus Filicampus; species Filicampus tigris. Next base: position 7,924,710 of record NC_141218.1, read on the forward strand.
TGCCGTGACTTTGCTCAAAACACAGATTGACTGAATTTTCATTTGCCAGAATAGATTGGGAAAAGTCAATGTTACTTGAGATGAGGATGTTTTGAACTGTGGAGAAATGTGTACATATAACTTATTGGGTATTGCTTTGATTCTGAAAAGACAACACGGTATTATAAAAATGTGTGTGCAGGGAATGTGTGTGTTGACAAAAGTGGCATGTCTAGCTTTGTGTGCCTTAACTTTTGTTTGATTGACAAGTTGCTTCTCAGTGAAAGACTGCAGTGCACTGACCCTAGCTTGTGTGTTTTGCTCCCTAACATACAAGCCAAAACTGTACAATACAAAATATACTTGATTATTCTGGAGTTCAATTTATATTTTCCTAATCCTCAGAAATGAGAACGTGGTTTCACTGCAGCCGTCTCGCCAAATGAAAAGTGTTTCCAGGCAGCAGGTCCTAGAGCAATATCCTACAGAAAGAATCAGTCTACCTGAGGAACTTCCAAAGGCATCTACAGAATTTACTGGCGATGTGTCGACGACTGAAGAAATTCTCAATCCACTTCCATCACTCTTGTCCACAAGTTCCTTCCCTAATGACGAAGTGAAGATGAAGACTGCCGTGATAAACATGACTCCGATATGCTCACTGCCCAGGGGCATACTTGACTGTGATACGAAACAAGCCGGTCAGCGCTGGAATCGGAGTATGGTGGATATGCATCACTGTTGTCCAAGTGTGTCCTGTATTCCAGGTACACCATCTTTGGGCGAAGTCATTTGTACATGTTGGTTATCTCAACCAGAGGCACTTTTTAACAAGTCACGGAGGACTGTCATAATTAAAGATACACCTGTCATTGATGAAATGAAAACCATGGCATTATTAACCCCAGCTTGTCCAAAACATGTTTGTATTGCTGGAATGCCATCTGCTTTGGCACCTACAGTCATCTTTAACTTGTCAAGTATGGTCCACATCTTACCATCCCTTCCAGCCTCCTCCAACATGGCTGGTTTTCCATCTTTGCTCAAAGTTGACAGCAAAGGCTGGGACGATATTGGAATTACCCATTCCTTATGGAAGCGAGGGAATAAAATTGGGTCTGAATTAATACTAGAGAACAACAAAATGCACAAAGATCTGAAAGGAGCTGTTTCTCATCTTCAGTGTTGCCCAAGAGAATCAAGCATTCCTGGTTGTCCCTCTGTGCAACAACTGAGAATTACTTATGGTCTTGATGAACCCAGTATGGTTAGTTTTTCAAGATCATGTTCGAAAGTGTCAGGAATACCAGGATTTTCATCACTTAATAAAACAATTGAATGGACAGTCAACAGAAAGCCAGCCTTTGAACGCAGAATCGCTGAAAAGAAGACATCATTAATTGGAGGGTTTCACAAAGACGAGAGGACAATGAAGACAATGGCTTCCCTTGTTCCATCCTGTCCAAAAGAGGCCCTGGTTCCAGGATTCCCCACTCATCCAAGCCCTACGACTGCATATTGTGCACCAAATATTTTAAGTCTTTATACATGTTGCTCCCCTGTTTCAAACATACCTGGTTTTCCATCAGTTGATGCAAGTGAAAGCATTGGATGGGTGATGGGAAATGAGTCATTGTCGAAGAAGGCTGAGAAGGACTTCATACAGGACATGACAAATGAGCCCAGAAATAAATGGAAAAACATGCATTCTCTTGTCCCATCTTGTCCTAAAGCCTCGTGTGTAACTGGCATCCCATCCAATCCACATCCCAAAGTGCTTTATTATGGCACGAATATAATAAACCTCCTTCCTTTGTGCCCTCTAATTTCTACTGTTCTTGGATTGGCATCGGTTGAAGATAACAAGGAAGGGTGGATTGTTGACCTGGGTTCATTGATTCACAAACCACAAAAGAGCATAACGTTGAAGATTAACAGTGTGCCAGTCAGCCGAGACAAAGCAAACCATATGTTTGCCATTGTACCATCTTGTCCAGAAGCATCCAAAATCCACGGACTTCCCTCAGCACCTCAAAGCAAATCCAAGATTCAACCAAACATGATCAATTTGGTACCTTGCTGCCCAAGGTCGTCATCGCTGAAAGGATTTGCATCCGTTCATACAACCCCAATCGTAGGGTGGCTACATGAAAGAAACCCCGTCCTGGCAACACCTCAGAGAAAGACGTCAGAGAGGATAATAGCACTTGCTGGGCAGAAACAAAACGGGAGCAGTATGGCAAAAATTGTAACATCATGTCCCAATAAGGCGAGACTCTCTGGGTTTCCGTCTGCTCAAATTGTAAACAAACCATCAGATATTGTCAGCTTATACTCAACTGCTCCATGCATTTCCTGTGCCCGAGGTTTCCCTTCAGCGAGGATGCTTAGCTTTGAACCTTTGAAAACGCAAAACCATTACTCATGCGAGAAGTCCTTATTTGTGCACCCGCGGAAGTACAAGACGGATGTCATTGCTGAATCCCTTGAAATCTATGAGCATGAACATGAAGAACTGAAGCACATGGTATCAATAGCTCCATCTTGTCCACATCTGACTGAAATTCCTGGTATGCCAAGCATTTCGCTACTGAGTGCAACATCGAAAGAAACAAATCGGTTATCTGCTGTCACACCAAATCAACCAGAAGCCACGCATGGAAATGACACCCGCACAACACTTGAATCTGGTGAGCTATTTCTACTATTAACATGAGGGTCCACCTTCTGCTTTCCTCGAGATTCTTCCTTGAATTTTACACTGTTTGCTTCTATAACAGAGGATAAATGCAGAGGCACAACAAGTCACAGCACGGAGCCTTCATTTGAGAATGAGTAAGTGAAGGAATCCACCGCATGTGTTATGCCGTGAGCCTAACATGGACTGCCTGGACCATACGTGTAATCAAAATGTATGCATTATGTTGCTGCGTGATTTATTTGGATGACATCATTGAATTTGGATCTTCAGTGTAACAAAAGGAGTAGCAGCAGAGGAGGCCCAAACACAGAAGAAAGATGGGGCATCAGAGCCCGAGGTGGTCTTGGGCTGGGAAATACTGGAGGCAGAGGGAACGTTAATTGAAAAACAGACAGGACCTTTTCCACCAGTGGAGGCAGAAGAGCCTCCTGGAATAGTACAAACGATTGTGGGTGTTCTCCATAAAGGGTAAGTCATTTGGAACGAAGAGCATGCAAACACGGGCATTTGGCATGGACCTTTCCTGTTCCTGAAAAGACCCTCAATTCTCTGCTGCATGTGTATCATTAGCATTTATTGTTTTGCGTTGCCCCTTAGCTCTTGCTGACTGAAATATCATATTTTTCACAGCTATGAAACAGTAGCATCCATTTTGGGCCCATCTGGTTCATCTGTGTCTGAAAACGATCTTCAACTGAAGGTTGATGCAGCGTTGCATCCAACAGACCAGACTGTAATCTCTTCATGTGAAGATTTGCCATATTGCGTGGACATTGATTCCACTGTAGACAAGGTCATTCCTTTATCAGAGCAGTTTGAGGACAATTACCTGGGAGAGGAGCAAGTGGTACCCCCATCCCCGCCTTTAGACAGTGACGATGGGTTTATGGTTTGTGTGAGTATGAAGAAATGGCCACCGCTGACCGCAGCAGACATTACTAGGATGTCAATGGAATTTCGACATGAGGAACAGGAAGCTTTGCTTGACCAATGTCATACAAGTGACCAGGCCTCTGCAAACACATTAGTGTGCTTTGACAGTTTGTCAGTCAGGCATCAGAATACCCAACACGAGGTTGAAACCTCTTCCAAGTTGGAATCTGGGTGAGTGTTTCTGAATAATAAACTGCCTAGTGCTTGTGTTTGATTGCACGGTGTGCAAGTCAGTCATCATCAGTGTGCATTGACAGTTTGCCAGTAAGGCATCAGAATGCCAAACATGAGGTTGAAACCTCTTCCAAGTTGGAATATGGGTGAGTGTTTCTGAATAATGAACCGCCTACTGTGTGTTGCAAGTTTGATACTCATCTTCTTGTTCCGAGTGAAAGTTCACATCAATGACTGTTATTGTCATTTGGAGTTGTAAAACGATCCTATGTTTTGGTAGATGTAAGGTGAACTGATGATAAGTGTGTCGCCGTTTCCGTGATGTGCTGCGTGGCTGCATGGAGTATAAAGAGTGTGCAAAGTTGACTCTAAAATTCTGAAACGTTTCTCTTCTTGTCCTTAAGCCCCCAACTAGCAAGTGCTGATGCAACACCTCTGCATCCCACAATAACTGAACCATTGACAGATGCCAAACCAAACCCAGAAGTACTATTGGACAAAACCTTTGATGAGCCGCATCTTTGTATGGTTGAAGCACAGGCACAGATCACAGTCTCTAAGCAAGATAAAACAGTTCCAGCAGTTAAACAAACAAAATGGGAACCAGAACAAGCCACCATTTTACAACAACCAAACCACAACCAAAATTTGGACGGGTTGTCTGTCCTTCCTGAGGTTGCTCCAATCCAGTCTTGTGAGATCATTTCCACGCGACCCGTCAAGGACCTCTCTTCCATTCCTGTAGATGGAGATGGAAGTGTTCGCTCGCCACACACAACTGTCAGTCAAGAAAAAATGGATTATGTCCCTCATGATTTGGAAACAACAGATGCCCCGAGCAAACCTCTGACAACAAAAGACAGTGTCAACACAGAAAAACAAACACTTCATGCTCTACCGAGAAGCAGAACAGAACAAAAAAACGCCAAACAACCTTCTTATGACGTTGATACGATTGCAGACACAAAATATGCGCAAGATGCGACTACACCAGTCAATGCTTCTGGTCAAGGGCCCTCCTTCTCTGAAACAAAGGAAAACGAAAGCACGGCATTAAAAACAGAGCCACATGGGGATGTTGTTGAGCAAAATGCGCCCTTGTCAATTATCAAAAGGATTGGACTGCAACAAAGTGGCATGAATGTTCCTTTGACAAGGCAACCCATCCCAAAGCCCCGGGTGAGGAAATGTGCCAGTGAAGAAGAGGCCCATGCGGGAGGTCAGGCTGGCAAGTCACTGGATGATGATGACAGAATAATCAAAGAGCAAGTGTTGACCGTATGCTTGAGGAAGAGCAGGCTCCAAGTCGATGACGGTACGACACGACCCTCAGCCTTGCCTGTACCAAAACCAAGAGTTAAGAAGCGTCTCAGCGCTTCATTGCCGGATGATGCTGCAGTTTCTTGCTCACCATATACTTCCTTGGCAGACTCTGCAACAGACACTTCTGGCCAAGAGGTAAATCACCCCAACGAGCAGGGCAGCTTGCCTGTTCCGCTGCCTCGAGTCAGGAAGCACCTCGACACGACACTTTTCAAACTGACACCACCTGCAGACATTTCATGTCCTACAGAGACAGACTCATCTCAGAGAAATCCAGAGGCTATCGGTGCCTCCTGCGAGGCAGCACAGGACGGATTGGCTTTATGGTATTCCGGTGTAATCTCTGAAAAAGAATCCTGTGATCATGGCAATGCAGAAGAATTCCCATCTCCTTGCTCAGCAAAAAACAGGGATGCAGAGAAGCCGTCGGATGCATTGGTCAAAGGTGGAACCCTAACAGATGCACCTGTCAGAGCAACAAAAACGTCATTTGCCGGCACAGTTACATCAGCTCAGGATGACCGGTTACACGTCAAAAAGACTGAATCAGCTGATCTAAAGAACGAAGGCTGTGTGTCTGTAGACTTTGCTGCTGGTTGTTTAAAGGAAGACAGGTAAGAATAATACTAGAAAATAAAAGACTTGTGCATCAAGTATTGCGTTGCGTGTGTGCTTTTATTAGTTCCATGGTTTGCAGATCCAGCAAAGTTGTCATTTTGCGATACACATTACGTTGTTTTTATTTATAGGAGCAGTTCGCATGTTGACAAAAGTAACGCCGAAGTGGTTAGGGTCCACCAAACCTTGACTCCAACAAAACCTGAAGATACCGCGGCATCTGCAGAAGTAAGTTTAACAAAAAAAATGATATGAGCAATTTGCAATCCCCGAGAGTTATCTGTGATACAGATTCCATGTGGTTAGAATCTTTCAGGAAGTCAAAACCTGGTCACGTCCAGTCACTCTCTGCTGGAGTGGTGCAAGGAGGTCACTCAGGGTCACAGGGGACTGAAGATCACCAACTTCAGCACCTCCTGGAGGAACGGCCTGGCATTTTGTGCCATCTTGCATCACTTTCATCCAGAAAAGATGTAAGCAGCCGCAAACAAAGAAAAACAGCACATGAATCGATCTGCAAAATTTTAATTCTCTTTTTTTTTTTTCTTTTCTTTTTAGTAACTATGACTTGTTGGACCCCTATGACATCAAGCACAACAATAAAAGGGTGATTAACATTTGCTGCAAGTGGTTGATTTCAACTTGAAACATGACCTTTTAACAATGACCACGTGATTTTTTTCTGGATTTGTCAGGCCTTTGATGGTTTTGCTGAGCTTGGCATTTCCAGGCTGATGGAGCCCTCAGACATGGTCATGCTCTCCGTGCCTGATCGCCTTATCGTAATGACATACCTCAGCCAGATTCGCACTCATTTTATGGGCCAGGAGCTAAGTGTGCTTCACATTGAGAAAGACGCCAGTGAGTCCAGCTACGCGGTCACGGGAGACCGGGAGAGCGAAGAGGATCCCGAGGCCGCTGTTCGCTACTGCACCCAGAGGCTTCACGAGGAGGGCATCAGTCTGGAGACCAACGGCTCCGCGCACGAGGGCGAAAGCAACACAGATGTCGCTCCGCCGCCCAGAGGCAAACGGGCACAGGCACCCGGCTCCAGTGGTGCCCAGTTACCGGTTGCACCGCCGAGGACTCAATTGCCGCCCAAGTGTGGTTTCTCGCACGTTAAAGACGCAGATCTGGTCAAGAAGCGCAGGTCTCAGCGGAAGAGTGCGTCTGAGGAGGATGGAGACACGTCTGTGGTAAGGATGCTCTTTAGGATTCGGGTTTGTCGCTTTAATTGAACTATTTTACCGCACCGCTTTCCATATCTCCAGGTTGTTACGGAACTAGAAGAGAGTGGAAGAACCGGTCAGTCTATTTACTTGTACGGTCACAACATTGGATGCGGATCAAATACGTCGTCACAGCTTATTGGCGTTTTGCTTTACAGAGACGACAGGAACTCTGGCTGAGGTGGGAAGACGAGAAGGCCAGGTTACGGTAGTTTTCGCTCAAATCGGACACTTGCACATACCGGTACATCAACACTCAATACAAACTCGAAATATGTGTGCGCACATTCAGGACCCCAGCCAGTATGTGCTAAGTCAAATGCAAGCCCTGGAAGCAGAACAAAACCATATAGACACCAGAGCTGCAGTTGTGGAGAGGAAACTCCGACAACTCATGGAAACAAGTAATTAGTCGCAATTCATTTCGGAAAAGGATTGATTCTCGACTGAAATTTGACGTGATGTGTGATTTACTGTGTGTGTTCGCCTAACAGGCAGCGACAAGGTGGAGGAGGAAAGGTTGATTCAGGAATGGTTTATACTGGTCAACAAGAAGAATGCGTTGATTAGAAGACAGGATCACCTACAGCTGTTGTAAGATATCTCAGGATGTGACATAGAGACAGAAGAATCCATTCAGAAATGCTCACATGACGATGACGTTATTAGCACCCGCTCTGTTATAAAAGTGCTGTGATTGATAGGCTGGAGGAGCACGATTTGGAAAGAAGGTTTGAGCTGTTAACCAAAGAGCTGCGAGACATAATGGCCCTCGAAGGTTTGTCCACCACTAAAAGCAATTGTTCAGTCCCGTTGCCGAAACTCTTCTGTTTCATTGTCGCTTTCGTTCTCTTCAACCTCACTTGAATGCTTCGGCGGTGCGGCGCTCAGAGTGGCAGAAGACGCTGGCCCACAAACAGAGGGAGCAGTTGCTGCTTAAGGAGCTGGTGTCACTGGTCGACCAGAGGGACGAACTGGTCCACAATATAGACGCCAAGGAGAGACGGTGAGAGGAGGCGGTTACTGAGGTTGTAACGGCTAGTCAATATCCGCGTGAACTCAAGGCACGCTTCTGTCTCCAGCGCTCTGGAGGAGGACGAGCGCCTTGAACGTGGCCTGGAGCAGCGGCGGAGGAAGTACGCCAAGCAGCAAAAGGAGAAGTGCCTGATGCAGTGACCAAGTTTGGGACGACTTGAGTCATGAGAGGAGGTGTGTCACTCCATGTCATTGCCAAAGATTGATATTTTTACTTGTTTTATTTAAAATCTTGCTCCTAATAACTGATAGTAGTTTTAATGACATGGGAAGTGTCGGTCACTCTTTTATGGCAGGACTTTTACAGGCTCCTAATGGGAACCGAGTTACCGTCTTACTGTGCCTGTCACTTTTCTCTGATTTTTAAATCTGGTTTTAATTGATGGGATGCCTGTGGAGTATGGTAGTGCTCTCTGGGTGGCACTAAAAGCCACATCTTCCATCAGTACCCTTCTGAATATGTAAATTCAGAAGAATGCTTTTCATATTATTTGGCATTTTCAAATTAATCTTCTGTTTAGCTCAGCCATATCTGCTGCTTTGGACAATTGTATTACCGTAAATACGCTATGCACTGAGACTATAAAGTCATATGTGAAACGCTTACTGAAAAAAATATAATTTATCCCCAAAGTGGTGTTACTGTTGTATGCGTGTTAGACTAACTTTTGTTTGTTTTGACTGTGCCTTGTTACTGAGAGATGTTTGTTAAAAAAAAAGGGCTCTTTACCTTTTAATGTGCCTTTATTCTGGACTATCGTCGCTGTCCTGTGAAAAACAATTCAATTTTTTATTTTTACGTGAATACGGTCTCTGCGTTACAGACATCCCATTAACGTGAACATTTTAAAAAATTTACAAAATTGGACTTAAGTGTTTTTCATAGAAGTTTATTACTCTGAGCAGTGACAGCCGCCTACATAATTTTACTGCCGTAAACAATGGATTTGGTTCAAGGTCACTTTTAATTTATTGGCGCTTCTACTATTTATTCTGTGTTTGTGTGCTGCCTGCAGAACTACAGTAAACCTTTTTGTTTCCTCTTCTAACCAAAAACTTTTCCTCTGATTGCTGCATGTGTATTGTTATTGTTATTGCATTGCACCTTAGGAATTACATAGGAACTGTATATCCACAGGAAATTACCCATTATGCACATTTTCTTGTCATCCTATAATGCAATAGCAGCTCATCATAGCTTGCAAGTCATGTTAGATGGAATTTACGATTTGGTGGTAACTGCATCACTGAAATGAAAGTAGGACTGGACCACTGCAGGGTTGTGGCAAAACTGGTTTTGTTGAGAAGAATGCCAACTGTGTGACTTTTAGGAAACTGAACTGACTGTGGTTTTCTTGTTACTAGTGAACATTTGTCAAGTTTGCAAAGCCCTAAATGTTTTGCTGCATTAAAAATAGATGTGTTGTAAGGAGGTTTTGTGAGTCCACTTTGTCCAGAATCGTGGATTTGTTTGGTGGACACCAGTATTGCACACATTTTCTATCGTCTATTGCACACATTTTCCATCATGTCATCAACTTTTGAAGACTGAAAAATGTTTTTTTAAGATGAATTCATGAGGGGAAAAATATCATTTCCCCATTTCAATTATCTTAATGCCTTTACATTTAGATTTTTCACTGTTTATTCTTGTATTTTTTTTTAAACCTTTATATGACATTTGCAGTACAAAATATTTCCAGGAAATCAGAAGTTATAAAATGTCTTTGTAGGATGTATCATTTTAGCACTTCTCAAAGATTCAAGTTTGTTGACTCAACAGCAGGGGCGGAGCCAGAACGTGGCTAATGGGTGGGCCTGGAAAAATCAGGCTGGGCCTGAATATTTCTCTCACTGAGCACAATCCTCCTGTCCCGACACATTGTATATTCAAATAAAATGACAAACTGAATAATATGAAGTTCAGATCTTCCTTAGACAACCACAATTATGCCATTTTTAATGTTCAATACAATAACAAAACAACGAAACAAATTCAAAAATAATGTCATAATAATTTACAAAACATCTAAAAGCACATTTTTTTTCATGAATCTCACTGGGTGGGCAGTCTGTCAATCTGGGTGGGCCTGTGCACACCCACGCCCACCCATAGCTCCGCCCCTGCTCAACAGTGTTTGGTATGACGCTCTTTGCGCACACTGTGGCGGATGTTTGACTGTGCCGTCAGGCCAACTTCTATATTTTTGCTGTTGGGGATGTTCGGAGTCAACTGTCATTTACGATTCCAAGTAGAAGAAGGTGTGTCTCGTTTGGTTCATGTGAACTTTAAAAGAGGAAAAAATGTTGAAATGAAGTTCCTCTTTTATCCCTGTGTCTTGTAGTGGGCATTTTCTATTCAGAGAATCAGAGATGTCTTGGGTGGACTACTAAGCCCCCAGAGTGGCAAGTAGGACTTTTTTTTATGTGTGTTTGTTCATCTTTTGCCACAGTAACCACTCAGATGTATTTGCTTTCAGGATGCTACTTAACATTTGGCTATCCGTCATACTTTTTATGGTTAAGGGAAGGATCTGAGCTATTGGAAGGACCACGGTAATTAAAATATCCATCTAGTATATTAGGACACCTTTTGTGTTGCATATTTCCTGAGTTGCTGGGGTTAGGAGAAGACGCATAGGCCCAATTTCAAGGAATTGAGCGAGAAACTGAAGGCTCTTTTGTCCCAGTTGCCTGTCCTGGCGTCCAGCCAGGAGGCCAGCTCCATCAAGCTTGGAGGCTGCAGCCGCTGCCTCAATGAATAACACGCGCACTGTGAAAATGTCAAGCAGTCGAGTCCTGTGGACGTGGAGGAAGGCTGCCTGAAGTCTATTACGATTGGAGCAACTGTTAAAAATCATGATTTTCACCCTAAAAATGTGCTTCGAGTTACAAGCACATCTATGTAGAAACCACTCAAGGAAAAGTCAGGACATCGATGAGTATGTTGCGAAATAAAAACACTTAGTTTCATTTTATTTTGCAATTAAAGCAGTGATTCTCAGTCTAATACGAGTAGCACTAGTCGTAGGTGAAAGAATTCCTAAATTACAGTTGAATAAGATTGACAAAACAGAAAACATGCTATATACGGTATATAAATATAAAATGAAGCTTGTGGCTATTTGCATTCAGCTCATAGTACAGTTTTTCCTTTTCATGTCTCGTATTTTTTATTTAATTTTTCATGTACAGTACATGTTCTACATCTCTAGTACAGTAATTACATTATTTACTGTAACAGATGCATTTGATCTATAAGGACCTTTTTTTTTTAAATCAAGTCCATTATTTTACTTTTATGTGCACTTTTGAATGACGAAATTTGGATTTGTGTTTCTGGAATTTCTCAAGAATAATTATCAATTTATAAGAATTTATAAATTTTTACTTTCGTTATTAAAGAAGCTCAACTGTACATTTTTCCAGTAAAGACTGAATTCAGAGTCAATATGATCAAATAATTAACTGCAGATAGTTTCCAGAACGTCAAGTACAAATCGTGGGCCGCTTTGTCCGTAGCGACACGTCAACTTACGTCACTTCCGCACGTGCGCACATAGCCAGTTGGAGCTTCTGCGGAGCAACGGTCGCAGGAAGAAGGAAAAGCGAGTCTAACATTGTTATATTTCGTCAAACCTCGTGAAATACCACCACGGCCGCAATCTGACGACGAGGAATGAACGTTATATGATTACATACTGAGCGAGTGAGGGCCACAGGAACACGAGCACGAAAACGACCATTCGAGTGCCTTGGCGACCGGACCAGCGAGCCATTTTGCCCTAGTCGGAAGGAAGGAAGGAAGGAAGAAAAGGAAGGCAAGGAAAACGCAAGAGTCAAGTCGCCGACTGCCAAACATCCCGAGTGAGACCATGAATCCCGAATAGTAAGTTTGGATCTCTTGTTATATGTTCACCTTGTAAGCGTACGCGTTCGCTGCTATGTGACCCGTTGGCTCGCCAAACGTCGCTCACGTTCATGCTAATGTTAATCATGTCAATACCATGTTAACTTGCATGTTCATTTGATGTTGGCGTCGGCGCTGGCCCACTTGGGCGTTTCATCCGGAAGTGTCAGATGACTGCCTCGCGAGGCTTTGACGCCACAGCAAGAACAAAACGCAACATAGTTCAGCCTACAAGTGTTTCATAATAAAAATGTCACAAAAAGTATTCACACAGACGTAATGCGGATCTCGTCTAAACTGATGTAGTCCGTGTGAAATTTGGACCAGTTAATTTCCGTTTGCGATGATTGTGCTTTATAAACAGCAACAGGTGGACACACAGGTTCATTGTCCCTTGTGCCATCTATTGGAACAGTATGGAAATGATCTGCATGTCACTATACATCACTGGCATAGATAGACGAACAAAGATAAATCAGAAATTTGGGACCAACTGAGTAAACTTGGTTCATTTGTTGCCTTTTCAGTTAATAGCTTTCTTGTCTGCCTAACAAACAAACAGGTGACTTGACAATATGTGAATTGTACATTAGCCAGCTCGAGGAAGGTGAGCTGGCTTATGTGGGTGGTTAGACGATACTGCAGGTGGCAGATGTTTGATGCCTGAGCAGCCACCCTGAAATGAGACACAGCCCTCGCGCGAGCACTTGTCACCGATATCCCTCGTGCGTGTGGCATGCTTGTGTGGCTCATTGATGGCCTTCTCTGGTTTCTTCACAGCGAACAGCATTGCTAACCATCAACATCGTTGTTGATTTTTCGGTTTCATTTTTATTGTTGGCCATGAGCTTGAAATGTTTACCAGACGATGTAATTGCCCGCATCGCTAATGAGTAGGGATGTTCCGATCATGTTTTACGACACCGATACCGATCATCCATGAGTGATATCGGCCGATAACGATTCCGATCACATGGAATATATTATTCCATTTATTTATGGTGACTGCTATTTTGCAATATTATCTGAAAAAACAGCCATATTATTGCCGTAATTTTGATAAAAACCGATATATATTTTCAAAAGCATGAAGAAATACAAAACCGTTGCTGCCACCAAACAATAATTACCCAGTCACAAAGATAACTGAAAAACTTAAATTTACCAGCTTTTAGTAACACAGTTTTTAACGGATCAAAATAATCAGCAGTCTCAAAAGACTTAATTATGCAAAAAGTCAAATAAATAACATGCCACCTAAACATTGCCTGGTTCGGAATATAATCAAAGTAGAAAAAATAGTCACATGCAGGCTTCACTCGAATAAACTACTCAATGAGTTCCTAAATTGAAACGACTCAGAAACTTTGTCTTGTGCATAGACAAACTATCTTGTGCATTTGTCAACGAGAAAAAAGTCCTTGTTAATCTTTTTGTGAATTATAAAATGACGTAGTGGGTCTGTTGCCCACAAGTGACCTACAATGCGTCTCCCTGTGGCAATAATGCCACTTATACTGCGCCGTGTCCGCCTTGACTTTATTCAATGCAGTGAGCCTCGTAAACTCACCATAGTCTCCCAATTGCTTGTTCTTCAAATGTCGGATTAAGTTGGTTGTGTTGAAACTTTTGGCCATGCTACGTTCACACCAACTGCGGTGGGAGCGTTTCTGGCGGCGCGTTTCAATTGGAGTCAGTATAGCTCGCGCGGGCGGGCGCGCTTGCGTGCGGGGCGGCGCGAGTGATGCTTTTGGAGCGGTGGCACGTCGTCGCGTATTAAACAAATCAACTTTTTTGCCATTTTGTCTCGTGGCAGCCAATCAGCATCGGGCATACTAAGTCACACACAGCCAAACAGCGTCCTGTTCACTCGGCTGATTTAAAAAAAAATTTTTTTTTACAGTTTTTACAGTGGCTTTGTTTGGCTGTGTGTCCACGCCGCAGTGTACGTGGGACCTTTGAGCTCTGGCTCTGTTTGGCTGCGTGTGAGATGTAGTATGCCAGATGCTGATTGGCTGCCGCGAGGCGGAATGGCAAAAAAGTTGACTTGTTTTATATGCGACGAATGGAGCAGATTTTCGGTGCTTCACGCCGCATCATTCGCACCGCCCCGCACGCGCCCGCCCGCGCCAACTCCATTGACTCCACCAGAAAGGCTCCCACCGCAGTTGGTGTGAGCGTAGCAGCCGCAGAGGGGGAGGGACACAACACGGCTGTAGGCCGCGAAGCACGAGCTGCGGGTGATCGGGTGTTTTGATCGGCAGCAAAAGGCTTTGATCGACTGTTTTTCCGATCACGTAATTTTTCACGAAAATCGACCGATCATGATAGGTGCCCGATCGATCGGAGCATCGCTACTAATGAGTGCGTGCAAATGACTTGTGTGTTTTGCTTATTCCAGTGACTATCTGTTCAAGCTGCTGCTTATCGGGGACTCCGGAGTCGGCAAATCGTGCCTGTTGCTCCGCTTCTCCGTGAGTGTCGCACCTGCCTCTCATCGCCCGGGCCGAAGTAAGCCGGGCTCAAGAGTTTTTCTAATCTTACATTTGCCCGCTCACAGGATGATATCTACACGGAGAGTTACATCAGCACCATCGGGGTGGACTTTAAGATCCGAACCATCGAATTGGACGGCAAGACCATCAAACTGCAGATTGTGAGCACGTGCCCGTCAACATAGGCTCAGTGGCTTAATTATCTTGTTAAAGTGGCCGTATCTCTTATCAGTGGGACACGGCGGGCCAGGAGAGGTTTCGCACCATCACCTCCAGCTACTACCGCGGCGCGCATGGCATCATCGTGGTGTACGACGTGACGGACCAGGTAGGCGAGCGAGCAAGCGAGACTTTGATGGGGCGCCCTCTTGTAGTCTCTGAATTCCAAACGTGACGTTGCAGGAGTCCTACAGTAACGTCAAACAGTGGCTCCAGGAAATCGACCGTTACGCCAGCGAAAATGTCAACAAGCTTCTGGTGGGCAACAAATGTGACCTGACCACCAAGAAAGTGGTGGACTATACAACAGCCAAGGTGGGTCTGCAGCAATACGTGGCGCTCGTCTCCCGACAACTTCATCAGCTCGCTCATGTCCACTCCCGTGTTGTCACACTACCAAAATTAGAAAAAGTCGTTTGGCACCTAAGGCAAAAAAGTCAGCAGGAAAAGCAGTGGATTAATAACTGATACAATAACTTGGAATATTTGATATTTTACTTGATTCCAAATATTTGAAAGGAAATTTTATAAATACTTTTTGGACATTGTTAATTAAACCCCTTTGAAAGTTGAAACCATTATTTTATCCAGATAAAATGTGTAAAAGACTAGGAATGTCTCTATCAGCAATATCGTGATATTGGGATGTTAAGATTGCCACAATATATCGTCGTCGTCATGTCACCAAATTAAATAGCAGCAAATCTGTTTAAAAGCCTAAGTTGTTTTCCATTTGTGCAGTTCCAATACCCTCTGGTGGTTAGTTTATTAGTGCAGTTTAATTTGATGGCACCTATGTTTAAAAACCATGCTAATGACCAGTAGGAGCCCATGACTATTTCTTTGCGAATGTTGTCATCATGTACAAAAACAGCATATTGTGATATTTAATTTAATTATTATTTTTTTTTTTACGCTATCGTGAGCTTTTATACAGTATCGCGTGCTTTTTATATATCGCCAACCTCCCCACAATATCGTGATGATTATCGTATCGTGAGGTCCCTTGTAAAGACAACAATTTGGTCAATTTGATATTTTTTACACAAATCCATACTATTTTTACAAATTATTGACCAATTGAATGTGTTGTGGGAGTTCCTGAAGTGATGATTTTGGAGGATAAGAAAACATTTTTAAAAAACATGGTATTGTGCCATGTGTGTAGGCGAGGTACTGCGGTGCTTTTAGTTCCGATACACGGTAGAACCCGAGTCGAGACCCTTTGGGAATGTTGACGCTGAACACTGACTTTGTTCCTCTTCGGCAGGAGTTTGCCGACTCTTTGTCCATCCCCTTCCTGGAGACGAGCGCCAAGAACGCCACCAACGTGGAACAGGCCTTCATGACCATGGCGGCGGAAATTAAGAAGCGCATGGGCCCCGGGGCCACGGCGGGCGGCGACAAGCCCAATTTGAAAATCGAGAGCACCCCCGTCAGGCAGTCGGGAGGAGGCTGCTGTTAAAGGGGCGCCTTCGCCGTCTCCAGTTTCCTTCGATTCACTCCCTGCGCTTTCCTCTGTGTGCCCCCATCAGTGATCTCCGTCTCGCCGTCGCACTCATACCGGCAGCGCGGAATGGGCGTACCTGTCTCTGTTGATCCAGGTTCCAAGCGCACGGGAGACAACGGATGTTGCTAGCTCATCAAATGCTTTGGTAGAATTTTTTTTTTTTTTTCAAACATTCATTTTTCAGCACCCTCACGCAGGTGGAGGTTAACTGTTTTTATTTATTTTTTTTCCCACTTTTCATCATCCATTTTTCTTTTAAGAGCGTGCTGGTCTTTGTTGGTTGCTTTCTATGGTTGTCCACGCTTAGCACACATTTTTTTAAGACAATTTCATGATGACGCCGCTCCCTCACTCTTTTCTGTCCCGTCACCTTCCAATCGGCCCAAATATCGATTTTAGTGACGTGGGCGCAAGCATCTGGCCATGCTTGTCCACACCGACTGCATTCAAAAGTTCACACTGCTGTGCCTGCTGACTGCACAAGGTGGGAAAGGAAAGATTGAATTTGTTTCTATCCAAAAGTAGATGGTAGCTTGGTTACACCTCTTTGTATACTGCCACTGGGAAAAAAAAAAAAGACTGCCGGTGGTCGCTTCCCACTTGGAGGCTGTGTCGATCTTGCTCGTGTCTTATAGAGTCCTTTTGATTCCAGTTTTGATTCTTGGGCTTTGCTTGAGCCATAGTGCCAGGTTTAGGATGATGTCGCTGTAGTCAAGACATGGTGTCCAACTGAAATAGTTTTTTTTTTTTCTAATTTAATATATATATAAATAAGCTCTCTGTACTCTTGATAATGTTGGCTTATGATTAGGGCACGCACGAAGATGTGATTATATAGCAAGTCCCGTTTTTCTTTCCCCTGGTGGTGATGTACAGTGCTGGACAGAAGTTTGACTTTCAAGCCCGCACATGTGTTTGGAGCAAGTGGACGTTCCGGGATGGACTGGTCTTCGTTTTTCAGACTGGATATGATCTCCCGACTTGTCTGCTCCAGCCTACCACACTCCTCAGCATCCTCCCTGGCTCCAAATGAGTAGAGAAGCAGGTTCAATGTCAAGACATTTTCATTGGAAGTTAGTATTCGGGTGGCTGGGGCCTAAGTGTGATATTTTTTTTTTCCTTTGCTTTTTTTTGGGGGGGGGGGGGGGTTAGTGGAACAGGACTTAGTTGATACATTCCTGATCCATTTGGACAATTGTGACACCGGTTTCACTCCAGCCGATGCAGGACATTTAGTGGATGTTGTGCTTTGATGACTGCTTCACTTGTTGGAGCTTGCTCTTCTACTGATTTTAACGTCTTCATTGATTGTTTACTGCGGGGTGGTGTGTAATTGCAAACATTCATTCAGTCTTTATACGCGTGTCTTAATACAGGTGACATCCACAGCTTCTTTACACATCTTCATTGACTTGTTGTTGGAAAAAAAACAAAACAAAGACATGCGCACACACAAACCAGGCACCTGTCGGTCGCTTTTTTTTTTTTTGTGCTTGTTCACTTGGTGCTGTCTACTGCTGATTTTTGACATGATGTTTGTCTGTACATATTATAAATAACTATATAATAAAATGATGAAAAAGTTAAACAGTAAAAGTAAAGTGGGTTTTTTTTGTAATAGTCTATGCTGTTGCCATGGCAAACCATTTTTTTTATTTCAATGTATTCATTTATTTTGGTGGATGAGATTGATTCCATCGTAATTTTAAAAAACATTTTATCTGACAAGTTTAATTTTACTTTGCAAGTCCACAAGTAATCATGTTAACGCTTCAAGGACACGTGACCATCATGCTTGTTGTGTGTTTTGTGGGAGCAGTAGATGGAGGATAATTGATGACACCGTAGTAACACACACCCAGCCGGACTTGGACGTAAATACAAAGGTCATGGGGCAGTCTCTCTTTTATAGTTAACCAAATGGAAACATAAGCAACTATTTTAAAGCGTAAATCAAGGCAAAAATTGTCTTTACAATATGCTATGTACGCCCGTACTAGTCTAAAGACAGTATTCTGATTAATACTGCGTTTGAGTAATATGAATTAAGCAGCAAGATCCACCCGTTTGATCCATCTCAGGTGGCAGCCATTTTGCAATTTGCCGTCGACTGAATGACATCACAATTGCTCACGGCTCAGGTAACGACCAATCATGGCTCATCTCCTCTGAGTTTGGTCATGTGATGTTCGAAGCTGAACCGTGATTGGTTGTTATCTGAGCCCTGAGCAACTGTGATGTCATTTTCAGTCGACAGCAAGTGGCAAAATGGCTGCCTCCGGAGATGGATAAACATGGGGGATGTTGGTGCTTAATCCATAGTCCACAAACGCAATATTAATCAGATTACGACTTTAGACTAGTGCTGCCCTATAGAACATATTGCAAAAAAAAACATTTTTCACTTAGTCGAGCAAGTTTTTTGGTACGAAACGACGTGAGTGTCAAATAATTGTCTGTTTCTTCTGTTTCCGTGTTGTTTTATGAAGACTTTGGGTGTGCTCCATCCCTCCACGTTCATTTAAGATGAGTTTGTAAAATCATTGAGGCTTTTTTTTGTTTTTTTTCTTGGTTTGCTTTATTTCCTCCTGATAACTGGCTGCCGCTGACCTTGAATTATTTTTAGCATGATGGAGTGGGGGTGGTACAATGTGGAGATGTGCGGCGTATTCAGCACCCACCTCGCGATACTTTTCGTTGTCATCTGGTAGCGTTGGCGACACACAAATCAGCGTCACTCATGTCAACACAATTTATTTACAAATTCTGCATATACACACACGATGTAGCACGTGGCGCCTCAGTCCGACCTTCTGCTTCCACATGTTAAAAAGTAATTGTGGTGTTTTTGGGGGGGCTGGCAATTGTCTTTCCTTTTGTTTCAATGAGGAAAGGTGATTGGGGATATGAGCGCGGTTAACGGAGCAAACGAAAGCGGTGTCAAGGCACCACCGTGGTGGTCTTCAGTCGACGGGGCCCTGGAAGATGAGTTTGATGTGGCCCCGCTCGCCCGTCAACCAGGTCCCGCAGAAGGGGCAGGCGGCGTGGAAGGCGTGAGTCCCGTGCGGCAGCGGGATCTGACTCCATCCCGCCGCCGTCTTTTGGGAGCAAACGTGACCGCAGGGGCAGAAGGCGTGAGTGGGCGCTCCCGCGTCCAGATACAAGCCCCCCTCGCAGCCCAGCCACAGCGGCACGTAGGGGCCCACCCGCCTGCACATGGGGCACTCCCTCTCGCCAGTGGCGGCCGGGGCCGTGCCCCCCGGCCCGGCGGGGCTCTTCTCCTTGCGGTAGCCCCAGTTGTGGTAGCCGTGCACATGGCCGCAGTTGACGTAGACCCAGGGCTGCTTCTTGTCCACGATCTCGCGCTGTGCAAGGCTGGGGAAGGCCAGCGTGTTGAAACCCACGGGGCACTGGGGCCGGGCGGCGTTCAGCTCCTGGCGCAGGGACTCTAGCTGCTTGAGGGTGGGCGTGCGGCGCAGCCCACCAGGAGTCCGCCACAGCAGCGTGGCCCCGCACAGGTCGATCAGGGAGCCGTCCTGGAGGGTGTTGGACTCGTTGTCCACCTGTGCCGGGGAAAAGCACAAATTGAAAGCCGTTGGAGCATTTCGTTTCGTCCATATACTCTTGGTTCGAGCTAGTTAAAGGGGGAAATCAACCCAAACATATTTTTTTCAAGAATATGTTCCCAGAAGGCCCACTAGTTGAAACACGGCATTCTAATTAATATTGCGTTTGTGGAATATGAGTTAAACAGCAAAATCCACCGATTTTTAGCCATCTCAGGGGGCGGCCATTTTGTCATTTCTGTCAACTGAAAATTACATCACAACTCCTCAGGGCTCAGCTAACGACCAATCATGGGTCAGGTTCAGAAAACAGGTCAGCCGTGATTGCTTGTTACCTGAGCCATGAGCAACTGTGATGTCATTTTCAGTCGACAGAAGTGACAAAATGGCCGCCCCCGGAGATGGCTAAAAACGGGTGGATTAACTCTTGTTCCACAAATGCAATATTTATCAGAATGCCTTATTTCAACTAGTGGGCTTGCATAGAACATATTCTTGAAAAAAATTTGTTTGGGTTGCCTTCCACTTTAAGACAACTTTTGTATGCGAGAAGGAAAACTACATGAGGTAAAACTGGCGATAAAAGCAGCACCTTCACGCAGAAATGTCCGCCAGTACTAGTGTGAACTCATGAACCATTTCAAATCCCGGTTAAGTGAAAGTAAATACTTGTAAATTTAACACACCGCAGAGTGTTAACCCCACGAAATTTGAATAATTATTAAAAATCACCAAGTATATAGAATTAGGCTTAAAAATTGAAAAAAAATTCAAGCCACTCCCTCCGTTGTCAGATGCTGTGGGCGTGTCCCGCATGTTTGAGCCGCCAAAACATATCTGCTTCAAGCCTCCAATGGCTTGAATATATCTCACCTGGTTGTAATGGGCATTTTCCCCACTGCTACAACGAGGCACTCTAAAGGGGCCACAACAGCGGACTATCCGAATGGAAGATATATTTCCGAGGTCTGAGCATAGCTAGCTAGCTAACTGCATGTCGCAATGGCGTCAGATAACCGCCGAATCAGGAAAACCGAAATGGTGAAAAAAGGTTGAGTACGACATCATTATCAGACTTTGCACCTTTCCCGCAATTATCTTAAAAGAAGTAGAATGTCTTTGGAAACAAATGTAGTCTTTAATGAAACGTGTGCCATGAGCAGGACATTTTGCCATCAAGCCGTACCAACTTTCCCCTCTGCTGTGCCGATCGGGTCTCCCTCAGGGCAAAGACGTTGCCGCACACGGAGATTTCCCTCCAGACGCCCGGAGCCGGCTCGGACGCAAAGTCGCCGGCCGGGTGCATGACCAGTACGCCGTTGGTGGTCAGGCCGTCCATCAGGCCGTCAGACGTCCTCCACTTGGCGGCGCGCTCCTGTGGAGAGGAGGAGGAGGAGGAGGAGGAGGAGGAGGAGGAGGAGGAGGAGGAGGAGGAGGAGGAGGAAGAGATGGACGTCAAGGTGAGGAGAAAACATGGGGAGGCCCGGAGGGAGGATGGTGGAGGTGGATGTCAGGTAGGTGCTGCTATATTTAGTCCTGTGCTGTCGTGACTCATGCTGAGAGGTTCGCCCATGCCTAAGAATAAACTCATTCCCGAGAAAAGGTATGATGAAGACAAATGAGCTCTTACGCAATGCAAAACAGTTTGGAGGGAAGCTGCAGTGGATGGACTAAAGTGATGTCATAGTTAGCGAGGAATTAACAGGCTCGTCCGCGTGCGTGCAAGGGGCTTCTGATGAATGTTGCATGGGCCTGAAGTCATGCTGACTTGAGAAAGCTATTATTAGATCTGCGCCGCTCTCACGTGTCACCTTTTCAACAAATGGATGAGACACGCCCCCCCCCCCCCTCCATCCAATGTGTCCTTCGTACCGCAGCTGCCCCCAAACACATCATACAAAACCGACAGTGGTGGCTTGAGATACGACTTTCATCCGTTCTATGAAAAGCTCAAAACATTCATATCATCTTTCCTCATTGAAATGAGTGAAAAGGCCATTAATCCATTCCAGCCTCCCACACTCCGAGTGACCCCTTAATTTTTGCCCTTAAAAAAAAAAGGATAGAAATGTGGGAAAAAATCTGGGGGGAAAAAACCCCCCCAAAATATTTTAAAAACTGATGATAATTGTGGCCCCTTCCAGGTTTCAAGCTGCTCATCCCAGAATTATATACGGTAATCAAATAGGATGTAAAGAATTACAGGTTACGGTCATACTGTATAAATTCATTGCGGCTCCTATTGTGTGCGACTTGGCCACCGGGGGGCAGTATAATACAACCATGCAGACACACGAGTAAGCATTTTATAACTCCTGTTAAGTGACTCAGTAAGCTGCTGTAATGTTAGTCATTTTTTCACAGAAGATAAAGAATGGATGCCCGTGAGTATTGTTATTGTCTGTCTACGTGTTGATGCACTGTTTGCGTTCAAATATCTGTTGCTTGAATCGTTAACGCTGCCACACAGATATTATTCGTTAGCCTATTTTGTTGTTAGCTTTAAGCTAGCAGATTTTTGAAGTCTCTTTTCGTTTACAAAGTCTACCTACCAAGCTGCTGCTTGTTGGGAAGTGAGTTGAGTTGACTTCCACCTATACAGCACTCATATCCAAAATTTCTGCCCGCAAGTCAAAGCAAATAATCGGCCGAGCGACGACTCGATTCTAGAGAAACTCGTAAATCGGTCGGGCATTTCTCCAGGCACCACTGTACTTGACTTGTGCTGCATGCTTGTCTTCTACATTTGCATGTAAACACCTAGCAGCCTCTTGATTAGGTACACGGGGGTAATCTTTCCCACAAAGCAGCTGAAAGGCATCAATCTCCATCAATCGCACCCTTGTCAAGCATGATGAGCTGGATAGTGCGCGTGTAGGCGGCCATGAGAAAGTCTCACTCACCCCCAGGAAGATGTTTTTAGAGGAGTCAAAGCCGGCGGCGTATATGCGGGCCGTGTAGGGGGCGTTGCGCTCGCACATGATACGGCAGGCGTAACGGGAGATGGTGCTCTGCGCCGACTGACCTCCGCCCCCCTCCCCGCCGGCGCAGCCCCCGCCTCCGCCGGACGTGTCCGTCACCACAAAGTCGATCATGCTCTCCGTGGAGCGGCCGATCTGGCGGGAGACAAACGCAGCGAGTCAGCTCTGTCGAGCACTCCCACGATGCGTTCGTTGTGTGCGTGTCCCGCTCACCTGAAACATGTCCGTGTTTGTGTCATGCGTGTACTCCACGATGACGGAGTGGCTGCGAGAGAGTGTGTATGAGATGCTGTGCTGGCTTTTGTTGCTGAGTGCCTGCCAAGGAAAACAACAGCAAGACAACTTTGTCCAGGGTCAGTGTTTCCCAACATTTATCGAGCCTAACCCTCACCCTTCATGAAAATGAAATGCTTTGGAATCACTGCTTCAGGTCACACACACACACACACACACACACACACACACACAATACGTTGTGTTTGTCACCTTGGACACAAGAGGTGTTGAGATGTTGTGGATGACATCAGGTTTGACCCCGTTGGCTTTTGGTCTCTTATAAAGGGCCAGGCGACTCCTCCTGCGACCTTTGTCCCCACTGGCCAGCGAGCCATTGTGCCTGGAAAGTATTGCGCAAGCTATTAGGTCCCGCAATGCACCTTTTTGGTGTTCAAAAATTCAATTGTGTGTGACTTCTGAATTCCTTTCAGCTTTTCTGCATTTGCTACTATGACGCGATGCTCTTATTGGATGATTGCTGCAAAAAGAGGCGTCGCACGACAATCAAACATATGTCACCGTCAAACAAATCTCTCACACTTCTATGCGTACTCGCTTGGTTACGTCAAAATGGACCTCAGTTGTTTGGATTCAAACATATAGCTCTGACCTGCGGTGTTCTTCAGGGGTCAATCCTGGCACCCCTTTTGTTCAATACGTATGATGCAATGCTTGTTGCAAATCATTTTCTGTGGCTAAACCCAGACAAAGCTGAAATCGTTGTCGTTGTCTCGCTTATTTGGATGACATTCAATTGAACAGGGCTCTGAACAAGCTAACCTCATCAGCGGCGTGTAACCTAATCAGCGACAAACGTCACTAACGTAATCACGGGGGCACTTGCAGGGGCCTCCACGAGCAAAAGTGTCATTTGAGTGTCTCACCCCAAGACGATGAGCTCGCCGTACGTGACGGGCTCCCTGTCATCGGGGAAGAGTCCGTCCGGAAGCCGAGAGCTGGAGCCCAAAGGCGGCGAGGGCTGGCTCTTGTTGCAGGATGGGCGCAGCTCCAGAGATGGGGGGGGGACACAGCGCCTCGGAGCTACCCTCCAAAACCATGCCCACTGGCCACCACCGGGGACTGCTGCTGAAGACGAGGGGCACGCAGTTAGTTCCAAAAGCGCATTCGCGTCTCGTCTGCCGTGCAGCTCGACTCGACCAAAGCAAACGCTATCCACACAGTGGATGTTACAGCGCCCCTACTCGACAGCATGACACAGCCAGATACATACGGTAGATGCTTTATCCCCCCCGCCCCCCGTCAGCGCACTAGACAGTCATCACGTTCTCCTGTTCAGCATTAAAGCAACAGCCCGTCGAAATGTGACCATGAACTGTGACGAAACCTCATATGCAGCTATGGGTGACCTCTCATTGGGTTCGATTGGATGAGCAAGAGGGGAGAAGATCCCCGCCATCAGATGACTGATGTCGGGCAGCCGGAGGCCATTTCATTAGCCCGCCTGGATATTGAGCGGCGGGAGCCAGAGGAGTAGCCCGCGCAGGAGCGCATCCGAGCCTTCCTTCGTGGAGCTGACATGCTGCTATTTCCGCGATGGTTTCCACAAATGGATGAAGGGATGAGGATGAAGGGCGGCGAGAGGTGATGCTCGTCTCCCCGCAAAAAAACACTTTAGGAGAGGGAGAAGCGTGGGTGAGGAAGACGAGGCTTGGAAGGTTGGCCTTGCGGGGAGCGGGCTTTCCTCGCGTGAGCATGCGTATGACGGCAACAGCATGGCAGGCAGGGTGATGGATTGCCACGCTTTTTCTAATCAAGCCACAGTGGCGTCTCGGGGGTGGGAAGGAGAGGACAACATAGACGAGACAAAGGAAGGGGAGACTATTGTGGCGCTGTTTTGTCAAAGCCATCCCAAATACAAAGACGGCCATGGAAATATACTCTGCGGCCATGTGCCCAAACGCCAGGGACATAATTGAATCTATTTCTTGTCCTGACCTTGAATGGAATTACAAAATGCGTTCGCATTTAATAGCATCAAGCGTGCGTGTCTGTTCCACATTATGTAAGATGAAGAGTGCTGCGCACCTCCCACACAATTCTCGCTTCTCCGTAACACTCCAACTTTCAAGTACCGGACTCTACACCGTTGCGTCATTTGAGCTCCAGTCACTGTTGCCGCTAGACGACAACATCCACATACAACGACAACAACAAAAAAACATCTTCAGGTTGTAGTGGGTCAAAGTGGCACTAATAAAAATTTTTTTTTAAAAGTGCGCCGAACTGTCTTGCTAGTGAGGACAAAGGGTGTAATAGTATATGGAGGATTCAGAGTACTATGGACTAAATGTGCCGTTGAACACTCATCAATGATGAGGTCATTGATCATCATCTTCATGCCTTCATTGTGTCAGCTGGTCAGACTCACACATGAGTCAGCATTCGAAGTGCCACCGTGTAGCAGAATCAAAGGCGCCAGGGTTGAAGACTTCAAACAGTGTTTGAAAACGGGCACTTCCATGTGAAGGTCAGAGGTCAGCGTGCAGGGTGAAACAGGAGGTGTGTGTCTATTTTGGCTTGAACTTCTGTCAAAAGTTGCTGTTCATTTCTGGTGTTGAACTTTCAGGCCCAAGACCGCTGTAGCATGCAAAGTTTAGACGCCACGATGAGAAGTTTCTGAACCCGTTGCGTCATGAGCATCCCTGGTGTTGCCATGGTGACCAGGGTCCTCCTTCGGAACTGAAAAGTGCCTTCTT
This sequence comes from Filicampus tigris, assembly GCF_054856515.1. NCBI lineage: Eukaryota > Metazoa > Chordata > Actinopteri > Syngnathiformes > Syngnathidae > Filicampus > Filicampus tigris. The sequence continues at coordinate 7,950,376 of NC_141218.1, forward strand.
CTTCATTTTCAGGCAACTCTGCATGAATGGTGATGACAAAATGCAGGCTCGGGTGCAGAACTTCATCCAAGTCAGGACTGCCTCGCTCCGCCATCGCCGTCCTTTGTTTTTATTGCACACACACACAATACATATTGGAACCTTGCGATACAAGTGAGCCCACTTACAAGAAATCATTCGGACAATTTTTCGCTAGGACTTAGGAGTGCAAACTTGACATACAAGTGCTAAACTGTGCCACTGAACTCACTTCAATTCACCTGACAATAAGCAGCACAAATTCATCCAAAAAGAGCCTTGCAGCTGTTTCATGCCACTCCCAGCTGAAGTTTACACAAAAAACCTTAAACAAAGAGACATACACGCAACCTACCTGTATGTTGACTTAAAAACTGCCCTCGCTGGCTTAAGGCTAACATAAATGAAGAAGGCTAACAGTTAGCATTAATAGTCGCGGTTTTACAAACCTTCCAGCAATGGTTATTTGAACACAAATGGAACAACACATGTAGGCAGATAATACAGACATATTCTTCATCCTCTATGAAAATTACGAATATTATAACTAACTGGGTAGTAGTAGAAGAAGAAGTCTATTGTGTGTGTATGACTGCATTATACAGTACTGCCTCCTGGTGGTCAAGGCAGGCACACTAGAAGGAGCAGCACACTGAATTGGATTGTGGCATTCAATCCTGACGCACATCCTGGCGTGTTTAATACTATTTAATTGGAAATATAGGGTGCTGTTTTTCCTCAATGAAAAACAAAAACACCAAAAATGTTGTTTTTTTTTAACTGGGATGTTAGAGCAAATGAACAGCATTTCAGTTTTCAATGGGGAAGGATGATTTGAGATACAAGTGTTTTGAGTTGGGAGTTCAGCCACGGAACGAATTAAACTCGTATCTGTAAACACTGTAAATAAATGAATGACTTGTGAGCGCATGTTCGAATTGGACAGGTCAACCGAATCCATGCTAGTTGTTTATCCCCCTCCCCACACACACTCCCACTCAAAGGAGCAAGTCAAGCCAAAGATGAGTCAGGTCAGGTGTGTGATCCTGAGCAACGACAGTAGCGGCATCAGCCGTTTTGAACACATTTGATCCTCAAGACCCAGCCCTCAATCGGTCCTCCTCATCCTCGTATAATGATGATGATGAGGAGGAGGAGGAGGAGGAGGAGGAGGAGAAGGATGGAGTCACCTGATCAATATAGGCCATAAACGCCTGCGAAGACAACAAGGGCGCCCAATGAGCTTTTTGCCATCACAAGTCTTCAGCATCTGCCTTAACAAGTGCAGACGCTGCCTTTGTTTTTGTACGCGCTACCACGCACGCGCACACTGGGGATTCCGTTCCCAGAAAACATCAGCACACACGCGAGCACGCACACCCACCCAAAAGAGCAGCAACAATCCCGGATGCGACAAGACATGAATGCGACATGAATGTCGGGAACAAATGGAGCAGATGACAGGCCGCCGCTGAGCTGCCATTTGCTTTCGGACGCCCTTAGCTAAGCGGCACAGAGAAACACAAAAACAAAACACGTCAACCGACTCACGTACCCGCTGAGCTTTTCCAACAGGGATCGCAAACCGCTTTGCAATTCCTCTTTGTGGATTGGGGGGTCCTGACAGTCCACGTCAGTCCCGCCTAGAGGGAAGAAGGGACGTGAGGATCAAGAGGAGTCGCTCTCTCTCTCTCTCTCGGTCTCTCTCTCTCTCTCTCTCTCTCTCGGTCTCTCTCTCTCTCTCTCTCGCTCTCTCTCTAATCAGACATGATCGAGAGATTGGTGTTACGTTCAAAGAAGCCGGTAAATTTCTAGTTGCAAATGCTTATTCATCTTCATGTTAAGAACTGTCATGGACAACTCACAACACCAAGACATCACCAAGTAGGCCGTGGAAGTTTAATGCACCCAATTATTGGCGAAAGTCTCATATCTATTGGTAAATCCCCCAGCCATGAGGAACATGGCTGATATAAAACAACAACAATAACAACACGTTAACAGGAAAGCAATCAAAATACAGACACAATATTTGAAAACAGCAGAATACCCGACTAATAACCCTATAGGTATTAATGTTGACAAAATTGTTTAACCATACCTTTAAATTGCGGAATTTCACAGTCTCCTCTTGCAACCCCTCTAGTAACCATTTTTGAAGCTGATCTAATTGTAGTCTAAAGAGTGGAAGCGGAAATCTCTGAAGGTTTTTATATGCAAAGCAAAAAGCCTTTAAAAATAATGTTTTTCCCATTTTAGTATCTTTATATTTAGTGATGATTGCACATTTCATTATTCCATTATATATAGTGTTACATTCTTGAGATTATTCTGACACTAAATATGTGCCTTGATTCAAATTCACTAAAGGTTGGGGAAACAATGGCTTTGTTGTATTGTTGACATATCACGTCCTTTTGTTGTTATTATTTATTTAGTTTTGCATTTCAGTTTTACTTTTTGCACTTTTATGTAAGTACCTTAGAAGGCTAGAGTATTATTATTATTATTATTATTATTATCATTATTATTATTATTATTATTATTATTATTATTTTGGCTCGTTTTTCTCTGATTTCTGCAGTCATGTCTGCATTGTAAATGTGAAACTTCTTTTATTTGTAAATATTAGTTATCACGATAATAGCATAGCTTGCTTCAAAATGTTCCCACTGGTTTGGACATCATACCAAACTGTTCTTTTTAAGATAAGATAAGATAAGATAAGAATGCCTTTATTGATCCCACAGTGGGGAAATTTTCATTGTTACAGCAGCAAAGATATAGGTCACACAGGAGCGGCGGCATAATGTGGCCATTAATGTATAACATTGACGGCAAACATTTAGGATCAAACCTATGTAAATATACGCAGTAACATGTGTATATACACATGTATATACACACCAACCTACATCTACATAAAAGATATGAGGAACACTCATTTCGGCCTGTACATAGTACAGAGGAAAAAATACTCTAAGTAAGTGACAGTGCTGCAGTGCTGTAGAGAAATGTAAGGAACAGCATTGGATAAAAATAAAACTAGACTAACAGTAGTGGGGAATGTTGAGTATTGCACGGTATTACAGTAGTGGGGAATTTTTATCTTTCTCACAATTTTACATGATATATAATTTGATTTAATCTAAATTTCTGACATGAACTGTCCGTGTTCGGGTACTGTGTATACATGACCAGCAAGTGGCACTGTTGTCAATAGGCCAAAGAGGAAGAAGACCGATGACGTGAGAATCAAGCGCCCGGTAAGGTAGCTGTTTAGCTAGCAACGTTAACTGATGTGTCGAAAGGCTCGCATGCACAATTTGCGTGTCCTCTCCGGTTTAGTTAATCGAGTTGAATGTTCTGGTTAGCCTCCCACCTCTGCTATTTTTGTTGTTGTTTTTTTTGCCTTGATGCATATCCGATTCATATCCGCATACGAAAGAGGCCTGTGTCGGATTTGGGGCTGAAATATGTACTGTTCAGATTGACATGTAACATTAGATACATGACACATTGGGGTGAAAATCGTAATTGACTTGCAGTATGAACATAGCCTTAGTGTCGGTGTTGTCGTGTCTGCTGCTCGCTTGCTCTTACGTTGGGAGTTTGTACGTGTGGAGAAGTGAGCTGCCCAGGTAAGTCGCTTGATGGCTTAAAGTGTGTTTACTTGTCTAATTAAATATGAGCCCGAGGTCAATCATTCTGTTGCTAGTTGGGGAACATAAAAGGGGACAGACTGTGATTGATGAGGGCCAGCGACTCCAAATTATGTGCCCTCTCAGCACACAAACGCGGAGGAGAGAAGAAAGTACTTGTCTGTAGTTGATCGTTTGTCTTTTAATGATGTCTTATGTGACGTCACTTTAGCCTGCATTAAAATCATGTATGTGCCACAGTCAATCATTTTTCCAGGGGATTAATAATTTATTTTTATCCTATTTTTTGGTGCTTCATTGTCAGGGATCACCCGGCTGTCATCAAGCGTCGCTTCACCAGCGTGTTAATCGTCTCAGGCGTGTCGCCTCTTTTTGTGTGGGCATGGAGGGAATTCACAGGCATCAGGGTAAGTGTGTCTAAGATGGAGAGTTCTTATTGCTCGGCCGGGTTGTTTCACGTCGTTTGCGTGTCTCAGATGGTGCCATCACTACTGGCGATCATGGGGATCCGCTTTGAAGGCTTTGTACCTGCCATCATCCTTCCTCTACTGCTCACCATGGTAAGGCAGCACAAGTTTAAACACCACCGTTGTGTACATCGTTATATAGTGTAGTTTTTCCTCCACCAGTGCATTGTAAATGCTTATTTGTATTAGGTGCTACCCCAAAGCAGTAGGCCCATTGTTGATACACATACATTAGCCTTCATTTAATGTCCATACAACGTAAGTGAACTGATACTCTCTTGCAGTGCATACATTATCGTTGACCAACCATCTTAGGACTACTTTATCTTTTAAGAGGACTCATTATTGCCATAGTTCATTTATATTTTACTTGCTTGATTTTAACTTGAGTGTGATGCCGAGGGTTCGGATATGGCTAACTGGCGCTAGCATGTCGAAGACGGGAAACTCCTTTACTTGTACACCACGTCCCCATCCAGAGGTGTTTAATGGGGTTATCATGCATAATATAATTTTACTGTACGTGTTGTACCGAGTTGACTGGTCATTTATTTGAACAAAGTTTCGACGCCCGACGGGAGTATGGCACACGGCCCGCACACATGCGTCGTTGGGTTAGCTGCTGCTTCTTCGTTGGTTCAAATGCTTCTTCCTCGTTGCTTTAGCGTCGTCTTCTTTGTTGGTTTAACTTCTTCGTGTTTGGAGGCGGCTGCGCGCTGCCTACATCGCGCACCATGCCGCGATCGGGTTTGTTTTCAATTTTGTTTTTTTCTATTGTACGTTTTATCGTCCAGCCCTAGCTCTCCGTATCCTTATCCATGTCCATGCTGAAGGGACAACGATTAGACCCACGTTTGTAGCAAGTAGCGGTAGCTTGGGGAAAAGTAAAATAAAAGAAAAATTGGGTCGGAGCTCCTGACACTCGGTGCCAGGAAGTGACGTCACTGTGTGCTCGTGGGGTAGTCCGCATCCAGGAATGTAATGACAGTCATGCTGCGTTTTGTACTGTAGGTCCTCTTTCTGGGCCCCCTGACGCAGTTGGCTATGGACTGTCCCTGGAGTTTCATGGACGGTGTCCGGGTGGCCATCGGTGAGTTGGCTCATGTGACTTTTTGCGCGGAAAAGTTCACACGTTGAGTTTGGACGATTCCCTCTTGCAGACCCGTGCTTCTGGGTGGTGTGTTTCAGCGACATGCGGTGGTTGAGGAACCAGGTGGTGGCGCCGCTAACGGAGGAGCTGGTGTTCAGGGCCTGCATGCTGCCCATGTTGGTGCCCTGCGTCGGCCCGGCCGCCGCCATCCTCACATGCCCGCTCTTCTTCGGAGTGGGTGAGTTAAGGCGAGAAGATGGCAGAAGAGTCCCCAGATTGGGCTAATGTGTTGTTGTCTTGCAGCTCACTTCCACCACGTGATCGAGCTGCTGCGTTTCCGCCAGGGGACGCTGTCAGGAATCTTCCTCTCGGCAGGTGAGTTTTTGTCACATTCTGCGCCATCCTCCTTCTCCGACGGGTAGACGATGCTGACAGGAAATGTCTCCGTCCCATCCAACCACAGTGTTCCAGTTCTCCTACACAGCCGTGTTCGGGGCCTACACAGCCTTCGTCTTGATGAGAACAGGTACGAGACTTTCAGTTTTGGCATCCCGCGCAGAGCTCAGTGCACACAGCGGTCCGCAATTCAAAAGAAAATGAGTGTGTGATTAAAACCACAAGACTGATGATGCTACACTGGCTTTTCTGACATTACCATGGCTACCCTATATTAATAACTTTAGACGTTCATAATGATGGTGGACCAGTCAGGGTACCTCGAACGTTACTGTTCAGATGATATTACACCTGGATTTCTTAAAAAAAAAAAAAAAAAAAAGCAAGTAAGCAAATGTATTTTACAGTAAATAAATAGATATGAAGTAGAAGCTAAATAAAACATTTTCAGTCAGTCCGCAAACCTTAGCAAGGGCACTTGCCAAGTGTGTTAGCATTTAGCATGTTTCGACTACAGGGGTCGCCACACTGAATCATGTCTATGGAACCCGCTACCATTTTTAGCTCTTGTAACCGTGTGGACAATCAAAACAAAAAGGCAATATTTCCTTGAAAGAAAACTCATTGAGGTAACATGGTTTTGTACGGTTGTACAGCGGGGCAATGTGACCTTAACACTCTGGAGCAGGTTCACCTTAGTTCATTCCACCAGTGATCCCAAGCCAAACTTAACTTTCCCCTCTGACCCAATGTGAGAACATGGTATTGGTTGCATCTGGTTAAACTTAGATAATCATAGATAGAATGTGTTTGGCACCATTTTTTTTTCCATAACCCAGCCGTTTTTTGTTTTTTTTATTCCGCCTTGGGACCAACAGTGGCTGAGAATTTGGGCATTGGCCAGGACTCAAATTCGCGTCGGATGCATGAAAAGCAGCATTGTGTACCACAACGCAAGTGCAAGTAGCATAAGACTCCGAAGTAAAGTGGATGAAATGTGCGTGACGCGTCACGCCTGTAGGAGGAGCCAGAGAGCTTTATTTCTTCATCTTCATGACAAGGATGTGTGTGTTGGTTGTGAGTTTGACATGCGCTTTTGCGTCCTTCGTCTCCTGTTTTTGCAGGTCACCTGGTGGGTCCCGTACTCTGCCACTCCTTCTGTAACTACATGGGTTTCCCCGCCATCAGCGCGGCCCTGGAGCACCCCCACCGTCACACTGTCCTTTCCTCTTATCTGCTGGGGGTCCTCCTCTTCCTCCTTTTCCTCTTCCCCTTCACCGACCCCGCTTACTACGTCCCCCCCACACCCCTGTGCACCTTGGCCGATTCCTATAGCACCCTCTGCGTCCCCTCTTCTTGATCCTGGCCTGTCTCTCTCTTTCGGTCTCCCTCTCCGTCTGTCCGTCTGTCCGTCTGTCCTTGACCTTGGTCGGCAGAGGTCGAGGATGAAGATGATACAGAGCTCAGGTCTGCTCCCCTAACGACAGCGCGAGCCGTGTTGACTTGACACGAGTCTGGAGTGTTTTTGTGGCAAACCATCATGAATCTATTTGAGCGTCAGCGAGGCTACAGCGGGAAAATTGATCACCGATAGTTTGCTTTGTAACGGCAACAGAGGGAGAGGATGTCTCCGGGTGGGTGTGTCGGCGCAAGAGGTTGACTGTATTTGTATTTCGCTGATGTTCCTCAAGTCATTCAAAGTCACAAACAAGTGAGATCGATGCATCCTTTTGTGCTTTCAGGGTAGACAAGTGTTTTATACTGCAATTGTGACCACTACGTTGTTTACATGCACAATAATCCCCAACGGGGGAAATGTCGGCGGTGCTTTTGGCAGCAAGAACTTTAAAAAAAAAAAAAAAAAAGCAAAACACTCTATAAGCTAACCTGGTACTGTGAAGACAAAGTTGACCGCTTTAGCAATAGAGAATCATGAGGATGTTAATGATTTATTTTTTTTGTTGTTAAGTTTTTTTTTTTTTTTTAGGAAAGGTGGTCAATGTGTTACTTTCTTTTTTTTTTTTTTTTTTTTTTTCTTCAACATATGAAAGGTGGTCAATGTTTGTTGCTGGTGGCTTTGTGTGAGGCTGACGCTAGAAAGCGTCAGAGAGCCTTACGTTTTTGTCTTTGAGTCAAGTGCTGAATGCGACCATTACTGAGAAACACTATTCATCAAGAGCCGTGTCACAGCTCCGGGCTGATTTATGGTACAGTTTGAAGAGGCTTCACTGTGCCAAGATAAACATTTGCTGCAAATAAATTCAGTCAGTCCAACCTTTCCCCCTAAGTGGCACCTGTCCCCCATCATTATATATTATGGCACCACCGAGAATGCCGTACCTTGAGTCCCACTTTGTCCTTCGTTCCCTTTGACTTGTACTTTACTGTCACGACCACTTTTGTTTAAATGATCAGGTAGGAAAAAAAAAAAGAAACACTGAAGTCTGACTTTGCTTGCATATGGTTTGAGATGCAAAGTGTGTGTGTAATGATATGCAGAAAGCAGAGGAATCTATTTTTGCAAAGCTTGAATAGCTCTTGTTATTTTCCTAGAGGAGAAGAATTCCAAATGTGCTAATCGACAATGAGCCCGGCGCTGTTTTTTCTATTTTGTGAGTGCAGAGAATGTAAGTGGATCTCACCTGTACAATTCAAGTAGTTTTACTACAACACTCTTTGACACAAACTTTGGCTGTAAAAAAAAAAAGAAAGTGTTTGTAAATAAATTTTATACATCAATTCATGGCTGCGATTGTTTTTTTGTTTAGCTACGGCATCCTTCTCTGAACAGTTAACATCAGCTCTGATGCTGGTTGCAAGGCAGGGGACTTTAACTCATTCACTGCCAGACATTTTCAGACCCACTTTTACAAATTGAAATAATTTCCTGGGATTGAATGGGTGGACTGTGAAAAGACGGGTAAATTCGTCAATGGCAGTGAATGAGTTAATCAGCTCAATAAGTTCAGGCTATTTTCAACCCGTTATGTGACCTTTGCTACAAGGGGGAGAACACATTGGACATGGTATACTCCAACATTAAAAAGGCTTTTAAAGTATCTTTACTTAAACTAACAGAAATTAATTTAACGTATCGAAATTTTGGTTGGCGTCTGTACTGATCGTATGTTTATTGAATGACGATAAAGGAAGTCATAAGTGTAGTGCTAATACGATTACAAGGCTCGAAATATATACTTTTTTCTTTGTGGGGAAATTTTGTGAAACGATGACTTCATTCGAGGAACCGTGTAACGACATTTTCTTTGACGTGTGCCGTGAAATGATCTATTGCAAAACGTGCTTCGGCTCACCTTAAACGAAAAACACCGGACCAATCAGACTGGCCTTTTGCAAAATGCATTGTCAGAGAGTATTTCTCTGAAGGTCATATCATCCTTCCCCCATAAAAAAAAAAAAAAAACAAGCGAGGTGTGCTAGCATCAGGGTTGTGCTGGGTCGGTAATGAAACACCTCAACCGAGCTGTCCCCGCCGCTGCGCACAATGCACAAACGCGTCACTCTCGTCAGGAGCTTTGAATGAGGGCATCCACTTGTGTTGTGTTTGATTAACCCCGGTCCCTCCGTTGGATCGCTTCTTTCTCGGCGTAACACAAATATACACGTGCAAGGCCAAGCTAGCGCGTTCCCAAAGCTGGCCCGGCTCTGGTTTGTTATTCTGTGTAAAGCGGGGCCAGAGCATCATTGTTGTGGATGGACATGTTAAAAAAAAAAAAAAAAGTAATAAAATCGGACAGTACGACTGTGCATGTGTCATAATGTTTTTCCTACGTGGCATTTTGTGTGTCCGTGTGTAGCTTTTGTTCTTGTGTGATGGAGCTGCTCGGTCTTCTCATGCTCCAGATGGGCGACTCGAAACTAATCAAATGTGGAATGTGGTGAACCCATAATTGCTTTGTGCGCTTCTCAAATGATATCACATGAGAGGATCCTTGTCACTATAGACAGAAGAAAAAAAAACATCTTGTGTGTGTGTTTCTTAGATCCCCTCAAGGCTTTATTGTGACATTGGGTGGAATACTGTGTAATATTCTCCTCGTGATTTTTGTTGATACCGAAAATGAGGCATAGCACCACCTGCTTCTTTAGCATGAGCTAAAAAGCCTGCAAATGCATTTTTGTGACCCCCCGCAGTGCTTTTCTTATACATACGCAGTACACACAGCCTGAGTGTGTAGCTGACTGAGCAGTCAACCCTGAGCTTCCAGTTTGATAAATGCTGGGACACCCCCACGGAATGTGGAGGTACACTTTCAGTACTGTCTACACAAAAAAGCTTTACGGCCAGCTAGCCAGATAGCGGCCATACTGCGTGTCATAGTCCTCCTCCGCCTCCACATGAACATCAAAGAGATGATTTACTAATCCCATTGTGGAGGGACTTCAGCTTGTCCCACGAGGAGCATTTAAATCTCGGTGTAGCTTTATTTTGGCAATAAGGTTTTATGGCAGTCTCGACTGGAAGCTTAAGTTTTCTAGAAGGCTGTTTGACAACTAACGGTCGTCGTGCTTTGAGCTATCGGTGATGCGACGTGGTTTCCAAAAAATTGGCTTGAGTTGCAGTTTGTCGCCGGCGTGCGGACAGACGGCGGCGGCCCAGTCTTGCTGCGTTTTTATTGTTTTCGTCACACACGAAAGCCAGAATCCCTGGCGGTGTTTCGTGAAACACATTGGCGCCCGCCTGCCACGGCGGTTACGGCCGCCCAGAGGACCACGCTGCGGCACTTTGCATAGCGACGGGAGCGGGGAGGTGGATGGCCACCGCGAATCCGTCCAATCACAGGCGAAGCCACACGTGGCCACTTGTGTCTTGAATCAAAATGTGTCATCGTGGTAAGTGTCTGTCGTCACGGAATTTCGAGATCCTCGAGTGCGGCTCGTTCCCAGTAAACCGGAGCATTGGTGGATGTTTGTAGAGGAGTGCTTAGCTCCTCGTTGTCATCCTACGCATCCATTTTGTCCCTTCATTCCTCTCGTATGCAAATCTTCGACCTCCGGGAGCTGACTCGCCCGTTGTATTTGTTTGTGCTCCCGTGCCGTTATCATGAACGATCCTGCGTATTTTCAAATTGTCAAGTCGCGCAGGAGACTTGGCGAGAATGCGGACGGTTGACGCCACAACGCTGCACACGGGTCAGTCTGGAATATGTCTAAGGAAGTCAGCAATGTTGCTCTCTCCCTTCGAAAAGACGCGAGGCGGTTCAATCCGGAGGGGGGGGGGGGGGAAGCAACACAATTCATGGGGTACTTTCCCTCTGAGTAGGTGATGAGAGCTGATTGTTGATTTTGCTATGTGAGGGTAGAAACGTTTTCGGGTAATGGGCTGCGACCTTGCATTTGCTGTTGTTGCTGGTATTTTTAGGGCCTTGTGGGCCTACGTCAACTGGAACCAGAGGGGGACATGGGGGGGGGGGGGGGGGGGGGCTGTTCTTACTGCTGCTGCTATAAATATTGCAGTGCTGAGAAAAGACAGCGAGTCCCTCAGACATGCAAATATAGACATATATGGCACTAGAATACCACACTGCAGACCCTCACCCTCCCTCCGCTTGACCTCCACTTCCTGTTGTGTTTTGGGGAAGGCCCATTTAGAGCGTGAGAATGTTTTGGGGCCAATCAGCCTCGGTCCAGTGGTATTTGAAGTACTCGGACTCCTCGTCTTAAGTTAAGTATAAGAATATAAAGCTGTACGCCCTAAACGACTTTTGGGGTGTCACTGACGTCGGTTCCCAAGACCAGCGTCCCTCGTTAATCTCTCGTCGACGTGTTTGCGTCTCATCCCAAGACATTCGTGTCGAAGAAACCTTCCTTCCACGAAATGAGCCCATCGCTTGCTTGCGTCTCCACTTGCACGGTGGTCACTCCGCCGTCATGACGGCTCATCTTCCACCATCGCGCCTACCAAACAAATAAAGTTTCCCAGAAAGCGACTGGAGGGAAATTGCCGGGGAGCCGGGCTCAGCCCCCCCTCGCCGGACGGTTTGATGTCGGCCTACCGGAGTGATTTTCCCGGGGGGGGGTTTAGCCCGATAAACATTTCCCTGAGTTCTCCCACAGCCGAGCTGGCTTTCCTCCAGTCCTTCCTCCCACGTTGCTGCTCCCCCTCCAGGCGTTACCTTGCATGGATGCTAAGTGCTCTTGTAAGCTTAATAAGGCATGCTAAGTGCTACGCGCTGCTAACAGGCCCCATTGTGTTCCACAACGCATGACCGTGATATGAATTACAACATTAGTCATGATATGTTACCATGACTACAGCACAGCCCTGCTTTTGTGAGTCTCTGTGATCAAGTTTCACCTTTAAGCTCGTGCTCAAATGTATTTGTAGTCAGGCGGTGTAACTAATGACCCCTTTGATGTCCTTTGCTGTAAATTGGTGGTTATAGACTGAAATGACATAAGATGCTCGTGTGAATTGTTCACCAAGGTTGTCAAGAGTAAAGCATCCAAAGGACAGGATTTGCTGGCAAATTTATAGCCATGGCAACCGCATTGAATCCTCACTGCTATATTAGTTCACATTACATGACATAAAAGGCACTGATGGGCACGATGTTTCGTACTTCCTAGAAGGTGCCTCAAAGTGAAAGTCAACCCAAACATATTTTTTTTCAAGAATATGTTCTATGCCCACCTGTGGAAACAAGGCATTCTGATCAATTTTCACCCGTTTTTAGCCATCTGTCGAAGAGGCCATTTTGTCACTTCTGTCGACTGAATATGACATCACAAATGCTCGAGGAACGACCAATCACGGCTGAGCTGTTTTCTGAAGCTGAGCCGTGATTGGTCGTTACCTGAGCCCTGAGCAACTCTGATGTCATTTTCAATCGACAGAAGTGACAAAATGGCCGCCCCCTGAGATGGCTGAAAACGGGTGGATTTTGCAGCTTAACTCGTATTACACAAACGCAATATTAATCAGAATGCCGTGTTTCAACTAATGGGCCTGCATAGAACATATTCTTAAAAAATATATGTTTGTGTTGATTTGCACTTTAGGAGACTTTCTGTGAAGTGACGCGGAGCATTCTACTCCACGTCACGCAATTCATTTGGAGCGATAACTGCAGCGGCCGAAGACGGGTATTATCTACCAGTGTGACAAAGGCGTCTCTCCGATAAATATCCTTCCCTTCTGGCTAATCTTGCGCAGCCGCAGGCAATTTGCAATAAACACCTTTTTTTTTTTTTCTTCTTAGGATCAAATGGCGTCACTTGCCTTATAAAATCCAAGACAGTCATTTCAACTGTGCGGCCCAATAAAACATCAATGCGGATGAACGTCTTACAGCGCTACTACATCAATATTCACTTTGAAGGAGTTGCAAAAAAATAATGCGCATGAATATGTACCTTTTGTAATGGTTGCAAAAAGATTGTGGAAGCAGCTCCTTGCAGCCTGAAGCTAATTCGTTGTGTGGAGTCTCTGTCTGACTCTGGCACATAAAAAGTCTGGAGTCTTGTGGGGGGAACAGACTGTATCCATTGGAGCTTCCTTTTTTAGCAGGACTGTTTTGCTTGCTATTGCTTATCGTAGCCGCCCGGGGCCACTGACTCCATTTGTGCGTTTTACCCGGCTCAAGCTTGTCGTCTTTTTCGCCGGTATTAGTTTCGCAAATGGCCTTTTGGATAGTTTTTGACACTGATGGATTCTCACTCCCGCTTGCTCCACGACTTATCTTAAAGCAGCCCCTCAACACAGCTGATAACGGGATCATTAAGCAGATCAGCTTCTTCTGCACGATCAAAAAAGTGTACTCATAAGATCTGTGTATGCATTTCTATACAAATCCAGGTGTTGTTGTCCATCTGGAGCGACCATTTAAAAGTGAAATCTAACACCGGCTGCTTTTTCTGCCATTTCCATCCCGGCGTGTCTCAGGAAACTTGGCCCGGAAAAAGGGTTCTAACTTTTTTAAGGACATATTTTCTGTTGCGACGTCTGCGTGTCGCATCTGCTTTGCCTCACTTTGGACTTTTGAAATGTTTGTTATTTTTGGATCCCGGCAACTTCATCACCTTCTCTGCTCCTATAGTAGCAGGCAGCTCATGAACTGTGGACAGTATCGAGTAACACCTACAGCATCTCCTCACAGCGCTGTTAACGCCTCACATTCTCACACATTTGGACTTCAATTACAACGATAGCACAGCAACGTGTTTATCTTTTGCCCTTGTAGTGTGAATTACCTTATGTATCTACGGTATGTTATTACACACAGTATGCAAAACATTCCCTAGATGATGGAGAACGAGCTAAGACATCCATCGATTCGTGTATTTGAACCATCTGGTGGACTGATTCGCGTTAATAGTATAAAGGGGAATTTCCTGCCGAGCCAGTACGAGTAGACTGCATGGGGGAGGAATCCACAACAACCGGAAGACTGTTGAACTCGGGGCAAGTACTCGGCCGACGCTCGAGAGTGCTTCAACCACGTAATAGAAGCGTCACATGGGCACAAGAGTCGAGATCAGAGGACATCCGGGCACTTGTGACTCACTCTGGGAACGCTGGGCTCATGGGAAACGTTCCAAACTTTCCCACAGGATCGTCCGCCGTTTCAATGTGATGGTTGAACAGGAATTCTTGAATCTCAGGCTCCATTGCTGATTGTCGATCGGATGCGTGCGCTTAGCGGTGCAAGCAACAAAGATGTTCAATGAATCACTCTCTGGCGATCCGATTCAAATGTAAGCAACATTTTTCTTAGATTCCATTCGACTGTAGACTGACCAATTAGATGTCGTTATTATTTTTCTTTTAGGCCTGTCCTTTTCTATTCCCGAATAGAGATACTGCGAATAGAGAGTTTTGATTAAAGGGGAAGTCAACCCAAATTTTTTTTTTTTTTGCAACAATATTCTATGCAGGCCCACTAGTCTAAACGCGGCATTTTGATTGATATTGTGTTTTGGGAATATGAGTTAAGCAGTAAAAATCCGCCCTAGTGGAGAGGCATTTAGAACATATTATTGCAAAGATTTTTTGGGGGGTTGACTTCCCCTTTAAGAAGCTGTGCGAGATATTGACTACTGACTATCGGATCACTTGCAGTATTGTAACTATTCACTAATCACGTCTTTTTTGGAATCTCCTCTTCCAATCGACCATTTTCAACTTGCCCGTGTCCGGCCGTCGACAAACTATAATGCTCTGTGGGGCAGCAAAATTATCCGGCCACATGGCAACACTGTCCTCATACTATACATCTGCGCTGATCCAAGAGTACAAAAATAAGTTGGAGGTGGATGAGAGTAGCGTTTAGCCTCGCTAAATTCGTCAATTCTGATCGCAGCTGGTCTTAAATATTTGTACCGGCTGGCGGCAAGGAACAACTCAGTGGCATTCGGAAAATCTCCATCTTTGTCCGCTAATCTGCGGACAACAACTATGCGACAACGAGAACTTCCGGTTGGGCATCGCGGTACTGTGCTAAAAAAAAATATCGACAATCTCATCGATTAGTCGACTTCCACTCGACTTTTATCGCATTATAGTCGACTACAAAAAATCTTCAGCTCTTCCAACCCAACTGACTCATAAAATATTGATCAAAATAACACACAGGATTTCTGTTGACAATATATCGGAGCGAAGTACTAATTATTAGTCACCCGGCTGCTTTCCCTGCCAACCGGCCAAATATTAGCCCGAAGACACATGTTGTGCTGTTGGCACGTGCCTGTGTGTGAATGGCAACTCTTGTCTTGCGCGGATAAACAAATTACAGTGCCGAGGTGTCATAACAAACTCACTTAGCGGCAGTCCCGTGGTTGCCTGCTGATGATGCTTTAAAAAAGCCAAACCACTGAATGCCGATGATTGCCCTGATCTTTTCGGAGGAAAGGAAATATTTCCGAAATGATCACATGAAGGTAATTAGACACTCGGCTCACTTGTTGTCTTGTCTCACTGTGCCGAACGGTTGCGCATAAATCTGTGGCGACCAAAAAAGCTGGACTCCAATTCTCAGAGGAGCATTTTAAACAGCTTGGGATACCAAACGGCAATCATTTATCCTGCGGACTCACAGGACTAAAAGGACTGTCGCCCGCTTGAACCGACTTTCACACAAAACTGCTCTCCCCCCCTTCCGCCCCCCACCTCGGCAGCCCCTCCCTCCACCTAAGACTCAATTTCAGCACTGAGTGGTTGTTTTCATAGCAAAACCAGAGGCCCTCTTTCTCCACGCCACTGACCTTGACAACTTTCCCTACTTCCCCATCACTAGCGGGGAGATTTATTAGCTGGAATTGTTGTTCCTGATCTTTTTTTTTTTTTTTTTCTGCAGGAAACCGAATCTTCTTCCTGGCTGAGTGCAAATGTGTTTCTGGGCTAGGAAAGCAGATGTGTGCGATCAGGAAGATGGCCTCCATCCTCTGGTCCATTCCATTTAGAGATAAAGGACAACATCTTTAGCCGGTGGTTAGATGATAGAGGATAAATGATTTGATTAAAAAAATGAAATAAAAAATCTATTGACTAAATCTTACAGCAAACAGGAAACGGGAAGATAACATTGTAGGATAGCATCTTTAAGTTGATTAAGCCAAGGATACTCCTTGAAGTCCTTTGCGTGTGTGTTTTGGGGGTGTAAATGGCAGCGTATCAAACTACATCCACGATCAGGATTTATGAAAACCATATGACATACTCCTTCACTCCACTTTACCCCCCCCCCCCCCCCCGCCCCTTTTCTGACATACATCGCGGCCAGAGCCCCTCCCCCTCCTCCCACATCTTCCAAAAACACTTTCTTTCTCCTCTCTTCTCCTCTTCGCCACCCCTCCCTCCCTCCCCCCCCTCCCTCCCTCCTTCCCTCCCTCCCTGCGCTCTGCGTGTGCTCGACTGCAGTGGGTTCAGATGTGTTCCTGTCGGGCAGCGTGAAGAGCGTTTCCCAAAAGAAAAAGTTCAAATGAAGGGAGAAAAGTTGAACTAGGCTAGAATAGGCGGCTACAAAAGGAATACAGAATGGGCTCCCCGCTGAGCGGTTCTGCGTCCCCCCTCCTGACCTCTCTGCTGGCCTTCCTTTTCTGGGGCTTTTCTTGCGTCTGGACCGACGACCTGATGGAGCGAGACTCACTGTGCAATGCGGACGGCTGCATGGTGGTCTACTTCCAGCGGAAAACCTTCTTGGACTCGTGGAGGGCCTGCAAGGAGAAGGGCGGCAACCTGGCCACCCTAAAACGGGAGGTGGACGCCGCCGCCGTCCACGCCCTCTTCACCACCGTGGACTTGCGCCACTCGCGCAGCAAAGTCCAAGTATGGATCGGCCTGCAGCGGCAACCCCGCCAGTGCACCGCCACTCGACCTCTTCGGGGTTTCTCGTGGACGACGGGTGACCAGGACACCGAGTATACAAACTGGCAGAGAGAGTACTCGCACACCATGTGCTCGGTGCCCCGCTGCGTGGTTATGGGGTACAACACTCGGGAGCCCAGCGAGAGCTTAAAATGGCTGGACGGGTCCTGTTCCGTGCCGGTGGATGGTTATCTGTGCCACTATGACTACAAAGGAATGTGTCCTGCCTTGTGGAGCGAGGGCTCCGGCAACGCCTTCTACGCCACGCCGTTTGGCCTTCTAAGCACCCTTCTGACCCATATACCCTTGGGATCGGTGGCGACGGTGCCCTGCGAGACGCGACAGCAGTCGGTACTCTGCGCGTTGAGGGAAGATGGCTCGGTGGGGTGGTCCAGAGATTCCCCTCTCTGCTCCGAAGCCCCGCCGTCGCACGACCGGTGCCAACGGAACAACGGCGGCTGCGAGCATTTCTGCAAGCAAGCCGGCACGCACTCGTACTGCGAGTGCGCCGAAGGCTATCAACTCGGCGAGGACGGCCAGCGCTGCCTGCTGTCGGATGCCTGTCGAGAGGCCAACTGCCAGTTTGAGTGCGTCCCTCTTTCGGGGGGATACCGCTGCGCCTGTCCCGACGGCTACATGCTGGCTCCAGATGAACACGGCTGCCTGGATGTGGATGAGTGCCTCCAGAGTCCCTGTGAGCACGGTTGCGTCAACTCTCCCGGGACCTTTGAATGCCGCTGCCAGGAGGGTTACCGCCTCAGCGACGAGGGGATCTGCGAGGATCTGGACGAATGCCTAAGCGATCCGTGCGAACACTCCTGCGAGAACACGGGAGGCTCCTTCATTTGCCACTGCCATTTCGGGTTCTCGCCGCAGCCCGAGGACCGCAGTCGATGTCAAGACACGGACGAGTGCCAGATCCCGGGAACCTGCGAGCAAATGTGTTTCAACTACGAGGGGGGTTTCGAGTGCTATTGCGAGGAAGGCTACCAACTCGTCATGTCCGACTCGTCTTCATGCCAGAAGATAGGTGACCGATCCGCTGTCACGCCGCCCTTTCCTTGGCTTACCCCCCAGCCTGGACCCGAATGGGATCCCGTGGACTACGCTTGGCCCCCGCAGCCCGGCCAAACCGATTGGGAACCAGAGGGGGATCGGACGCTTGACTGGTTGACTGACCCGCCCAAAGTTTGGGGTTCTGATGTCATTTGGGTGACCAGCGCACCGCAGGACGACATTATTCATCCAGCGCCGGAGACCGCAACACAGGAGGAAGATATTGAAGGCCATGCTGACCTTTTGTCAACTGCCATCACCACCACGCCCGCGCCCACACACACACCCGCTGTCGCCAGCACCTCCCTTTACTTTTACGAAGATGATGAGGAGGAAGAAGAGCAGGAGACCACTCCTTTCCCCTTTTCTTCTACCTCTACAATCTCGGAGGGAGCTTGGAATTGGTGGGCGGGGTTCTCGACCGTGCTCCACAACCAAGGAAATCCAGAGGATAAAGTCACAGTCTCTGACATGCTTACCGATTCCAGCTACCACAATCCATCGGAGCAAGAAAAACAATCCCCGGAGGAGGAAAAGCGGGGGGAGGACGCGGACGATGTAGCGACCACCTCCGAGGATGCGCCTGCTTGGGTCATTCCATCTCAGCCGCCCACGGTCAAACATTCGGATTCTGTCCAGGAGGGCAGGGGGGCGTCGCCGAGTAGCACCTGGCTCCTGGTGGGCCTCTTGGTGCCCATCTGCATCTTCGCGGTGTTAATGGTGGCCCTGGGTATCGTCTACTGCACCCGCTGTGCTGCGCGGCCTCGGAGCAAGACCGGCACTGACTGCTACCACTGGATCTCCGGCGCTCATGATAAACAGGGGGCGGCGGGCCCTTCGGCGGGCGTCAAGAGCCATGTCTAATAAGAGAGCGCTCAGAATGGCTTGACTTTAAAAAAAAAAAAAAAAAACACTCAGATGTGAAAAGGCATCCTGATTGGAATAAGTTGACAAATGGTGAAAGGGTCATTGTTGATTATTGCGCTAAAATATCCGTTAATGTAGCAGGTGAGAGACACTGAAAACATTTTCTCTTTGTGTTGTTACTTTGCTTGTATGTTGCAAACACTGACCGCTTGATTCTCCCCCCCCCCCCCCATTTCGCAAGTGAAGATAACTGTCGGCTTGATTCATGAGTTGTTATTTTGAGGTAGGGTTTGCTCACAAGTGCAGTAAACAGGGATTTGTTGTCATTAGCAGTCTTTTGGTTTGGAGCCAAAGGTTCCATTGGAAATTCTTGAGTCTTGTCGTGGATCATTTTATCCTTGACGCAACTGGCCGTGAAAGCCCCGTGAAATCAGAGGAATGTACAGAATGTTTACTTTACGAGCAATTTTTCTTCCTTTTCCGATTTGCCTTGAGAAAAAAAAAAAAAAAAGTTTGCCTTGCAGATGTTTGAAGGGTTGAATGTTGGAAGGGTGTTTCTTTATTTTAACCTTGACTAGGGCAGTCAGTCCCGCTCGAACGCTAATTCATCAGAACCCGCCCCTCCTCTCCTCCTCACCTCTTCCCGCCTTGGAATGTTTTGCGGCCACGTTGAATCACATCCAGCTGTTTGAAACTGAAGACAATCACAAATGCTTTTACAGCAAAACATTAAAAAAACAAACACAGTGAAATTTGCCCTGGAACTTTTTTCGAAGGACTCCAGGAATGGTTTTACTTTTTCACATTGACAAATAACATCTCTGTTGTATTCCATTACTGTGAGTGGAAAAAAACAATAGTAATCAAAATCCAATGTCCTTTTGATTTGATTTCTGCATCCGTAAAAAGACTGTCAGAGTGTAAACGTTTGATATTGACATTAAACAAGTTCAACTTTTAAAACGCTCGGTAAAAGCATATCGTTGATGATGACATTGATTCGTGTACGACACTATTGTGGATGGCGACACTAGCGCTGCGAATACCCCAAGTGCCTTTAGCCTTTTTGCGGGGTTGCTGTTACTTTTGCATTGTGCTAATGAAAAACAGTGTTTGGCTTTTGCACGGGGACATTTTGGACGGGGGAGCTTGCTGGCTGTCGGGGCTAATCTTTTGTCCAGCTTTATCATCCGATCTTTGCAATTTTAAATGAAGGACATCCGGAGTGATCCCACGCATTTTAAGACCCCGAGGCTATCTTGCTGGAGATTTTGCTCCTCTTTTCATTCATGAGGCCTCAAACAGCGTGGAAGGAAACAAAGATAATAAAGCTCTGAAGCTATTAATGGAACGATGTTTATGATTGTGCAATTTAACATGAAGCCCTTTTGTCTTGCATTGTCGTCACGCCTCTGCCAAATCGAAGTAATTAGGACTCATCGCGTACTCATTCTTGATGAGAAACCAGAAGAACCTAATATGGTTCATTAATTGTTATGAGTGGTGAGTAGATGGTGACTGCAAATTAAATGTATGTAGAAGGCAGGCCAGAAAAACGCCAAGATTTATTCGATGTGTCATATTTTGATGGATTGCATTAAGGCCTAAAGTGCCTGGCTCAACAGCTCCCCAAAACCTAAGGTCGTCTTTGGAATTACCCTTGAAAACCTGAAGTTTTCCCCGAAATTCAACACCTACCAAATAATTAATATCTCAGCCCCTGTAGCAGACAGAACATAATTCCAAAAGATTTTGAGACCTTAGACGTGTGGATCGCTCACAGTTTATTCATCTTTACTGCTTCGATCGAAGATGTAAAGATTAGTAAACTCTAAACCTTTTAATGTAAAGATTAATAAACTGTAAACACTAAAGTGTCAGTGTACGGGAAGCACTATTTTTAATTTTAAAAATCAAGTGGTAATTACCATCCTCTATTTTGTTACAAAGACGTCGATATTGTCATTGTCGACAAACATATATCCTAACCATAAATCACGTTCGACTGGTTCAAAGTCCACAAGCGCATCATCTACATCACTGCCGTTACTCATTTTAAAGCTCCCGGGATCGATAGCGTCCGCCATTATGACTCGAAAGAATTCCAGAACATCCTCTGCGGGCGCACGACACCATCACATGTATATTCTGATACATTTCATTGGTTAAGAGAACAAAAATTGGATAAAAAAAAGAAAATGACGTATATGCTCTCCAGGCTTTAAGGGTAGAAAGACGGTCATGCACTCCCATCCTTATTGGGTCAAATGTGCTTTACAATGAATTTCCTAAACAAGGCCAAGTTATCTTGGCTCGCTG
The DNA here is from genome assembly GCF_054856515.1 of Filicampus tigris. Classification (NCBI taxonomy): domain Eukaryota; kingdom Metazoa; phylum Chordata; class Actinopteri; order Syngnathiformes; family Syngnathidae; genus Filicampus; species Filicampus tigris. The sequence goes on from NC_141218.1 coordinate 7,971,580, forward strand.
GAGGTAAAATGACATTTTGCCAAATGTGTATTCATACCGCCTGTCATGTCAGCCAGAACTGTGCAAACCAGAACTGGAAACTTCACCAGTGAGTCATCCTTATTTGTCTTTTTGACTAATTGTTGACATTGTGATGAAGCCCAGCAGAACTTGGACTTAAAGTGGGAGTCAACCCAAATGTATATTTTTTCAAGAATGTGTTCTATGCAAGCCCACTAGTTGAAACATGACATTCTGATAAATATTGCGTTTGTGGAATAAGAGTTAATCCACTTGTTTTTAGCCATTTTGTCACATCTGTCGACTGAAAATGACATCACAACTACTTGGAGCTTAGGTAACGACCAATCACGGCTGACCTGTTGTCTGAAGCTGAGCCGTGATTGGTCGTTACCTGAGCCCTGAGCAGTTGTGATGTCATTTTCAGTCGACAGAAGTGACAAAATGGCCGCCCCCAGAGATGGCTGAAAACGGGTGGATTAACTCTTATTCCACAAACGCAATATTAATCAGAATGCCCTGTTTCAACTAATGGGCTTGCATAAAACGCATTCTTGAAAAAAATATGGTCAGGTTGATTTCCGCTTTAAGCGACTTACCTCAAATGATTTGTATGTAAAGTGAAGCGTTCTTTGAACTGGAAATCTTATTTGAATTTTAATGTACATGTACATTCCTCAGGCGTTATGCGCACACTTGGGAGCACTGTGAGGCGGCTATCGTCATGCATTTATGGCTATTGCTTGAAGGAAACACGAGGGACACACTGGGTTAATGGCTTTCAGTATCCGAGCTGTTTGAACGTCAGATTGTAAGCGACTCTTGCAAAAGGCAACCCAAAAGCAGGCATGCGGAGGGTATTGTTGTTTTGAATTACGTGTGATTCCATTCTAGAACGAAGAGGTATTGTCAGACAGCAGCGCTGATAGAAAACACATGCGAGATGTTTATGTCCACAGCTGTCCTCCAAGCCTATCATGACCCATCGCTGTGTTCCCGGCAGTGCTGATAAAACAGACGTGTGTGTGTGTGTGTGTTGGGGGGTGATGAAAGAATGGGGGTCTTTGCTTCATCGAGCCTATCTCATGGCTCTTCCTGGCGAGAGTTAACAAAAGCCGCAAGAAGCGTCTCGGCACAAAAGCCGATCATAATAGTTGACATTTGAAACGCTGACATGAATGCAATCTAATTTCAATTCATCTGAACCTAAAAGCTTGTTCATTTATTGTTGTGTGGGTGTGTGAGTGATGCATTTTCAAATGAAAAATGGCTTTACAGCCTTAGCATTTTATTTGCAATTAAGCTGCCACAGCTCTTACAGAAACGTTATGTTGGCATGTACGTCTACTCTACTGTACATACAACTGTAAACATACAAATGTATGTATGTAGCCTACTGTAAATTCAAGCAAGCATATGAAAACCTGAACAAAATATACAGTAAACCTACTTACACAATACATGTTGACATATTTTTTTACATATTTTACATATACAATACACATACATATATATATATATATATATATATATATATATACTGTATATATTTATGTATATCTAATATCTAATATATATACAGTATATACATAATAATAATATAGATCCATAATGATATATATATATATATATATATATATACATATATATTAATACTCCTATTAATTTTTCCCCATTGAAATGAATTAAAATGCCGAGCCCCAAAACGTTTTTTTTGCTGGTCTCTAATTAAAAAAAAAAAAAAAAAAACATCTTGTATGAAAACATGATAAGAGAGAATGTAAAGAAATAACCTGCTTTTCTAAAGTCTAATTACTGCACATACTGTAGTCCTTGCACGTGTTGGACGTCTGCCTTTGAGAGTTGTGGCCTTGTGAGTGAAGTCGGGATCTGGAGTCAGGCTGGGTTAGTAAGGTGGTTGGGTTAGTCTGATATCAGATATTAGTCAGATATTAATCTGGGAGTGACCGTCTCGTTCAATTAACGTTATTTTCCCAATTTCACTCAAGTGGCCGCGTGACTGAAATTCCCTCGTACTTGCAACATAAAGCAAAAAAAACCATCAACGGCCAAAGTCAAAGGAGCCGTAAATTGGGGTACTGCTAAGTCACGGTACTGTCCTTCCAGTGCAGTGAAAAGACACATCCAGTTTTTGATCTACAGTACACAAAAACTTAGATGCTCAATTCGCCGTTTGATTCGTTTCTTTTGGGTCCGTCCACACTGATCTTTCTTCGGAGAAACGTCTTCACACGGCGGTGGTGCGTGAGGTGTACGTTCCGTTGCGAAACACCACATCAGAGGCAGTGAGGTTTTTGGGAAAATCCAGCCGTGCGCACGGGGCTTGCCCCTTGACCCCCACAGCACAATAGTCCACCTGCTCGGCATCCGCGCCGGACTCCAGCCAGCGGAAACACACGATGCGCTGGAAGGAGCGGCGGAAGTGATCCGACACGAAGCCGTAGAGGATGGGGTTGGCGCTGCTGTTTGCGTAGCTGAGGATGACAAAGAGCTGGTTGACCATGGGGTCCGGCGGCCGGTGGAAGACGCTGACCAGCTGGACGACGTAGAAGGGCATCCAACAGAGGATGAACACGGCCACCACCAGCAGCACCATGCGGGTGATCTTCTTCTCGGAGGTCCTCCGTTGAAGCCAGCCGGCTTTCAGCCCCACCGCTCGCATCCTGGCCACCATGAGGCAATAGCACAAACATATGGCCCCCACGGGAAGCAGGAAGCCCAAAAGAAAAGTATACACCACAAAGGCTTCGGACCAGGATTCCTCCGGCCACAGGAAGTTACAGTCCATGGCGCCGTCCTCAGCCGGGACGGTGTCGGCGAAGATGATGATGGGCAGGATGACCACCAGCGACAGCCCCCAGATGCAAACGTTGACCAATTTGGCCACGGTGGGTCGGCGGTAGCGCGCCGCCTTGATGGGGTGCACCACGGCCACGTAGCGGTCCACGCTCAACACGGTGAGACAGAAGATGGACGTGAACATGTTGATGCCGTCCACGCTCAGCACCAGCCTGCACATGAGCGAGCCGAAGGGCCAGTGGCGCACGGCGGCCGACGTGGCGAAAAAGGGCACGCTCAGCATGAACAGCTCGTCGGCGATGGCCAGGTTGAGGATGTAAATGTTGGTGGCCGTCTTCATTTTGGCGTACTTGAGGATGACGTAAATCACCATGGCGTTGCCCGTTAGGCCCACGCAGCAGACCAGAGCGTAGATGGACGGGATGATGATTTTGCTGGCGTCGGGATCCCTGTAGTAGCCCTCGTAGTCCGCGCTTGCGTTCGATGCGGGGCCCGCTGGCTCGGCCGCGAAGCTCTCGTTGAAATCCATGGTCGCTAGCTACGCTACGCTACGCTTGCGGCGGCCCAAATGCTGTCGTCGCCAGTGCTCCTGAATAGACAATGAAAGGACGGTTGTTAATCACTAATCTTCTGATGGCCTGTTAGCTTTGTCCGCTGTGAATCTGCCGACTTTAAAGAGTCGAGGCGGCGTAGCGTCGACTTTGGCAGACGGCTGCGAATGTGAGTTGTTACCGCGAGCTCCAAGACAACCTTCGAGTTGCCTCAGCCTGCTTGAAAGTCCGCAAACACGCTTTGAAGTTGCATTAGCGGCCCTTGCCGGATGCAATATGCAAAGAGGGACGACGGGGATGCGGGGGCGAGAGCTGCTTTAACGCTGGCCGCCATTATCCTTTTCTACGAAATTAGTAGCCAGGACGGCGCATCCATTAACGGAATGGATAATAGCACGGGCACCTCTTGAATCATTGTTACAATAATGGCGGGCTATTGGATGGGGGGAAAAAAAAAAAAATCAGATGTAAATATGAAATCTACGCAGCTTCCAAATAAGCATCCGAACATGTCGGTATATCAAGAAGCACAGATTTGCTTTGCGGTCATTGAACGGATCATGAAAAATTTGGTGTTCGCACACGAGCAGCTACAGAGAGGATTGATCGATTGAGGTTCGACAGATTAGCCAGTGAATCTGTCCTACCGTACCTTCCTGCCAACCTTCTTCGTCCATCTGTTCTTCTCTACATTCCTACCTACTGACCTTTCCAACCCACCCCATCCGAGCCTAGCGTCACCCTTTCCTATCTCACCTTTCTTATCCTACCTTCCTACTTTATACCCTCCTGTCCTACCTCATCCGTCCTATCTTCCATGTCCTCCTCCTTCTGTCCAACCTCACCCGTCCTACTCTCCTCACCTACACATCCTATCCACTTGTTATAACTTCTGAGCCACTTGTCATACTTTCCCCCCCTCCCCGACTTACCCAAACCTCACGTTCCTATTCCGCCTTTCCCAGCCTACCTGCGCTGCGTTACCCCACCAACCGAATTGCACGGCGATCCGTGCGAATGCATGCCGCGCTGTCTGCTGTGTGTGATTTCCTCACCTCCCGGCTCCTCCAGTCACCGCGATGCTTCCTTCCACCAAGTGCGCGAGTTGCATCCTGCGACGGTGCGGCACGTCCTCTGAGTGTCTCAGCATCCGAGTGCTGTGTGAGCAGCTTCATGCCGCCTCTCCTCTCTCTCTCTCTCCTCCTGCGTTCCCTCTCCCTCCCCGGGTTTATTTAGCATGCTGTCTCAGCCTCACGTCCTTCTTTTGCCGCCTTTTCGCCAAGCTCCATATATTTCAGTGTTTCGTCTCTCCGCTTCTGCCTGCTGCATGAAAATATGCATCTTTAGCTAATGGATGCGGTTATACGCAAAGCAATCTTGAAAGGGGGATCGAGGGGGCCCATATTGAGAGAAGAGTGCTTCATTTACATTTGAGAATGCATTACAGTAACAATGTCTTAACAACGATTTGTTCTATGCGCCTTCATTAGTCTAAACACGGCATTCTGATTAATATTGCATTCGTGAAATATGAGTTTTAAGCAGCAAAATCGAACCATTTTCAGCCGTCTCAGGAGTCGGCCATTTTGTCGCTTCTGACAACCGATAATGATATCCCAGTTGCTCGGGGCTCAGGTAACAACCAATCACGGCTCACCTGTTTTCTGAAGCTGAGTGTGATGTCATTTTCAGTCAGCGACAAGTTGCAAAATAGCTGCCCCCTGAGATAGACAAAAACGGGTGGATTTTACGGCTTAACTCATATTCCAAAAATACAGTATTTATCAGAATGCCGTGTTTCAACTAGCAGGGCTGCATAGAACATATAAAGATTGTTTGGGGTGGACTTTTCCCTCTTTAAAGAGGATGTTAAATCAAATATGTTCTTGACATTAATTTGTTGTGTGCGCCCGCCCCCGCTAGTCTAAATACAGCATTCTGATGAATACTGAGTTTCCGCCTGATTCTTGGCATCGCTGTGGTTGTCTGGTGCTTCATTTTATTTGAGCGCAGAACCCTCACAGTCAAAGCACTACTGTGTGTGTGTGTGTGTTTTTTTTAAAATTTTTTTATGAAGTTCACGCACGTGTGAAATGGTCTTTTCACAAACATTTGTTGTCGAGAACACGTTGTCCCTGGTTTGCATTTCAATGTCACGTTGAAGGGCTTTGCTCTTGAGTTTCGGGGATGAAGGTGTCAATGTCAGCTCCACGTGCCGTGTTGTGTCTTATCCTTCCTCTTGTGTGCAGAAAGAGCATAGGCTACGGTTACTCTGAATTAGCCACATTCTGTTCCAGTCTGTGATGGTGATGGATGCTCGATTGCCTCGACACGGTGTCGCTGAAAATTGGGCAAAGAAGCATTCATCCATCGTGTTCATTGCGTGTCCTCCATATGATTCTGTCAGTAGTTCTTGACTTCTATAGTTGTTATGCAAGGGCGCAGTGCCTCCTACAGTTAGCAATTAGCACAACAGCTAACTTTTATGCTAGGTGGTGTTGCGTGTCAAACTGGTTTTCAGTGCAGGCCACATTGAAACTTTGGGACGTCATGAGTGGCTGTAAATCTTATGTATGCCAATGTATATTGACCTTTTCATACTACAAATACATACTCTTGTATGTATTTTTAAAAAATGAAGGAAGGGAAAGTGTTACGTGAGGGGGGGAAAAGTTTTTAATATAAGCATAGAACCAAATTCTGGCCCCCAGGCACGCACATTGCAGTCTTTTCTGAATATTTCTTTTATGTGGTCGTTGAATTCCAACCGAAGGAACATTGGAGGTCTCGTGATTCCTTCAGAAAGTCCAAGTGCCCTCTGAAGGAGGCCTCAAATGCACACAGCCTAAAGGAATCGGCTGTTAGTAGTTATATTGTTCATGAGGTAATTGTCACTTGAGAGTGTGTTTCTGCAGGGGGAGCATTTTGAAGACACACGGCATTGTATTGACAACCACCATTTTATGTTGTTGCAAATGGTCATGTCCACATTTATGAAAATCAGACTCCACCACATTTCAAAAATACAATTACAGATACATACAGATGTGTCAAAGGATGGGTAAAATGCTGCCATTTCATTTGGCAAAATCTCTCAAACAAACTTGCTTCTTTTTCAGTATTATGCTATACTGGGCTATATTGCACTTTTGTTTTTTATACTATTACAAAGTACAATACATTATTATAACAATTTTCAGGTATTTAACAATAATATAATGTGATATAATTGATACGTGTGGGTGCCATACATCTACCTGGAGACTTTTTTTTACTAAAAATTGAACGTCCGTTATTCATCATCCGTCGGCAGCGTGGGTGCCCTTCCGTCATTCGCCGTTTTTTCTGGAGCGGAAAAAAATAGTACCCGTCTATAGGCCGGTCCGCCTCTCATTTTAAATGGGCTTCCGTCAGCGATTACGACTTAACTTTCACTCGCACCCCCCTCCCCCGCTGACTGAAATTTGAACAGAAAAGAGAGAAAGAGTGACTTACTGTGCCATGGAAACCTGTTCACAGCCACAGGCAACGACAACTCACTATTGTTCCTCGCCGTGCTCATGCCCAAAGCCTCAATGCAAAAAGTGAACTGGAAAAACAATCAAATCTATAACAGTTGAACAAATGTAATCAACAATTGAATGTGAATGTGGAATACAATCAGTTGGCATTACGAGAACGTATAAATTACCAAACACTATGGTGGCAAAGAAACACCCATTGTCTGGTTGATAGGTTCTTTTATTTAAAAAAAAAAAAAAAAAAAAGGATTGTCAGTGGTTAGCTTTGACTTCCATTGATTTGAAACATAAAATGAGCACTACATAGTGTGTAACAGCACATGACGCAGATTAAACACGACGACATTTGTACACAAAGCATGAGCGAGCGATGACAGACTCCCAACTCTCGAATACAAGATGAGCGTCTCGTCCGATCGGCTGGCGTGTCGCGTGGCGGTATTGCACGAGTGGACCACGAGGATGCCGCCAAGTCCGTCAGTTGTCTACGAACAGACTTGACAGAAAGTCAACTCTGATGCCGACTCGGGTCACTGCGCGGGCGTGCAGCGGTGACTCTTGTAGGTGCCCAGGTGGCGAAAGCTGCGTCCGCACTGTTGGCAGCAGTACGGCGTGGCCCCGCTGTGGATCCTTTGGTGGGTGTACAGATTGCCCAGCTCCTTAAAGCGCCGGCCGCACTGCGGGCACGCGTACGGGCTCTCGCCGGTGTGCACCCGCTGATGTCTCTTGAGGCCGGAGAGGACCGAGAAGCCTTTACCACACTGGAGGCACGGAAAGGGGCTCTGGGTGCCGCTGTGCACCAGCCTGTGGCTTTTGAGGCGGGCGGCGTGGCGGAAGCGCTCCCCGCAGTCCGGACACACGAAGGGCTTCTCCCCGGTGTGGATGCGCTGATGCTGCCGCAGGTTGCCCAGGTAGTTAAAATGGCGACCACAGTCCCCGCATTCGTACCTGCCCTTGAGTTGGACATCCTTTTTAGCGGGGCTCACTTCCTCGCAGTCCACCCCCTGTCCTTTGTCCCCCGCGGTGGTCTGCGGGGCATGGAGAGCTGGGGCGCCGGCGGTGTCCGGGTGTATGAGTTTAACATGTTCCTCCAGGAACGCCGAGTCGGGACAGAAGGTTCCGCACAAAGAGCAGATGAAGGTGTGGTTGGCGAATTGCTGGCCTGGAAACACAAACAAATGATTGATTGGATTTGTCTTCCATCTGCAATGTGCTAAAAATGAGCTGTCACCCACCTGCCTCATTGTGTTGATGTGTGCCGCCCTCACCGGGGGAACCAGGCACAGTGGAAAAATCGGCGGGCTGGACATGTGAGAAGCGGGCCGAGGTCTGTTCCGACGAGCCTTCCTCCTCCTCGTTCTCACACTCTGGCTGCTTCACTACTGCAAAGACAATTCAGTGCTCATTACTGAGAACCCCCATCCCAGCCACAGAGAACCAAAACCTGAGTAAGGTTTATAATTAGCTACAGGGTGGCAGCAAAGCACCATTTTAAATGAAACTCCTCAACTGATTTGTAGCGTAGTGATTTGAAAATAATATGCTAGGGTGGACTGCATTTTAAAACCTCTAAGTAAGCGTTGAGTTGATGAGCATTGAGGGTAATGGATTTTACCCTTCAGGTCTGACGAGTACTCCATAGGTGCCCCCCACTCGTAGTCGTACAAGCGTCGGCTGCTGGACGGCAGCATGTTGAAGATGTCATCTGCGTGTCCAGGAGGGCCGGAGGCGCTCATACCGCCGTCTGGCCACAGCTGGAGGGGATTTGGATCCTCCTCTTGGCTACCCTGCTCGCCTCCTTCCATCTCCGTGCCCCCCCTCGAGTTCTTGTCCTTCATCAAGTAGTCGCAAATGGCGTCGATGTTCTCTTTCTTCACCCCGGGCAGGAGGGACTTCTTCTCTTTTTTCGGGTCCACGCTGAGCATCTTGGAGCTTCTGAAGGCGGCGGCATCGGCAGCTTCCGCAGCATCAGGAGCCTCCGTAGCATCAGGAGGAGCCTCCGCAGCCTCTTTGGCATCCCTGTGAACGTCGCTGAGCTTCGCTTTCAAAAGCGCGATCTCGTCGGTTTTGTCCCTCAGCTCCATCTTGAGCGCCCGTATCCTGATGCCGAGCATGTGTCGTATTTCGGCCATGGCGGCGTCCAGCGCGGCGCTAATGTTCCTGCCCAGGTGTTCGCTGACCGAGCTGACCGAGCATAGCAGTTCCTCGTCGGGCTCCAGGTTGAGGAAATCATCGTCGGCGCGGCACGTCGACCCGGGAGGCTCCATGAATGTTCCTTGTAGTTCGGGGGCCAGATTAGTGCCCGAATAAATCAGATTTCTCTTGCGACTCATAGATGATTTAATGAAGACCAGCGCACTTGAAGCTAGCCGGCTAACTAAGCTAATGTTTTGCTGCTACGCTGGTTGATTTTCCGAGGTGGCTCGAGAAGCTGGCGTAGGTGCCAAAGCGGATACCGGAGGGATTTCCTTTCACAATAAAATCGAATTGTTGGGAAATACGTGCCAGTGGTTGCGGAATAGAAAACCGGCAAGTACATATTTTGAAAGCATTTTCAAATTTTGGAATATATGTGATCTATGTATATACCACCTACCCTTTATGTTCAATGTTGTATATATTTAATACTGTACTACTGTATTGAGTTATAGTATTAAACATATGTACAAATGTTTAAAAGCCGTAGTTTAAAAAGAGAGATATCCAAACATTTATATTGTGCTGTTGCTGTTATAGCCTACTGCTAAAGTTAATAGTACTCTAGGCTAAAACAAACAAACAAACAAACAAACAAAAGAAATACAAAAACAAACAAACAAGCATCAACAAAAAGAACATGACATAACGACAGTCAACTGCAACATGCACGCTGCTCTCTAGTGGCCAAAATAATCCAAACAATTCCGTGCATATGAGCGTTTGCGTGCGTGCGAGCGCGCGCGCGCGTGTGTGTGAGTCTTCTGTGCCAGACTCCTCCAGCCAGATGATGGCAGCTAATTATTGGACACAATGAAGCCATTTTTCTTGAATACAAACTGGCCTCTTTTCTTTGTGCCCTTTCCACATTCTTTGTGCCTCTCATGTGCGGGTCACTCTCTCTTTCTTCCGTGCGCTTCACTCCCTCCCCTTGTTTGGATGATTTAAACTCATAGAACAAGCTTTTATTTGCACACAAGAATAATCACATAACAAAAAAATCCATGCTCATATACTCATAAGAACTCCACATTAATTTCATGTACAAGTGCATCCCAATAATGGTGCTAGAATGTGGTGGGGGAAAAAAATCAGTTTTGTAGTTCAATTCGAAAAGTGAAACTTATATTAATTTTTAAAAACATATGTAATCATGATTTCAAAAATGATTATGCAAATTCACTAACTCCAAAAAATAGAAATTTGCATAAACAATCAATTCTATGTTTAATGCTTGCTTTTCTAGCCTTATTTCAATCACCAATAATAATCATATCCTTCTCCCCACCAGGTGGTTCCAACCTGGCCAACACTGCCAGCTGCTGGACCGACCTGACACCAGTGCTTTAAGGAAAGACCCTCGACTTGGAAATACAGGACCGCGAGGTATACTACACGCAAACTGTGGTCCACTCCTTCATGTCTCGTCGTATCTGTGTGAGAAGGGTGCTGTGGTGCGGGGGGTGGGGTGGAACGGTGCCTGCTAAATCAAAAGTTTTTCTTTTTTTTTTTATCCACTATGACCAAGCAAAGCTGAACTCAGCGAACTAAACTAGCTTCGTGGCCACATGAGGCGCTTATAGTCTATTCAACAATAAAGCCACAAATACAAAACCGGAAATAGATTTCTGTATTTTTTTTTTCTTTACAGTCAGTGAGAACAGTGCCACCTTGGTTTAAGGTACTGTACCACAAATGTATTTACAAGCCAATGGCGAGCCATTTGAAATGTCAAATGTCACAAAAGGGAGGACACAGGAGGAAGCATTCCACCTCTTTCCTTCCCACTTCCTCCTTTCCTGTCTATATGTCACCTCCTGCCGCTGGCTTGAAGAGTCGCACCCCCAAAAGAGCGACGATGCGCCTTCAGTTATGAGGGACAATCAAAAATGACATGTTGGCTGACGGACTGACATCCTCACCCAGTCCCTATTTTTGTATTATTCTTCTCATATCAATACAGTGGCCATGGCAATATGCTTTTTCCTTGACAATCACGTTTGCGAAGTTGGTGGTTTATAGGGCGGGGACGATACTTTTATCCCAATCCGATATGGATCTTGATACTTGGGTTGCGATACGATACCTACTGCGATACATAAATATTATAAAAATATACATTTTAAAAACTGAGGCATATGTTTCCAAAGTTTTAAGTTAAGTGCCATTTGACATTTATTCAAGTGTCACGATTGAAAAGTAAATAAACTGTTCCAGTAACTGTTCCTGATACACAGGAGTGCAATAAATAAAACTTCGCAAAGGTCAACTTTAAGGACCTCAAATGTTCCCAAAGTATGTTATAGAATCTGCAAAATATAACATAAGGTATTGAAAGTATTGATACTTCATCAACATATCAATACTTGGTATCAGCATAACAAGTATCATGATACATTGCGATATGATATTTTTTTCCCCCATGCAGCCCTAGCACTGGTTTATATGTGCAAGGAACAGTCGTTCAATTTGTGGAGGGGAATCTGTATTTTTTTTCCACTTCGGATGTTCATGACCGTGTCATTTGGTGTGTGGTGCGCATGAGTGCTCTTTCTACTGTTTTGGTTGTAACCACAACAATAATAAGTTATGGTTTCATCATCCATGAACATGTGTGCACGCGCGCGTACACACGTACACACACACACGAATAACATCATTGGATTTGCTTTGTGAGTGCGCTGATGTAAACTTGTTTGCCCAGCCAGCAAGGTACTATGGGGCGCTGTTAGGCTTTAAACTCGGGTTTGGGTTGCAAATATGATGGAAAGCGAGATTCTTAAAAAAAAAAAAAAAAAAAAAAAAAGAAAACAATACAAAAAGTACAAAGGGCAACGCTGACAGCTTCACAATAGCCAGAAAACAGGACATCCTCCTTGGCTGCAGCAGAGCGATTACTCATCCATGTGCGTGTTAGTTATGCCTGGGCCATCCTCGTCCGCAATGTTTGTGTTGTTTACAGTACCTACATGTGTGCACTTCTCACTCACTCACACACCCTCGCTCACCCACACTCCTTTTTTTTTTTTTTTTTTTTTCACAGAATCTGAAGAATGTGGTTTAGGAGCCGTCCACACGTCCAGTAATGAAGACAATATGGATGGCAGGCATTCAGCATTGTGGCTCTGCAGGATGCAAAAGAGTTTTGGAAAAACATTGGCCGGCTACTTCCTTGGGAAGAAATTGAAAAGGTTTGCTCCTTGTTGCACAATGTTGACACATTTGAATGTTTTACAAATTGGTACTTTTTGCAACTACAGTGCCCCCCAACACTCTGAGTAAATGGTTGCCTTTAAATGCCTTAAGATGGCAGAAAAGTACTACTTTTGTCCAAATGAAACTCCTCAGCTTATTTTAACATTGTTTGTTAGCACCAAGATGCCACATGATGATGGCAAAGCTCTACTTTTTATGTAAATGAAGCTCAATGCACTTCACAGCTGTTTTGCCACCTCATCTGTTAAATATCCCCTTCCATTGTTGCATACCTTGCACAAAATGTCAGGTGGGACATCATTTGAAAGTGATACTTTCACACGACTTCCACACACAGACACAGTGACTCAGACAGTTGGTGGCTTCTTTACATAGCACACACAAGTTCTCCAGCAAGCTTTATGCAAATGAGGCACTGATTTGAATCTACTTTGACTGTCTGGCTGATGGAATTGTTGGTGCTTTTGCCCTGAGCCAGACGTATTTCTGTTGAAATGTGAGGCAAAGTTCGAGATTTCCTGGCAAACACAACTTTACGAATCATTTACTCACAAGTCCATCTCATGACATAACATGGTCTCTCTCTCTCTCTCTCTCTGTCTCTCTCTCTCGCTCTCTCTCTCTCTCTCTCTTTCTCTTTCTCTCTCTCTCGCTGGGTAAGCGATAAAAGACACCAAAAAAGTCTGTTTTATTCCAGACTGGCAACAGCTGCCCTCCTGCATCGTCCAAACCCCGGAGACATCTGGAGCTGGATGCATCCGTCCATCTGACCGTCCACGCTTCATTATCTTCTCGAAGACAACAGATGGCTGTTTCTAATATTTTGATCCCGTCCAGTCCCTCTATTTGTTGCATTTCGCCCAACAGCCACAATGGCGACCCTTTGTGTGTTTGCAGCATGAATGCATGATGATTGTACTTCAACTTGATTCAATTTCTTTCTCATTCGCAGCGATCATTTGTCAGATTTTCAAGTTGCAGCCATCCTGATCCCGAAGGGGATCCAGCTCCTGGTTTTCCCACGATACACACGCTCACTCACTCACTCACTCTCACACACTGAGCTGGTGCGAGAGGGAGGAGGAGGAGGCGCCACCAATGCACTTGTATTGAGCTCAGTACGGAGGAGCTGACAGTGTTGTGAGGGTGCGTTTCCATTGGGCTAAGCGTCCCAAGAGTAGCGCAAAGTGGCTGTTGTGTATTTTGCCTTATACCTTCGAATGTGATCGTCTCGGAGGCTCTGCTGGCCGCCCGTGGCAGGTGAGTAACTTCTTATTGTTGCTTGTTGTGTCAGCTGACTGACTGACAATGTAGCAGTGTAAGTTTGTGACAAGTTTGCGCACGGCGTTTCCGCGGCTCCTCCAGACAGTGTTGACATAATACTTGAAATGAGGTCAAGTATTTGCTGGCGGCACCTTGTGTCCGGCTTCTGTTACATCTTGGAAGCGATGACAACACACATGAACAAAGAGACACTAGTTTATCTAAACATGACCCATCACGTCACGCCCCAGAATTGCTTCAAACAAGCCACTGGAACATGACACACATTGTCTTCAGTTGCATTAGCTTGACGTCGGGAAAGTACTGTACTCTTAAAAGTTATGGCAATGTTTCAGTTTAGCAGCAGGCCTTGTACCTTCTAGAACTGCTCCAAACAGTTACTGTACTTCTGAGTCCAATAATCAGTCATCCATCAGAGATTTTATTTTGAGATTTGAGTGAGCTGACTTAAAGAGGAAGTCAACCCAAACATATTTTTTTCCAGAATATGTTCTATGCAGGCCCACTTGTTGAAACAAGGCATTCACATTAATATTTCCTTTGTGGAATAAGAGTTAATCCACCTGTTTTTAGCCATCTCCGGGGGCGGCCATTTTGTCACTTCTGTCACGGCTGAAAAGGACATCACAGTTGCTCAAGGCCCATGAAATGACCAATCACGGCTCAACTTCAGAAAACAGGTGAGCTGTGATTGGTCGTTACCTGTGCCCTGAGCAACTGTGATGTCATTTTCAGTCGACAGAAAGTGGCAAAATGGCCGCCCCGTGAGATGGCTAAAAACGGGTGGATTTGGACACTTAACTCATATTCCCAAAACATAATATTAATCAGAATGCTGTGTTTAGGCTAGTTAAGGCGCATGGAAAGAATTTTTTTGAGTTGACTCTCACTTTAAGCACGTGTTGATCTTCAACATGTAGGCAGAGGAATATCCTCCCTCCCCCAAGCTTATTTGTGACAATGGCGACAAGGGAAATTGTCCCCCAAGTGGCTCAGAGTTTGTGTTGCGGTGCTTCACCGACAGTTTGGGGGCCACACAGTGTTGGAAGTCCACCGGGAAAAAACATTGTCTCTCCGGCGCCGTCTCTCAGCATCCTTCCTGACTTTTTTTTTGTCCTGTGTTAAGAGAGAAACGGTTATTCTCCAGGCGTCATTCACAAAACATGCCCCGACACACTTCTAACCTTTGGCGTCCAACCACTGTTGATGATTCTTTATCGAGCCATGGGATAAAACAAATATTATGGCATGCCACAAAAAACACAATTGTCACAAAAAGTGTATATTGTGAATTTGATGATCTCGTCTCACTGTAGTCATAAATGTACTTAGTGCAAACTCTAATTGAACACAAAGTAGGATCGGCAATAGGTGGGCCCACTTGTGCCGTCATACGAACAAAGATACATCATTTGTAGAATCGTTTTTGTCACCTTCGTTGATTAAAATGCTTTTCTATTTCCGAACGCACGGCTTTAGAAACCGAGGGAGAAGCAAGGAAAGCAAAGCAAGCCAGGCGCCAGGATTTGGGCAACATTTCAGCCCACACTATCAAATTGGAAGGCCAGCGAGGAATCACTCCAGGGCACACAAAGAGGTTTGTGATTATTTGCAAAGGCTGCAAATGCCCAGCGTGCGGAACGTGCAGCTGTAGGTTTCCACGTTACCTGGCCGCCCCGAAGCAAAGTCAGCTGCCTCCAGCTCACCTGCCATCCTAACTTGACGACAAACGTAAAAAATAGATCTTCACAGTTGTTTTTGTCTTTTTTTTGTGCTGTGTACAGTCTGGCGCAGCCTGGCCCTGACACTAATCAGTTGATGAATACACACACACACACACACACACACACACACACACACACACACATAGAGCGAGCTGCCACCGACAGCTGTTTGGTGTCATTGTGCGTGTTAACTCTATCAGTCGAGTGCAGCTGCGTGCCTGCCTTTTTCAATTAGGTTCTCCATGTACAATAGCAAGGGAGTCGGGGGCCCCAGGGGGGCTCATTACGTTTTCCATAACATACTCAAAGTGTGTCCATGTAGATTGTCATGGTAAGCTGCAAAGTTTGAACGCAGGCAACTGAAGTCTTCGTGTTTGTAGGATGCGTTTTACTTCTAATCCAAAAGGTTTCTCCACATCAACATTGCCCGTGTCACCAGTGTGGTTCTTTACAACAATCGTACAGCCCTGCCATGTGTGGTTTATCAGTGGTGGGAAGTATTGAATTACAAATACGTGGTTACTGGGCATGTCGCGATATGCAAATGTCACGATACGATAATATCACGATATGAACCTCAACGATACGATAATATCACGGTGTGAACCACGCGATGCGATAATTATCACGATATCGTGGAGAGGTTCACTATGTATAAAAGCACACGATATTGTAAGAAAAGAAAACATCACAATATTCTATTTCAGAAATAGGCTTGGCCAGTCATGCATCAAATTAAACTGCACAAATTAACTAACCACCAGAGGGTGCTGGAACTGCACAAATGGAAAACAACTTGGGAATTGCTGCTATTGATATCGTGACATGACGACGACGATATATCGTGGCAATTTTAAATCGTGATGTCACGATTTTGCCGATATTGTGACATCCCTGGTGGTTACTGTGGTTACTGTACATAAGTACACTTTTCAGGTACCTGTACTGAACTTGGGTATTTATTTTTCTGACGAACTAACTTTTGCATGTTGTTGCATATTAATAATACATTTGACAAAAGCTACTAGTCCGAATTGAATCATTACATTTTCAAATCGTATCAATCAAATCGCACGTCATGTATTACAATCATACGGTATCGCCTTATTTTTAAAAACAGACATTTTTACCCTCGACTGCTTAATTTGTCAAAATAGTCTGGTTACTTTTTTCATCTTCCACTGATGACGACACAAGTAGCTACCGTACATTGAGAGAGGTGAAGTCAAAGTTAGAGATCTTGATTGATTAATGGTGATCTTAGAAGGCGGAAACAAACAGAAGCAACGTGGAGGAACACAAACCTGACTTTTGAATAAGTACTTCTACTTTAGCCAGAATCTTTTCTTACACAATTATATGCACTTAAGTGCGGAGTCTGAGTACTTTTGCCATCTCTGGTATTCATCCCACCATGTGACCCAATCAAACACGCTGTTGTTCTCACATTCGCACACACACACATTCAAGCTCATACCCGAGGGCTTTTCAAGGTTCATTTGCCGCTCAATAGATCATGAGGGAAAGCAGACTGAAAGCAAATCCACACATACGCACACAAATGCGCACTGGAGCCTGGAGCGAGTCATGTGGTCCCGCCAGGCACCCTACCCGACCCGTCATACGATTCCCAGGCAGCTCTGACTTAAGTTCTCTCACCGGTCGGCTGGGGTCACGAGAGCCCGCAGACGGGAAGGCCTCAAACGAGTTATGTCAGCAAAGGTGCTGGAATATTTGGAACACATTAATAATTTGACTTGTTGCCAGTGGTTGGGGGCCTCACATGCTGCCCACCAGAAGCCAGGGGCTTAAGAAACTCTACAGTACTCTGTTGGCTGGGACCAAGAGTCGAGTATTTAAAAATTGATGATTCAAAGCCGAGAAGCGATTAAAACGTGTTTTTACGCATAACACTGAGCTACTGAGCCAAGAGTCAAAATCCGCAAGTAGTTGATCCCCCCCACCCCAACAAAATGGGTTTGTAATTCCCTATGGTAGCAAAGGACTACTTTTGTCTTGTAATGTCACTTAGGTGCAATATTTCTTTTGGTGCAATACATATTTGATTAACGGGATGTTGCTTAAACACATTTAAAGCGAGAATTCAACCCCCAAAAATTCTTTGCAATATGTTCTATTCGCCTAAACTCGTCTAAACAAGGCATTCTGATTAATATTGCGTTTGTGGGATGAAATATAATCCACCCGTTTTAGCAATCTCAGGGGTGGCCATTTTGTCACTTCTGTCAACTGAAAATGACATCACATATGCTCAGGGCTCAGATAACGACCAATCACAGCTCAACTGGTTTCCGAAGCTAAGTCATGATTGGATGTTACCTGAGCCCGAGCAACTGTGATGTCATTTTCAATCGACAGCAAGTGACTAAATGGCCGCCCCCTCAAATGGACAAAAACAGGTGGATTTTAACTGCTTGAAGAGGAAGTCAACCGAAACATTTTTTTTTCAAGAATATGTGCCCTGCAGGCCCACCAGTTGAAACACGGCATTCCGATTAATTTTGCGTTCGTGGAACATAAGAGTGGAAATATTTCGCTCCAAATCATCAGGTTAGATATGCATTAATAATCCCCCAAATTAATAAATTGTAAAAATAATAGTATGTATGACCTGTTTTCTGAATCTGAGCCGTGATTGGTCGTTGTGAGCAGCCGTGGTGTCATTTTCAGTCGGCAGAAGACAAAATGGCCGAGAGAATGCTAAAAACGAGTGGATTAACATTTATTCCACAAACACAATATTTATCAGAATTCTCTGTTTCAACTAGTGGGCTTGCATAGAACATAGTCTTGAAAAAAAAATGTGTGCGTTGACTTCCCCCTTTAAATCATATTCTACAAACGCAATATTCATCAGAATGCCTTGTCCCAACTAGTGGGCCTACACAGAACGTAATCTTGTAAAGAAATTTTTGGGAGTTGACTTCCCCTCTAAAGAATGAAAATAAAGAACATAATGTTGTTTTCTCTGGTGCAGGTAATGACCTGACTACTATTCCTGGTGGTGCAATGAAGGACCTCTCCTCTTCCTCCTCCCCTTTCAACTCCCAGCTCCTGTACCCTTCCTCCAAGACCTCAGCGGGACCCTTTTCCCCATCCCCCGGCGTCGTCCCTTCGTCGCTGGCGTCATCCCCCAAGCCGCAGCCTTTCTGCCTCCAGACGGGGCCGCACCTCATCGCCAGCATGCAGCTGCAGAAGCTCAACTCGCACTACCAGAACCTTGCGAGCTCCTCGGCTGGACACCCGACGCCCGGCGCCGTTCAAAGGGGATTTCGGGCCGGGAACCAGATCCTGGGGCCCTCCGGGGGCCTCGGCGGAGCGGGGATGGGTGCGGGTGTCGGCGCGGGGACGCAGGGCGCCGGCCCGAGCGGAGTCTTGGACTTTGACCTCGTAGACGAGGAGGTCCTCACGTCACTGGTGGTGGAGCTCGGACTGGACAGAGCCAATGACTTGCCTGAACTGTGGCTAGGCCAAAACGAGTTTGACTTCATGTCAGATGTCGCGGCTGGCTGCTGAGCCAGCGCACTCGGAAAAACAACGGCGGGGACGTTAGAGCTTCATTTTGACGCAATTCAGACCTCGGTGAGAAAGGACTTTGTCTCCTCTTTAGACAATTTTGTGATGCGCGTAAAAAAAGAAAAACGTAGCCACTTGGAAAGGGACACACTCGGAACCAGATCTCTATCAAGTTAGTGGATCGCAGTTTCGCGCATGTCGCTTGGTTTTGTTTTAAAGAAAATAATGGCTAAGGCGCTGTAGAACGCGATCCATTTGGCCATCAAAAGAGCACTTCTGCGCCGTTAGTCCGAGCAACAGGCAAGTCAATTAACCGGCCCCTCAATAATCACGTTAACGTTCTCTGAATTTCCACCGCGGCTATTTTTGAATCAACTTCGCTTTCAAACGCATTCGCACTACTGTGGCAGAACAGAAAGCTAAAATCAACTTTCATTCATCTCATTCAGCCTGTTTTCCGAATGGCTCTGCGTCACTTACATGACGGCAAAGTGTATGTAGTGTAATGGTGAAATATCCTGTATTCGTGATGAAACCAAGCCTCCCTTTGGGTGAGCGGCTGTAATATTTGGTCGCAAAGGAAGCATGAAGGAGGAGAAACAAGGAACCATTGCTGTCTCCAATTTCCTCCACAGTGAAGGTTTAATGAGAACAAGCTGATGGACGGACACACAAAGACACACCTGTTGCTGCTGTTCTCCATCCAGGAACATGAAAGTGGGACGCCGGACTTTATGATGAGCCACAGTACGCTTGCTCTTTTCTCAGTGGACAATATTCCACTGTGCTCTTACGGGGGGGGGGGGGGGGGGGCGGCGGCCTCCTCTTTCTCTCTCGCTCTCTCTCTTTCTGTAGCCTCACAAGGAAAGTAATTGTCTGACAAGTGCTTATCTCTATGCACTCCCCTTTCTTTTCATGTTGGACTCGAGCAGGAGCAGAACACTGAACAGTGGCTGATGTCCGTCCGGACTGGTGGGACAACGGGGGTCTGTGTACGACCACCTTGGCGTGACGCGTCATTAATTGTTCCGTCGTCAGTAAGGTAGCAAAGAGATGCGTCACCAAAGTGGGTCAGCTGCCGTGTTTGTGTCCTTTTTTGGTGTTGTTTTGCATTGCTGCTTTCATCCCAGCTGAGCCAATGTTATTAAATCCTCTCTTTGCCACCCTCAACAGTCACCCTGCTGCAGATTTTTTGAGTTTCAGTCAAGTTTTTATTTTCTCTCAAGGCAAATATGCACTTTTCATGTATAACAGAGCGATGGTTTGTGTTCCTACTGAAAAGCCACAAAGAAACGTGTATGCCATCAATTAACACAGTAGGTCTGGACAGAATGTGAAAGAACAGCTGGATTTTATTTTAGATTATGTGTGTGCCTTCTCCCATTTAATATGAGTTTGAATGTGATTTGTTAATTCTGAACACAGCCAAATCACCAGTAACAAGAGGGTGTACATACTTGTCCAACCACATTTCTCAGTTGTTTATTTTTAGTATTTTTATATCACAAAAAAACAAAACATGGGTGTGTTGACTTTTTATCTCTACTGTGGAGTCAACTCTTCACCTCCTGCTTGCAACCTATCACAGCTGTCTTTGGGCGGGAACGGCACGGCACCCTCTGAACTAGCCGCCAGCCAATTGCAGCACATCATGCGCGATGTCTGTTTTTTTCCAACAACATAAATCAAAGATGATTTTGAATGCGCTCACACTCTCCTCTTTTGTTTATTGGAAATTATGAAGATTCACATGAAAAAAAAGCTTGCCACCCAGACAAAGAAATCAATAAAATAATGATAGAACAGGTGTGATCATATTTGTCTTTTAATTCATCAAACAATTCTTGTACTGTATAGGTTCTTTCAGACTCACAAAAACGTCGATAAAAGTACAAAATCTGGAATGACCCATAATTTTAATGTTTGGCAGCTCACATCAGGGCAGAGCCATGGGTGGGCATGAGGTTCATGAAAAAATATATAGTTTTACATTTTTTGTAAATTAGGAAATGATTTGTGTTTGTTTTAATTGAATATTAAGAATGGCATAATGGTGGTTGTCTAAGGAAGATCTGAACTTTATATTATTCGGTTTTGTCATTTTATTTGAATATACGATGTGTCGGGACAGGAGGATTGTGCGAAGTGAGAGAAAACTTCAGGCCCACCCTGATTTTTCCAGGCCAAACCACTAGCCACGTTGTGACTCCGCCCCTGGCTCACAGGTAAACTTGACGTTCAGTTGACTGCTTCCAAATGTGAATAGATGCTGCCATCTACTGTTTTTTTGTGTACTTCATTTATGTAATACAACTACTGTCATATTATTTGTTTCATTTGAAACTAATTAGAGTCTAGACAAAAACAAGAAATCGACCAAGTTAAACAAAAGTAAGAACTAAAGCTGCAATAAATTACTCTACTTGGCAACGTTTATATGTCTAAATGTCTAAAAGGAGTTGAAGGGTGTAGAAAAAACGTCTCTAAATAATGTTTAACGTGTAATATATTACTACAAGGCGGCACGGTGGTGGCCTGGTTAGCACGTCCGCCTCACAGTTCAGAGGTCTTTGGGTTCGATCCCGGCCCCGGCCTCCTTGTGTGGAGTTTGCATGTTGTCTCCGTGCCGGGAACTCCGGTTTCCTCCCACATTCCAAAAACATGCATGATAAGTTGATTGGACTCTCTAAATTGCCCCTAGGTGTTATTGTGACTGTGGATGTTTATCTCTGTGTGCCCCGCGATTGGCTGGCAACCAATTCTGGGTGTCCCCCGCCTACGACCCTTGAGAGGATAAGCGGTATAGATGATGGATGGATATTACTACAAAATGTGGTTGTTCCCAATATAGTCAAAAACCAGCCATATAATGGGCCCGCATAAACACGTCATGTGTACGTGTACTTCAAAACCCAGTATATAAACCCTTATATATACACACAAACAATATTACATATACATAATGTACCTTGTATAACCCTCACAGTATATAACAGTATAAAACAGTATATAATTGTATAGTATACATACATACATACATACATACATACATACATACATACATACTGTTATTTTTCTAATTTATTTATTTGGGGGATTATTAATACATATCTAACTTGATGATTTGGAGCGAAATATTTCCGCTCTAAGCTTATTTGTCCCTCTCAGTGTTCCGTATGTGGCTTCATGACTCCATACCGGAAGTGAGTTGGTCCTTTCCCCTGCAGACCTCAACATGGTGGGTTCCTATCTTTCACAGTTCCTCTCTGAAATCATCGTTAAACATCCCTTTTCCGCTCTATATTTCCACAAACATTAAAAGATGAATTCCAAGTGTGACATCTTACAATGTTGTTAGGGTCTATATTTAAACTACGAGACAAATTAATCTTTGTGGATTTGAGCTTTTGATAGACGCTTTCTTTTCGGAGCGTTAGCCTCGCTGCTGCTATGCTAGCCAGAGAAGCCACAGTTGGTGTAGTCACCTACTGCGATTTTAATGCGGCCTGCATGTTTGTGTGGCAACCTACTAAATGAGTGTGATGTATGATTTGAGAATTGCGTTGTCGTGCTCGTGCACGCATTCGTTAGCCGGGCCAGGCCGCAGCCGGGATTGCTAACTGCTGTGCTCGTTAATGAATCTAAGCCGGCTAGGCGAGTAGAGCCACGCGTCTCGATGTAAATAATGATATAAATGGCTATACTTTATTTAGTGTGACTTAAGCAATATACAGATGCTTGATAACATATAAGGCGAAGCAAAACCTATTTTAATGTGTTTGTTCTTATGACATTTAATCGATTTGTTCACCGTCATTGCTCTTCGTCATCCAGGCCAGAGGACCGAAGAAGCACCTGAAGCGCGTCGCGACGCCGAAGCATTGGATGCTCGACAAGCTCACTGGAGTGTTTGTAAGTAATATTTCCCTTGTTAACGTTAACATCGATTTTAGTGTGGCTTCATGAAATGTGCTCTTTCTGTCAGGCTCCACGTCCTTCCACCGGTCCGCACAAACTGAGGGAGTGCCTTCCCCTCATCATTTTCCTGAGGAACCGCCTCAAGTACGCCCTGACCGGGGATGAGGTGAAGAAAATCTGCATGCAGAGGTTCATCAAGATTGACGGCAAGGTCCGCACTGATATCACCTACCCGACTGGATTCATGGGTGAGTCAGGCAGGCTTTAGATCAGGGGTGTCAGACTCAATTCATGTGGGGGCTACTGGAGACAGAATCCAGGTGTGTCTGGTTGGTATCAAGTATTCCATAAAAAAAATGAGTTAAAGTAATCAAAATGTAAAGTAATTCAATATTCTCAATCTTTATAGATGGCAGTTCAGAACATTAATTGTTTTTCAGAACTCGTCGCCCACCTTTCTCTCCTTGGCAGGTCTTGAAAAAGACATGACTATGACTAGGTGACACGATGTCTTATCCTTCCACTTCGTGTAATTTGAGAAGTACGTTTTGCTGAAAGATGTCATGACCCTGGTCCCGTCATAGCTCATAAATGATAAAAACAACAAAACAAAGCAGAAAAAAGGTGCCCAGGTCAACGAGTTAGCAAAAAAGGTGCAAAACGTTGATGTCAAGAAAGGGGTCGCAAAATATCATCCTGCTGCCCGCAAACAGCCCGTGGGCCGTCAATTTGACTGATGCATTAGATAAACTTTCAAGTTAGCTAAACCCCTGCTCAGCCCAACCCCACATTATGAAATCTGAAATAATTTCCTGTCTGTATGGAGTCTAAGGTCTCAAAATATTTTTCAATCTTTATTGCATGCTTGACGTTTGCCGTTTGGAATGTACAGATGTGTTTTTCCAACATCTGTGTTGTCTGTCGCTTGCAGATGTGATCAGCATCGAGAAGACGGGCGAGCACTTCCGTCTGATCTACGACGTGAAGGGCCGCTTCACTGTGCACCGCATCACCGCTGAGGAGGCCAAGGTAAGAAGCAGACGCGCCCGGCCATCTGTCCCTCTTCACATCTTTGTGACGCCACACTGTCGCTGCCGCAGTACAAGCTGTGCAAGGTGAAGAAGATTCTCATCGGCACCAAGGGGATCCCCCACCTGGTCACCCACGACGCCCGCACCATCCGCTACCCCGACCCTCTCATCAAGGCCAACGACACGGTGCGCATCGATCTGGAATCTGGCAAGATCACCGACTTCATCAAGTTTGACACCGGTAGGTTCTGGTGCATGCGGGACGCAGCCAACAGGACGGTCAGCTAAATCAGAGCCGCCCTCCCCCCCACAGGTAACCTGTGCATGGTGACCGGAGGCGCCAACTTGGGCAGGATCGGCGTCATCACCAACAGGGAGCGCCACCCCGGCTCCTTTGATGTGGTGCACGTCAAGGACAGCACTGGGAACAGCTTCGCCACCAGGCTGTCCAACATCTTTGTCATTGGCAAGGTGAGATGGTGGCGACGGCCCAAACGTTGATTTATACGCGTCACGTGGAGCAATGATGACTTTGTGCTTTGACAGCAATGAAAAAACATTCCTGAATCCTCTAAGAAGTTCTGAGCTCCTCAATTACGGTCAACCCCCGTTTATCACGGGCAATACCTTCAAGACACGCACACTATAGGTGAACATTTGTAATATAGAGCCTGAAACTGAGAAACATTTTTTCAAATAGATTAACTCCTCCCACATGCTTAAACGCGTTAAATCATGTTTTCCAAGTACTTCCGAGCACCTGTTCTTATGTGGCTTGTGCACTTTTCTTAGGAAGCAAAGTGAGCGTTCTTCAACCTGTTTTTATTTTTTTGTTGTCACACCCAGTAGACGTTTCCTCGTGATAAAAGGACATTTAAAAGAAGACAATTCAAGATTATACGTATACACAAATCTTCAAACAAACCATATCATTTTACGTCCACTATCTTAATGCTAATATACAATGTGAAACGTTTTAGATGGGCAAATTGAGATTATTAGCGTCAATGTCACACTAATTGTAAACCTTCAGACTCCTGCCACTTAAAACATATACCAAGCATTACAACAATTCTCACAGGAGCGTTTTCAGCTCTGTGGGAACAGCGACTATTACTGGAGGTTAGTAAGGAGACCATCACTGCCACTTGCTGTCCAGCAGAGGTCAGTGCTTCCTGGCATGTTGCGCCACAACGTAATAATACTTTAGTGAAATTCCGACACAAATACTGTGAAAACCGTTGCTGAAAAATCAGCAACATAGCGAAGTCGGCCACAACAAACAGTGATATGATGGGGGTTTACGGTAAATGGCAACTCTTCACGCCAGCGCACGCGCGTCATTTGAATGCTGAAAATATTCCTGGTCTCCAGGGCAACAAGCCGTGGGTGTCCTTGCCCAGAGGGAAGGGAATCCGCCTGACCATCGCCGAGGAGAGAGACAAGAGGCTGGCCGCCAAGCAAGGCAGCAGTTAAAATGGCCGACCACACCCCCTGGTTTTCACAATTAAAATGTTAGTTTCAAAACACTTATGGGATCTGCTTTTTTAAAATTTTTTTGATTATCCACCTTCCCACTCCTTGTCAACACACCCTCCTTCACCAAATGTCCTCATCCTCACCCGCTCTCTCCCCTCTCTGCATTCCAAGCTAGCGCTGTACCATATGTTCACTGCGGCGGGTGGCGGACACGTCCTTTTGGAGTCCCAACTACAATATTGTGCACAATGAATAGACGGGTTTGATGATTCGCAAGCAAGTCTACGTAGACATGAAACAAGCATGTCCACTGAAGTAGCAACAAATGTGAAGCGCTCACATCCGTTTTTCCACTCTTAAGACACGTACAAGTGCAAGTTGTGTGACTAAAGCAGGGCATCCGCTCCTGAGGGAGTAGTAGTAGTAAGAAAATTAGGAACAAACAACTAGCAG
This sequence comes from Filicampus tigris, assembly GCF_054856515.1. Lineage (NCBI taxonomy): Eukaryota > Metazoa > Chordata > Actinopteri > Syngnathiformes > Syngnathidae > Filicampus > Filicampus tigris. The sequence continues at coordinate 7,997,310 of NC_141218.1, forward strand.
TATTCTCACACCATTTCTTTAAGGAATGGGAAAGAAATCCGATTTTCATTTCATTTGAATTACAAATGGTAAAATCCATAACAGTAAATTGGAACTAGCAACTGCTAAAAATTTCAGACATTGAACACCTCAGGAAATGTACTTGAAGGTCATGTTATATTTAAATCATAAAATAGAACTTATTTCTGTGAATGCATTAAAGATCAAGAATACTGTCAAGTTAAACATTTGGTCATTGAAAAGACGGCAACAAAAATAAAAGATGTGCTTCCTGCACCCCCACTTGGGTGACAGGCTACTGACATTTTCTCAACTTGAATTTTACACTATTAGATCACCATATATGGTTTTATTTGTCAATATTCCCGTGTCCAACTCGTTAATGCAACCAGACAGTGTTGAACATAATTTCCCTCATAAAAGGTTTATAATTGCTCATCAATGCTACAAGATGCCTGCAAAGTAGTGGCTGAAACTCCTCAACTTCAACATAGTTCCCTCGTGCCAAAGCAATACTTAAAGTCTGAGCTAAAAATTCAATTATATATTTTTTTGTATCCAAATGGACTCGCAAGCGGCACGGGAAAACAACTCAAAGCCTTCCAGTTCTTGGTGTAGATTTTCTCTTATGCATGGACTGCAAAGTTCTTGTCAAACAAGGCAGTCACCTCTATGGAATCTTCATCAAAGAATGCGTGTAACTCTCGCCATTCAAGAACAGAACTGAAGTAGGTTACCACTCCGATACGACTTTCCATCACAAGCGCTTGATGTTGATGTTGAAATACTTGACTTGCGACGCCTCCTCTGCACAACAGACCTCTGCTGGAACAAAAACATTGAGGTGGGCTCATTTCATGTCTGGGAGGGGTTGCTGAAGGGGGCCCAAGGGGTACGCTGACGACCAGATGTGGGGATTTTGAAGGAGGGCTTTTTTTTGGGGAGGGGGGGGCGATCTGGGTGCTTTCCTGCAGAAATATGCGAATGTTGACACAATCCACATCTTTGCTTCGTCAATGTTTGACTTGTAGTATTGTTGCAGTTCCTCCCAAATTCAACTATTGCTTTGATGTCATATCGGTGCCAAGGAACTGTGAGGAAGTCACTTGAGGAGCTTCATACATTTTTGAGCAATTGAAAACATTTTTCAGCACCGGCGTTAAAGGGGAAGTCAAAATTGTCTTTATAATAATAGGTTGTATGCACCCCCACCTGTATAAACACAGCATTGATTACAATTGCGTTTGTGGAATACCCCCCCCCCCCCAAAAAAAAAACGGGCTTGGTCCTATGGCGAAGACTAATAGGACATTTTTTTTAATATGAGCACAATTTGTTCCAAATAGTAAAGTTCAGAATTGGCTAGTTTGCTCAAGAGCAAAACCGGAAGTGGGTGGGTTTGTGCTTTAATTTTGAAAGGTTAACGGAAGTCGAGAAGTTCGACATGCAGCTAACGGAGAGGAACTGCTTTGGGCCAAAAAGCGAGAAGGTCGGAGGAGGGAGTGAGGAGGCTCGACGATGAGGACGCACGACGCCAAGCCCGAACCGAACCCAACCCGAGCGGACTTTTCCAGCCGTGGCGTCCCGGAGCATGCGTCCGCGCGCTGGCGACAGGGAGACGCAACAAACAGAGCACGGTGATATAACCTGACCACCTGCGGAGTTTTGCTGCTTGGGATCATCGCGCAAGTCCAGTCCGGTCGGCTCCAGGATGCCTTTCTGCAAGCGCGCGGTTCTACCGCGGGACTTGTGCAAGCCAGGCGTCGGCGTCAGGACGTCGGGGATGTTCGCGGACCTGGCCGATGTGTGCGCCTTCACCCTGGCCTCGATCCTTCGCCAACTTTCGGACCTGTCCCGACACTCGCTGGGCGTCCTGGAAGAGCTGGAGGACGAGCTGGCGTCCGTGTGCCGGAGATCCGGCGCGCTGGAGGGCAGACTGGGCCGAGTGGTCGAAATGCTCCGGAAGAGCCCGCACGCGCACACAGGTACGGTAAATAAAGCAAAAACTTTCTTGGTGACTTTATTCGGAGTGCTGACAAGTCCAATTGCAAACTTGATAGACGGGAAATGCAAGAATTATTAAATATTCATATCAAATTAATACTGTTGATGCACTCCCTTTTTGTAGCTGACTTTGTTTGATTTTTCATGTTGCGGGTAAAATTTCGCTCACCTTGTTTGGGTTCATGCACCTGCATGTTTGTATTTCCAGACTCACCTGATAGGTGCAAAATCCGCCATGTAGGAAAAAAAAAACATGTTTCAAGAATACTTTACCCCCCTCCTTATCACTTGAAGCACATTTAAACTTATTGAAACAGTTTAAAATTCTCTACTCACGCTTTATTTGCTCAGTTCTCCAAAAAAGAGGGCAAGCGTGCTTGCTTCAATGATTCATCAACCCCAATTGAAGTTTACAATAAAACCGACACAACAATTGACGATTGTATATTTAAACAGCCAAATGTTCAAACAAACCTTATATTTACCAAATGTGCACTAGCTTAATGCTAACCTAGCGGAACTGAAATTAGCATTGAGGTTAAGGTAATTATACATTCTTAAGTAACTACTACTTTAATACACACAGAGCAGAAACACGTACAACGATTTGTAAAACACGTACAAAACTTTGACAGTTAAACATTGTATTTCAACAGGAAAATGTTCAAGCGACCCAGACGCTACACTTTCTACTTCTTTTTTCTTAATTGTGCTGCTTGTACAAGTCCAGTTCGTGGCTGCTCTCTACTACACCAAAGTTGCGCAACACTCAACTGGACCCTTGCACTGAAAAACTAACGGAAATAAATTCTGCAATGGGGGTTCGCTGCATTAGATTTGCTTTGGCCAATATTTACAACAGCGCCGTATGACATTCCAGAATTCAACTCGCTTCAGCCACCAGCAAGCATGTTTCTGTTATAGTTTGACGGGCGTGTGTGAGTAATAGAAAGTCCCCCAAACTGAGTCCAGATGTAGCGCTGGAAAGAGGAGAGTGAGATAAAAGAAAACATACAGTGTAGCTGACTTTCTAACTTGCAGGCGCGGACGTTGACTTTATTGGTGCGTGCCTTTTCAGTGCATGAGAACTGAAAAGCTCCTCGCTTTCCTCCTGTGCGCTGTCAAAATCCCAAGCGAAGCGTGTGGGCCCCACTAAAGTGGGCTGCGTGGGCACAAGATGCGCTCGGTTAAATAATCAATAGATCATCTTTAGCGTCACTCGTCCACCACCTCCCTCCTCCCGCACTCGCCTCCTCGTGTCGAAAGAGAGATGCAACACAATGGCATAACTTGGCAGCAACAAACATGCTAAGGTTAAACACCTGCAAAACACATCTTCCCTTAGGACTGTTTGCTGGCGTGGCCGCTTTAGAGCGCCTCATTGTTGGCTGTGAGTGCATGCACGTCAAGCGGAGAATGAAAGTAGGAATTGTGCGGGGGTAGTCCAACTTGACAGGCGGCGTTAGGACAAGGGATGTACGCTGCGCGTTGTAGAGTGCCTCGTTGTTGGCTGATACACTGAACACAGGGGAGAATGGCAGAAGAGCGAAAGGAGGATTTTTTGGGGGGTAAGAAGTCCAACTTGACAGATAGTGTGTGGACAAGGGGTTCACGCTGGCGAAGCTGCATTAGAGCGCCTCGTTGTCGCAGTGTAGAAAAACTCTGCAAGAACCTGTGGGGGCGTGCTCTCACCGGAGGAAACGGATTGATTATTATTTCTTTATTTTTTACCCCCTATGATTCCGAAGCCTCATTATATGTACTTCAATTTTTTATTTTTTTTTAATTTATCTTAAATCAGTTCAATTTGATAGTCTGCTAAGAACACTAAGCTCTGGTGTGTCAGGTTTAGAAAACAAAACAACATGTTGAAAAAGCTCATTAGATGAATTCTATGAGTGCCATCTGCAGAGTAGGTTCAATCCATTTTGAAGACTTTGGTGACTTATTTAAATGAAGACAATTTTGAATGTGCAATATAAATAATTTTCTGTAAAATGAGGCAGAAAATATAAGATGTATTGTTCCCTTGGCTCCTTTTCATTTGAATGTAAACTTGTCGGCTTTTTTCTTATATGTAATGGAATAAATAGAAAGAAAAAGAACTATAATCGAAAACACAGTGTTTATTCTCACATTGTTGTATTCATAAAGATTGAGTTCACTTGAACTTTTTTGCTTTAATTGAGGACATTTTTCCAAATTTTTTGACTCTCTTTTTTGAACCTGACAAACACCCCCAAAAAACCCACTAAAAGTAAGCATTTTTATTTTTTCAAATAAAAATAAAAAAAATAGCTGCCCCACTGAAAAAAGTATGAAAAGCTAAGTGAATTTGCGAAGCAAAAACTCAAAATAAACCAAAAGCCAAAAAACACACACACACACACACGCGTGCGTTTTTGTGGCGGTATTCATGCTGGGAGCATCACAAGAATGTGGACAGGAAGCAAATTGAGTTGTTTGTTCGCCTCGATGGGATCCGGCCTAAAAGTGATTTATCGGTCCTCCGTTGCATCCCCCTGGCCAGGTCCGGTCCGCCGACTCCCATCCCGGTCTACCGGTCTCACAGTGACCCGTAGTTGTGACTGTCCCGTTGCCACCTAAATCCCGGCCGGGTTGTCGGGTTCCCATGGCGACGTCATCTTCCCCACTTGGGCGCCCCTTCCGTCAGCTCCTCCTCTTTTGCCCGGCGTCTCGCTTTCCCATTGTCAGTCAACGCCCCATCTCGCGTTGCCGTTGAAAATCAGTTGTGGGAACATCGAGACTCGCCTTCACACTGGCATTGCTCTCTTCATATTACGTGATTGTATTATTCCCTGTGTTTTATCCCGACTTTTTTTTTTCTCGGTATTTTTTGATGATCTTGATGGCGAGGAACTGTGCTGAGGTGAGTTGAGGAGCTCCATTTCGACAAAAGTAGCGCTTTGCCTTGCCATGATTTCCTCTCGGGAAAATGCTAAGCGTTTTTACGGCGGGCGTCAATTTGGCCACCTGTGAGGATTGTGATGATGCTCTTCTGCAATTGTGAGGGAAAACAACGCCAGAGTGACGCTCACGAATGCTGTGAACAAGAACAGACGCCACACGAATCGGAGGGATTGAGTAACAGCAGTGATAGAATGCAGGAAGTGTTCGTGTGTAGATTCTTTGGCTCCAGAAACTTGGGCTTAGCGTGCGCGCGTATTTTCCGCCCCCCCCCCCCGCTTTTTTTTTTTTTATGTGCAACTCACGCACGAGCACAAGTCATGAGGCTGCTGTTTATATGATCTCATTGGGAGAAGATTCCCATGGCAGTCGAATGAAAAGGGAGGGAGGGCGGGGACTGTCGTGGAGGGGAGGGGTTGGGGGGGGGAAGTCCAGAGGAGGCCAATTGTCCCAAAAGCAGATGTTTTCCCCATGTTGCATGCTGGACGTGGAGGCCAGTCAAGTTTGTGGCGTGCGTGCAAAGTGTGTGTCATTTTGTGTGCCACCATCACAGCTCTCGCAATGATTCTCTCATCAACTGCTTTTGATCCCCTTGGCCGACCTGTTGGATGTCCGTTGCGCAGTACGCTGCTCGTTTCTTTCATTTCCACGCGGGACTTTGCAAATAGTTGTATTGGCTATGCCCAACGTTTGTGCAATAGCTCTGATCGATTTTCCCTCGTTTCTCGGCTTCAAAATGGTTTGCTTTTTATCCCATAGAAAGCTCAATGGTCTTCAGGTTTGCCTCGCAGCAGATGCCGTTTGCACAGGTGAAACCCAAAGCCAAAAACAAGCACTATTAAATGTTTGAGCGGGCCAGCTAAAAGGCAACACCCGAGCAGCTCGAAACGGCCATGAGTTGCATGTACCAATAATTTTGCTCACTTGAAAAGTGGGTGACTTCAATCAAAAGGAGCTCTGTCTTGTCTTGTTTAACACATCACGGTGTAAGTACAATGAAAGAAAAGCTGCAATTATGAACTTTTGTCTCGTATTCATCTTTTGATCCGTACCCCAAATGTCTTCAGTGTACAACAAAAACAAAGGAATTGACCTTGCCGTTTCAATACTTTTGGAGAAGCATGTATATTTCTAGCCAGGAGGCGGCAGCAGAGGTCTGCTCTTGTGACCTCTCTACGTCACTCCACAAGTGTGTTTGTTCGGTGTGTGTGCGCGTGCGTGCGTGCATAGAATCAGGACCCAAACCTCCATTGGACCGGATGTTCACCAAGTCGAATTTTGGTGTCGTTACCGGCTCAGTTCAGGTGTTCGCAATCTTTTCATACCAAATACCATCAAAATGATCATTAAAATGAAGTAGTTTCATTTAATGGACACAAGCGTTCATCAAAAGAATAGGATTGTAAGCCATTGTAAAATCGCGCGCCATTTGAACGTTAACTTAAAAAATAAACTGGACTTGCATTTCACATCAAAGTTAAATGCAACCTTGATGGATGTTTGACAAACATTTCTGATATGATTACATATTTTACTTAAAAGCTACTACTGAACTCTACTTATTAAAAAAAAAAAAAAAAAAAAGCAAACGGTGAAGCCACGTTAGGATCATGTACAGTTTGAACATTTAATAGGGAGAGCCCACCACACTTTTGAGATCCGCTCCTGTCCGGCAACCGCCACAAAAAAGTCTGCTTCCAATTAGCAAGCATGCAGAATAAAAACAGGACCCTCACCCACTCCCCCCACCCCCACCCACAACCACCATCCCACCTCCCCTCCACTTTTTCCTCCATTTGCTGCACACTGCTGGAAGAGAGAGTCAGAGAGTGAGAGAAGGGGAAGGTGCATTCACTGTCCTCCCGTGTTTTGCAGCTTTTTCTGTCTTCTGTGCAGGACGAGCAGCACTCAGGTAGGACGAAAGGAGTGCTGCGTTCTTTGACACTCTCTTTAAACGGTGTGAGCACACGGGGCTCCTGATTTGTTGTTGTGGCCTTTCAGGCGAAGGAGATTTATTCGGGTTGCGATTGTGGTTCCCAGAGAGGAGCTAACTGCGCGTAGCAGCTGCCAGCTCCAATGGGATTAACCCGTTCGCTCTGCACATGAGGAATGTGTGAGCGTGTGATATTTTCAGGCTAACACTGTATTGGATTTGAATAGATACAATTTTCGTCATTATGAGTCTTTGGCTTTGAGGGTTGGATCAAGAATGCTGATTTATTGTTTGACTTGAACGGGTGGAATAAAATCTGGCGTGCAGGAAAGCAGAACTGCCCAAGTCCCAAGTGGACACTTCATTAGGTACAGCTGCACACGCTTTCATAGCGTCATCAGCAAAAGAATATTTAAAAAAAACAAGCGTGTCTTGTTAGTTTTGTGGATTTTAGATGTGATATTTGAGCACGTGTCTAACGGCAGGCTACATAATCCTGTAGTATGGGTTGCATTTAGTTTGCGTTTTTCCACGACAACTGATAAATGGAAATATAGGCTGTTTTTGCATTTAAAATCCGTTTTTGTGAATTTTATTATTCCTTATAGTTCGTGTTAATAATTGTAGCCTTTTTGCCTCTAAAAGTAGTGAATAAAATGTAATAAAATCGTTCCTTTTTAGATTTTAGATGTGGTTCGATAATTTTGCCTACAAGTGGTTCAATAATTTTACCTTTTCCCCCAAAATAGTTCAGTTAAAAAGCATTTATTCTTTATTTTTGCCATTCATTTATCTCATTTAATGACTGTTGATTTACTATAAATTCTGAAAAGATTTACATTTAACAACTTATTTTGGTAAACAATTTGTTGATTATAATTCATTTAATTAATTACACTACGTGTTTAGACGTTTTGAACATATTTTATTAAACAATTGGTTAACCCATTATACTTAACTCATTTTTCCTCCTAAAATTGGTTAATCAAAATGCATATACCCATTGTTATTTTTCTATTCATTGATCTTATAAAATAACTGCTAAGTTGATTTGATGTAAATAAAATTAAATTGAAATGGATGTTCTTATGTATTCAACAATTTATTGCATCAAGCAACTGGTTAATTCATTACAAACAATTTAATTAAAAAAAATAATAATAATGGAGAAAAAATGGGTTGGTGTCCCTCATGACACATCCTGAACCCATCCTCAGTTCTCCTCTCCTTCGGCATCCCATAATATCTGGAATGCCTCCCCCCCCCCCCTCCCCAGTCCCTCTTCCTCCTCATCTCATGTGTCGCTCTGCCTCCCTCCAGTGCTCTCACGCCCGCCGCCTTCTGATTGGCTCTTGCCAGCCTGGCTCTTTTATCAATTGAGCAGCGGATGCTGGGATGCAACTGGCTGGATGCTAATCAACGCAACCGCCACACTCTCTCACGCTCGCTCTCTCACCCTCGCTCTCACACTACCCAACATATGATTAGCCAACAGCTCACGTAAGCGAGCGAGGTATACTGACACTCTCTCTCTCTCTCTCTCTCTCTCTCTCTCTCTCTCTCTCTCTCTGCGCCTCTTTCTGTCTGTGGCGCTCGCCCTTATCCGCACACACGCATCCTCTCTTCGGGGATGCAGATGTGACGCCTGCTCGCCTCATGCGCGAGGGCCACACGCGGCTTCTGTCTTGATTTCGTCCGCGCGTGTCGTGGAATGCATCCGTGATGTTTTGGGACAGGAAGAGCAGTGCGGGCAATCCACAAAGGCGGCCCAAAGGGAGACACAGACCCAAATCGGCAACAGGTACTTTTGCATATAAAGAGATGTGCATACGGAACCGTATCTGCTGCTGCGTCTAACTTGAACTCATGGCTGCTTTCACTTCGTCATGTGACAATAATCGGAGCTGCACGGTTGTAATCGGCGAGGTCGGTCTCGTCCTGCCGCCGTTTGGAATGAAATGGGTCACTCAGTCAGCCTTTTTGCTTGTGGCCCGACGAGGCAAGAATGAAGCAGGCGTGATTGCGTGTGTGTGTGCGTGCGTGCGTGCGTGCGTGCGTGCGTGTGTTTAATGGGCTGCACGGGCTCGTCCCGCATGAGGTCGCCGGCGAGCCTGCGATGGCCGAGAAACGAGCCAGACATGGAGGTGACGCCTCTCGTCAATCAAGGCCTCACATTTATTCCACATCCTTGATGTACTGGTGATGTGCTAGTACACTTTTTGTCCTCACTTTTAAGACGTCTTGAATGGTTGCCCTCCTAGTTGCGTTTTTTTCCCCCCACTACTGCCTTCCACTTCTATATGACATGCCTGCAAACTAGTAGAGCATCCCACTCATACTACTAGTGAAGCACTACAGGTTAACTAGTAGAATTTTATTTTAGTAGTACTAGTTGCGCACAGCTGTCAACAAGTGCACAGTTTTTTACTGGCTAGTAATGTCGTAGTTCGGCCAGAGTCCACAAATGTGGAAGGCAGTAGGGAAAATTGGTGCTAGTTAGACAGTTATTATACTAAAACGCGCTAGTCGTTGCACTAGTGTGCTGAATTATCTTACGAGTGAGGACAAAGCGCACACTGGTACATGGACCGTTCAGTGCATTATCAGGATATCAAATAAACGCTCAGCTGGCTTTTCATAGCGCAGTGGTTGAGTTGTGTACTACTAGCGAAGCGCTAGAACTTAACTAGTGGAATTTAATAAAGTCACTAGTACTCTAGCGCTGTGTATTTTCTTACTAATGACACGAATACGGGGATAATTCAGCACACTAGTGGGTCAACTACTTGTGACTAGTGAGGCAAAGCTGTGCACTGGTTGACAAGGATGTGCTACTAGTAGTACAAGGCAAGCGCTAGATGTTAACTAGTACATGCAGTGTGTGCGTATGTATGAGGCGTCCACACACTTTTTGACCTTGACATGGAGGGAAGCGCACCCTTTGCGGCTGGCTTTGAAATATGGCCGCATGCTCATTGATGATGATGATGATGATGATGATGATGATGATGATGACGACGTCATCCCGGACGCAGCGGCGACGGAGAACAAAGAGTGAGGCAGGAAAAGAACGAAGAACGAAGTAGCGTGACAGCGGAGGGGCGTGCACCTCCGGCTGCTGTTGCCGTGGCAACCGCGCAGGTCAACGGAATGGCGGACGGAGCAGCTGATGGCAAACGTGTTTGTGTCGCCTCGCTGCCACAACAACAGCAATCGCCGCATGATGTCATTTGGCGTCGCTCCAAATGGAGAGTCAGTGAGTTGAGGAGTTTCGTTTGGACAAAAGTAGTTCTTTGCCTCCATCTTGTGCCACCGATTACCGAAGGATTTTCGCTGTTTCCAGCATGACTCGGTGACTTCCATCCCATGCCAATGGTGAGGGTTCACTGTACAAGTATGACTTTGGCGCCATTTCGGTGGCAATGAACTATGTTGAAGTGTGTTGAGGAGTTTTCTTTTGTAATAACCGGTGCTTTGTCGGCCCCCTTGCTCCTCGGCCACCGAGCGGCCGTATAATACTTAAAGACGTACTACACGTAGATTTGATATTGAAACAGAGAAGAAGACGGCCACAATTAAGCTGAAGTAATATAAGTCGTTTTTGGCAGAGGATAAAGAAGATACACCTGCGGGTGTTGTTTTATGCTCTGTCTACACGCTTGTTGAAATCGAAATTGTTCAAAGGTATGCGATGCTAATGTTGTCAGCCTGCCTATGGCATTTTGCTTTGATTATTAGCATTTAAGGTGAGTTGGTGTTCACCAGGCAAAGTTATGTGGCTCTTGTTTCTTAAAACTTGCAAATTGAGGAGGAGGAGGAGGAGGAGGATTTCATTCAAAGTGGGAATGAAGGGCAGAGCTTCCCTCCTCCTGGTGGCGGCTGCCGCCGTGGTCTCCCCCTCTGCGGCGCTCCCTCCATCGCGCCTGTGCCTCTTCGGGCTATCGGACATGCAGCGTTTGCGGGCCAGGCCTGGTAAGAAAGAGGCGGCGGGGGGGCAGGAGGGCGTCCGGAGGTTTCTCTGAGCTGGTTGCGATGACGCAGGATTCGTGCACAATCTGACGGATTTGACACCAGACGCGCGTTTGGACGGAGCGACTTTCAGGATAGTTCTGGTTTTGTTTGGAGACGCGCGGATTGAGCCCTTATGTGGATTTGGAAGTCTGGCGGGGGAAAAGGAGGTCATGAAGTTTTTCCATTTCACAGCACAAATGTCTCGCAATGGAATGTGACACCAAGTGGAATATGCAAGTTGCACACGCATGTCACAAACGGCACACGCATGCATGCACTCGTGTTATTGTTTTTGTCGTTGCGCCACAAGCTTCCTAATAATGCTTTCTATGTGTGTGTGTGTGTGTGTGTGTGTGTAATGGAAGGCGGGCTCTGTCACAATGTGATTTTGATAGTTTTCGATCCAGCCAGTATTTTAGCGTATCCAACACACTCAAACGTCAGCGCTGCTGTTTTAGCCATTTTCAAGCAGGCAATGAAAAAAAAAAAAAAAGAACCTTAGCAGCACACGCAGTCACATGCTACCGACACACCACTGCTGGGAAGTAACTAGAGCTGCAACCAATCATATTTTTTGTGACTGATGAATCTGTCGATGATTTTTTTCAATGAATCGGACTAAAGAATATGTATTTTTAATTTCCATCCCTTTTTGTTAAAAAGCAGGATATTATTTGAAATTATCAGTGCAGACAATGCACAAACATAAACTTGATGCACTCTAAAAACTGTTGGGTTAAAAATAACACAATTTGGGGTCCAAAATGGATCGATCCACTACTTGGGTCAATTTGACCTCATTTCTGGATTGTTTTTGCAGAAAGCAACCCCAAAAATGGGTAGTTCTGTACTAAACAAACCCCAAATTTGGGCTGTTTTGTACAAAACAATACAAGAAGGTGGGTCAAATTGACCCAATTTTTGGATCGCTCCATTTTTGACCCAAAATTATGTCATTTTTAACCCCACTGTTTTTAGAGTGTGATATTTCTGTTCTTGGTTTTTAATCTGTAACATCCGGCAGAAAATCCGCAAAATTGTCGGTCGTTGTTTTCCAAAGTCAAATCTGAAATCTGACAGTATTTACTGTTGAGAGGCTGCAATTCAGACGACAATTTCATGTCAAACAAGGTTTCTAAACGATTAATCGATGATCAAAATAGTTGTCAATTAATTTGATAATCAACTAGCTGTCTATTAATTAATTGTTGATCCTCTCAAAGTAACCAAGAACAACTACTTGAATTAAGAAATATAGGCGCTCTGACTGTAGTTCTCTTAGCCACTTCTGCTCCATGCTCATTGCGAGTGTGTTCATTCTGTATTCTCTTTTAAATTTCTTCTTCAGTATCTGTAGTTTGAGTATTTAATTTTCTGACAACTTTTGACTTTTATTCCTTACATTTGGAAACAGATACTGTATCTGGACTTTCTAGTTTGGGGTCGGTTTACTGATTCAATTAACCTAACATCATTAAATATGAAAATAGAGAGAGGGAACGTAAATGGCGTCAGATCTTGATTGATGGTGATCTTTGCATGTAAAACAGGGACGGCGGCAATAATGAGGAACGTAAACAAGGGAGCATTTTGAAGACTAACACAGCAGATTTGTTGAAGAAATTGTTTGATGTTGTCAGCTTGGAGAACTTGGTGTTGATTGGATGCTTTCTCTTGTGCCCGCTTAAAAAGCACCAGCCGCAGCCCTTCTAAAATTCTTCAAGTAAAGAGGGTCTGGGTTTTTTCCAGTTGTTGTCATGAGCTAATTTTTCTTCTTTTTTTTTTGTGTAAATCATTTGATAATAATAGCAAGCAGATTCGTGACTTACAGAACGTGTGAGTACTTTTGCCACAACACACCTATGTAGAATTTCACACAGCACGCTTAGTGTGGCAGTCGGAGGAATCGAGTTGGCGTTGATTGAAATGCTGATGACTTGCCGGTGGAGAGGAGCTGAAAACAACTCGACGCCAGGTTGAAAACCGAAAACGGCTGAACAAAAATAGAAAGCCACGAATTTGTCAAGGTTCCACACAACTCCTCGTGATTTGTGTACTTGGTGACATTTTCAATTTCCACTTGGGCCTTCTCCGCCATGTCGGGGCTGTTGGCCTTTATCTCCAGGAAGTCCACAGAGCGTTTCCTGTCAGAGTCTCCCACGAGCGGATCCGAGCAGCCAGCCCCGGACTTCTGCGGAATGTCCGGCGAGGCGGCGGAGGTGTGTGGGGTCATTGCGCTGCCAGTTGTGTCATTGTTAGGGAACCGCACGCCTCACATCTCGGGGGTCACCTGCCCCCTTTTTTGCCATCTCCGAGTGTGCCGTGTACCTCAGCTGAACTCAGGAAGACGACATGGCGCCTCGGCAGCAGCTGAAAGGTCGCCGACGGCGATGCCACTTCCACGGCGGACTCCCCGGCACAGGAAGTGTGACGTCCTGCGCCATGATATGATAATGGCTCATTTGTAGCTACTTTGAAAAGCGGCACGGCACGCACAAACGGCGCTGCTTCCTTGGGTTGCATTCCAGAGTTATATTAGTAGTTTTTCACGATGGTTCGTTTTATTAGTTTGAATGAGCTTTTAGATCAGATTTGTTATTTCTTTGATATATATTTCATTTTAATATAGAATTTATTAATTGTAGTTTTTTTATTTTTTATTATATAAAATATATGTCAGGTGCAAGATAAAAAAAAAAAGGTTACTAAGTTAGAATTATAAGACTGTACATCAATACTGAAGTAAGGCTCATGTCAGATATTAATTGACAAAGACGAAAGCGAGGGACATTTTCACGATATTATTGTTAATTTTATAAATGTCAGATGTAGTTTCAGGTAGTTTTTGTCAAAGCATTTTTTTATTTTATTTCATTACTGGAAATGTTTTTTTTCACATTTTCTTTCCTTCTTTATTTTTTTACATTTAGTTAACTATAATAATGCCATGTTGCATTCAAAGGATGACGTCCCAGTGGGAAACGGGAATTACCTGTCTGAATTGATTTGTTTGTCTGTCTACCATAGTGTGTGTACTGTATATGTGCATCTCCTCCCCCTATTTCGCCTGTGACATCACTTCCTGTGGTGCGGCAGCAGTGAGACGATTTGTTCTGGTCAACTCTGCACAACTTGCATTGTCAGCACCCAGTGAGTGTGTGTGTGTGTGTGTGTGTGTGTGTGTCTTGGGTCCTCGTGTCGGATCATGAACGCACGTAGCCTGCAGTCTTGGCGTGTGAAGCCACAGAAGGTTTATTTGCGGCTCACGTGAAGTGTTCCCAGCAGTGAAGTGTTCGGGATCTCTTTGCGCATTTTAAACGTTTAGTGCAGCGCTTCTTAAAGTGGGAGATCATTATTTTTTATTTTTTGGAATTGCATAGCAACGTACCGTATCGGGATTCAATCAATGACTTCTTCTTACTCTATATCTTTGAGCCAATTAAAATCTCTGAAATGATTGGGACCTATTATCACATAAATCTGTTTGTAAGTCTGTTTTTAACACACTGCGTCTGACAACAGGAATAAAGTTGTATTTTTCAAGAATAAAGGACATTTTTTACAAGAATAAATGCATCATTTCCAAAATAATAGGTATCAAATAATGACAATGAAATTGGATTACTGTCTTGTTAATGATAGCTTTCCTTCCTCTTTAAATGTGGGCGTTACTTGACTACTAGTACACCTTCATCTTGGAAAAGTGCAATTTTCCTCTCGTAAGATTATTAATAAGAAATTAGCCTTGTGCTGATGTAGCCGTATCCATGACAATGATGTGTTTTGAGAAAAAAAAATGGCTCAATTATGATCAATTTGGGAATAATGGGAAACCATTTTGCCTCATATTCAGTGCCTCCTGATGGAGGTAATGACGAGGGTGAAGATGAAGAGGGATGTGTGTGTGTGTGTGTGTTTAGCTATTCAAGAAAGTGTCTTAAGGCCTTTGAAGACAGTCAATGGTTTCCATAGTGACAGTACACCTGCCTCTGCAGCAGGGGGCAGTGCCGAGGCAGCCAAACCACACGTTCATGCCTGAATGGCCATTTCTTTAGCCAGCAGACGTGAAGCGCATGCACTTGCTCCGTCTATGAGCGTGTGCATATGTGTGTGTGTGTGTGTGTGTGAGTTAATTAACAGCCTCCACAGGCTTTCCCACCAAGGGAGACAATATTTCCTGCATAGACGAAACAGCCTGTGTACTTCTATTTGTGCGCGAGCATCACCAAATGTCAGTTAAATGTTAATTTGGTATCACAACATTTTTTTTTTTTTTAGTGCATGGACAAATACGTCATCAAATATTCAGGAAGGAAGGTAACTTTTCTAACACTGACAGCATCGATTTGATCCGATTGGTTAAAAAAACAGAACCATTGATTAATATTGGATTTCAAGGGCCAGTGCAACTGATTCTGAAGGCCCAAGGCAACTTACATTGACGTGGCAACACACACACAAAAAAAGTTGACCATCCATTGTAATTACCGGGCGATAGACGATAGAGTGCACCATTAAATGCATGGCAGTGTTGGGTGCTTGGGGGCGGGGGGTGCATAGCTCCATTACAAATCTGTGTAGCCCCAGTTAGGCCCCTCCTTTATTTAATCTTCTGAAAATATATTTATAAAGAATTTTCTCAGCCCCCCCCCATGTACCAGTCAAGCCCCCCTTTATCCCTGCGCGAAAAAAAAAAATCCTGGTTGCATGATCACATGATCTGTTTTGTTTGTGTGCTCTGATGACCTTCCTCGTCAATCTTCTTCCGATTCAACACACCTCTTCCCCTCCCTGGTTTCCTCCCCGATCTTGCCTTCCTTCCTTCCTTTCTTCCTTCCTTCCTTCCCTCCTACCTTGTTCTCCCTGACAACACACACGGCGGCGTTATGTAATCCCTGGCTATTAGTTATGGAAATTGTGAGCATTTGATGTACTTTGCTCTCTGCGTCTCCTCCTCCTTCTTGTTCTCGCTCTCGCCATCCTCAATAATCTTATTTCCCACCCTCTCCTCTCTCTCCGCCTCTCTACCGCATCCATCACTTTGCTCCCGCCTCCCGCAGCCACCGTCGGACTCGAGGCGGAGAGCGCCAGGCGTGGAGGCAGCAGCGGCGGCGGCGGCGGCGGCGGCGGCGGCGACGGCGGCGGCGGCGGCGGCAACGGCAACCACCGCCACAACCACGCCGGAGGAGGACGGCGAGGAAGCTGCGACCACGGCAACGGCAATGGCGCGGCGGCCCGCTTCAGGTCTCCATGGCAACAGAGCGTGAACGTGTTTGGCTCGTGGAGCAGGCCCGAGTGTGTGGAAGAGCTGCACCAGCAGGCGCAGCTTAACCTCCAGAGCCTGCTGCAAGGTACGGACAGACGGGCGGGCGGACGGATGGAGAAGGAGCGAGCGCGATTTGACGGATGGAAGGTGTGTGCGTGCTCGCGCGCGCGTGCGCGCGCGTTTGCCCGGGCGTGTGTTTACATGCGGCGCATTGAATGCGAGCTGCGGTGCGTGTGTGTTTCTCAGCACACTGCATGTAGGCTGACAGAGGCACTGCAGATGATGCAGCCTTGTTATTGAAGCTTCTGACAGGGCGTGTGCGCGCGCGTGTGTGTGTGTGTGTGCCAACATGGAGGCTTGGGAAGTGCCCAGTGACAGTGGCTGTCACTCTTCCTTTCCACCGTGAAAATCTGGCTGCTGCTTCTCCTCTCTCTCTTTCACCGTCCCTATGCTCTCTCGCCCTCTGCCTCCGCCCAAGCTGTCCGAGCGATCGAGTGGTGGCCAAATGCGAAGAAGCGACGGGAGACAAATTGACTTGTTGCGCCGCTCGTGTCGGCAGCATCCTAATGCAATGTCCACAAACGTGCCGCTGGCCGGCGACGTACTGGGCTTGAAATTCGAATTTGAGATAGGAGAAGCCCCCATGTCAGTGTGGAATGGGCCAGTCGCTCTGGGCCCGAATTTCCCAACGGCCACCACACCCTGCTGGTGGCCGTGTTGTTGACAAGAGAGCGGCGGCTTGATGGAGGGGGTGAGGGAGAGAGAGGTGGAAAACTCACATCTCCAACTTCATTGATCCTGAGACTGTTTGCAAAGTAAAGATGAAAAATGGTAACATTCAAATAAATGGGAAGAGAATTCATCCTTTCCAGCCACAGAACCGATTCCGTTGGCCTTGTTTTAATGGCTTTTCCAATTTTTACAACTGCAGGCTTGTCCCATCATAGGTTGAGTCACGCACAGTTTTTGTTTTTTCCAAATGGATGCGTTGTGGTAACACGGTGTCGTATTGAAGTGAGGAGTTTCATTTTGATCAAATGAGTGCTTTGCCACCATCTTGTGGGATATTAGTGTCAACGAAATATGTGGAAGTGAGTTGAGGTGTCCCATTTAGGTAGAAGTAGCGCTTTGCTGCCATCTTGTGGCATCTTATCGTCAGGGAACTACGCTGAAGTGGGTTGACGAATGTCATTTCGACAAAAGTTGTTCTTTGCCACCATCCTGCGGCATCTAGAGATCAAAGCATTATGTCGACGTGAGTTCAGGAGTTTTATTTAGACGCAATTAGTGCTTTGCCGTTATCCTGGGGCATGTTGACGTCAAAGATCCATGGTGAAGTCAGTTGTTGACTTCCATATAGAACAAAATAGGGCTTTGCTGTCATCTTGTGACATCGATATGCAATTTTTAGGGGGATTTTTGCTGTTAGTGGCAAATCCGAGTCCCTGTCAACCAAGTTTGTCGATGCGTGCGTGGCCGTGGAGCTTACGTAACACCGAAACGTCTCCCACGACTAAATATTCACCCTGCTCTCGCTCGTCCATATTTATGAAGCAAGCGTTTGGGCCGCCGGTCCATCAGCCGGCCGATGCCAACGCTCGATGCCAACCGCATTTATACGCTTGGCATAAGTGCAAGCGGAGCAAGCTTTGCGGGTTTTAGCGGCAAAGCACATCGTACTGTCGGGCCGTACCGCCAGGTGTCACACTCAAGGCCCTTCATTTGATCCTGTCCTTCCGATAAATGTGAATCCAGCATGCTCAAAAAAAAAAAAAAAAAAAAAAAAAAAACTGTCTCTCACCCACACGCTCACAAAGGCAAGTGAAGCCGAGCGCGCACACAAAGTGTACACGGACAAAGATGAACGAGGGGCTTTGTTTGTGTCCATTTCCCCTCTGCGCCTCTCAAAGGGTGACCCGTAGCACCCGGGTGCTTATTATTATCGAGGATGTCTGGCTTCCTTGCTGAATAGGTTCGCTGTATACACACACACACACACACACACACACATCCACTTCCCAATGCTAACCGTTGACTGACTGAACCTGAG
Source organism: Filicampus tigris (assembly GCF_054856515.1). NCBI lineage: Eukaryota > Metazoa > Chordata > Actinopteri > Syngnathiformes > Syngnathidae > Filicampus > Filicampus tigris. The sequence goes on from NC_141218.1 coordinate 8,015,502, forward strand.
ATGCTAACAACGTGCACTTTAGTGACATCTGAGTGCTCGTCTGCTTGGAGGGGGACATCGTACCTTCGTCCATGTCTACTGCTTCACGTTCCTCGTACAATGCCTCACAGCCGGAATCCCTATCGGGTGGTGGTGAAAAGTCTACACACCCCTGATTAAATGCCAGGTTTTTGTCATTATAAAAAAAAAAATATATAGACTACAACGCATCATTTCCTAACTTTTTCTCCACCATGAACTCATTCATTGGCAGCGAAAGCGGAGTTCCCCACGTTGGCTGTTTTTGGAGCACTTTGACAAATCTTATTGTGTTCCCTACCAAAAGAAAGATTAGACACTCTTCTTTCACCAGAAGAAAAGCTTGTTCCTAGCTTGTTTTTTTTTGGGGGGGGGGGGTAATTGGCAGTGGGGCATGGTTTCACCTAAAACAGCAGTTTTTGACCAAAAAGCGGAGAAAACAATCTACATGTGAAAGGAAACATGTAAAGCTGAACAATGGCTTGGCCCAGGGGGCTTCGATCCTGTTCTTCGAGGGCCGGCGCCCTGCTTGTTTTTCATCTCTCCCTGCTGCAACACGCACCGGATCGTTATTCAGCTTCTGCAAACCTTGCTGATTATCTGATCACTTGAATCAGGTGTGTTGCCGCTGGGGTAAAACAGGCGGACCTTGAGGAACAGGATTGAAAACCCCTGTTTTAGACGGTAATATTTTTTGTTTTTCACAAACTATAAAACAACAAAAATAAGACTGAGAAAGTTTTTTTGATAACCATTTATGTAGAGGTATAAAAATATGAAAGATGCCGTGAGTGAATGTCAGTGGCTGTTTTACATGGCATTTGCCATTCACTGCCATCTTTTCCCACGACCACGACACGTACTGTTTACAACATACGTACACAAGATCCGTTCTAGTGGAAGATGCCCGAGTTGTCCAATTTCCAACTTGCTGGAATTTTTCTCCCTCATAATCGACTTAAATCTCAAATGGTTGCAAGGCTGCTTTCTACAGAGATCTGTTAGTCATTGCAGTGGTTTACAAACCTGAATTCCACATACAAGTTGGGAGCAATACCCTCGTCTACGCCCGGAACACATACTTGACGGACATATACGTCAGTGGCAGTAAACGGTCGGATTCCAGGTTGTCCCAATCGCAGCTTTCATCTCACATCGTCATTGCCCACATGCGTATCAAAGAAGCCGAACGAGGAAGATTTCATCCTGTTGACAGCAAAAAATCGACAGTGGCCCACATGGCCTGTGTGCGCATGTGGCCCCTTACTAATTAAACTCTGCTTCCTGCAAGGCTCGAGCCACATTTAGATGCCCTCAGCACCTCCAGTCACTAACAAAAAAAAAAAAAAAAACTTTTGGCCAACTCAGCGCTCTCAAGTGCCCCCCAACCCCCTGCCTGTGTTGCTTAGCAACCACACCACCACCAGTATGGAATCCATATGGAGCAAGTTTTAACCCAGTTCTCTATACCTTAATGTGTGAGCGTGTGCACATGTGTGTGTTTGTGTGTGTGTGTGCGCTGTGGGGCTTTAAGGGATGAGTGGAGACTGGGTCAGGAGTATGTTTTGGGGGAAAGGATTGGCTGGTGGATTGTGAGGGGGAGTGTGAGTGCGTTTGTGTGTGTGTGTGTGTGTGTGGGGGGGGGGGGGGGGGGCAAGGCGGGCCGGGGGGGTTGGAATCTGTTTACAAAGGCCCGAGGGGAGTCGTCTAACTCTAAGCTGCATGAGCAGAGGGGAGTGCAGCGAGGCTACGGAGAGGAAATAGTGACACGGAAAGTGGTAAAGGAGAGATGAGAAGCCGCTGGATTGAAAAGACACGAAAGGAGTTAAAGTGAGGCTTGCAACTGATGCCGAACGTGTGTGTGTGTGTGTGTTGTTTGTTTTGGGTCGTAGTGTGCAGGAATGTGATGCTAACACATGCCGCGTTGCTTTGCTACGGCTGTGCGCAGACTTTGAGGAGCAGCTGTGCGACGGCAAGCCGCCGGGTCAGACGTTCCGCCATCCGCCCTCGCAGAGCTCCGACGACACCTCCGCCTCGCTGGGCAGCCGCTCGCCCGTCTCCCCCGGCAACAGGCGGCCCGACTTCATCTTCCTGGTAAACGCAGCTGATTGGATTGCGTCAACGTTGTTTGAATAGAACAGAAAAAAAACACGCCCGGCTCGGAGTGTCCTCGGCTGCTCCTTTAATGTTGTGGACTGACGCTAATGGAACAGTGCGATGATAAATTCAGTACGAAATCCATTGAAGTGAAAGCGGCGCACGCCGAGCCACGTCACATTCACGCTCTCAAAAGGCTTTTATTGAGATGTTTTGAGCCTCTCCCGGCTGGAAATGTGACATCTCCATTAGAAATTTATCGCACATGACAGGAGTGATGCGTATCTTTCCAGCCAGTCAGAAAGCGTCTACTCCAGGACATCATTTGGGGACAAAAAAAATGCTATATGTCGCCTTGGCAGCCAGATGGATGACTGGATGCTCAGACCTGAGTCCTGAGGTGATTCCACTGGCAAGCCACTCCTCCTGGAGCCTCTTAAATTGCTCTGTGAAGTTCACGCCTGGTGGGGCTGATTTCAATTAAGTTTTAAAGAGTCCCAAGAGATGACTTGGATCGAAATTCTTTTTGACAGCAGCTAACGTACTGCCTCTTTCGAGGAGGACAAGCTGGGAAAAGTTCAGACTCTGTCGCTAAACTATATAGCGGTGGGGGGGAAGTGAGGGCTAGCCAGGTGCTTGGCCCAGGTAACTGGGACGCTATATACCCCATCTGCCTTTGGGTGAAATTCCTACAGCCACAACCTTATCCTGCCAGAAGAGCGGAATCCGTAGAAGTCATGGCAACGTGTCCCATGACTTCAGTATTTGAAGGGTCAATTAGGCTGCCTTCTTTTAATGACTATTATTCTGTTTGCCCCAGTAACTGGCAGTGAAATTGAGGACGTTGGATGACCACTTAACTCATTCGGTGCCAGACCTTTTTCAGGCCCTCTTCTAGCCTAACATTTTAAAAATATTGGAAAAATATTGAAATGATTTCTGGGATTGAATAGCTGCACTGTGAAAAGACAAATAAATATGTCCTTGGCAGTGAAGGAGTTCATCAATCAATATTGATTGAACTCATTCAATCTCAAAGACATATTTATATGTCAAGACGTATAACTACGTCCTTGGCACTGAATGCATTAATGTCTTCTTTCAAGAAAACGTTCGACTTTTTGTAATCCTTTTGATACGCTCCCCCTCCAGCCGGCATCCAAGCAGCTCTACGAGGATGAGACCACCTCCTCGGTCTTCGGACTGAGGTCCCTGGCCAGCCCGTCTCCCTCGCCGTCTCCGTCCTCCTGCGAGTCCGATCGCCCCCCGTTAGGCTGGAGCGCCAGACCGCCCGTTGCGGAAAAACCTCGCTGGCACCTTGGCAGACGCACGCCGGCTCAAAGCACAGCAGGTAGGACCCGCTGCTGTTTGTCATGAGGAACGTAGTGGAGACCGCTGTTGTCGGGGGAGGGGGGGGGGGGATGACTGGCGTATCTGAAGCTACCTCGTACGTCAAATTTTGGCTCGCGGCACAAAGTAGAAAATCAAACCATTGCACCACTGTATTTGTTGTTGGTGTAAAAGGTCAGGTCTGTTGATGCTGCCGAACTGCATTTAGTCTCTCTCCACCGTTGGACACCAAATCCTCTACACGAGCGAACAGGTAGACAGCAGCCAGCTTACTGTTGCCATGGTAACTTGGTACTCTACCGCTCTTCTCAGCAAAAAAAAAAAAAAAAAAAAAAAAAAAGAAAGTGAGCAAAACCAACAGGGTCGTAATGGAAGAATAAGAGGAAGTGAGCGAGCAGCACATGGAAAGAACGTTGGCAAGAAGGCCAAAAGAGGGATGAAAGCACCGCGAATGGAAGCTAATAAAAGAATATTTTGTCGCTCGTCCGCTCGCGCCGCTTCTCTCTCCACTCGGGCTCACGACTATAGGCAGGTGGGATTCAGGGAGGGACAAATGCAAGGAAAAATCATTTTCTGTGTACTCGTCACAGCCCAAGGAGAGAAAATGTCCAAGTAAATGATGCGAATACTTGCGTTCAACCTCTGTGATTTTTTTGTTTGTTTTTTTGTCGCTGTTTCAGGTGGTCAAAGCATACGCTGCATCTATTCTATGTAGTGAATTGGATCCAATTTAGGATCGTTGGGCCTTGGAGGAGTTCTGTTCTTCAGGTTACTCTTGATATAAAACAGATCAATGATGTTGGCTGTCACCTTTGTTTGATGAAACAATTTCACTTTTCCGTTTGGATTACAACATCACAGTCATTTGGCTCAGTGATTGCGAAACACTTGTCTTGCTCGTATTAAATCAGGTCAATCCCCCCCCCAGTGGATCGCCTTAGGTGACCATCAGTCCATCTTGTCTGCAGGTGACGGGGGAGGAGGTAAATTCCATGGTGTGGACCTCCTACAGCACTCGGCCTCCCCATCCCCATCTCCAGTGGAGCCCATCCACCAGCCTCGCTCCCTGGAGCTCGTCACAGACACCCCTCAGCAGAACCTCGCCCTGAGGAAGATACACTCCAACCTTGACACCGCCTCACCTGCAGGTCTGTGTGTGCATGTGTGAGAGCGTGATAGAGGAACTCCATTTTGCGAATCGTTTTAATGAATAGTTTCACGATCACTCCTCCTTCTCAGATATCATCCTGGACCGACCAGGAACCATGGACCACTCTGGCCTGATTTGCTCCAACACTCCCTCCAGCACCTGGAACGGACCGAAAGGCTCCACCTTCTCTCCCGGGGCTTGGAACGAGCCGTACAACTACATGGCCAAGAAAGGGCCGGCGGTTCCGCCCAAACAGCACAGTGTCATTGGTCATACAGGAGGCGGGGCTCAGGAAGGCCTGATGCTAGTGAGCAACTCGCAGTCTGTTTCCTTCTCGACCATGTCAGACATTTCTGGGAGACAGAGGGGCAATGTGCCAGGGATGGAGAGAAGGAGCGAGACAGAAGGGGCCACGGCGGACGGAGGGAGAGGTGGTGCCGGTGGCGTAGAGGCGGGGAGGGGAAGGGGGATGTCGGCGCGCTCATTAGCTGCGGCGAATGCATTCAAGTTCCGTGAACGTTCTCTCTCCACGCCCACAGACTCTGGTTCCTTTTGCTTTACTGAGATTGGCACAGATCAACCGGACGGGACTCTCGCATCCACGGGGAATGGCAATGTCACGTCTGCAGAGCACCAGTGGCACCATCATAACTTTTTGGGTCTCAGTGAGAACTACGCTCTTCTCTATCCCAGAGGGAGCTCAGAAGACAGCGCCAGCACCGCCGACACAATCTCCGTTTCGGCTTCGGACTACAGCGCTGAAGGACGCTTGTGCCTGCGCTCGCGGTCCATCTCACTGAAGAAGTCCAAGCGTAAGCCACCGCCTCCGGTGAGGAGCGTCTCTCTCATGAAGAACCTCGGCCAGGCTGAGGGAAGGATCCACCGTGAGGGCGCTCTGCATCGGGACGGACGGCCAAAAAGCCTGCACATCCCCAGGGACCACTTCCCAGATTTCCAGCCCGATTTCCTTTTGCCCACATCCAGATCTGGGGACCTTGGCCCAGGAGGCTGCGATGGACCTCCAAACCTGGAGATTCATGCGCCAGAGAGGGAGGTAGAACCAACGTTGCCTTCTCACTGGCAACTGGGAGAGTGGAAGAGCAATGATCCCTACAGGTAGGATAATTTGAGCCATGCCTGCTTGGGATTTCCTTTTCCTCATACCTTTTCCTTTATTCATTATTCCAGGTCTCTATCGGGCTCCAGCACTGCGACAGGTACGACTGTGGTTGAGTGTATGAAAGTCAGAGGCAGTTCAGAGTCATTGCTCAACTCACCCGCAACCTCCAGAGCCACGTCCCCGTCGCAGCTCCTCACGGAAACGGACGTCAAGCCCATTTCACCCTTCAAGCCCGCTGGACTCATGTCCCCGTCGAGTGGCTATTCCAGCCAGTCGGAAACTCCCACCCCTACCGTGCCGCTCAGTCAGGCAGCAGGTGCGGGAGGAGCGGGGTCATCCGGGACATTGGGATGTAAGATGCGGCCAAAGATTCCTGAAAGAAAATCGTCTCTACCATCACCGAAAGATCCTGCCGCCAGGTCCAGATTATCCTTTGAGATGCCAGGGAATGCCCATCTGGAGCTGTCGTCAATTAAGCCAAAGCAAAAGGCCAGCAGGCGGCATTCGGACACGTCCACAGCGGCAAAACCTGGAAAAAATAGCCCCAGCTCTTCGCAGGTTCTCCCCGTGGTCACCCAGAATGAGCTGAGAACAATTCGGCTTCGTTCGGTCTCGCGAGGCGATCTGGAGGACTGCCCAGATGGTGCGTCAGATACCATTGAAGAAGAGCAGCAGTGCAGAGACTTTGAAGACGACGCCAGCCCGCCTCCCACCCTACCCAAACCCAAGCCACCGGTTGCTGTCAAACCCCCTCTGCCAAAACGCCCCCTTAACCTGCTTCTGAAGTCCCAGTCCTCTACGCCCCCTCTGACCCTGGACTCGCCCCCAGCGTCGCCCGTGGACCGCCCAGTGCCACTGGGCAACATTTACAAAGTGATGAAGAAACCCAAACCCAAAAAAGCTCAGTCACAAAGTCTTTCAAATCCATCCGTGATCCCGGATTGTAATTCCATGTCCACCTCACATGTCACCTATACCCAGTGCCTCTTCGACCTCCCTCCCCTTCCGGATCCCCAGCCGCTTCTAGAAGATCCCCTGTCGGAGCCGGAATTTGATGCCGGCCTTCAACTCGGACCAGAGGACGGAGGCTCTCTCCCTTCTCCCTGCAGTAATCAGGAGGCCCTGGAACTCCAGGACAAGAGCAAGACCCTTCCTTCAAGAATGACAATCTCCTGTCTCGCAGAGCTCTCTGACAAAAAGAAACCCAAGGTGGGAAAAGCCTCTTTACTAGCATCTTTCTGTTAGGCTGTTTAGCAATTTGATCTGAAACTATTTCTCGCCAGGTTCCTCCCCCCGTGCCCAAGAAGCCGAACGTCCTCCTCCTTCCTTCATCTGGACACCCCTCAGCTAACAGCGGTACAGACCGCCAGACTACACCGACTGACAGCCCGCTGGGCCCTCCGTCTCCAGGAGATGCTTTCCCGCCAGACAACATGACTATAAGTCCTGAAATGTCAACACAAGATGAGAATCACTTGGGAGCAGACGCTTTGGCGGAGTCTTCACTTCACTCTTCCCAGCTGGATTCCTCCCTAGTGGAGCTGGAAGGGAAAAGTGCCACCGCAGGAACTGGGGAAGGTATGTTCAAAGAAAGCAGGGATGGATTTGTCCAGGATAAAGCAAACAAGCAGAGCTGGGATTTTACGAAAAATTCACGGTCCATTTATCGCCTTCCGCCGACAGCCTTGTACCCTTCCGCCGTCCGTTTATCCGCCATTTTGTCTGGCCAGACCAAATAGTAATTGCCCCCAGGCCGGTCCGTCGATCATTTTAAACGGGCTTCCGTTAGCGTTTCCGACTTCCAAATTCGACAAACCACTACCATCAATCCCCCCCCCCGCCGTGGATAGATGGACCGGTACGTCGCATAGGCGGAATGCCCAGCTCTGCAAACAAGTTACTCATTCCTTTACTACTTTTGGGTGATACAAACATGTAGCTTGAATCATTTTGATAACTTGATGTCCTGTTCAGATGACAACCTGGCCAGTGACAAAACGGTCCTTCACATTGTGGAGGAAACGGACGAAGACTTCTTGGTCGGCACGCCTGCAACACACACCACCGAAGACCTGTTCACCATCATACACAGGTGGGTTTGACCAGCTTATTACCGCCCGTCCGCTATGATTGGCTCAATAGGAACTTGCGACAAGACAGAGAATGGTTACCTGGCAACGGCTACAGCGGCGACCGCTGCTTCTGACTTTTCTCCACTGTGTACACGTTTCTTTCCTCACAGATATCGATTCACATGCACACACACGACGCTAGTCTCTTAGCAACTGAAGCTCGTCATTTTTCGGTGTGATGCTGAAAATAGCTCGGAATAACGTTAAGGAAGGTTGAGGATGAGATGGAGAAAGCAGAGCAAGGCACTGTTAGAGTGTGGAAGATTTTATAATTGTGGAAGAGTTAGTCCACCTTTACCATCTCTGTCTTTAGTCGTTAAATCCATTTTTTTAACACAATGGGATCTGGATAAGGTACTGTGGTACTATGTTCGTACTTATATAACTTTCCACTTCGGAGATGTCATTTGGATGCTTTATTGCTTTGTGTTGTGAGCAGCTTGTGCAACGTGTAGTCGCCAAGGCATTGCTGATTTGGTATACAAGTAAACGGAAGAAATTAAACTCTTAAGTCACGGTACCACCGCACTGTACCTTTCTTTGTCCATCTCTCCTTATCGGTCAGGTCCAAGCGAAAGGTTCTGGGTCGCAAAGAGCCTTCCGACTCTTTCGGAAACCGCCAGAGTCTGACGTCCCCGGTCAAGCAGATGAACCTCCCCATGGGTGGCGGTCAGAGGTCCAGCTCCCGCAATGAGAACTTCATGGCCCTGCTGCAGAAGAAGGGTAACAAGTCTTCCAGCGCGGGGGCCAGGGTGTCCGCCGCCGAACTTCTCAAAAGCACAAACCCCCTGGCGCGACGTGTCACCGAGCTCTCCGGCGAGGGTGGAGAAATCCGGTCCAGCCAAGGCAAAGTCAGCGATCAGTGAGCGTCATTGCAGTCTGGCTAAGCTAGCGGCTAACGACTTTGCTCCAACCACTGGCAGACCATTTGCGTCGTCCAATCCTGTCAGGATTTTTGGACCAAATGGTCCCTGGCTTGGTTGGAGTCGTAACGTTCCCGATTGAAGCTCTGGGAGAGTGTGCAAGAGCAGAGAGGGGATCCCGCGACTCGCTCAGTGGGAAGGCCTGATGGACGGAAAAAGGATGTGCAAACACCACCGATAGAAGGGTAGGCATTTAATCTTTTCTCCCGGATGACACCAACAACCCCTGATGAAGATGGCAATGTCAGCATGAGTCATGTGATTTTTCAGGAACTCGTGTAGTTATAATAATCCATGGCTGACTCGTCCACAAGATCTTTTTTGAAATCAGAGTCCGCGTAACAACCCCCACGAATGGACTAAAGCACTTTTCTTCAATGTCAAAAGGCAGTTGTCCCCCCCTGCCACCTCACGAACTTGTTTTATGTCATTTGTGCCAGCGGGAGGTACGCATACACTATAATGTATGTGCAGTGTACAAAGAACATCTTAAGACGACAAATAAGACACTGCCCATGTGACGGAGGACACGCGCGAAGAAGAGAAACGTCTGCACAAGCCGGTGTGCGTGTTGGCATGAGTATGTGTGCGCACAAATCATCACCGTCCTCATCATCATCATGCCTGCGGAATTTCTGCATGGAGAGCATGAAGCAGGCCGCGGGGGTGGGGGGGGGGAGTTCTATCGTTTTGTCGTTTTGGTCTCCGGTGACGGGAGCGAAGGATAAACACACCGAACGAACCAGAGGGGACCGCTCTGTGCGTGTGCGTGTGCGTGGGAGCATGAGAGAGCGTGTTTGCGCGTGTGTGCTGCCACTGGCACGTTTCCCCAAAAAGGGAGCCAAATCGGGCCCCGCCTCTCGTGTGAGTGTCGAGCGGCTTCTCCACCCAGATTGGCCGCCCCGTTGCATGACGTCACTTCCTGACCTCTCCTTTGCGTTCCTTTTTGACCTTCCCCTCGTCCACATCGGCTGAATGTCAACGAGCGACCGGTCACAAAAAGACGTTTGCGATTTTTCTACTACCTTTCCGCGCCGGACCTTGGGATGGATCCGGACGGAACCAACGGGGGCATGTGAAGGTTGCGTCATGGAACGGAGTGACTTCCTCTTTGCATTCCCTCCATGCCACTGTGTCAGAGCTCCCTCTGGTGGCGGGAGGATGCGGCGCCACACGCTGATATCGGCCATCATGGTGACGTCAATCCGCGTTGCTGCTTCTGACCACTCGTCAAGCGATGCTTTCTTTTTAAATATTTAGTGGATGAAAAACCTGTACAACTGTATTTGTTTGCCTTGTATAGCGAGGTTTGGCTGCCTTACTGCAGCTGTTATGTCTTTGATTTGATGCTGTTATTTTGTGTGTGCAGCGGGAGCAGCAATGTTGACAAACTTCTTAACGTGATAGGGGAAGATTGCAATTGATTCATTGGCTTGATATGCAGTAAACGGGCACATACAGGTGCTTTGCGCCGTTTTGAAATGGCCGTTCTTTACTTTGTGTGCGTGCGATGCATCAGATAATCTTACAGCGAGGTTGTGTTGTACGTCGATTCGTGTACGTTGAGTTGTAGGCCGTTTAACGCGAGCATGCTGCACACAACACAAGCTGATGACGCCATGTTGTAAGACCCCCCTTTCCCCCCATCCCACCCCTAGAGGAGGCAAAATAGCACCCATCCGCCACTTGGGGGCGGTTTAGAGCAACAGACATCAATAGAGTCAGACCACTTATTGGAGTTCTATTTTTGTTATTCCTTATGGGAAAAAAAAGACATATTTAAAGGAATATTCCATATATGTATTAAATCCCATTGTGGCCCATCCAGTGGTTTGGTGTGTAGCTGCCCTGAAAAGCACCGCATTCCGACATGCCAGTGCCATGAAGTGATTCTATCATAAATAAATTATTTTTCTTGCGTAAAAATTTTTAGTCTTTGTTTGATTACTTAAGGTTTGCAGGTGCAAAAAAACGGGCGCAATCTTTGCTCACGTAAACAGATGTGGAAGCTGAGCTACTAACCGGGCGCGACCTGGATCATTGCGTCTGCTAAAATCCTGCAAAGTTCATTTTCTGCGTTATAGGAGGAGTATATACGCAAATAGAATAATTTAACACGTGCGATGGGAAACATCAAACGGGAGACAATTTGCGATGGCTGATCTTGCAGCTGAAAGGAATGTGCCAATCGATATGCAAAGCAGTGCCAGCAAAATCAGAGAACATTCTTGTAAACATTTTTTGAAATGCCAGAAACAAAAATCATGAGCTAGTGAGAAGTCATGCCATATACTACCTTTGACAAAAATCATTTCAAATCTGCATTCAGTCTCATTTGGGTCATTTTAGCGCTCTGTAACTAGTTGCCAACCAATGCACACTATTGCCTCACTTTTAACGTGTAGTTGTTGTAGTGTAGTTAAAGTTGTCCACTAGTGAGGACATAGAGCATACTAGTACACGAAGCTTAGGCTGAATATCACATATCCATCTTAAGTTCCACATACTAGTACACTCTTTGTCCTCACTAGCAAGACAATTTAGCAAGCTAGTCAAACAACCAGGGCACAAGTGTGTTACTAATAAAGTTTTTTCCCACCATTGCCTTCCACCACTGGATGAAATTTCTGCACATTAGTAGAAAAGCTTTGGCATACTAGTCGATAACTACGCATTAGTATTGGGGAAAAACTGTGCACTAATATCCACGCACTATACCACTACCGGGGAAAACAGATTTTTATGTCACTATTAGAACTAGTAACATGCCGTTGTCAACTAGTCACATGTAGATGTTCTACTCTCTATTTAGAACGGTTCTACTTCTTTCGTCTTACTATTCAATACGAAGAGCGTACTAGTGCATGGACAATTCATTGCACTAGTAGGAAATGGAAAAAATGCTCAAATAAGTGAATTACGTGTCCTGTCTCTCCCATTTGCATTGACACAAGAGATGGCTCAAACAAGCAAGGTCCACACTTCCTGTTTCTGACAGCACACAGCACACCATGCTATCTGCAACACACACACACACACACACACACACACACATACACAGGAAGGGCTGACAACCACTGGCTGGGTGGCATGCGGCGCGGCGTGTGTGCTGCTTGATTTCTTTCAGGAAAGAGCCCCAGAGGAGGAGGGAAGCCACATGAAGTGATGTGCGGCGGATCCTGCCGCGGATGAAAGTGACCCTGGAAGCTGGACGTGGGAGGGGCTCAACGCATGTGAGGGGAAGCAGCAGGAGGGGAAAATGAAATGAGAAGGAAAAAAAAAAATACAGCAGCGGCAGCACAGGCAGCTTCTCTTCTTCCGTTGACGGACGCAAGCGTCGGACGTCGGGCACCTGAGCGACGTTCCCGCCGGATGGACCCGCGCCGCTCGCATCCTGGCCTTCGGGAGTCTGCCGAGAGCCGTCCGACATGCACTTCTACCACGAGGTCAGCATCCTTAGCTCCACATTTGCATCGCGCTCGGCCCGGCTTACAATATTGACTTCATCCGACTAATACCGCCGCTGCCACGTTGCAATAATAGCAACTAGTAACATGACAAAAACATTTCAAATCGATGAAATACGTCACAATCAGCACACATGCTGATTATTAAATCTATAACTATGTGCAGATTGCTGCAGGTGTGTTTTTCTCCGACTGGCCAATCAGATGATGGTTCAATACTGACATCATCATGGGCCAGTGCTCTGGCTCTGTGAGGACAAATCTGAAATATGATTAGTGAAAGAAACAGGCCCATTCCTAATATAGTTTGTGAGACGGGCCAGCAGTACTGATTGAGAAGGCCGTGGGGGCAGATTATATTGGCATGACAACACGTAGACGCTGAAATATAATTGGACAAAGAAATCCAGCGCACGCGTACTGGAAGGAGTGCAGCCAAGAGAAACGCTACCAAAATATTTGAATTGAGGTTGTAAATGTGAGTCATTGCTTGTGATAGTGAAGCAGCAATTTCACTTAGTTGACCAAAAATGTAATTACTGTGCCGCAAATAACGCATCTCTGTTCAACTTTCGATGCTAGCGATGTATAGTGACGGGATGAACTGTCACTTTGAGTGACATTTTCGTTTAGTGATGTGCTGTGAGGTTTCTTTTTTTTGTCCAAAAGTAAAATATGAACCATGTTGGTAAACACTTCGCTACATGGTCCAAATGGAGCTGGCTAATTCCTGGTACTTTTCAAAGTAGGCGTTAGAAAAAAGAAAATGAAGGAGTGAAGAAAATATATTTGTGCTGCTCACGGCCAATGGGGAGCGTAGTTGTGTGGTGTTTGTAAATATGCTGGACGTGTTTCGAGGCGAAACAAATATAGTGGCAACGTGTCTTTGAATGATTTGAGTTGAGATAAGACGTCATCGCCGCCTCTTCTCTGGTGTCTCCCTGTATCGGGTTCACCGAGGTTTCGAGTGGACGACGGAAGCGTTCGTGTTGTATGGGAAATGATCCCTCGCGCACTTCTCCAAATTAGAGACCGAGCGTTCTTGATTTGTCACTCCTTGCTGAAATTTCATGCTGCCAAAACTGACACATAGAACAAAAGACAATTAAACATTGTTTTAACTTAACACCAAACCGTAGATTACGAGACGCTCACTAGCTCAATGCTAACACATCATTAGAAATGTTCGAGGGCTAATCAGAAATTAGCACTATTCCTGCACTAATCATTAATAGCACCGCAACGGCCCCCAAAGACGCCAGCCCACCGGGCATCTGCCCGCTATGCCAGCCCAGCCCTGGTTGTGGGTGTGAACGTCCTGTTTAGAGAACGGAGGCAGACACGGAGTGAGACACCGTCCCTATCCTCGCTCCCATCTCATTTTTCGCTGTCGGCATTTCCTGCCGGAGCTCAGCTGAAGAGTAGGGAAGGTTCATGATGAAGGGGGAAACAATTGGTTCCGCCGGTGTTGCGCTGCTAGCCTGAAGATGCTAGCCGCGATTTTGGGGAAAGTAGAGTAGCGATCCAATGGAGAGAATTCTTGACTTTTGTTTCCTTCCATGACTACACTCGTATCTCAAAATCAGTTTTCCCTCGTTCAAAAGCTGAAAACACGGAACATGCTAGCCAACGCGAATCGAGGGTGCCCAGGTTTTTGTGTAGTCGTCTGGGCTTGGTTATTATTGTGCTTCCAAAGCTGCACTGCGTCAGTCTGCCAGCTGTTTCTAATATTCCGAATCACATCACATTCAAGGGAATGCTCAACAAACACTTGCCTGTCTCATGAGCGCTCTTCGGCCAATAGAGTGCAGTGTTGTTCAAGAAAATGTGTGTGTAAGTGTGTGTGTGTGTGTGCGTGGGGGGGGGGGGGGGGGGTGTCATCCATCCTGTTATTTTGAAGCAGACGGGCCGAGTCAGCACACATCGGGGGCCATCAGGTATGTAATCATGTGACCTTTTGACTCGGAAATGTAAGGAGGCGCCGTCCTGTGAGGGAGGGCGTCAGGCAGAGGCATGGAAGAGAGGAACGCACACACGCACACGTGCACACCCACCCACTCATGATGCTTAGCTCTCTCACGTCTGCTCTCATCTTCGACCTCCTGCGTCTCTGGGCTTGCGTCCTTTTTAATCCAACGTTTTAATCCTTCTCCTCTCGGCGCTCACCTGTCCTGCCTTCCTTTTTTTTCTCCTGCCATATTAGCAGACATTCCTCATACGTGGATTTTTGCCATATTAAGACCCCGCCCCCTCTACAATTTGCTTCCCCTTTTTTCTGCAGTTCATCTCCCAAACTCCATCCATGCCAACCCCCCAACCCCCCATGTTTATGTTCTGCAGCTCATGGAAGTCACAATTTGTCCTCTTCCTCCTCCTCTTGTTGTAATCTAACTCCTTTCTCTGGACCTCCCTCCCACCCTCTCGCCTTACTCACGCTGCGCGCTCACCAACTTGGAGTCAGACCGTGCCACTCGCCACAATGGGGTCCGGATAGCGGGCGCGGGGGTGGGGCTTCGGCACGCATTTTGGAAATTTATTCACCAGGAAAAGAAACCCGAATCGCAATCCAGGTATTTGTGCTTTGACAGATATTATTTGTAAATGTTTTTTTGGTTTTTTTTTCTGGGTAAAAGTTGTTTGAAACGTTGAACGTATTCAATTGGAAACCGTATTCCGGCAGCGCACGATTTATACAAGAGTGCATAAAGTGCAAGCAGGCACCACAACGTACTGGATGTACTCATGTGCCGTTTGATTTGCGGGCTGGTCACATTGTGCTTCCCAAATGGAGCAGCAATGCCTCCAGGGCAGAGGGGACTTTCTGCTCTCCAGTTGCTGTTTATCCAAGGAATAAGCAAGTGGAGCTTCATTTGAAATTCCTCTTCCCCCCCCCCCCATGCAGACTTGCGTAACATGCACACATACTGTACCTCTCACCCTTTAGCCGCGTCACCGTGATTCTCGCTCAATCATCTACAAGAGCAATGTGCTTGGATAAATAATTAACGTTAAAGAAGGATCGGAGAACTGTCTTGATAATGCTTGACTTTTGAGCGTACGTAATTACCGGTATGCGAATGCTGAATTGCTGAAAAGCGTTCCCGTGTTATTTTACATCCTTATCATCACACTCCTCAAATTCCATTGCATTCTACATTTGAACTATCGTACGAAGTTTCAGTTCAACCAACGTCAGGTCGACAACCAACACATGGCGGAAAAATTCCACATCACTTTGATCCTATGTCATATTGTGGACAATTTAACAGCATGCGGGCCCATCCGTCTGCCCGAAATCGGTGACAGACAGCTTGGCTGCGCTAAATTTTCCCAGATGAGGGGGCATTATGTTTCCACTCAACATGTCACGTGTTTCTTGTTTTTTTTTTGGGGGGGGTGGTCTGGCTAGGGGGGTCTCACGTGGGCCAACATGTTGGGTCAGAGCGTGCGTCTCCAGCCCGTGGCCATCCAGAACCTTTCGGAAGTGGAGCGAGCCAGACTCCAGCAAGTGGCCTTGTTCCACCTGGACCAGAGGGACCTCCACTTCAAGATCAGCATTCCCAGAGGTACGTGTTCGGCCACGGTTCCATCCTTGTCGTTGACCTTCGCGTATGGGGATCCTGGCCCAGTGTGGGTTGGGAATGCTTTGTAAGGCGAGGATTTGGATGCGCTCTGATTTATGACTAGCAGAACGACAACGCAAAGCCAGCTGATTGATGGGCTGATGGTCGGGGAGACGGCTTCAAGAACTTGGAAGGAGAGGATGGAACAACTGCGAATAGGGAAAACTTTGGACATCCCGAGAGAGGGGGGGGGGGGGGGGTAATGAGCACAGGAAGTAAAGAGACCAATCTTGTAGTTTCGTATGTAAATGCAGTGAACCCCAACCTTTTGTCTGGGATACGTTCCAGAGCCACACATAATAGGAGAAAATCTGCAGCGTAGAGGTTCCAAAAACATTTTCTTAAAGTAATTTTAGCCCTCCCATGCCCTTTAAATGCCCTTTTTAAACACATTGTAAATGTATTTCAAAACAAAAACCGAATACAAAGTATGAAATGGATAGAAAATGCTATGTCTCTCAAGTTAAGCTTTTCTGTAAAACTACACGAAAGAGAATGAGACATTGTCTATTTCAGCACTAACATTTCAACCAAACAGTGTGAACAAAAGTCTGCTCGCTCAATGCTAACGTATGATGCAAAAACGCCATTGGCAGGTTGA
The DNA here is from genome assembly GCF_054856515.1 of Filicampus tigris. Taxonomy (NCBI): domain Eukaryota; kingdom Metazoa; phylum Chordata; class Actinopteri; order Syngnathiformes; family Syngnathidae; genus Filicampus; species Filicampus tigris. The sequence continues at coordinate 8,031,983 of NC_141218.1, forward strand.
AAGAAATTAGCTTTGGTTTTTATAAAACTATAATCAAGTGCTAATTCGACGCACATGGGGGATTTTGCAATAACTGCTGGCATTTTGCAAGAATACAAGCAAATATCAGGAACAAAAAACATTTACTTTTTGTCATTTTACTCCTAAAAAAAAGTCCAATTAGGAGAAAATGATGATGCCATTATTTTTTCAAGAGTACAAGAAGATAAAGTTCAAATCTTCTTTTCAGCGTGGCCCAAGAACTTCTTCACAGAAATAAACAAGCCAGCATTTTTTTTTATTTTTTTATCTGCAGCACTTTTTTTTCGGCTGCGCTTGTCGTTAAAGTGCTCTATAAATAAGGTTGAGTTGAGTTAATCAAGGTCCGTAGCGCGTAGCGATTTGGAGCTTTCTGTGCAAACATGCGATGATTGTCGGCTGCGGTCCAGTTCCTCATCCAAACTTGCTTCCAGATGTGCAAAGTCTCACCGCCGACTTCAAATGCTGCACGGCGAGCTCTCAAGTCATCGGCAACGTTCATAGATGGCTCATCCATCAGCTTTTCCGGAGCTAAGCCAAACGTGCAAGGACACTTGTGTGCGTCCAACTTTGGTCCTTTCATCTTCCCGCGAAGAAAACCCAAGACACGGAGGCCACAGGGATTGTGCTTGTGTGTTTGTGTGTCCTACGAGACTTTTTTTAAGCTGCTTTTCTCAGCCTCGTCTCGCTGGCTGTCTGGCGCGCTTTCTCAGAACAATTAACCTCTGAGTATCAAAGTATGTATGGAGTAGATCTAAATATCTGCAAGTATCAACCTGTGACGACACACTTTTGGCCTTCATTCTACCTTGCCGATTGGACTCATTTTGTCCATTAATCCAAATCTTTCTCAGTAAAGCGACATTTGCTTTGGTGCCCATAAAAACAAAATGACAAAATGTGATTATGAGGAATGTTTTTTCAAGTGGCAGGACAGCGCTGCCGTGAGATATGAGTTCATATTTTTCCCGTGACCATGCTTGTCACTCTTATCTCAAATCGTCAGAATGGAAACGCCATTCGTCCGTTCCAGACGCCCCCAAAAAACTACAACAGCTCATCTCAGCTCATTGCAGAGGATAAAGATAGTACGTTCAAACATCTGCTGCTACTGTCTGTATATACAGTATAAGTGGCATAGAAAATGGATGGATGGGCATATGTGGTGTTTCCCATTATATGTTAGCATTAGCATTGAGCTAGCGGACTAAAGGCCTAACAGCAGTATTCGCTTGCTTTCATTGTGTGTAATTGTTTTGGGAATGGCTTTTAACGTCATTTTGGAAGAGTTGTTCACCAATCACCAAAGTGATGCTTCAAGTGAGTTCTATTGCCATAGGACAGCACTCACAAGTCAAAACAAAAACATTCAGCCCAATGACAGCTCATGTCTCCAAAAAAAAAAAAACATTGGTATCTCTCTTTTTTGTTGTAAGTGTGGGAATTTTCCCGCTCCCTTTCTCCCCTGAGGTGAGCACGTCGGGTCACATCTGTCCACATGGACCCCCGTTGCCCTCTTGACTTCCTGTTGTCTTTCGCTGACATTTTGAGGGTTGCGCTGTTGAAAGTCGTCCGACGTACTTAGCCACTGGCGAGCGCCACGGAATTTTCTGTCATCACTTGAGAGACATTTTCTCTTAGTTGCTTGTTCTCATGCTCCTCTTTGTCCTTTTTGCGGGCTTCCTGCTTTGCTGCTTCAGGAAAAGACCACACACCCACAGCCCCCCAACTTGTCATAGCATGCGATGCCACATAATATCATCATCATTAATCACTGCCAGGCATTTTCAGACCCTCTTTTACCCTAACGTTTGAAAAAATTGGAAAAATATATAAATGCGTCACTGGGATTGAATGGCTGGACTGTGAAAAGACAAGTAAATTCGTCAATGTCAGTGAATGAGTTAAATGACGCCTAATGACATGCTCGCTAAAGAATAATTGCTCTCCAAAATTATTTTGCAAATGTGCACTTGTGTGGAAAAAAAAAAAAAAAATCTTATGTCTTCCCCCACAGAAATTCGCAAACATCGAAAATCTCTGCGCAGGAGGTTTGACTCATTTTCCAAGGAAAAAAAAGAGCGTGGTGAGTTGAATGCACACACTATAACAAAAGAGGATTCACATTTGGGCAAATATTTGAATGTGTTGAGTGTTTAGAAAGTGAGCAGAAACAAATGAACACATTTTGAACAGAGAGCAGGTGGGGGGGGGGGGCTCAAGGAGGCTTTGCCCTTTGACCTTGTAGTAGATGTGGCCCTGGTATAACAGAATCATCTTTTTTTCTTCTTCTTTTTTCAGTTGACGCATGAGCTTGAAGCACTTTTATTGTTTGGCAAACTTAAAACGCAAGCAACAGCATGAAAAATACTAAAAAAGTAATGATTAAAAAAAGTGTCATTTTTATAAAAATGTATTCATGTACATTGTACTGACCTGGCTGTGACAAAAGGAGCTACAACAGTGGCAGATTTTATTTTTGTTGCAACTATCATAGTATTTTCTAAAAACATCTGACTGAATCTAAGTGTTTTGCAATATTTTCCGAAGAAAGTCCATTATTATGAAGGTCAACAAGTGATGATGCAGGTCTTTAAAGACGTAACACCTGCTGCCGCTTAGCCGCACGTACAGACTTAGCTGAAGTCTAACCCCGTTAACGAAAACCCGGAACATCGGGAGCTGGCCCCGCTCCTGCTGGCTCCGCCCGTCTTCTCGCAGCCGCCAAACAGCCTCCTTGGCGGAGGTAATAACCATGCTGAATTTGGAAGCTAGGTCACTCTTTCCCCACGTTAGAAAAAAAGGCAATCCATGATGTAGCACAAAAGCCAAACTAGAATGAAGACATAAAACAATAATCTAAGTACGGTATCATTTGTTCTTTCCGTTTTCGATTGGCATTCAAATATTGAAAGACAGACTCATTATTTTCTCTTTTTTTTTTATGTAGCGCAAAAACGCCAGATTTTTCATATTTCTATTTTTAGGCTCGATCACAAAAACTGGAATTGATTTACATGGTTGGGTTTACACTATTCAATGTTTGGTAAACGAGCATTAGGCCTACTAAAGATCCTTTAGATTGTTAACAGCCCTCAATAACCATTTTATATTTTGTGATCGGTGCCACAAATTGAAATATGAAAGATCAGGCTATTTTTTGTTTTTGTTAGATTAAAAAACGGACAACAATAAAAAGCTCAAGATCCTTTCAAATGATACACACCTTGCCAAGGCCCCGTTTACTGAAGGAAAAGGCGGAAACATGTTAACATAAGTGGATTTGCGCCGTTATCCAGATCTGCACCAAACCCAATAAAGAAATGTCAGTGGCAACAAGATGCCAAGGATGTTTCCAAACAAGCGGATCAGCGGCCATTGTTGTCGGATGCCAGCAAACGTGGCCAAAAGTCAGACGGCATGCGTCGAGGTCAGCGAGGAGCTCAGCTAAAAGCCAGCTTGGCCAAAGCAGGCCACCGAGTGCACCGATTAGCAGATCTCCATTGGTTATCTGGCTTAGACCGGCACATGAAAGCCTGCTAGCGCCCTCTGCTGGCTGCGCGAGGCTTCGACTAACATGCTGATTTGGGTTTTCAGCAAAAAACAAAATCCATGACTTAAAGCATATGAAAATATCTTTGAATCACCACACAGATGGACATAAAGTCCTTTGTTTGCATAAATGATTATTTACTCATTCCCTACTAAAAAATAAGTATAAAAATAGCTTCCCAATAAGAATACTGTTGAAGGAAGATTTTGTTGCAGCCGAGCGTCATTCGTTGTCAGTTTCTCGGTTCGGTCTGTCCTGAGCGGCGCATGTTTTTTGTCAGAATCCGCCCCCAAGGCGTTCGGCATCCCGCTGTCACAGGTGATCGCCAACGACCGGGCCTTCAAGCGGCACCAGGACGCGGTGAAGGAGAGCCGGCGGGACTGCTTGGAGCTGGAGGCCAGCATCCTGCGCTTCAGGGCCGAGAAACGGCAGCTGCTCTCGGGGGGCGCACACACCTCACCGCCCGCTAACTCGGTGGCCCCGGTGCCACCGCACGCCGTTTTGGACACCGTCGGACGAGGACAGAGACGGGTAACATCTCAGTCTCGGTCATCCAAGTCATGGTAATCCGCAAAAGGTGAATCGAGGCAACGATCAAAAGTGCGCAGGCAAATTGTGGACAGAGAGGACTGCTGGTTTGAAAGAGGTGCGGAGGAACCCAAAATAGAGGATCGATTCATCGAGAAAAAAAATCTTTAACTGTTTAATCGCTCACCTACATAAAGTTTGGACATTGCAGCGCCAGTAAAATAAAGATTGGGAATGGTCAATTCAAATCTTGGATTGATTGATGATAATGACGTAATCGCGTAAATCAGTTAATCGTGAATCACTTGGCGTGGCAGCATTTGTAGCTAGCAACGCCAGATAAATATTTTGACAGAAGAGGGCATTTTACAAAATTTTGCTGGACCGTCATTCGTCAGCGGCCCGTCTGTCATTCGTCAGTCCGTCATTTTTCTTGACGGACTGAATTGCAATCATCAGTCCGTCGGTCGTGCCCCAAAATGACGTCTGAAAAACGGGCGTCCGCCAGTGACGCATCGACGGACGCGGTTAGTGACGATTACACTGACGGATGAAAACCCACTTCCGTCATTAGTCAGTTCGGCAATTTTAAAAGGTGTCCCGTCATTCGTCAGTTATCGGCAAAAGGGGCGTCCATCAGTGACGGACTGAGGGACCGGTCCATCAGTCTGACGGAAAGCCCACCTCTGGATTTTGATACGTCAATCGTTGACCAGTTGCCTCCTTTCACTTTTGCCGGACCAGAACGGAAGTTAATCGAAATTGTACCTCTGTCTACTTCGCTCCCATCCCAGGGCGGTCTCTCCGTGGACTCCATCTCCGACCTGGTGGACAGTCAGTCCCGCTTGCTGGAGGCGCTGCAGCTCTCCCATCCAGCTGAGCTGGAACTGAAGAAGAGTGGCGGCGACGGCTCGCCGGAGGGCAGGAGCCAAAGCAGGCTGAGCCTCAACCCTGTCTACCCGCAGGTGCCTCGGGTGCTGGAGCGCTGCTGCGGCCACATCGAGGCCCACGGTGAGCCGTCCGTCCTCCCCTCTTTGTCCCGCGCTCTGTCGGCATTGCTGACTCGCCTTCCGTCCCTCCAGGTCTTCAAACCGTGGGCATCTTCCGAGTCGGGAGCTCCAAGAAGAGGGTGCGGCAGGTGAGCTCACTTCCTGGTGGGCGACGCAGACGACGTTACCAACCTATCTCTGTCCCTCCCCGCAGCTGAGGGAGGACTTTGACGCAGGCGTGGACGTTCAGCTGGACGAGGAGCAAAGCGTGCACGACGTGGCCGCCTTGCTCAAAGAGTTTTTGAGGGACATGCCGGACCCTTTGCTCACCAGAGAGCTGTACCCCGCCTTCCTGCACGCCAACCGTACGCATACTCGCCAACTATTCTTACAATTTGCTCGGTCAGTCTGTTTGAACACAAAGCTATTATTCAGTTGTATTAATGGCAACAGGTGCAGACGCCTTCTGCCATCTAGTGGACGGGCGTTGAATTTATTTTGCCCGTCACTGCGCATCACTGTCATAGAGAGGCAAAGATACATTGTTTGTAGAAGATAAATAATTCCCATCCGATGATCGTTGTTCCTGTGGCTGCGGTCCAGTCCTCGGAGGAGCGGAGCAGCTCCAGTACCTGCAGCACCTCCTCTACCTGCTGCCTCCCTGCAACTGCGACACCCTGCTGCGCCTCCTCACTTTCCTGCACACGGTGCACAGCTTCGCCCAGGACAGCATCGGCACCAACGACGAGGAGGTCAGTGGTGCGGGTGCAAATACTTTTGTCGCCGTACTTGAGTAGAAAACGGATATCCGCGCTTTCGATCCCTCACTTCCGTTTTTCAACCCGCGGCGGATGACAACTAGATCGTTGGACTGCGGCTCATGAACTTGACTCTCTGACCGGTACAGATCCCCGGTAACAAGATGACGGCTGCCAACCTGGCGGTCATCTTTGGGCCCAATTTGCTCCAAAGGGAACGAGGAGGAGACACCAGTCCGCAGGCCGTGGGCATCGAGGACAGCACGGCCATCATTAACGTCACTCTGGTGCTCATGCAGAACTACAGGAGACTTTTCATGGTGATAGTCCCGTTCCGCTTCATATTCATAAAACATACACAGTAGAATATACGTACAGGGCTGCCTTTGAAGAGTGACTCGACTTGGGAGACACTTAAGAATAAAAGAGGCTTCAGGCCACTCCCAGGTGAGGTTTACTGTCGAAGCGTACTCAGAGTCATATATTCTTTATCCTCTGCGGAGAACAGCTAATATTATTGACGTGCTGATGGCCTGAGAGAGGAGTTGGGATGCCTCAATGAAGCTTTATAAATCCCACTTGGTTTTGTTCCACCAAATAATTCCGGCGTGTTCCATAGGTGTCGGCCGAGCTGCAACAGGAAGTCCTGGTGAGCCTGATCCAGAGCGACCCCGACATCATCGACTACCTGCTCCGCCGCAAACTCAGGTTAACGACAAACATCCTTTTGACGCCTGTCGTACAAACACGGCCCCTAACCCCGCTCGACTCCGTCCCTGCAGCGGCAGTTACGTGTCGACGGAGAGCGGCGCCGGCTCGGGCGGCCGCCGGGACACGGGAGCGTCTCTGGACTCTGTCGGGGCCTCCAGCGGGAGTCTGTCCCCAACCCCGATGGAGCCCCGCTCGTCCCTGGAGGGCGGCCTGAGCAGCGAGGTCTTCCTCAGCGTGCTCAAGATGAACCAAAGCAGAAAACAGCACGACAACCGATACGGTAGGCTCCCCTTACGCCTCTGCTGATGACATCATCGGCATTCGAAACCAGGCGAAGATCTTTAATGCGGCTCTGCGTGCCGACAGGGGAAGTCCGGCCCGGCAAATCCATCCGCCACATACGACAGTTCCACTCGCACCACAACCTGCTCAGTCTGGCCCAGCCCGCCTTATGCGCCATGTCCTCCGGCGCCACCCCCAGTCGGCAGCACCCGGCGGACGCGGGCAGCGTTTGGGTGAGGCAGGCGCCCCCCGAGGAAGGCAAGACCAGCTTCTGGGACTTCTTCACAGGGAAAGGCTCGGGCTCCGAGACCTTGGTGTGATGTTGGGCCGTTTGGAATCGTTGACTCGTTCCCTACTCCCGTATGCGGTCGTAGCACAACAAATGTACAAAATGGCCGCCTCACTAAGTCCCGGTAATGGCTTGCGAGTGATTTCCCAACACAGCCGAGGTGATGCCGATGGACGGACCAAGGATTTTCTTTGACAAACACTGTGGCTGCGACATGAAGAAATCATCACGTGTACATACTGTAATGTTTTGTTTTTTTACACATTTTAGAGCTGCATGAACAACCACAACTCTTTTGTTCAATTTGTTTGCTATAAAATGCAATAAAGTTTCCACTGTAAATATGACCTAAATGCATCCTTTAGTTTGTTTTTGGGAGGGAATATGACGTAAAAGTCACACTTTTTAATGTATTGTGTAAATAGTTGTGTGCCTGCCCCACCCATCAGATGCTAAATTAATCAAGTGCATAAATGCCATTTGTAACGTATTTCACAAAATGTCGGCGAGCACTTGTTAATTTTGTCGATGGTGATTTGACAGTGGAGCTCATTTGCATAATACCGGCCCCAGTTTCTCCGTGCCTGATTTGGCTTCAAACGATGGCAGGATAGCGCAGATTATGTAAAAACCAGAAGGTAAGCAGAGCTGCAGTGTTTAAACATGTTTAGCCTCTGAGAAGTGACAGTGGTTGTGGTACTGCTCAAAAATTTATGCTGTGACTCTCCATCCTTTTGTGTCATTTGACCCGTTAATGTCACGTTCAAAATTGTGAAAAACTTTTACTTATTCAAATTGATTACCGTTTACAAGTAGAAAGCGGCATTTAGCGCCCGTAGAAATAAAACGCCATTACCGTAGTCAACGCAGTATATTAGATGCTCGATTATAATTATTCATAAGTTGAATAATTCCACCATCTTTGGTCTCATTTCAAGCAAGCATTTATTTTCGCTTCTGATAATATCTGTATATATGTACACATGCACACTCTCCCCAAACGAAAGTAAAATAAAGTCTCACATATCCACCAATGGTGGACAAGGGCCATTAGTGAAATGTGGCATCCAAGTAAAACGAGTGAAACATTCATGGTAACATGAATATTTAAAAAAATAATAATGTCATTGGACTTGATTGAATTTGTGCACTTTTTGAGTCTTCCCCATGATGACGCAAGCGCGCGACTAGCTATCATTTGTCCACCTTGAGGGGGAATCCACCAAAGCCGAATATTTATTTATTTAACATTTATTTATCTAGGTAAGGCAATTAATAACACATTCTCATTGGCAATGCCGATCTGGGGTCACTGCACAGGTCAGTAAAGCAATCGTGGAAGGAAGTGTGACTGCCGCCATGTTCTGCCTGGAACCGTCGCTGTGCCCGGGTTTGCCCCTTGGCGACAGAACATTCGGAGCGACTGCGTGTCGGGTGAACAACAAGCCCTTCGGCGACATTAACGCGCGTGAAACCTTACGCAAAGACTTTGGAAGTTCACTTGGGACCTCTTTGGAGTCAACCGGGAGGGAGGAGCCACGTGGGTCGTTTGCGCGTCGCTAAACCGAACCCTCCCAGCTAATTTCACATGCTTGAATATGCACACGGTAAAAAGAGTGCTGTCAGTTGCTGAGCTCGGGCACGGTTCGCGTCCACCTTCCTCAAGGCCGCCGGGACGTTTCGACCAATCCCGAGCGGCGATTTGGCACTAAGCTCCGCCTCCAGGGAAAAAAAAAAAAAAGGCTAGAACGCTCTGCCCACGCGCCCTCAGTCACGTGAATCCCAACGACGCGCCGGTTCAGTCTCTGGACTGGTAGAAGAGGATGTATCCCGACTCTGAGTTTTTGGAAATGTCCGATGTCAGGCCGTAGAACTCCTCGATGGCCTGCGCGTCGATTTTCTGCGGGAACAACACAAGATTGTTTGTAGAAAAAGAAACCTAGAAACTTGTCCTGACCGAGTGTTTGGATGACAGGTAGACTACTGGAGAATGAGTAAAATCCCCCCAAAAATTCATCTTTTGAAATGTTCACAAGGTATTTTGCAGTTCACTCTTGAGTCCTCAACATTACCAAGTTTCGATACCACTAGTACTGAATGATGCATAAAATTTCAATTAACATAATGACTGTAACTGTGTACAAAGACCTTTCTATATTTCTGACGCACATGATGAATTACTTATTCGACGACTTATTCGATGTCAGATTTTTTTTTTTTGCCTCAAAGTCAACTCCCCAAAAATATTTGCAATAGTTCTATGCGCCGTCACTCGTCTAAACATGGCATTGGGATTAATATTGCGTTTGTGGAATATGAGTTAAGCAGTAAAATCCACCCGTTTCCGTCCATCACAGGGGGCGGCCATTTTGTCACTTGTGTCGACTGAAAATGACATCACAGTTGCTCGGGGGTCAGGTAACGACCAATCACGGCTCCGCTTCAGAAAACAGGTGAGTTATGATTGGTTGTTACCTGAGCAACAGTGAGGTAATTTTCAGTCGACAGTAAGTGAAAAAATGGCCGCCCCTGAGAAGGCTAAAAACGGGAGGATTTTTGCAATTAATTTATATTCCACAAATGCAAAATCAATCAGAATGCCATGTGTCTACTAGTGGGCCTACATATAACATATTTTTGTAAAGAAAATGTTGGGGTTGACTTCCACTTTAAGTATCTGTGGCTGGTATTGCCATCCTTCAGAAGCCCTCGATACCTTGAAATAAGGCCAGTATCGGCACTTGTCCATCCCTAATTACTAGTTTGACTTTTTTTCAGGACTTGCTGAGTCACCCTCCACACCTTTGGAGGGGGGGAAAAAATGTCATTTTCATTTCAAATTTTAAATTGTCAAGGTTTCAAGCCCAAAAAAAACAAGCAAACATGACAATACATAAACTGCACGAGCAGGCTTGTTATTTGCCGCCGGAGGGCAAAAACGCAAACACAACCGCCAGCCGCTTCCCGAAGGAGAGATTTCAAACCCCGACGGGACTTGAAACGCACCTCGACGATGTCGTCGTCGAAGAGGAGCCAGAAGCCGTGGCTCTTGACGATGGTGATGTAGTGGCCTCGGTTGGGCCCGCTGAAGGTTGACACGGCACGAGTGAGCGAGACAAAAAAGGGGCAAAGAAGGCGCGCCGGATATCAAGGTCGGGCCCCACCTGCCGCAGTGCACCACCACGGCCACCAGGTCGTACATGCGGTCCGGGTTGGTGGCGTCTCCCGACGTGTTGAAGAGGCGCAGCTCCAGGGGGAAGACCACGCGGTAGGACAGTTTGGTGTAGCGGTGCAGCTGGTCCATGTACTTGAAGCGCTTCAGGTGCAGCGCCAGGATCATCGGCAGCTTCTTCACCCTCATCCTGAGACGAGGAAAGTTTTCAACCCGTGCAACAAGCCACCACAAAACAACCGAGCAAGACCAGCCAAACCTTTTCTGGGCTTCCTGTTTGCTGCGGCACTGCTCACAGTAGTACTTGTACTCACTGCATAGAGTCTCCGTGTTGCTGAAGCCCCTGCGAGGTCCAGAGAGGAGAAGGCCACATAGGCAAGGTCACCTAGACTCTATATCCTTGAGATCTGATTTAAGATCCGTGTACTAGTACGCTCTTTGTCCTCAACAAATTTGACAATCCAGCACACTTGTAGAACCACCAGGGCACAATATTAGAACCACTTGTTTTTTCACTACTCATGCACTTTTGGCCGACAAATTTGATGCTGCGTGTACTACTATTACAACTGGTGGCATTATAAATTGTAATAGTGAACATTTATGCTTCAGTAGTCACACTAGTGGCATGGCAATGTCACTGTTTGCCTCACGAGTAACATGGAGTTGCTTAACTAAAATGCACCCTAGCGGTTCTACCAGTATGCAAAAAAAAGTGAACTAGTACATCCTGGATAAAGGAATAAATGCTCAGAGGTCGCCGTCACCTGAGGCAGTGCGTGATGGACGTGTTCTGCTCCACGTCCACCGACAAATCCAGGAAGTCCTCGTCCTTGCTGCTTACCTGCAACAATGATGCGACACCTCACCATCATCATCATCAATTAAGAGTATTAACTTAGGCATTTTAGTGCCATGGACCTAAATTAAAGCGAAATGAGAGGTTTCATTTAGACAAAAGTAGTGCTTTACCACCACCACGTGGTATCTTGGTGCCCAGGAAATATGTATAGCGAATTGAAGAGTTTCATTTTGACAAAAGTAGTGCATTGCTGCCAACGTTATGGCATCTACAGGCAATTACAAAGGGGGCGTCAATTTTTTGGAAAACGGTATTTGTTCATCAAAACTGAATTGCAGAACAATTCGGTGTTCTGCACTAAACGGCAGAAGGTCCAAATCACTTGTGTTGATACATTGCTTTGAGTTCAAGCGCAAAGGCCCACATCTCACTTCATGTCAATAGAGATGAGATGGGCATTATTTCTTGTCACTCACCGCTTCACAGTTGAGGCAGCGTGTCTCGTTTGTTAGCGTTCCTTGGAAGATCTCGTGGACCCACGTCTCCTGCGTCTCCTTGCCGCATTCACCCTCTCCGCCTCCGCCGCCTCCTCCTCCTCCTCCTCCTTCGCCTCCTCCAACTACTACTACCTCGCCGCCTCCTCCTCCCCCTCCATTCTGCACCACCTTCCCGTTCTGCTGCCCCTCCTGGCTCTTCTCCTCCTGGAGCAGGTCTGCGATGGTGTTGAGGAGGTAGTTGAGGAACTCGTGAGCATCTTGCTGCATGTAGTTGTCAAACAGTTCTGCAGGGAGAAAGCGGGACGCGGTCCGAGTCAAGTCCATTTTGTTTATGTAGCGCCAAATCACAATAAATGTTAGCGCCAACTCCTCTCTCAGGTGATCGTGTGCAGGGATGCCGTCACCGGATTCACTAAACAACTATAAAGTATAGAACACATAAGAAAGGGAAACTCCACTTGAACATAGTGAAATGTATTGTGGAAGTATTCAAATTCATATTCGCATCTGAGGGAGTGACATCATCGTTTTCAGCGCATTGATGATTCATAAACAGCAAAGGGAAAGGAGAGGGATTTGCGTTTTCAAGCTGGAAATAGTCACGATTTTGATTTTATGTCAGGTATCAAAAACAAAAATATTCTGGGGTTTTTTTGCACACTATGTGCTGTTGACAGAGTGAAATTTAGCTTCAATAACCTACAGCAAAAAAAAGTATTGCAGTGTAGTACGCAGTCAAGCTTAAAGGGAAAGTCCCACCAGTTTGTGTGACTGCAGGAGATCTCCAAATTTAATCATTGTAAACAACATGCATTATAAATGTTGAGTTTTGCCAGTACAACATTAATAGTTAAATATGTCAAGTTAAAAAAGACTAGAAGTCTAGAGACTGTCATTTTTTAGTTTCTTTTAAATTAAAAACAAGTAACCCATTTATGTTAAGTGAAATCCAAAAGACTACGGTAAATTATTTTTTGAATAAAAATAATTATGGTAAGTCCAAAAGGTTAACTTTATTTCATTAAAATATTCCTAAATGTCACTGTCAAAAATACACTTCCACTTAAGTAATAAAACTGTCATTTTTATGCTAAGAACAATTGTCGGTAACTGCAGAATGTAACTATTAAAGTAACTTCTAATCTAACTTAGTTACTTTTAAAATTAAGTAATGAGTTAAGTAACTAAGTTACTTTACAAGCAAGTAATCCATAAAGCAACTGTTACTTTTTTCAAGTTAACTGCGGCACTAAATTCATCATTCCCTACTCCCTAATAACACAATTTTGAGCTGATGTTTTTGTCAATCAACTTCATAGTTCACTACATAAAAAGTGCCAACCATTTTCCTTTCTCAGCCGTGAGATGAATTTCTTAGGTGGGATGACTCCAACTTTCTTCTTCTGCGTGGCGATGCTGTTGAACAGGTCGGCCAGGCAAGTGAGGAGAGACTCCTTGCGCCGGGGCTGCACCTGCAAGCACAAAGCCGGCAGGTGTCAGAGAAGGGAGCCAAGCGGTACTCCGCCAGCCTTACTGTACGCCGCTTTACCTTGTAGGCCAACACCTTCTCCCTGAATGGGCGACAGAAGTAGAGAGCCTGCAGCACCGAGTTACAGTAGCAGGTGTTGCCAAACTGGGGAACAGACAGACACATCTGTTGTAACAAATTGCACTTCAAAGTGGAGACAAAGCCACTGATACTGACGTTGACCAAGCCAAAGTAGTGCTCATTCACGGGAAACTGTTCTGGTCCGATCTCCTTCTCCAAGGCAGAGGCATTGGCGCCCTGTGGAGGGGGGGCAAAAAAAAAAGAAACATTTCAACAGAACGGTCGGTCAGAAAATGAGTCTGAGTAGTGAAGAACGTCTTATCTCAATTTTAGTCGCAAATGTTTTTACTTCGTGTGAAATGTTGAACACAGTCGTAACATGCCAAGCGGCCGACGTCTTTGTGGAATTTTCTTTTAACAAATAATAATGGATTGAGCTCATGAAATGAGCAAAAACACATTGTTGTAAGCAAGCCGTCATTTTTCGGACCAAGGAAATGAAATTGGGTGATTGGATGATCTCTCACGGCAGGTTGGCGATCCGTATCCTAAAGACAACAAGCACACCTCGGGCTCTTATTTCTTCTTCTCCCCTTTTCAACTTTGACCTCCCCGTAAAGCACATGTTGATCAGCACCTCCCAAAGCTCACTTTGTCCGCCTTCTCAACGCGTGGAAACATTACAGCTTCGATCACATGACAGGCGGTGGAAACCATGATCGTGCTAATGTCCAACCCAACATGAATCGCCAGGAAAGGGCGAGAGTCAACTTTAACCTAAGCATAGTGTCCCAGTGAGGTGGATACGAGCCATAATGTGCTCACTGACGTCGCCGCTTCTGGCATGGATACAAAGCGAAAGTAGTAACTAAAGCATTGAAAGTGTGCTGCTGCTGCTATCATTATTATTATTACTATTATTATTATTACTATTATTATGTAGTGGATGCTTAGCAAGCAGGCTAGCGCGGCGGCTAGCCCATCGTCGACAGCCACGAACGGAGCCCAATTGCCAAATCTTTACCATCGTACAAATCGAGGCGATCTTTCGGACTGTCATCAGTATTTCCATCCGTGCGACGCCATGTTGGACCAAACCCTGACGGTGAAATGTCCAGCCGATACGGCTGCCTAGTTCCGGGAGAGGCTGGAAAGCTTCGAGGCTTCTACGCTTCAAAGCTTACTCTGCCCCGTTCACATCAAGCACAAAGACAAGATTTTATCTTAAGCGCTTAATCGTACGTCCGCGTCGCCGCCACATTGGATGTGGCCATGTCCTAACGAGTCCCTTCTTTATTTCTGGATTTGATTGAATTTATTACCCTGGTAAAGTGGACAGTCTGATGTATTCGTATATAATTTTTTCCTTAATCTATTTGACAGGGGGGGAGTTTAAAAAAATAAACTCAGATAACGTGGTTGCACAAGTGTGCACACCCTCTAAAACTGGAATGTGGCTGTGTTCAGAATTAATGGGAGTCAGCACACAACTGTCATCTTTTAAAGTGTGGTGAATGTTTTTTCCTAACACTGGAAGGTTTTTTTTTTATTCTTGTAAGCCAGTCACCAAAACATTCCAAACAACCAGCAACATCAAACAAAATAGCATACAAAACCAACAAATGTAAACATACATAGCCAAATAAGTACATTGACAAGCAAGGACTGACCGATCTCTTAACCCCAACCTTGTTGAGTCAGTTCGAAAAATTGAGCGTGTGAGAAATAACAATATCACGACTAAGACTGTTAAAAAATGCCACTACCCTGTTATATATTTTTTTTTAAAAACAAATCTAACGCCCTATTTAGAATGTTTGATCTGGAATTTAAAAGTATCAGAAAATGCATACTCAAATTATTATTCCAAACTGTTCATAACTCCTTCCACCTTGTCTGAGGCTCCAGTTCCAGCTGAAGAAAAAACTGCCCTAACTCATGATTCTACCACCACGGATCACTGACGACACTGCGACATGCATTAATTTTGGTTTCTGATTTTCAGTCCATGTACTTGCATTAGTTAACCAGGCAGAGTTGCCACTTGCAATATGGCAGACAGCTGACGTATGGCCAAACCGAAACCGAGAGGTCTTTGTAAATGTTCCACATCTATGTGTACGGTTTCGATTGCCCAGTTTACTACGACTGTCAAGCTCGACAGGGCACGCCTCGTTTCCCCTCACTCGCGTCCTAATGAACCATACCATTCCATTCACAATCGTAGTCGCTTTACTATTCACATCTAAGTTTTCCTACGGCGTATCCAGCCACCCGCCCCCACACAAACACACACAGCTCAAAGAGCATTTCACGCTTATTTTATTCTTACTACTATTGTTATTATTATTTTTTAATGACGAGTTTTTTACTTTGAATGTAAAATTACAAAATTTTCGGCTGTGTTCGTATGTTCCAGTGTAACTTAATGCCACAACCTGCCGTGCAGTGACGACTGGAGAGAGTTCGTTAGATCGTTGTAGAAGGAAAGAAAACGCAGGAGGTGCCTAATAGACGTCATAGTTATTTTCTTCACATTAGTCACGGTTGTTATCCAACGATTACATTATTGATGCGACTTGAAAGACTAGGGGAAGAAATGGACACCGCCCAGTTGAGTTATGGCCATGTGGAATACACTGACCTCACATCCATTCAAGTTATCAGGGACGACCTGACGTTTTTCTCATCATGAGTTGGTCACTCGTCTCGAACAGAGGTGTTCACCTTTATCTTGACTGATTGTTCCGTTTATTACGCTTTACACACTAAATTAACATTTGATCTAAGCCTTGATGCTTTGTTGTATTAACTGTAGAATAAAAACTGTTATCAACTGTTAGCAATTATAATAATTATTTTAAAATTGGCAGGCGTGGCTGTGCATGCGTGCACTTTTACTTAGGTTTGTTCCTGTATTATGAGTGTGTGTGCAAGATATGTGCGCATTTGATTTAATGAAACTATGACTGTGGATGGTGTGATAAACAATGTCTTCTCAACCATGTTGTTTGCTTGCGATGGTGTGAAAATAATGATTTGATATAAATAACTTATGGCAAAAGATTAAGGGATTTTAGAGTATTGCAACCATGTGAAAAAAGCAGAAAAATCGCAGCTATCAAAATTTTTATCCTTGTGTGGGGGTGGTCAGAGAGTGACAAGGGTGGCCCTGGCCACCATGTAGTTGTAGCTCCACCCCTGGCACTGAAGTTGTGCTTTCTTTACAAACTCTCTTATATCTATGATACTTTTTTCTTTTCGTCTGCCCCGTCTGCTATGATACGTATTAAATGTACAGTCCGCTAGACGATAATAGCGGCAGGTGCGAAAACATGGAATGTTTTATCAGTAACAAGGGCGTTCAAGTGGAACGGATTGAAATTGAATAACAAACCATGACAAGGGCTGTCTACCTTACACCAGGAAGTAAAGGGAAACCCACAGGTTAATGATTATATTTACATGAATAATGATAGGTTAGGTCAATATTTATTGAATGTCATCTTCTGGATACCTTATATTGAAGCTGGTGTTTTTTTTTTAAAGCTTTATTTGTTAAACGCAACCAAATCATTGGTTCAATCATTCTCGGGATGCTTCAGGCCTAATGATGCCACTGCGTAGCATGTTTGTGTAACTTTGGTGTTTTTTTTTCGTTTTTATTCTTTACTTGTTTTTAGTGATTTGTTGGATTGAAATGTCAGAACCTCACTATTTATTTCAATATGTATTAATATACATTATCCATTTAAATACTTAACTATTTTAACATTTCTGTTAATTTATTTCAATATAGTAATGACCGCCCCTGGTCACCGACTAGCCCAGCCCCTGGATTCGACCTAAAATGGGCTTTAAAAAAAAAATCTGGGGGGGCGGTCCAGTGAGTGAAGTTTGCCTCCTCCTCTTGTTCCCCCTTGTCCTCCCCTTCCTCGTCTTTTTTCCTGCCCAGTGCAATGCCCAGTGCGCACGGTCTCCCGCCTCCACGCGGAGTGTCCCGGAGCCTGTTGTCGCTTTTGGAGCATTAGCGCATGTGTTTGGCGCAGCACGAGCAGATCCAGGGATAAGAGACCTGGGGCGTTCTGGGAATACTGGACTGACTTGTCCTCGGCGCCGTAAGGAGGAGGAGGAGGGGGAAGAAGAGGGGGAGGAGGGTGGTCTCTTTTCCCACACGGAGCCGAGGTCAATGCTGCTTGCTGGAGCGACCCCTTCCCTGCAGCGGGAGCCATGAACAACAGCGGGTCCGCCAACTTTCTGCTGCTGCCCATCCCCGAGTACCCGCTGCCGGACTGCGTGCCCAACAAGACGGTGAAGATCGTGGTGCTGGGGGCCAGCAACGTCGGCAAAACTGGTGAGCGAGCACTCGGCGGGTTGATTCCAATGCAAACGTTTCAATTGCCAGCTGGACTCAAAGTGTGACAAGGGAGGGATGATATTAATTCCTTCCTCAAGGATTATTGTTGGTTTATTGCTGGGGTGTTCAAAACCTCCTTCAACCGTCCGTTCTCTAGACATTCTGACAATCTTCAACTTAATTTGATTTAATGTTAAGTCATTCGCATTCCATACCACGTTTGTATCTTGAATCACTCCTTTTTCAAATCTTCCGAACCGCCCCCCCCCCCCCCAGAAAAATTCTTTTTTTTTCAGCATGTTTCTCTCACAAGAAAAATTGCATTGTGCTGTAAAAACACGAGGCACCCCTATATGTTGTTTTCATATACTGCATATTATTTATTTTGTAACATTACACTGTTACATGACCCGATATTAATTAATGGTGATCACCTGGCCGTGGCTTGGACACCCCCGTCATATTTTGACCATCCATGAGCCTTTTATTTGCATTTTCTTGTATTTGATGAGATGGCCTGGTGATTGTTGCATCATTTTTACACTTGGGACTTTGAACTTGTTTGTTTGAGACTCTTCCCAAAAAGGGAAATTCCGGTCTAGATAAATGGTGGCACATAGGTCAGCTCAAATTATTTTCTAAGAGCTCGCTCTCCCTTTCTTCAGCTCTCATCGTCAGGTTTCTGACAAAACGCTTTATTGGGGACTATGAAGCCAACACAGGTAAATTCCTCCACATTTCCCTTCTCATCCTTGCACTGAAACACTCGATCCACGCCATGCAGGTGCTCTGTACTCAAGAAAGGTCACCCTGGATGGTGAGGAGGTGTCGCTTCAGATCCAGGACACGCCCTGCGTGGCTCTGCAGGTACGTACTGGCTACTTGCTCGTCTAACCCCTCACCCAAACCCTTGACAGATAAGGTCCTTGCCAGTTTCTGTTTTTGCACCCTTATCTCCAAGTGAGGTCGGGAATGTGTGCGAAGCGACAGGATGCGATGTTAGGCCTGGCCGCTGGCTCTCCGTCACTTTAATGAGAGCAACGTGTTTACAGAGCCGGGTCCTTGGAGACACTTGCTTCCTACGGCAGCAAGCTAACGAGGGCGGAGGAAGCCCCTCCTGGTGGCGAGCGTCGCAGGCCGTGTAACTTTGTTGCCACCACGAGGGTTGCTAAGAGCTTTCCGTCAATTTTTGCTAAATCCTTTCAAGCTCTTAATGTTTAACTTGCTAAATATCTGCCTCCTTCCTTAAAGTGGAAGTCAACCCAAACATATTTTTTTTCAAAAATATGTTCGATGCAAGCCCACTAGTTGAAACAAGGCATTCTGATAAATATTGCGTTTGCGGAATAAGAGTTAATCCACTTGTTTTTAGCCATCCCCGGGGGCGGCCATTTTGTCACTACTGTCGACTGAAAATGACATCACAACTGCTCATGTAACGACCAAACACGGCTGACCTGCTTTCTGAAGCTGAGCCGTGATTGATCGTTACCTGAGCCCTGAGTAGTTGTGATGTCATTTTCAGTTGACAGAAATGACAAAATGGCCGCCCCCTGAGATGGCTAAAAACAAGTGGATTTTTCTGCTTATTCCACAAACGCAATATTAATCAGAATGTTTCAAGCAGTGATGCTGGGGACATATTCTTGAAAAAAATATGTTTGGGTTGACTTCCGCTTTAAATTGATTTGAATTCCGATAGAAAGCTTCTGCAATTTTGCCACCCTACCCTCCACAGACATGTCCTCCGCGCTGTCAGTCCCAAACACTTGATGATTGTTTGTGCGCAGGACGACGCCGAGGGCCTCTACTGTCAGGAGCAGATCAACAGGTCAGGCGCCCGCCGGCGCACGCGTGTTTGCCTTTGACACGCTCCGCTGACACGCTTTCAACCGGCAGGTCCATTTACTGGGCCGACGGCTACGTGCTGGTCTTCTCCATCACGGACCACAGCAGCTATCGCACCATCCGGCCACTGTACCAGCACGTCAGACGCATCCACCCCTCGGGAAATATTCCTGTCATACTGGTCAGTGGCACGTTTGG
Organism: Filicampus tigris; assembly: GCF_054856515.1. Taxonomy (NCBI): domain Eukaryota; kingdom Metazoa; phylum Chordata; class Actinopteri; order Syngnathiformes; family Syngnathidae; genus Filicampus; species Filicampus tigris. The sequence continues at coordinate 8,051,534 of NC_141218.1, forward strand.
ACTCTTTCTACACGACCATATTTTTTCGTACTTCATGTATGAAATACTCAAAGGCAAGATCAGCGTCTTGGAATTTAATTTTGATTCAACCACACCTATAAACATGACAAGAACCGGGGAGAAGGAATTCCATTGTGGATACTTTTTTCCTGACAAGGCTGCAGGGCAGCACCCAGGCCTATTGTAGGAATTCCTAACCCGCTCTTTACGTGCCACCTGATAGTGGTGGGCTGAGTCCCCACTCAAGTCCTCCCTGTGATCATCTTCCCAGACTGGTGCGAGTTGTTGTGTCACTTGCTGCAGGTGAGCCTTTCATAATCCCGCTAATCTGATCTGCCGCGTAATCTTCTGCAGATAGGCAACAAGAGCGACCTGCTTCGAGCGCGACAAGTGCCGGCGGATGAAGGCGAGACGTTAGCGTCCTCTCTAGGTGGGAACCGCCTACTGCTTATTTTGGTGGATGTTGTATCGGTATGGGATGAATGAAGTATCCAATCAACTGGAGAGGTGGCGAAAAAAGTGCCTGCGATGAATGTCGACGTGAATGCTGCCCTTTCGCACAGGGGGCGTTTACTTCGAGGCCTCGGCCAGGGAGAACCACGAGGGCGTCCACACCGCCTTCCTGCAGCTGTGTCATGAGGTGGGCTTCCATTATCCTACTCCAGGCGCATGTTTTTTTTTTTTTTTTTTTTTTTTAGTGGGTCACGTGATCTCCATGCCGCAGGTTTCCCGGGCGTTGGGGGGAGGAAACGGCGAGAAACGTCGAGGAGGCCTCCACCTAGCCCGGCCCAAATCTCCCAACATGCAGGAGCTGAAGAGGAGGTTCAGGCAGGTCCTTTCCTCCAAAGTCAAATCGACAACGGCTCTCTGACGGCACGGAAGAAGCCGCACCGCCACGCAGGCGTCCTAGGACACGTTTCTCTATATTTTCTTAAGAGCACAATCTGTCGGCATCAGACAACGGGATGGATGTTCACGTGAACTTTCCAGAAGCTGCCGTCTCCTCTCGCTGCGGTTTTTGGACGAAGCTGTGAGTCGGCACGCTCACGTTCCCGGCCTGCAAGGATGAGAACTTCCTTCAAATGTTCACTTTCACTGTCGTCTTTTGGTCAACAACAAATAATTCAATTTGATAATTTGATTTAATAAATCAATTTGATTCCAAATTGCATTAGATAAAAAAATAAATAAATAAAAATAAATACATCTTCATACCAAACGGATGGAAAAAAAGTTGAAAAGAGGAAAAATAGAAGTGACCCTGATCATATTGTGCTCCGAGGCTGAAGCGGAAAGTTTAGCGTAACAAAACAAACTATAGTGACAAGTCTGGAATCAAGCTGGTCTTTCACTTTTTGGTTTGGACCGGCCCATCCAATGAAAACATTCAACGTCACCCGCTGTCAGCTCATCTCACGTTACCCACCCTTCCCAATCCCACGCAAACGCTTCCAGTGGAGCACACTTGCCAAACAAACAAACTGCTCTTACTGTTATAAAAAGAAAGGAAGAAGTTGCAACATGCTGTGTGTGCGTGTGTTTGTGTGTGCAAGCTGCTGTTCTCATGACCTCTTAACAGCCCCCCCAAATTGCCATTTGTCTTCATCTGGAATGTGTCTGGCTTGCTGAGCATCCTCTTGTAACCCTTCAGTGCACACCCTCGTACACGTGACCCCAACTCGGGACCTTTTTCCCTTTGACCCCGAAAGGGCAGCCGGGCTCCAGGAGAAGAATGTGAGGAAAGGCTCAAATAAAAGTCATTCAAGCCCAGAGAGGCCAATTGATGAACATGGAGGAACACATGTGGATGTGTAATTCCCATTTATTAGAGGGCAGCTAATGTGACATTTATGAGGTCACATTTGGAATGGAGCACTCCTGTAATGTTCCCTTTTTGGGCCAAGGCATTAAGCGCCCGCAAAGAAGAAACCTGTGTTTATCAGAACTTTTGGCAAAAGAGGTTTACCGCCATAGCTGATGCTAGCGTTAGCAGGTTCGATAGCATTTTTTTTTTTGGAGCAGCTTACGCTGTAGAAATATTGAAATTTCGCATTTGGTTAAATAACACCTAGCATGCAAAGAGTGTCTCTTGCTCAGAACCAACCGCTGACATTTGGAATTTGGTCTGTTTTACTGCCACTTCTCCACTGTCATCATCTCACTGATTCAGACATTTACTCGTGTGCGAGTCATTTTTCTCATTGTTGCACGGATCGTTAAAAGATGAAGAACAGCCCAATAGAAGACCAAAAGCATGCATCTGCTTCCCTAGTTGTGGGAAAACACTTCATCAAGAAGCAATGTGGCTGACACAAGCCAGCTGTGTGCGTGAGTGTGTTGGAGGAAACATGAAGAGGCTAACCATAGCCCACTGAGGGCGATTGCAAGGTGTGAGATTCCAACGGGAGAATTTGGGAAAATGATAAGAACCAAAAGGAGTTCAAGGTTTATGATCTGTAAATATATTAGTAGTGACTTTGAAATGTTTAGACTTCTTGGAGCGTACTTATGTTATGTCTATTTTTGCCTCTCCCAGGGGCCAAAACATTTCCTTCTCTTCTCACGATACCAACATGCTGGCTGGGATGTCAAGCTGACATGAAGGCCAGTGAGCAGTTTTTTTTATTGGAAAGGGGGAATAAAGTAAGTTGGATTTGAACTTCATTTATCAGCAATTATGTCACAGAACGTCATGCTAGATTTCACTGAAAATCCAGATGTAGGGTTAAGGGAGTAAGGAAAATGTGACAGTGCCTTTGTCATTCATCATTCCCTACTGTCTGACCTCTAGATATCCATCAGAAATGAAAAACAGTAACTGATGTCATTGTTTTCGCATACGTCAACGTCAGCTGGCGGATCTTCCGGAATTAATATTAAACAAATAGAGCGTGCTGTGCTTGAGGAGAAGCACAAATACTTGTGTTGATTTTAAATGGAATTGCATTTAATCCATTGCAGCACTCTCAAAAAAAAAAAAAAAAAACACCACAAATATTTTTTACGTATTTTTTCATAAGAGACATTACACTCAACTGTATTGTATTAAAACACAGTACCGGTAATAACATTTGCTCTCCACTTAAGACGCAAACGAAGAAAATGAGAGCTAAAAAAAAAAACAACTGTACCCAATATATTGTCCTTCCTCGTTCTTCTTTTGATGGTAAGGTAAGCAATTTAATGGCACATTGGCGCCATCTACTGATGTTGTCCTTCCACTACAAGAAAACCAATGTGAATTGATGTTGTGAAGTTTTCTAGCGACATCTAGAGGCGGGGGTCAGAAGTGCACCGATATTTCAAGGCGCTACTGTATTGAAATCTTTACGCCACTCCAGATGAGAAGCGTCCATAGCAACGAGACAAATAAATAGCCATTGAAATGTTGAAATGTCCCGTCAGTCTCTTGCTAGAGATTCAGTCGCCATGTTTGTCGGAGGCCTTGAGTCTGGAGCATCCGGAGCATCCGGACAGCGGCCTGTCGCTGGCGCCGTAGTCCAAGCGTGGCAGCACCAAGACGCCGCCGTCCGCCTCGCTCCTGGACGCGTGCTCCTCCTCGACCGCCATGATGTTCTTCACAAGGCACAAGATGGCCGCGTCGATGTTGGTGTTGTCCTGCGGATGGAAAATATCTCCCAATCACTCATTGGCTACTCCCTCATGATTATGTAACGGCATTCACAGTGGATATAAAAAAGTCTACACACCCATGTTGCAATGCCAAATGAGGGGATTTAAATAATGAGACTCATCATTTCAAAACTTTTCCACCATTAATTAATGTGATCTATTATAACCTGTGAGACTCAATAGAAATTTTCGAGAGGTGAATTAAAATAAAGTGAAATGATGTTGTTGCACAAGTGTGCACACCCTCTTGCAACTGGGATTTGGCTGTGTTCGGAATTAGCCAATCACATTCAAACATGTCAAATGGGAGTCGGCAAACACCTGCCGCCGTTAAAAGTGCCTCTGATTAAGCCTGTATAAAGTCCGGCTGTTCTAGTAGGCTTTCCATAACATGTTTTTTTTCTTTTTATATCCACTGTATATTAGGACCTATATCATTAGTCAAATGAAGAGTTTTGGATTAGTGGGTTCCTTGGCGGAGGACATCAAGTCTTACCTTGGCTGAGGTTTCAAACCAGTCCACAAAGCCGTAATCCCTGGAGAAGTTCTCCAGTTTGGGGAGTTTAGGGCACAAGCCGAGGCGCCGCTGGTCACACTTGTTGGCCAACAGGACAGCCGGAACTGGTCTCCCGTTGCTTAGGGCAACCTAACAACAACAACATGAGGACAATGCTCGCCGGTTTTCCTTCTTATTGGTTCACCTTGGAGTCCAGGTCTCCTTTCCACTTGAGGACAGCCTGGAAAGTGGAGATCCGGGTCATGTCGAAGACGACCAGAGCGCCGACGGCCTCTTTGTAGTAAACACGTGTCATGTTGCCGTATCTCTCCTGTCCTTTGTGTGGGAGAAGGGAGGATGAGGTTTTGCATTAAGGTCCAAAGAAGGCTTCAATCCCGAAAGATGATGGGAACATCTTGCGAGCTCTTTGCAAACGGTCACATGTGATAGTCACAGCAGCACCCATGTGAGCTCTGAAAAGATTCTAATGTCATTTGCATAAACGGGGACATTGCTTAACATCTCGTGGAAATAAAGTGCGTCTTTGTTTCCATCTGATTGCTACTTTGCAGCAAACCTGATGGAGTGTCGGGACGCCGGCCAAGGAAGTGGCCGTTCAACTTTGGTGCCAAGTAAGGATTTGTTTCTCTTTTGTCAACAATGTGGATGAGAGAGATTGTTTTCCAAATTTTTCTTAATTTATCAGGGAAGAAGCCCAGATGGCAAAAGTACTCACACTCTGAAATAAAATTAAGAAAACATTTCAACAAAATTTCCCTATTGTAGCACTGATAAACGTGATCACATCTTGTCTTATCTAAAAAAAAATTTTTTTTTAAATGGTAAAGGTTGAAATACTAATTCAACCCCTGTACTTAGTCAAAAACTGACTGAAATTGATTTGAGTGTAAAAGTAAAACATAGAAATGAATTTATACTGTACTTTATACAAAAAAATAAGGTTAAAATAGGTTAAAAAAAATAACTGGCCTATTTTGAAAACGTAAGGAGTAGAGGGTACGGACATGATCTTCAAAAGTAGTTTGTAAATTACAACGCCATCAGAAATAATCAAGTACAGAAAAATCTACAGGATGGTGGAAAGTAACAACTTACAAGACATTAAAATGGTCATAAATTCCATCTTCCTCTTATAAGTGTATTGAAACAAATGTGTTCTTCATTTCACCAAGGCAGAATAATGAACATCATAACGAGCAGAGAAGAGCATCTTAGGTACGTAAATGCACCTTTTGTCTTTTGTTTGTGTGAATGTATACACGAGCCTATAGTTGATACTAACATGCTCCGCATGATGCCAATCTAGAGGCCGCATCAGCGCAAACACGCGACCCTGTTCTCAAAAAAAGCCTGTGACTATGTTGACTTGCAACATGCGCCGTCATGGTGCGCCAGGAGACTTCCGCTTTGTGGCCTGCCGCCGCTCGGGTCAAGACAAAATCATTGTCTGCACTATAGTTGAAGCGGGAGATGTGCAGGTTCTTGTGCTTTGACTTGCGAGCAAAAATTTGAGATATGAGGGTTCTATGGACAGTGAATTCAACAAGCAGCAGTTGGGCAGATAGTGAACAATTTTTCAAAAATGGCTTCAAGCTGTTTCATGCTACTCCCAGTAGACGTTGACTCAAAATCTAAACAGAAAACAAAGACAATTACACTTTGTGCATTTGAAACGAAATGCTTGCCTTCTACTAACACACAATACAAAACGCCATAGACAGGATAATAAATAAGAACGACAGTCATTGTGTCGTAACTTTAGACATTAATGGCACCTATTAAATATAGCCAAAGGTATTTTCTTTATCCTCTGCAAAAAATCTAATAATATTACTGCTGTTTAATGAGTCACTTAAAGTAGTCATGAAAGTCAAAGCAAATTTGAGTTATGAGCTTTGTGACTGTGAGACTTGAACTTGTAAGTCGAGGTACTAGTTCACACTAAGACGATATACAAGGTTTTCATCTAAAGTATTTCCTGTTTAGACGGAGTCTGTTTTGTTGGGGGAGGGAGATTGAAAAAAAGTGTCACAACACACCCGCAATGTCCCACAGCTGCAGACGCACCACCGTGGCGTGGTCCCACTGCAGCACTTTGAGAGCGAAGTCCACGCCGATGGTGGCCCGGTAATGCTGGGAGAACACCTGGTGCACGTAGCGCTTGATGATGGAGGTCTTGCCCACCCCCAGGTCGCCGATGACCAGCACTTTGAGGAGACGCTGCTGCGGCTGCATGGCCGGGGCTCAAATGCCACGACGCCTCTAACGATGTGGAGACAGGTCAATCACAATCTCACAATAACACTTTTTCACTTAACCGCATGACAAGGGCATCGCCCGTTGAAGAACAAATACAGTGCCACCTTGACTTCTATCACATCTAACATATATTATGATTTTGAAATGTTGGGCAACATTTCCAGTGCACGCATTACTTTTGCTTTGTGAAGTAACGTCAGATCTGAAACCAATGTTACTAATATAAGTAGTATGTCGTATTTATTTTACCAACTGCAGGCATGCTAACTCTTGTAACTGGTTGTAAATGTTTAATGCTCGGCCGTCACATTTTTTTTTCGCATTGCAAGACAAAATTTGAGATACGAGCAACGAGCTTCAGATAGGCTGCTTGTCAAATGACATGAAAAAAATTCGTGAGTTTTAGCTTCAGTTCAATTCCCAAGTCCTGTTGACTTTTCACTGTTTCACTGTTCACACACACCACCTCATTGAACCCCGGCGACCCGTAACACCCCCCCCGCCCCCCCCCCCCACCACCACCACCACCACCACTGCACGCCACTGTACAGGTAATCTAGTAAATGGCCAGGAATACAGTATGTAGGCCTTTAAGTTCTCTTATGTTTTCATCAAAAGCTGTTCTATTTTTCTTGATTAAAACCACTTAACCCCTAAAAAGTGTAATTTGGGTTGGCTGGAACACATTCTTGACATTTCAATCATTTCAATTCATTTCAATTAGGAACTTTAATTTGATATAAAATTAAATTGAGTTACGCGTTTGGTCACGGAGCGTATTCAACTCGTAAGTCGAAGTTGCGCTGTAATTGCTGTTAGTTTTGTTAAGGATAAACTTACTTTTATGGTAAGTCTACTTGGAAAATGTTGCGAGTTCCAAAAAGTAGAAGAAGCAGCAGCAGCAGAAGAAGAAGAATCCGAAGTTGCTCTTTGCGCCAAGGGAAAGAGACAAAATGGAGATGTAATTTTATTATCTATTTAGCCTGCGGTTTGTGTGCACGTCCTCTACCACGGCCGCGCCCCCTGTCTGTCACGGTCTCGTTGCATGACGTCGATCGTAAGTTCAAGTTCCGAAAGAACTACATATCCCACCAGTGTGTTAACTTCCGTGTCAGCGCAGAAGTCTTATGCGCATATGCAGCGCGTGCATTTTTTTTTTTCTTTTGAAATCTGTCCATTTTTGCGACATACTCACTTCTGATGCTATTATATTCAAATATTTTTCTAGATATTCCTGAAATTGTTTTTTATTTTCATGTATGTATTTATTTATTTATTTTACGTGTTTGACTTCCGCGTTGCGCCTCACGACGGTCCTTTACGGTAGTGGTACTGATGCGGGATGAGTCAGGCGTTATGATGCTGCTATCGCTGCCATTCCCCCGGCCCGTGGACGCATGACACGGGGATGACTGTGAGAGTTTACCGTGCGGCCGCCAAGTGAACCTCGACGTTTTAGTGCGCCTCTGGTGTCTTTCGCACCAGCAGCAGCAACAGCAGCAGCAGCGGGGAGGGCACCAGTCCAGCCCGCAACTTCGGGGCCTACACGGCCGCCTCTGTCGTCGCCCCCAGCGGTTCACACAAGTAGGTCCGTTGCGTTTCTTCAACATTTTGTGAACTCTGTCGAAGTTGTTCTGTTATAAGGTGAAAGAGAATTGTCTTGTGCGTGGAATGGCCATCTTGCTCTTCTAGTGGGAGGTCGAAGACACAGGTGCACTATTTGCCAAGGGCATCCTCCTTTGGAAAGCAATTTGAGCATTTATGCAGTATCCTCCCACTGCGCTTAATTGCCTGTATGTACATACTGTACTGCACTAGTGGGATGACTGTCCAACTAGTAATGTGTTTTCCTCTGCTGCCTTCCAACTACATGTTACTGGTGGGACAAAACTGTTCACTAGTTGACATGTGCACATGTGTATAGTAGCCTATACAGTTTTGTGTACTAGTGTGCACAGATGTCATACAGAAATGAAAGGGACTGGTGAGGGAAAAAACTACAGTAAAAATTAGTGGTTTTTTTTTACAACTAGCATGCCTTTGTCAACTAGTGCAGAGTTTTACCTCACTTGTAAGATATTGTTGTTCTACTAGTGCACTCCAGTTATTCTATTAGTGCCCAGAAATTACATACGGTAGTGAAGGAAACAGCTTCAGTAAGACGTAGTCGTTCTATTAGTGTGCAGAAATGTCATATAGTAATAGAGGTCGGCAGTGGGGAAAAACAGTAGTAGAATGTTGTGCTACTGTGCTGAATAGTCTTATTAGTGATCACTAACACAGTACTACTACACTGAGACTTTAGCGCACTAGTAGAATGACGGTCTTACTAGTAATGATATTTCCGCTGTTGCCTTCTACGACCAGTATTTCTGTGCACTAGTAGATTGACTAATATGCCATATCCTCCAATCTATTTGGTATTCTTTAATCTAGTTGAGGACATCCTTTTATACATACGACACACACACTGCAAGCCAAATTCCTGAGAGTGGAACCTCATGTTTGGGAAAGTCACACATTCATGTGAAAAGGAGACGGGGCCAGGGGGCGCCAGTCATCCAAAAAGTATTAAAACACCAAAAACTCCATGGAGTGAAAAGCACAAGAGTGATTTTTTTCTCTTTTGTCTGGTGATTATGTTGACCTGTTGCAGCCCGCAATAGCATGCTAGCAGTTATTGCGTAATGTGTGCAAAGTGCCACCAAATGCTACTACACGCATACTGAGAAACAGTATTGCACAAATCTTCAGCAAGTCTATAGCAAGACATGCTGGACAATGTGTTATTCAAACCTTGTGGGAACATTTTGGGGAAGTTCCTTTTGGGTTCCCAGTGTCCATAAAGGCATTCTAGGACAAGTTTGGTGTGGAACAACACCGTTGGAATGAACAAACACTCCCCAAAATAGACCAAAATACATTTAACGTCCTGTAGGAAAGGTGAAATATCCTCATACTTTTGAGTTTAATGTCCATGTACAGTAAAGCGGTGCCTTCCGATATGGGTGACCCTCACCTGCGAGTTTTTCAAGAATCTTTGCTTTGACTTGCAGGCAAAAATTGAACAATTCATTTAAAAAAATAAATAAAGCGCCGTCAAGCTGTTGGTTGCACCACTCCCTATTGAAGTTTACTCTCAAATTAAACATAAAACAAAGAATTACAGGTTCTGTATTCAAAACAGTCACATAGCTTTACTTTAGAAAAGTTAGTTTAGCTTAATGCAAGCAAACAATGCAAAACGCCATACACGGGCTAACAAATTGCGTCAATATCGCGGTGCCATAACCCTTGAAGCAACAGATGTTTGAACACAAACGGTGGCGAAACATGTAGACAGATAATACAGCAATACTCACATGCATATACCCTTTATCCTCTGAAAAGTATGACTGATATTACTGTGACATACTGATGAGTATGTAGATGTGTATGTCTGTCTGTATTATACTGCCCCCAGGTGTCCAAGGTGTGCACACCAGAAGGAGCAGTACAATGTCCATTGAACTGAAGCAACAATTGTGTAATTCATAGCAATCTATTTAATTATGTCAGCACTGTATATTTTTATAAAGGACAATATTACAGAGTTTTTGTAGTTAAAAACACAATTTTTAGAAGAATGGCATTTCCATTCATTTCTGTGGGGAAAGATCATTTGAGAATGTGGAATTTCTCAAGGAATTTCAATGTGAGGATTTTACTCATTGGAGCTGTTCTCTCTCTCTCTCTCTCTCTCTCTCTCTATCACTCGCTTTGGGAAACGTTCACGCCTCCACAGACGAGAAGACAGAACCGGTCGAGCGACAGAGTGACAGCCGAGCAGAGGCGCGTCATGGAGGCCATCTGGCTGTATCAGTTCCGTCTCATCGTGATCGGCGACTCCACGGTGGGCAAGTCGTGTCTGATCCGCCGCTTCACAGAGGGCCGCTTCGCTCAGGTGTCGGACCCCACGGTGGGCGTGGACTTCTTCTCTCGGCTGGTGGAGATCGACCCGGGCAAGCGGATCAAACTGCAGATTTGGGACACCGCCGGCCAGGAGCGTTTCAGGTGGGCCGCATCTGCGTAGTTGTTCTTGAATTTACTTGGCCTGAAGCTAAAAAAAAACACATTGTGAACGTCCTGTGAATTGTCACAGAAGCTCGTCGCAGGAAAGAAAAGTGAGTGTCGAATGACGTGAGGAAAGGTGTACATAACGCCAGGCAAAGAAGAGTCACAGCCTGGAGATGTGAAAACGAGAATTACCACCTCAATTGTTTGCTCCAGCAGGAAAATGGGCTCTTATTAAAATGACACAAACAGAGAAAGTCAACAAATGGAAGTTGTGGCTATGTAAACAAAATAAATAGAAATACTTGAGTTTATCTCATTTTGTTTTTAGGCACCTTTCAGGACACTCTTGGTCCAATTTAAGACACGACAAGAAAAACAACATTGAGCATGAAAGCAATGTACAACGTTCAGCGTAACACAATGTAATCCAAAGCTGTTTTCCCGAACCTTGATTGAGGAGCGCTTTTACATCCCAAATAAAACAACAAAAAAAACTCAAAAAGTGGATGCACAAGTTCACTTATCTTCTTCCATCAAGGAAGATCTATTACAGTTTACGTCACTAACATACTGTAGAGTAGTGATCTTTCTCAATTGTGTCAATATGACACGTATATTATGCTGCCCCCTGGTGGCCAAGACGGACACACCAGAAAGAGCAGCAAACTGAAGTGGAAGTGAAGCATGAAATTGTGATGCACAAACTATTTCATTCTTGACATTCTATTTAATTATGCAATGTTTTTATCAAGTACAAACAGTCCTAATTTCCTAATTAGAAAACACGTCAACATGCTCACGAAACAAGTTAAATACCTACCTCAATATGCCACTGTCATTTCCTGACTGAAGTCAAACTGGATCATTGGTTGAGAAAATATCAGATGACAAAGTCTGGCAAAGGTGAAAAGTGGAACTGACAAGCAGAGGTGGGCCTCGCCTAACCACGACACAGTTCCCGTGTGCATATCTCAGCTGTCGTCGATGAGGGACGGACTGGGACCACGTGGGCGGGCTAAATATGCAGACGGGAACTTCGTGGCAGTTAGGCGATGCCCAGCTACTTGCCCCTACTGGCAAGAATGAGAAAATGTAACGTGAAGTTGTGTCGCCCGCAGGTCCATCACTCGGGCGTACTACCGCAACTCGGTGGGAGGACTGCTCCTGTTCGACATCACCAACCGCCGCTCCTTCCAGAATGTGCACGAGTGGCTGGAGGAGGCCCGCAGTCACGTGCAGCCGCACAGCATCGTCTTCCTGCTGGTGGGCCACAAATGCGACCTGGACGCCCAGCGGCAGGTGCGTGCTGGCACACAGCGACTCGCCCGTCGCAAAAATGGGGAAGTAGCGCGGATAAATTACAACTGGCAAAACAACTCGCACCCTCTACTTAAAGTGTATATGGATAGTCTACACACCCCTGTTCAAATGCCAACTTTTTGTCATTTCAAAACTAACGCCAAGATCAAACACTTCCAAATGTCTTCAGCATTCATGTGACTGATAAGATGTACAAAAAAATACCAAAAGGAGCAGTGAAAATGAACAACTGAACTGCTACTATTTCGCGTGCCTCTGATTAACCCCAAATAAAGTTCAGCTGTTGTAGTTGGCCTAACGTTGGTTTCATCACAGTGTAACACATTTTGCTACATTTTGGAGATTCCAAGAGTTTTTGCAAAATTTTGATCGAACCTTTTGGCCACAATTCCAAACGTTTGTATACAAACATAACGTTGCTCATCACCAAAAGAACACTGTACCTCCAGTAAGGGAATTATGAGCAGTTCCAAAGACTAATCAGAGTTAGCACAATAACTTCAGGCTTATGCTAGGAGGCAAAAAATATCCAGGTAAGCAAAAACATCTGAAATTTGTTTGAGGTGAATCAGAGTCACTTTAAATGGTGGCAAGTGTGCGCTGACTCCCATTTAATGAGTTTGAATTCGATTGGTTCATTCTGAAGACAGCCACATTTCATTTATAAGTGGGTGTGCACACTTGTGCAACCACCTTATCACCTTAGGTTTTTTTTTTCTTTTAAAGTGGAAATCAACCCAAACATATTTTTTTTCAAGAATATGTTCCCAGCAGGACCGCTAGTATAAACACAACATTCTGATTCTGCATTTGTGGAATATGAGTTAAGCAGCAAAATGCACCCGTTTTTAGCCATCTCAGGGGGCGGCCATTTTGTCATTTATGTCGACTGAAAATGACATCACAACTACCCTGGGCTCAGGTAACGACCAATCACAGTTCGCCTGTTTTCTCAAGTTGTGCCGTGTTTGGTCGTCATTTTCAGTCGACAGAAGTGACAAAATGGCCGCCGCCTGAGATGGCTAAAAACAGGTGGATTAACTCTTATTCCACAAACGCAATATTTATCAGAATGCTTTGTTTTAACTAATGGGCATAGAACATATTCTTGAAAAAAATATGTTTGGGTTGACTTTGTCTTTAACTTCCCTATATCAAATAACTTAGATTAAAAAGTGAGTTACACTGCAACTCTCCGCAGCGCTACGCCTGTGCAAAGTTTGTGTGAAAGAGGCCAATTTTTTTTCTCGGCCAACGTTGCAGGTGAGCCGGCAGGAGGCCGAGAGGCTGGCGGGGGTGTACGGCATGCGCTACATCGAGACGTCGGCGCGCGACGCCATCAACGTGGAGCGCGCCTTCACCGAGTTGACCAAAGACATCTTCGCCCTGGTGCGGTCCGGAGAGATCAGCATCCAAGAGGGCTGGGAGGGCGTCAAGAGCGGCTTTGTCCCCAACGTGGTTCACTCCTCCGAGGAGGTGACCAAGAGCGACCGCCGCTGCCTCTGCTGATGTGCGCTGCGGGGCCGGGCCATGCGGGGGCGGACATGTTTTGCTCTTCGGGGGCAAGTCGGCGGAAGCTGAACGGCGATGCTCGTTGTTGGATCACTCCTCGAGACTTCCCAAATACTAATACAGTACACGCGCTTGTCCAGGCTCCCACAATTCAAGTGGGTTTCCTCCAATATGCAATTCAGTCACGACACACAAACTTGATCCACTTGGGATTGTTGACCCATCTGCTTGGGGGACCGACTTTCTGCTTGCGTTCACGTCTGGAAGGACTCCTTCAAGCGGAGCCACATTGCAAGCCAGAAAGCTTGTTCAGAGTCAGCGGAAGCCTCACACGGGAGTTTTCAAGCTGTTATGTTTCGGGGAGCTAAGCAAAGCCCATCCGCACAATACGGACTCAAAAGTGGAAGTCAACCCCAAGACATTATTTACAAAAATATGTTCTATGAGCCTACACTAGTCAAAACATGGCACTCTGATTAATAATGCGTTTGTGGAATAAGAGTTTAAACAGCAAAATCAAGCAGTTTTTCGCCATCTCATGGGGCGGCCATTTTGCCTCTTTCTGTCAACTGAAAATGACATCACAGTTGCTCAGGGCTCAGGTAACGACCAATCATGACTCAGCTTCAGAAATAGGTGAGCCGCGATTGGTCGTTACCAAAGCCCTGAGCAACTGTGATGTCATTTTCAGTCAACAGAAAGAGGCAAAATGGCCGCCCCCTGACATGGACAAGAATGGGTGGGTTTTACAGCTTAACTCATATTCCGTAAACGCAATATTAATCAGAATGCCGTGTTTTAACTAGTGGAGGCACACCGAACATATTATTGTAAAGAAAATTTTGGGGTTGACTTTCCGCACTAAGTGAACAATCTAGCTGTTGATCCAGCTGGCATGCAGTCAGTGCTCAACCCCACTCCACCTTTCATGTGTGCAACCTGCTTTAGCCACGTACTTCCGCTTATCATTTGTTCTTGGGATGTACTGAAATGAAAATCTTTGACCAAAAAAAAAAAAAAAACGACCGCTGAAGAGGCAGTCCTCAGCAGCCAGGCGGCCTTCTCGCCTCAGGCCAATGGCCGGCTGCCACGGCGGGGGAATTTCAGACCCATTTCCCTGCCGCCCAACTTTGCTCACTTCAGCAAGCCGTGAGCGTATGCGTGGCTGGCCACGGCAGCATGGCACACCACTACCTCTTTTTTTTTTTTTTTCCCTTCCTTGTCTAATTTTACCCCACGCTCCAAGGTAGTGCCCCGTGACGTCCAACTAGCCAGGTCTTGCCCTGGTTAGACCTCCCCGAGGCCAGAATGCTTTCTTTAAAGCGGAAGTCAACCCAAGCATTTTTTTTTTCAAGAATATGTTTCCCATCAGGCCCACTAGTTGAAACACGGCGTTCTGATAAATATTGCGGTTGTGGAATAAGTGTTAATCCACTCGTTTTTAGCCATCTCTGGAGGCGGCCATTTTGTCTTCTGTCAACTGAAAATGACCTCACAACTGCTCAGAACGACCAATCCCGGCTCAGATTCAGAAAACGGGTCAGCCGTGAAGACAAAATGGCCGCCCCCAGAGATGGCTAAAAACGAGTGCATTTTGCTTCTTAATTTCTATTCCACAAACGCCAAATTAATCAGAATGCCGTGTTTCAACTAGTGGGCCTGCTGGGAACATTCTTGAAAAAAATATGTTTGCGACGACTTCCGCTTTAAATGTGTTTACCCGCGTCATCACATCATCCTGTTTCGGCATTGTCGCGTCACTAGCTGAAAACTGAAAATGCACTTTTGGACCATTTTCGGTGCATCCCTACTAATTTGTCACAAATGAAATCTCTCTTCTACATCACGTGGTTAGCTTAACCATTAGCAACCTGGCTCTGATCTCATCTCCTGGACGTTAGAGAAAAAGGTGGAGGTTGCAATCACTGCTGGAATGTGTCCTCTGTCCTGAAAACAAGTCAAAGGTGTGGTTTGGTGGTTTGTATAGTCTCTGAAATAAACCACTGGACATGATGCGTCTCAGTCTGTCACTTTATACTGGGACATGAGCAGCAGCACAGGCATGTTCAAAATCTTTTATTTGACCTGCTCACACTGTTTTCCCCTCTTCCTAATCTAAGCACACAACCTCTCTTCCATGCATCCACACTTCTGCTTGCCTTGTATCAGGATGCGAGAAATATTGTGAATACATTCTGCATCGGGTGTCCAGTTGCCCCCCCCCCCCCCCCCCCCGGCCCCATTTTTAACTTTGGGTACTAATGTGTCGTGTACTGAAAGATTCCAAGTGACAAAACTTCCGGTTTGTCTGATGGCCCACTGCTGTTCTTTGTGTTTTAATGACAGACAAATAAATAGAGTCCAAAGTAAAAGCACAAAAACAAGTGCAGAAGGAGCAGAAGCACATGATGAGATTCACCATGCACGAATCGGCATCTACGTTTCCCCCAGTAATCAAATGAAAAAGTCTCGTTTGTTCATTTGGACCTGAAAATAGACTTGGCCCTCGATCCGTCTCGCATATTGATTGAAGAGAAAATCATTGGCGGTGGGGTGGGCGGTTTTCGTCTAATCTTAAGACTTGTCTGCTGATTTGAGGAGGCTCTCTCTGCTCCTCCTCTTCACGTCCCAGTTGTAGACTCGTGCCATGTCTGAGGTGAGCGGGGGGGGTCAAGGGCCAACACGACCAACGACAAGCACATGGACACACACACACGCACGCACATACGCAGAAGCGTCGCCGCCACGTCCGGGTGGAAGGATACTGACTTCTGTGGTGGTGAACTGGTCTCGAAGGAAATCTAGGTCCTCCTCCAGCGTCTCCAAATTGCGAGAGGCGGTGCACAGGTTCTTCTCCAGCAGGGCCTGAGCGTCGTCGATGTCGTACTCCAACATGACGTTTGCCTGCGAGGTGGGGTCCACACTTACAATTATCTGAGGTGAGGACCAACCCACCCCAAACACACACACTTGAGTTGACTTACTCCGAGCCATAAGCACACTTTATCAGTGGGCGGTACCGAGGCCTTGCAGTAAACATTGTCAGCCAACATAAAATGCGTCTCCATGGGCTCTGTGGTCTCCTGGTCACGAGGACAAACATTTAAAAAAAAAAAATAACATGAGTAAAAAGACCAACGCGGCAGGTGGGAAAAAGTCAAACGCACCTTCTTCTTTTGCATGTGTCGCAGGATTTCTAGTGTCTGTCTGATCTGCGGGATCTGGTTTCTCAACCTGAAAGCCAGCAGAGGATGGAATTACGTCATGGAGGAGGAAGGGAAGCCCGACCGGCTCGGCGCCTCTCTTTCCGCCTACCTGAGCTTCTTCTGAGACAGGTTGACTTCCATGTATTTGTACTTTTGGTACTGCTCATCCAGCTTCCTCAGTGCGGAGTCCGCCTTCTCATTGCCAGGCAGCTTCATGAACGAGTCGACGTCCTCCTGCCAAAACCAACACGGGAGAATGCAAAACATTGAGCGGCTTCATGCATTGTCTTATTCCTGGTTCCAGGTTAAATTTCTTTTTTATTTAAGGTTTTTAAGTTAAAACATATTAAGCACTAATACGCTATTCTAGCAGAATCCATTTTTTATTGAAAAGGTCTTTCAAAGATCTCTTTGATGCCATTTAATCGCAAAACCAGACAACTCAGTTCAGAAAGCAAATTATGATTACAATGATTACAATGAACTAGTACGTATTATGCTTTGTGAATAAAAAATAATAACGGGTCAAAGTACTAGAACTACGATCTCTTGACTTTTCCTTAATGTCAATTAACTAAAACACCGGTGAAGGCTGAGAATTTCGGCTCTTAAAGGAGGAACCGACTCCCTAAAAACAGCCCGGGTCGTCAAAGTTTTTCCAATTTTCTCAACAACTGTTGTGGTCAGGATACGAGTACGCTATCTAGGTTGTGCCCCTGAGCAAGGCACCTTAGCCACCTGCCCCAGCTCAAGCATAGCATCCGCGTCTCTTGTGTGGCACAAATATACAGCTGCATTTCTCCTTGCGGGATTACAGTGAGTATAATATTGACTTTCAATGGGTCCT
The DNA here is from genome assembly GCF_054856515.1 of Filicampus tigris. Classification (NCBI taxonomy): domain Eukaryota; kingdom Metazoa; phylum Chordata; class Actinopteri; order Syngnathiformes; family Syngnathidae; genus Filicampus; species Filicampus tigris. The sequence continues at coordinate 8,068,884 of NC_141218.1, forward strand.
TGATGGTAGAAAGATACTCATCGCCGGATGTAAATCTAAACGTGATGTTAGATTACAACAGACGCCCGGTCGCAAAGCGAAGTGGAACAGACTCCGAAGTTTCAAGCCCGTAAATGGAAGTGGTGGTCTTGCACACACTTTTGAGTTGCATGTTAGCGCGTTAGCTCTGTGTTAGCATGACGCTCCCAAAACGCTTCCTACGAGCACCGAGACGACCCTCCACAGCCAAAGTGAAGCTCCGCACATGACACACGCGAGACGGCCTGGAGTTCACGTACCACAAAAACCGCTTCGGGGATACCGAGATGCTTTTTCTTGGGTGTCTGCACGGCATTGCTGTCTATGGTGGCAGCCATGGTGGGGTGGGGTGAGGCTCTTTCTTTCTCCCTCCCTTCCTTCCTTCCTTCGTGCCTTGCTTCCTCCCTCCTTTCTTTCTTTGCTTCGAAATGTTACAAGAGGCGCGGCGATGACTGGCTCCCTCTAGGAGGCCACTAGCCACAACTGCACTCGCATTATCAAACTGTTTACGACCCCAAAAGTACAGTACTTAGTTCTTCTTACACCATCACGACCAACATTTAACTGACCAACACTAGAGCAGTGTTCGTTAAGATCGTTGTTTTATTTAAAAAAAACAACAAAAAAAAAACGATTTAATGCTCAGTTCCAGCACTAAATCGCATAAATTTATTGGTGTGTGATTTAATTACAAATTGTATTGCACATGAGTTTTAAAAAGTACTGAAATAAAACCGTAAAAATGCAAATGTAACGAATAAAATAATTAAAAATAACTGAACAGCGCTATGATTCTTTAGCTCAACTACAGCAGGGGTGTCCAAGTTCTTTATTGGTCACTCTCCATATCACAATACTAAACTTAAAAGCAGCTCGCATCAAATGTTAGTCGAACCCTAAAATTGAAAACTATGTAAAGCTAATGTAGGTAAGTCATATCAAGATCCCTGGTGGTCTAGTGGTTAGGATTCGGCGCTCTCACCGCCGCGGCCCGGGTTCGATTCCCGGTCAGGGAAAGACTGTTTTGACTCTTCCAACTTCATTTACTTTCGTTTCACTTATTCCCCAACTCACTTGTTTCCATGAAGGATAAAACAGTGATGGTACGTATTGACAAAACAGTTTCATGTGATTTACTTTATACAGGCAGTTTGTTGTTGGATGAAGTTACACTACAGTAGAAATGACTAAAGTGTAGTATTGCATGTCTAGAAATAATAAAAACCACCTCAGAGTCATTTACACATTTTTATTGAATGAAAACTGAAGAAATGTGCTGTGTATTTATGTAGTGTGGTGGGATTTCACTATTTGTTTACAAAGGTCATATTGTTGAGGTTTTTGCCACCCAGTTCTTCAAGTATTTAAATTTAGACAGAGAATGAGTGAAAAGCAACAACAAATAAACAAACAAACAAAAAACACTCTCAAAGACTGACATTTTTTTACTCTTGGGACAAAGCTAATGCATTGCTAGTAGGTGCCACATCAGTTTGTGGTGAAGGGACCAGTGTTAGCTTGTTTACAGGCATAATGATCAGTGGAGCAGCATTCCTCCCCTCATCACAAACTCCGGGGCTAAAAAATGGGAAAACTCTCTCTGCGAACACACACCCAGTGAACGTGTAGATGTGAGATTTGGCATCCACGTCGAAGAATGACACTGTCCCCTCCTCGTAATCAGTGAACACGCCAACAGTCTGCGGATTCGCGTCAAAGGTCAGAAGGACCGACGGTGAGTCCAGGGCACGGTACTCGTTCCCGCCCCTCATACGCATCGTCCAGAAACCGTTCTCAGGCTTGGAGGTGATCAAGCCCTTCCTATTTACTGATTCTTTGACCACGCCCACGTCCCAAAAAGTCTTTGTCCCCACTTCCACCTGATGGGAGAGAAAGATTTAATGAAGAGAAAGAAAAGCATGGCAGCGCTGGTGTTGTTGTGGATCAGCAGAGATGGTGACCTGGAAATAGAATCTGCCGGATAAGAAACCTTTCTTGGCCAAAACACAGATGACCGGGTCGAAGCGCTGAGGGTTGTCCGGCACGACTTGCAGTAGCTCGGCGCGGCCCACCCGCTTGCCGTTGCCCGACAGACAAATGTTGGGATGGGCGGTGTCCGGGTCCAGCTCCACGTCCACTGTTGAAACCAGGAACTGAGTTAGTCTTAACAGTCGTGGTCCAAGAGGAGAACAGTGATGAAGGCGTTACCTGCGTAACTCTGCATACTCTTCATTTCTGAGGGCGTGAAGAAGATGACGATGATGACGAGCTCGGCTCTTGAGATGTTTAAATATCTGAAGGGTGCAACTCACCGTCCGTCTTCAGGGCCTCCAGCTCACTCTTGAGGGCGGCGATCATTTGGGACAGTGCCCTTCTTGACGTCCCCACACCGGGCTCGGTGTGCACGCTGATCTCCGCCCATTCTCTAGTCGGGGGAGCCGACGTCAGCGAGGGAAACCTCTGTCCCACATAAACACAGAGAGGTCAGAGGACACGCTGGATCTGACTGGAGGCAAAATCTTGACACCTCAAGCCGACCTGGAGGAGGTGCAAATGGTCGTCCGTGTCCACCAGCTTCGCCAACTCCGCGTTCTTCGACTGGAGCTCGGCAATCTCCCGCCGCAGCTCATCCGCCAGCCCGTTGGCCCGCTGCTCGGACGCCTTCTGACTCCGCTCGACGTCGCCGTCGACCGCCACTTGTGTTTTCTCGGCCAAACCTATCAGGCGGGCGAAGAGGTGCTTGTTCTTTGTCCTTTCATTTGCCGCACTTATCTGGTTCAGGGAGACAGCGTGACGCCGCTTCAGTGACGGCTAACAAACGCAACTTTTTGTCCAGGATTAGGATGCACCTTGCTGACTTTGAGAGCATTTTGGATTTCCTCCACTTTGCTCTGTCGCTCCTGGATCTTTTGCTCAAAGTCGACCCGCGTCGTCTCCATTCGGACCTGAAACAAGTTCAGCGTTCTGTTGGGTTGTAGTTTAATCAAGGGACAAAAGTAGTGCGACGCGTGGCCAAAGATTTTAGAGGACACTATGAAAAGCCAGAGTATATGTATTGTTGTCGCGGGAAGCGCGTTAACACAACAAGGTTTAAAATTGTTTAGACAAGTAAATCTCACAGGGTCATATACATAGGTGTGCTGAAGGACTGTTTGGTTTTTTGTTTGGTCTTGCATTAGCTTCACACACAGCTATAGACCACACGAATGTCTGTATAAATTGTGTCTTGCTAAAACCGAAACAGTATGACCACACTGGTGAGGAGTCACTAACACGATTACAAGTATTGCTGCACTTTGCTCCTTGGATAGACACAATGGAAGCCAGTCCTGAGGTCAAGAAATGATTTATCTTCTCCAGAAATCCCACCAAATTTGTGAGGTCAGAATGTCCGCTGAAGGTAGTTTTTTTTCCCCGACAGCAAACGTATCTGATTTGTGCACTGGGAACAGAAAAGCTTCTTCTCCACCAAGTGATAAGACAAATCCTGAACATTCAATTAAAGTGTAAGGCAACCCAAACACATTTTTTTCCAAGAATATGTTCTATGCAAGCCCACTAGTTGAAACAAGGCATTTTGATAAATATTGTGTTTGTGGAATAAGAGTTAATCTACCCGTTATTAGCCATCTCTGGGGGCGGCCATTTTGTCACTTCTGTCGACTGAAAATGACATCACAACTGCTCAGGGCTCAGGTAATGACCAATCATGGCTCGGCTTGAGAAAACAGGTCAGCCGTGATTATTCGTTACCTGAGCCCTGCGCGGTTGTGATGTCATTTTCAGTCGACAGAAGACAAAATGGCCGCCCCCAGAGATGCCTAAAAACGAGTGGATTAACACTTATTCCACAAACGCGATATTTAACAGAATGCCCTGTTTCAACTAGTGGGCTTGCATAGAACATATTCTTGAAAAAAAAATGTGCGTTGACTTCCACTTTAAGGACAATTAAGAGTCTGGCTTCATTCAAGTACTTTGGTCCATACTATGTACATGTTGCTGTGGAAATATTGTCATGGCAACAAAAGGATGGCGTTACCTTCCTCTCCTTGCTCTCCTCATCAATGCGAACGACGTGGTGGCCTTTGTGCTGGCTCTCGGTGCAGAAGGGGCAAACGCACCGCTGCTCGTCCCGACAGAACATCTCCAGGAGCTGGTTGTGCTGCCCGCACAGACGCTCCCGCAGGTTGGCGGCCGGCGCCATCAGCCTGTGCATCATCAAGGTGGCCACGCTGCGGTGGGCCTCCAGGTGGGTGTGGCAGTACGAGGTGAGACACACCAGGCAGGACTTGAGGGCGCGCACCCGCAGGGAGGCGGCGGCGCACACGTCGCACGCCACCTCGCCGTCTTGGGGCGGGGGCGAGGAGGATGGGCCCAGCGACATCCGCTTGAAGGTGTCGGCCAGCTGCTTGAAGGCGGCGTTGATGCTGATTTCCGGCCGGCTGGCGAAGGCCTTGTGGCAGGCGGGACAGCTGCAAGCCTCGTCGTCGCCCCACCGGCGCTGGAGGCAGGCCTGGCAGAAGTTGTGTCCGCAGGGCGTGGTCACGGGGTCGTTCAGTACCTGCTCGCACAAGGGACACTCCAACTGCTTTTGAGCCTGGCTGCCGCACGCGGAGGCCATTTCTGTGACACGACCAAAACAAGTCCTGTCATTTATATTTAAAAGTCGTTTGTTCACTTTTCTAAATGTAGACTCCACCTTTTGCGGCGAGGTGCGCTCTCTTTTGTTCTCCAAGCCCTTGATACGCCTGCGTGACACTTTTGATTGAACCTTGTCTCCAGGCATGTTTTTCGACTCTTACAAAGCTCATTGTAATCTCGTTTGGACTAGTCACCCTGCCTGCATTCTTGTTGTATGCGTTCCATGATGACATTATACTACTAGTTCAATTACTTTCTAAGTGCGTTACAATATTTCTTTCACCCACCACCATCCAATGTTTCCTTATGTTTAGCTCCAGAAGGACTCATTCAAAACAGAGTGCCGATAATATTATAATATTATATATCATATTTGAACAGCAAGAAGACACAAGAAAGAGGATAGAAGTCAAAGTGCAATAGGTGTCCGTTTACACTTACTGCGATGATCTTGTGCACACGTCCTTCCTCGGCGGAGCGACACTCGGAAGAATCACGCCCGATCAGGGTCCAAATGGTTCATGTGTTGGACCTGTGACTCACCTGAGCACTAAGACAGCGAGGAATGCTGTTGCTCTACAGAAGACCGCATTGTTTCCTCTTGTCACATGGTTCCACTTAACAATCATGTGACATTTTCAGGAACTTGACAGTCAGACGTTTTTTCAAGCTTTTGTGGATCTGCTATTACAAAACCCGCATTATCATCTGTTTTGAGTATGTATTATTTTCGGCAAATATATAGTTTGTGTTTGGATAGTTAGATAAATGGATGGATGGATGCAAGGACAGATAGATAGATAGATAGATAGATAGATAGATAGATAGATAGATAGATAGATAGATAGATAGATAGATAGATAGATAGATAGATAGATAGATAGATAGATAGATAGATAGATGATAGATAGATAGATAGATAGATAGATAGATAGATAGATAGATGGATAGATAGATAGATAGATACATAGATAGATAGATGGATAGGATAGATGGATAGATGATAGATGGATAGATAGATGGATAGATAGATAGATGGATAGATAGATAGATAGATGGATAGGTGTCTAAAATGGGACAGGCCTCGCGAGACCCTGGGATTGGGATGTGTATGGACGGATGGACTGAGATTGGATCAGGCGCACTCAGAGTCAAGTCTGGCATCCCTTTAAGGGAATGTGATGGCAGGGACAGCATGCACATTTCCACAAATATGATATGCTGCCATTTCTTTACTGTGGGCTATTGAAAGACAATGTGGAGTTTTTATTTATAGCACTTTTGTCTTGTTTTAAGGTCCCATTTTAATATGCTCACTTGATCAATCACGGTGCAGTTGCACACCAAAGCAAAAGCTTCCAGTCACCTTTCAAAGAATAAAAAAATAAATAAAAAATGAGAAAGTGACACCAAGACGGGTTAACCCTTTGCCATTCCACCTGGCAGTTTTAACTGAACGAAAGGTGCACCAAAGTAAATTTAATGCTGTACTTGAACCATTTGGAGTATCGGCATAGTTTTGGTTTCTTTTTTAAGTTAACACTTTGAATTATTCTCCTCAACTGTCAGAATCGTTTTAAGTGCTATCGGCACAGAATTATGGAAGTTTGAATACATTAAAAGAAGGCCGACCCACGGACGACCCACGGCCTTCTATGTATTCAAACTTCCATAATTCAGTGCCAGTAGCACTTAAAAAGATTCTGACAGTTGAGGAGAATAATTCAGTGTTATCTTCAAAAAGAGACCAAAACTATGCCGATACTACAAATTGTTCAAGTACAGCATCAAATTTACTTTGGTGCACCTTTCGTTCAGGTAAAACCGCCAGGTGGAATGGCAAAGGGCTACATAACGTGGACAAAGAAACCAACTTTGACAAAGCAAAAATGAACGAAAGGATGCGTGAATGGCAGATAACACAGTGTGGGTGACAACAAAAGATGCCATGTTGCACGATGGACTAAAATAGTATATGCTTGTTTTGATGACTTCATGCACAGCCTGGAGGAGAAAATATCCGCTATCGTAAGCCAGAACGGATCATTTTGCTTGGAGTGCGATGTTGTCCTCCCAGCCAATTGAGGCTGAGAATGCAGAAAGGGAAGCAGGTGGGAGGGGGGGGGTGGGGAGGGTTGGGGCTGGTGGGGGCCAACCTGGAGGGGAGAGACAGTGGAGAAGAGAAAATTTGGCCAGGAATGAGCGGGAAGAAATAGCAGAGGCAAAGCTGGAGTGGACAAGTTGTCTGTGTTCACATGCAAAGGTAAGTTTTCTTCTTTATTATTCTTGCATTTGACGTCTATCAGTTTTTGATGACTAAAACAAACTCCTTTGTTGTAATTCTCAAATGACACTTTGCCATGACCTTTTCATGACATCATTTAAATCAGAAAGAACGTTGCCTTTTACCAACAGGCAAGGTGTGATAGTCGACAGTCTACCGCCACCATTATCCAATAACTTAGATGTTTACATATTGAGGTTTCTACGGTTTCTGACATGGACATATAGTCAAAAGGATTAAACCAACTCAGCTGCGAAATATTTTCAATTCAAATTTTGCAGGTGTTTGAGCATTTCCCACCAAAGATCGCTGCGCCCAAAAAAGGGTTTCCCGCCCGAGGCTATGAGAGCTCCACCCAGTCTTGGCAGAGTTGTTCCTTGAAGATCCTCATCATGTCCCGTGACCCCGTAGCAGAGCACCATCAACACTTGTGAAGATCCCGCCAAGTAACGCGTTTTCAGAATGATGCAGTTTCAGCCCCCTTGGCCCCGCGTTGCCTTCTTTGCCGTACTGCTTCTGGTCACCCTCTGGGCGCCACCGGGGGTCCGTTGCCAGAATGACACGGAGCCAATCGTGTTGGAGGGCAAATGTCTGGTGGTGTGCGACTCCACCCCCTCCGCCGAGCCATCGGGAAACGCCTTGGGAATGTCGGTGAGGTCGGGAACGGGCAGGGTGGCGTTCTCGGCCATCCGCAACACCAACCACGAACCCTCAGAGATGAGCAACCACACCATGACCATCTACTTTGACCAGGTGGGTTGGACTTTGTCGTGGCGGAGAGTAGAGCAGTGGAGGAACGAACAGTTCTCTCCTTTATTCGCAGATCTTGGTGAACGTCGGTAGCCATTTTGATCCGGCGAGGAGTCTCTTTGTGGCTCCAAGAAAGGGAGTCTACAGTTTCAGCTTTCATGTGGTCAAAGTTTACAACCGGCAAACAATACAGGTGTGTTCTTCCTTCTTTGTACCATCCCCCCGACCCTCAATAATTTGATTTTTTTTTTACCTCCCCACCCCGTTTCTTCAAGGTGAGTTTGGTTCTCAATGGATGGCCAGTGATCTCAGCCTTTGCGGGCGACCAGGATGTGACCAGGGAAGCTGCCACTAACGCTGGCCTGGTCATGATGGAAAGGGGGGACAAGGCATATCTTAAACTAGAGAGGGGCAACCTGATGGGAGGGTGGAAGTACTCCACTTTCTCCGGATTTTTGGTCTTCCCCTTGTAAGCCTGCGGCACAGTGAAGGTTTGTGGAGAGACCAAGGCTTTGTCATAGCAAAGAATGATGTTAACCATGGAAAGACTTTAAAGATAATCCTGACAGTAGTTTCATTTTCCTCTGCACTTTTATGGCTTGGACTACCCATGATTGTAATCTAATGTCTGTGCTTGTGTCGCACCATGAGGCTCGGTATTTTCTCAAATGCATGAATCTATTTGTCAGGTTTTTTTTTTCTTTTGCTAGCTTTCTGATCAGTCTGTCTTGACTTTGCTCAAGCTACTAGCGAAAATTTCTGTTGAGCTAGCTTGCTGGAAAATAGCTAGCTATACTGTGTTATTGACGTCTTGTCATCCCTCTCACTTTCGATATTCTGTATCACACAGTGAATGTAATCTTTGTTCTCATGCAAACTGGTGAACATCTAATGCATCAGGCAGATAAAGTTTACCTGGTCAAAAGTACCTCGCCTCCCTTATGCTTTAGTTACACGTGTGACCTCCACCGCCGAGTCAGACATTTTGGCTACGCATTCTATCAGATGTGTCCTAAGCGAAGGTAGACTCCCATTATACCATTTTATAAAGTGTAACTGTCGTTAACTTATCCGCATCGATGTACAAACACGGAAGCATGCGAGCATGCTAGTTTGTTTGTCGTCCACACGGTGACTCTTCACAGAGCATCCGGTGGCAGATGGAGGATCAGCGGCAAAGTGAAGGCTCCGGTGCCAGAAGCCTGCTGGGTTCACGCTGGACCGCCATAAGCTGTTAGTCTCAGCGGAGACCGCTAGCACGTGTCTGAGCTGCAAAGCAATGTGACATTTCATTGCCAAATGAAGGCAATCGCTAAACAAAAATCCATGAACACTTCACAGCTCGGTATATTTTTTAACACTTTTCTAGTCATTCCCTAAAATGGAAACATTTTTCAGTGCTTGAGCATGAAGAGAGCGGGCATCAAAATGAAAAAAGAAGTTTCTGTTATGACAAAATACGACTAATCAAACTGATGAGGTTTTATATGCAACAAAGAGCCTCGCTTGTTTTCTGCCCGATTTTTGGGGCCCTTGGTGGAGCTGACCTGACTCTCATCCAAATGTGACGCACAATGAAGCCTTTTTTAAGCATCTCGCGATGCCAAATAATGGACCAGTTTTCGACACTCAGTTCGCCCAAGCACAGCATAGCGAATGTTGCTATCATTGACTGGAACAACTACTTATTTAGTTGAGCTCTTAATTCACTCTGACGAGTCATATAGTGGTGTTCTTTTCCTTCCAAAACACCCAGCTCCATACTTTGCTCTGATACCATGTTGCAACAAATGAAGAAGTAACATAATAGAGAAGAGCTCCAGACCATTTGATAAGCTCGGGCGTCTGCTTCCTCTCTACTGCACGGAGCCAGAAACATGTAAATCAGTGCCGTGGAAAGTAAGGACAACAGTAGTAAACCCTATATACCATAGAGACAAAAATATTTGAACCTTTGAATGTGTAAATTCTCATTGGCCCAGGTCATGCTAATCTGTAATGGTTGAATCGAGGCAATTTTATGCAGTGAAGTGACGAGTGTAATGACCCACATATTGTGGAGACTACGTAGCCGTTGGACAGGCATATGGCGCAACGTCGACGAGGGTCTTCTTTGGAGCAAGGTGAGCAGTTCATTTACATCTCGCAAAAAAGGGGCATTCCTTTATTAGATTAGGCCTCTTTTGTGCATATGATAGGATAGGTGCCTTCAGCAAGTCCATTATTTTCACTTGGCTTGCCTTCTCTGTATGGCACCCTTGCACCCATCCACCCATCCATTATTAGTTGATTTTAGTTGAGAAGATCTGGTCATACATTGGCATGAGCTCAACTGAGAATATACAGTCTTCTGGTAGTTACTGTTAATACAAGTCACATATCTAATCTATCACTTTTGACTTCCAATTTTTCTGAAAAGGGAGTACCACCGGTTTGAAGGAAGTGGGAAAGAAGCCATCTCTAAACAGGAGAGATACCTTCCCCCAACAACTCTCATTCCATGGTAAGAGTGGCCTTGATGAGCTGTTTTGCCAGAGTGGATTGGTATGCAGGAATGTCCTTTCACAAACTACCCCAGGCAACAACATACACCATCCCTGTCTACACGTAGCCGGGTTTTTTGAAAACGCCGGGTATAAGCCTGCGGTTAGCCCTATCAGCCACACGTCCCCGGAGTTTTTTCAGTGAAAACGCAAAACTCCGGCCGCAGCTTAGATTTGCGGATATTTCCAGATGTCTCCGGGTTCGCGTTTTGGTGTGGCCGGTAACACCAAATTACGTCGTCACCGTGCGACAACAATGCTTTGACGTCACTTGCGCGACTTGTGTTTTCATTAGAGTCAACATGGGCTCTCGCGGCGCTGCGTTGGTTATAGCCATTCTAGATGCGCTTTTTGCTTACTTAATTGTTCGCAACCGACCATTGCTTCTGCTTCGTGGTGAAAGGTTTAAAAGCAATTCTGACCTCTTGTCGGTTCTTCCGAACGAGTTTGGCGCCGTGTTTTTGGTTTCGTAGAAGTGACGTCAAGGGACGGAAGTTCCTTCTGAATGGACAGTATTAGGCTAACTACTGCCGCCTAGAGGCTTGGCATGCGTTTGAAAACGCACTTTGGCGGTTCCGTGTGGATGCGTTTTTTTAGTGTGTATTCCAACGAGGGGGGTGGCGTGTATACGGTTGTTAAAAAACCCCAGCTACGTGTAGACAACCTGCACCCCCAAGGTACAAACCCGCCAAGGCATCAATAGGGAGGGTCAAAAATTTAGAGCGTGTTCAAAAAACAAGAATATGTCCAGTCGCCTTTGCAGATTATCAGCACCGTTCTGGTAAAACTGGGGGAAATGTGTAGTTCTTCCACTTTCAAAGCATTGCTTTATGAATCTGTGTTGAGCTCTGGGAAAGTTGAAAACATGTGATAGTGGTTCACAATGTTCACATTCAGGCCTGTGAAGTGATCAAGTGGGAGGTGCGTCTCAACACTTAATTTTTAAGAAAATTGTTGGTTGGTGACGTCACCGGAATTCCCCTCAACGCCTTGTCGAGAAACCGAAGCCGTTCAAGAGCTATTTTCAACACCTGTAAAGTACCGCTTTGTGTGTTTTGTATGTGTGGCGTTTGAGTGTAATAATAGACATATGTGTTTTTGGCGCATTTATTAGCGTGTCGTAGCTGCGTCATACGCAGCTGCTTCTGTTTTTTATGCTCTCCGCGGTTACTTTCACTTTCGTCGCTGGCTTCCTTGGTGCTTACTTCTTGGTTTGGTGGGCCTTGTGCTGTGCTGTTTTGTTGTGTTGTGCCTTGTTGAGCTTTGTTTTGTTGTGTTGGGATGTGATTGCGCAAATTTGCGTGTCGGAGCCACTCGGAAACCAGGGCGAAACAAAGAGCAACTCTGGGTAGGAGAACTATACACAGCTTTTATTGACACACGAATTCTTCTGTTTTTTGTTTTGTTTTTGTGTGTGTGTGTGTACGTGTGTGTGTGCCAAGTCAAACGTGCGGCTTTCTTTAAAAAAAATGACGTTCCTAAAGCTAAGTTTTAGTTTTTGTTTTTGCCACTGTTGTAACATCATTAGCTTGTGAAGTAAACTTGGTCACTGATACGTGAAGAGAGAAGAAGTTGAATATTTGTGATTTTTTTAGATAGATTTTTCTTCATCAGCATGAACCTCAAATCGTCATAAAATACGATGTGCACACTCAGATAATCCCCGAAAAATGTAATTTACACGAAAACATCTTACATATTTATCATCGGTGCTGTGCATACATTTGGAATTGCTTCTTCTCCCTGCTCCCTTTGAATGTGCGCAACCATTTTTAAAGTAAAGGAAAGTAGAGAACTCCAATGAGTCAGATTGATTTGAACGAACTGGAATTTGCGTACACGCGCTAGAGTTGACCTTCTTAAGGTAGCTTGGCACCACTGTTGTAAAAACAAGGAATGGACGGACAAGCCAAAGTGGGGGATGAGTTCGTGTGCCCTGAGGCACTGCGGGAGTCTCTGAGCTCCCAACAGGACAGTGTGGAGAGGATATTCCGGGTGTCTTTCACCATCGGCACCGGAAACGTGCCGCACGGCACCAACGGGCAGATGTGGCTGCGACTGCGAGGGTCAGACGCTGACGTGAAAGCGGCAAAGGTTCGACACCCCCAAACTTCTGCCCAAGTGGATGGCGGTGCGGATGATGAGCAAGTGTGTGTGTCTTTTAGATGTTTGTGAAAGGACTTGTGAGCCAAGAGCAGCAGCAGGAGATGTCCTATCCCGCCGTCCTCAACTGCATCTTCTGCGGTGCTAAAGGGATCTTCATTGACTGCATGATCAAGAGCACTTCAGCACACATTGTGGTTAGTCTTGCTTACCAGCTAATACCGAGTCGTTAATGCTCTTCAAATTTAGAAATCATATTCATTTAGGGCTGATTTTTCACCTAAACATCAAGCAAAGTTTTATGCTGTTTATTTTGTTGTAGTGCTTGTTTACCTCCATTCTATTGAGGCTCCTACACCATTGATGATTTTTTTTTTGTGCCCTACATCAAACCAGGTGAGCTCGCCCGGATTGCTGCTCATATCTGGTTTAACTGAGTCGGTGGTGCAAGCCTATTCCCTCATCGCTGACCTTTTGGAGAGGTATAAGGGGGGGAAGGCTGGCTGCTCGGACTCTGAAGAACGAGGTTCGGGTGAGTTGTGTGATTCTCGCCGGACCTTCAAAGCTCTGGTGGAGAAATGGGAGGACCGCCACATCCTGGATCTCCTCATACTGCCGAAATCTGTGAAGGAAGCCCTGCTGGACCTGGTGAAAGAGTCAGGACTTGTGTCTAACGTGAATTCAGTACAAACGCAAGTAGGACTGCATGAGAGTAGCCTGCCCGGGAAGACTTTGGGTGTGCCCAGTGTTGCTGAGGAAGAGCAAACGGAGGCCCCGCAGGAGGTGAGAGAAGAAGAGCAGCCGGAGCAGGCGGCGAGGTCGGCCGGCCGGGATGTGGATGAGGTGCGGATGCTGTCAGCGGCGAACAAGGAGTTCCGGCTTTTGTTGAAATTCTTCACAGCCATGGGGTACACGGAGGAGGTGGTCAAAAGGGTTCTCGGCCGAACGGGACCCAAAGAGGCCTCCCAGATTCTGGACTTGGTTCAGCAAGAGCAGGACGACAGCGGTGGGGAACGCCAGAGCGTGAGGAACCCGCCTTGTGAGATGGATGACGAGACAGTAGATGACGGAGGAGATGTGCCGGGTCAGGTCGGTGGACGTCAGGTCGGTGGTGCGGGGAGCGCACAATCAAAGGAGGAGGACGATTTTGTTTTGGGAGTGCTGAAGAAAGCTGCCGTGAGCTGCGGCTACACGGAGCACAAGGTGGCCAAGGCTTGCAGCATGTTGCCGGATGGATCCAGCCACCTGCTCCTCCTGGAGCTGCAGAAGAAGACCGGCAATGGAATCGAAGTCATGGAGAAGGAGATTCAGAAAGCCGCAGCGACGGCGCCTGTTGAGACGAGAGGAAGTGATTCCGACGCACCAAGCCAAGCAGAACCACGTGCAAATCCGGATTTGTTGCGCGTGAATGAAGTCCTGCCGCCTCCATGCCCCGCTCCTGCCAAAGGACCACCTGCGCCGATGTATCCATCATCTTCCACCGACGTCCCGCGCCCGAAGCCTCGAAGCCCGAGCCGCTTAAAGGGAGCGCTTCGAGCTCAGCGTTCTCCCACCAGATCCAGTCAATGCTACAATCCGCCTGCCGTTCCCTCTGTGGTGGTGACGGGCGAGCAGCGCTTCCTGGAGGGTCTGCAGACGCCCTTTAAACTCCAGCTAAGGGACCAACCAGGGAACCCCAAGCTGAGGACCATCATCATTGATGGGAGCAACGTGGCCATGAGGTAGGGAGGGGCAAGGGGACAGAATTTTGGACACATTCAGATACAAGTAACCTGACTTGTGAATGACTTTTCCAGACATGAACCGTCGTTCGGATGATTTTTTTTTTCTTCTTCTTGTTTTTTTTTTTTTGGGGTGGTTCTATTTTTGTTTTTTTGCCTTGTCTTGTGAGCAAATAATTTAGATATGGGCTATGTATGCTGGCAGTGAACTCAACTCAGTGCATAATAAGCTACGTTTTGGTAGATAGTGAACAAATCTTCCAAGAGGCTTCAAGCCGTTGATTGACACTTCTAGTTGAAGTTCAGTGTCAAACTAAACTTCAAACAAAAAGTTCATCCCATTCAACGTGAATGGAAAAACATCTTCCCTCAAACCCGTTCAGGCATGGGCTCTTCATATTCTAATGTACTCATGAAATCTGCTTGTTAGGCGGGATAATGCTAAAATCCCAACTCTATTTAGGTTCCCAGGCTTTAAATGAACAAATTCACGGTTTATTTCCGTTCACTCTTATTGAAAATGTTCTTTTTACCCCCATCCTCTCCCCTTCTGCAGTCATGGGCGGGGCCACTTTTTCTCGTGTCGAGGCATCGCTTTGGCAGTTCAGCATTTTTGGGAGCGAGGTCATCGGCACATCAGCGCCCTGCTGCCCCAGTGGCGGCAGAAGAGCGACCCCCGCATCAGAGGTTGCTACCCCCGTTCTCTTCAATGACTGATGTAATGTCTGCTTGACCCTAATGACCTCTCCTTTCAGCCTCACCTTTTGTTTTTGACATCCACAGAGCAGCACTATCTAGGTGAGCTGCAGAAGCTGGGCCTGCTCTCCTTCACACCCTCCAGGGAAGTCCTGGGCACGAGGATCAGCTCGTACGACGACAGGTAGTACTTCGGACCAAGATATTGTCTTTGGAGATTTTTGGTCAACGTGTCGCAAAAATCTGCACGGCTTTCCAGTAATGTCAGATGATTGTTGCAGACTAATGCTGCAACTTGCACAAAAGACAGGCGGCGTGATCGTGACCAAGGACAATATGAGGGACCTTTTGGATGAGTCGCCCGCGTGGAGGGAAATCATCAAAAAGAGGTAAAACGCTCCAAACAAAACCAAAATGTGCTTGAGATGAGATGGTATTGGATATACAGGACAAATGAGGAAACAAATGAGGACACAAGACTCCCTAATCAGAGTTGCGTTTCTACTTGAACCCAATACATCAATTGTGGTGATTTGTGGGCTCCCTCTAGTGGTGGTGCCTAAACGCAGTTCACCATCTCAACTTTTGATGCATTTCATCTTTCATCTTTTGATTAAGTATAATTGCTATAATTTGGTCTTTGTTCACCATGCATACCACCACCCGCACTCTCTGTCCCAGCAGTTTCTATTAACGTTCGTTCCCAAAGCCCGGACTGCTTTTGGTCAATGTATCAATTTTCTGCCCCAAAACTAGTGGAACCCTTCTCAACAAATAATACAAGTCAATTCAATAAAAAAATTCGTCCCATTGAAAAAGTTGGTGAGCGATACTGTTCATGATCGCTGCTCCCATTTTTAGCAGCGTTTGCGAGGCTGCAATGTCATTTATTATGTCACACTGTACAGTTTGTTTTCTATGTTTTGGTATTTGCTTTGAGTTTGCTTTGTTTTACTCTGCTGTCAAATCTCCATTGAAATTTAGAATCGGTTCTCAGTTGCCTTACCTGGAGAAATAAAGGTTAAATCAATCTAGAAATAAACAGCTACAGTGGCTTACAATACTAATAAATATATATATATATATATATTTTTTTAGAATAAAATGTATTTTATAACTTGGCTTCTGTGTTTTAATGTTGGTCATGATGGTATTAGGTCTTGTTTAATGTGGTATTTGGTGTGACAATTTTAAGAACCGCTATGTTGATGGACAAAAGATGCAAAAATAGCCTAAGACAGTCGTGTCCCCCGCAGACTGCTTCTGTACACGTTTGTTGGTGATCATTTCATGGTTCCAGATGACCCACTGGGAAAAGGGGGCCCTCATTTGGACGACTTCCTCCGTTCGGAGTGCAGGTGGGATGCAAGTCACATCATTCTGAAGTAAACGAGACGGGTTTTTTTCACTATAATTTCCCTTCCAGGACACCCGACCCGGCTGGCGTATCCACAAATTCCCCTTCCTTCAACCCTATGTGCACACAAATTCCAGTCCGCAATTTACCTCACCAAACACCAGGTGGCGCTTTGAATGGAGCAGTTGAAGGGAGCCGGCAAGTGGGACACCAGCACCCCAAACCCAGAGACCAGCAAAGCCCTGAAATGGCTTTTGCCAGCAGAACAGTGGAGGCCACGGCGAGCCTGAGAGAGCGTCTTTGTCAGGTTTTTCCTGGTCAGGACAACATGGTGATTCTGGTTCTGCAGAGCAACCCGACAGAACACGACCTCAATGTACTCTCGGCCCTTCTTTTGGAGCAATAGAACTTCGAAACTTCAAAACTAAGAGTTTTTTCACACAACTATGATGCCTTTTTTTAATCTGCTGTTCACCAGAGTGCCCGCTAGATAAGCATCTGTACATTTTTCTAGAAGAAAAAGAATCACCTTTATTTGTCATGTTCATTAAATTTGACCTCTGCATTTGACCCACCCATCGCATTCGTAGACACAACAAACACAAACTTTTGGTGGTACCTACTGCAGCCGTTTGCGGTGTCAATCTTGCTCAAGGGCACCACAGCTGTGTGACCAGTAGATGTTGGGGTCGGTCCTCCTGAAGCGGGGTTTCCACAGTGGCAGGCGGATAATCTTAACCACTTCTGCGCAGCTGCTCAAAAATTAGTACCCTGATGTCCTCAGAAATCAGAGAAGCAATTGGTTTTAAATCACTAGTGGATGTCGCTGTACGGATTATGCTGCGACTGATCCGGACAAGATCTGAGGTGGCACCCACTTGGAGGCGCTGCTATGATTTGTTCATTGACCAACCGGGCCGGGTTTTGTGAAGGACCGAGCTCTCTGAAGGCTTCTTCCTGTGGTGTTTCATCCTATTAAATGGCCTCTTACATTATTCTAACGGTTCGGTGGCTTTTGTACTTTCGAAAAAGGCAATGTATTTTGGGAGCATCCTCAGATTTAGCTGCAAGTGAGGCTCTACAATAGTGCGCGTGTTGGTTCACGGCGGAGGCCCACCAAGCACAATACATCTTTCAGTGGTGTGCGTTGCTGAGCTTGTAAAATGGCTTGTTTGACCACGTAAACACAGAACGCCTAGAAGAGACAATAAATGACACACAGGCTCATTTTTTATGATTCAAATGTCCTAAGCCTATACAACACAGCGACACCTTCACATGCGAGTTTATTTTGGTCCGTGACCAAGCCCATAAACGCAGTCATGTTGGCAAATTTGCACACTCATGTCATTGTTAGCAACCGTGCGCCATGTTCCTCGTCAGTGTATTCATTTTGCATTGGTGTGTTTGTCACGTTCAATGAACGTCTGAAAGCGCATCGTGATCGTCAACTTGAACTCTTCACTGGAGATCCCTCCTATCGCAGAACACCGATCAGGCGACGGCTCGTAACTGAAAGCACTCGTAGCTTGGCGTCGTGCACGCGCACGCACCCTCCTACCTCAGCTGGGAGAAAGCAAGCTGCGTGCGCCCATTCGCACTGGAATTCTCGCTCACACCTGCCGGGTCGCTCTCGGTTGTTCTCACGGCGTTTTGAAAGCGTACTCTAGATTATTATTATGTGAATGTGTTTTGTCGTGCTTTGGCCAGAAGGCAGGCTGTTGGAAGTGGAATATGACTAAGTTGAACGTGTGTCACGAGGTAAGACAAGCGAACTGGACCGCACTCAGTTAAATGTCATGATTGTCTTTGTAAAAAGTACAACGGAAGTGAAGTTAACGCCGGTCACACCAACATGTTGAAAGTACTGTACTGCACTTTAATGTAGCCTACATCGTATTACTTTCGAGATACAATTGAATTCACTTGTTCCCTTTTTATTTTGGTAATGTAATCCTTTGTCAAATTTTCATTTACAACATGGCTGAAGGTGTTATGTACATTTTCCATTTGACGCCGCTGACAAATGACAACAATTAGGTTGTCCAGTACAATTTTGCATGGCAGGTGTTGTGATCCCACTGGGCATCTGCTGTCAATTTAACATCAATATGACATCAATTAAATGATTTTGATGTCATTGATGTTAAATTGACAGCAGATGCACACTTGGATAGTCGTTTTATAAGGGACACATTCAAAGCTGATCCAGAACTGGTGTCACAAGAGACATATTTCAAATCTTATTACAAACTACAAATTTTCCCCTTGAAAGTAATCCCTCCGGAGTCTTATCATACTTTCCCAGCCTTCCTTGCCATGCCTTCATGCATTCCTGCAAGCATTCTTCCGGGATCCCATCTTGATGGATCCCCTTGAGTTTGAGAAAGAGGAAACAAAAATCACACTGAGTCCGGTCAGGTGATTAGGGAGGTCGCTTCAGCACGGCAAGGAAGTGTCTGTGAGAAGGTCTGTTGTCATGGTGACAACGTTCACAACTCTACAAATGCCAGAGGCTCTCTTTGCCTGGCACACAACATTTATTGAAATTTAGCACACCAGTCCTGGAACCTTTCTGACACCTCGTACAGTAGATACAGTATGAAATAACCTTTCTATTATGTGGTGTCTACTTGGTGCGTATATTTTGTGATGGCCATCAGATAATCAACAGTCTAGTGAAGGACGATCACTGCACTTGATTGTTGGACTAGGTGGTGACTGGAAAGTTGTCGTCAAGGTGCATAGCTGTCATGCCATTCTAGTACACACCTGAACTGTGTGTGACTGAGAAAAATAGCCAGACAAACGAGTTTAGCATAATAGAAAAGCAACCAGAGGACGTCATTATAATGGAATTAAGGGTTTGAGTGTGTTATTATCACTCTGTTATTGACCCTCTTTTATGGCAGGAAGACTTTGACGTCGTCCATCGATGGTTGAGTGCTGACTGAGGGGGATCAACAGTACTAACAAGGAACACTATTAAACACAGGTATGTTTCACACACACAAACACCCAATTGGATGGACAACAAAAACATTAGCAGGGGTGTCCAAACCACGACTTGGGTGACATTTGCTGCTCACTGTTCACTAAATTTATTAAAATTAGCTATTGACACAGCCCAAGGCAGGAGAAGGAGAAACTCAATCTCACGTCCTTGTTTTCCACCAATCATTTCATCATTCGCTGAGACACGCCTCAGAATCGCGATTGTTAGCTCCACTTTCTGCTCCGTGTCAAGGTCGTGTGATGCAGTACAACTGGCCACCCCAAAAATCCTTTAAAATCATTCACTTTGTGCCTTATCGCCTTGCTGTTTTTTTTTAAAGAAATATATGTATTTTTAAAACTACACATTATTGGTTTGTGTGGCTTTACCCATGCTAATGGATTGCGTTTCAGCGTGTTCAATTACAGCATCCTTCAATTTGTCTGTCCGTGGCTCCAAGAAGAAAACAATTGGACACCGCTGTTTGCGGCGTGAAATGATGATGCGGAAAAATCACCGGACAGTGTTTCCACAGGAGCAAATCTGTCGGGCTTCCTCAACAGCAGACGAGCGCTGAAGGATCCAGGAGAAGATGCGGCCTGACCAAGAAGCGGCAGCAGCATTGCAGGTCGATGGCGAGGCCCAAACTGGAACAGATGCGCTCGAACTTGGCCACATCGCAGATACCGCTGATGTTGAAGGACTGCCGGCCAGCCAACCGGGACTCTCACAAAGTCATTCTTTGTCGAGCGGGTCAGCCGTGAGCGACGCAGCAGAGGTCGACGCGTCCTCTCAAATCTTGGACTTCACCTTCGACTCGGACTATGGCAGCTCTCACTCCAGCCCCGGCTACGCCAGCACCGCTTTCAGCGGCGACCTAAGTGAGCTCAGTGGAAGTTCCTTGGAAAAGACCAACTCTGTTTCTCCTGTCAGCCTCTTTGAACACACCGTGGAAGGGAATCAGTCCCATAAAAAGGGGAAAAAAAGACCCGCTTCCAAATCTAGCAAGAAAAGGGAAAACGGCAGCTCACCGAAGGACGCTGTGAGTACCGGGAGTAGCGTGGACCATGAAGAAGGCCGTGGAAGCACACGGTCCCGACGCAGCGTCACAGAAGCCGTCAGCTGCTGCTACAGGTCCATGCACAGGGGCTGTCTGCAGTGTGGGGAGGAGACGCCGGCCATGTTGTCTGGCCTGGTGCTGTCTTTGGCGTTCTGTATCGCCATCATCGTCCTCATTCCTACCATGGGAAGGGTGAGAACAACAGTGTGTGTGTGTGTGTGTGTGTGAGGAGTGGGGGCTAGGGGGGATTTGTCCAGTGAACGACTGACTCCGAACATATTTTGTGTAGTTTTACACCCCCACATGCATTAAATTTAAACACTTTTACAGGGGAAGTCAAGTCAAACAAGTCAAGTCGACAACAAGTAGCAAAATGGCCGCCCCCTGAGATGAATAAATAACAGGTGGATTTTACTGCCTAACTCAGGGGTGGCCAAATCCGGTCCTCAAGAGCTACAATCCAGCCTGTTTTAGGTTTATCCCTACGGCAACACAGCTGATTCAAATCATCGGGGTCATTATCAGGCTTTTGCAAATCTTGCTGATGAACTGATCATTTGAAACAGGTGTGTTGCCGTAGGAATAAACCTATTCCTATTGTGGCTCTTGAGGACCGGACTTTGCCACCCCTTGCTTAAAGCGGAAGTCCACCCAAACATATTTTTTTCAAGAATATGTTCCCAACAGGCCCACTCCTTGAAACACGACATTCTGATTAATTTTGCGTTTGTGGAATATAAGTTAAGCAGCAAAATTTTCAAAATTAAAAATAAAAAAAAAAACGGCTGACCTGTTTTCTGAATCTGAGCCGTGATTGGTGGTTGTGAGCAGTTGTGATGTCATTTTCAGTCGACAGACAAAATGGCTGCCCCCAGAGATGGCTAAAAACGAGTGGATATTCCACAAACGCAATATTTATCAGAATGTCGTGTTTCAACTAGTGGGCCTACTGGGAACTTATTCTTGAAAAAAATATGTTTGAGTTGACTTCCGCTTTAACTCAGATTCCATGAGCGAAATAATAATCAGAATCCAGTGTTTAGACTAGTGGGGGCACATCAACCATATTGTTGTGAAGATTTTTTCTAACTTAAGTTCCGCTTTAAAGTAGAAGTCAACCCAAACATATTTTTTTCAAGAATATGTTCTATACAAGCCCACTAGTTGAAACTAGGCATTCTGATTAAATTTCGTTTGTGGAATAAGAGTTAATCCACCCGTTTTGAGCCATCTCTGGTGGTGGCCATTTTGTCACTTCTGTTGACTGAAAATGACATCACAACTGCTCTGGGCTCAGGTAACGACCAATCACGACCTGTTTTCTGAAGCTGAGCCGTGATTGGTCGTTACCTGAGCCCTGCACAGTTGTGATGTCATTTTCAGTCGTCTGAAGTGACACAATAGCCGCCCCCTGAGATGGCTAAAAAGGGGTGGATTTGGTTGCTTAACTCATATTCCACAAATATTGATCAGAATGCCGTGTTTCAACTAGTTGGCCTGCTGGGAACATATTCTTGGAAAAAATGTGTTTGGGTTGATTTACCCTTTAAACCTACACTTTGAAGTTTACTGTAAAAGTGACACATAATGCAAAGGAGAATTGAAAAGTGTTTATTTAAACACCAAAATGTTCAACCAAACCAAACAATAGCAAACATCCACTAGCTTAATGCTAACATATATCGCGAAACACCATAAATGAACAAATGTGTGAATTAGCATAGGTGCTGCTGTAATTTCAACCTTCAAACAACTGCTACTTGAACAAAGGCAGAAAACAAGAGAATACAACCATGTAAATACAAACAGCAAGATTGTAATGCTCCTTTCAAATGTGCTGTTGTGATTTTGACACAAAGTTAAGAAAGAAGCGTTAACGATTGCGCTCAAAGGTTGCATCTTGCGCACAGAACCTTGACGTCCACGTGGGAGCTCTGTCGGTTTTGTGCGTGGTTCTTTGTCTGAGCGCCGTCCTGCTGGTGTGTCTGCCGTGGCTGGCCACCGTGAGGCGCTGCGCCGGTGCCCTGGCCCTCTTCGTCTGGGGGACGCTGTACGTCACCGCCATTGTTTTCATCTTCACCGGCGGACCCGTCACAACGTGGGAACAGGTGGGGAGGTGTCACGTGACCCGAGTCGTGTTGAAAGAAACTCACATCCATCCACGCTGACTTCCTCCTCGTCAGGTGGCCTTCTTCCTCTTCCTGTCCCTGAGTGTTTACACGGTGCTACCTCTCTCACTGGCCTGGGCTCTCATGGTTGGGATTTGGACCAGCGTTACACACATCGTCATCATCAGTGTTTATGTCCCGGTTACAAGTCCGGAGACGCCAGACTTGGCTGTGCAGGTGCGTCCAACTTGATGAGGGTTGCGAAGAAAGGTGGGGGGGGGAAAAAATCAATGGGAGTTTCAAATGGGGAATTTTTCAAAGACAGTACAGAAAGTCCAGCAGGGCTCTGTCCTAAGCTGCTGCCAGGAGTGAAAGTCTGCGAGTAATTGATGTCGATATGAAAAAAAAAAAAAATTGCCTAGAGCTTCCACAAGATCGTAGCAAAGCACTACTATGTGGAAATGAAACTCCTCAACTCCCTTCAACACAAACACCAGATATATCTGAGCATAACTCCGATATATTTTAAATTGAGCACATTACAGGGTTATTCCTGTTCATTTTCATAATCCCCATCAACTTTGGAAATTCTCTGATTTTTTTCCAACCCTAAATTTCACCCGCGTTTCTCTTTTGCACTCACGTCGGAATGGTGCCCGATCCGTCATTTGGCCACAGCTGGTGGCAAACGGCATGCTGTTCTTGTGTGTGAACTGCATCGGGGTCTACCACCTGTGGACCACGGAAAACGATCTCAGGATATCCAATCATAAGAGAGAGAAGTTCAGCACCATCCGTTCCCAGAAGGAAATCAGAAAATACCAGCAGGTTTGATCGCATCCAATTTTCCCCATTCAATGACTCTTGAGCGACCTGCTGAAAAAGATTGTCGTCCGTTTGTTCCAGGAGCGTCTGCTGCTGTCCGTGTTGCCGCGTTACATCGCCATGGAGTTGAAAACCGAGGTGATAAAGAGGCTGACTAAGCCCAAGGGCGAGAAAGAAAATGGACACAATTTCCACAGCCTGTACATACGACAGCACAAAGACGTCAGGTGAGGATGGAAAACGGAAGAATGCCGTCATGCCTTCCGTGTGCGTCATGCTCAATGTGTGTATGTGTGTAGCATTCTGTACGCGGATATTGTGGGCTTCACAAAGCTGGCCAGTAGCTGCTCACCGGAGGAGCTCGTTGCGGTGCTCAACAAGCTCTTTGGCAGGTTTGACGACATCGCCAAGGTACCAAGAGTGTGTGCGCGCGCGTGTGTGTGTGCGTTTGACAGCGCGCCATCACATTTTCTGCATACGCTGTCTGCAGAAGAACGGATGCCTTCGCATCAAAATCTTGGGCGACTGCTACTACTGCGTGTCAGGTCTGCCCGACCCGATCCCCGCGCACGCCAGCAACTGTGTTCAGATGGGCTTGGACATGTGCACCGCTATCAGGTTAGCTCATTTGCATGTGAGATCGGTGGTGCACAACTTCCTATTCACATCATACACCGCTTTGATATACGAGTGGCCCAAAACTTTGTGCTTCAGCGGTTTAGTGAACAGGAGAAAAAGTCAAACGCACGGATACAAAATGAGAACTCTCGCAAGGAGCAGGGAGGATATTCTCACAGTGTGTGTGTTGAAACTTTTGCCATATTTTTTTTTGCATTCTGTTTTATAATGATTTTGTCGCACAAAATGTTAGGATATTTTGATTTGGTAGATTATTTTTTGTTCTCGCAATGTTTCTTGGCAAAATGTCTTATACTGTTGGAAAGCCTGTTTATTATCACCAATCAATTTAAACAGCTTTTTGTAGTTGCTATTCACTTTTGTTTTGAGCTTCTGGTACAACAATCACAAATTTCCTTACTTTTTGTCCTAAGATATATTTCTATTTTACATATAGTTCTTTTTTTCTTTATTAAAAAGATGTAACAAAGATGTTCTTTGGGAGCCAGGACGTATTCATGATACTTAAATTCATTTCAATTGATAAAATTGATTTGATTAACAGAGGACCCCTGCATACTTGCGGCTCAACACTTGCCAATTCATCTATTTGTGTATTTTTTTTGTCCCAATTATTTTTTAGATGTATAAATTTTTGGAAGGGGGGATGAATGTGGAAAGCGCTTACTGAGCGTACATTCCTGCATATTCAAGTTTTTTGGGCGGTAAAAAATATAATAGCAAATATGGCTGTGCAATTAATCAAAATTCAATTAAAATTACGATTATTACACTCCACGATTACAAAATTGGCATAATTGTAAACAAAAAAAACCCACTATTAATATTCATTTATAACCAACGGACTATCACAAGGAAATCATACTTGAATTTATAAATGGGCATATTTTTAAATTGTATTTCATAATAACTAATTTTATAAATTTTGTTTGGTCCAAAAGAAACTTATTTGTCTTTTTTACGTTTAAACATGTTCTTGTTTTGTACCCAAAAATAAATGATTTTTTGAATAATTGTGATTTCAATTATTACCAAAATAATCATGATTAATACTTTTGAGCAGCCCTAATAATACATATATTTTTTTTGTCAATGCACTTATAACATCAATTATTCGCGGATTTTGCCTATTGGTGGGCCATTCCGGTCCCTAACCTCCGTGAATAGCGTGTGTCCACTGTTCAAGTAACCAGAGTGACAAGCTTGGTCAAGTCAAGGTTCGACTGTTCTCCTTTTCTTGGCTTTTAGTAAACTGCGAGAGGCCACAGGAGTGGAGATCAGCATGCGCGTTGGCGTTCACACGGGCAACGTGCTCTCGGGTGTGATCGGCTTGCAAAAATGGCAGTACGACGTGTGGTCACATGACGTGACGCTAGCCAATCACATGGAGTCCGGAGGTGTTCCTGGGTGAGCGCATTCAAATGAAAAATAATCGCGCCTCGGCATTTCTGCTACGAAAGGCAATTAAAGTGCGATTTTTCCTTTCTACAAGGCGAGTTCACATCACGGAAGAAACCCTACAACACTTGAACGGAGCGTACCAAGTGGAGGATGGCGATGGAGGGAGTCGGGATCCACTTCTTCAAGGAAGACAAACCTACTTAGTGCTGGACCCCAACAACTCCGACAGCCGCTTCCTCCGAACGACAACGGTGGGCGCTCACGCGGCATACTGCAGCCGAGAACGCGAGTGTGTGACGGCGTGGTTCGTTCATTTCCAGGCCAACCTTCTTGCCACTGTTGAGAACAGGCAGCGGGCGTCCATACGCATGTCTCAGTACCTTCAGTCATGGCGGAACATCCGGCCCTTCGCCGAACTCAGCAACCACCACGCCAAACTCCCCAGGAAGATGGGCGAGGTGGCAGTGAACCAGCAGCAGTCATCTGCTGTATGTTGACCATGCATCACAAGCGCTACATGTTGCAAATACATTCATGTGTCCTAACTGGAAAATGTCTGTCTGCTTCAGGAAAGACCACCTTGTCAGAACAGCCCATCTTGGTATGCTCCATTGAGTTTTTAAAAAAAAAAATGTAATAATAGATTTTATTGAAATTTTACTTCATATATAACAAAAAAAAAACTGAGAAATAAAAACAACAAAACAAAAAAACAAACAAAAAAAAACTAAATAGACAACAACTAATACTAAGCAACCCGAGTTACATATAAAATAATGAAAGCATAGTAAGGAGAGACAATTCCTCTTATAAACTCCAAATATTCAAACAGTTATCCCCATGGACCTCCAATTTAGTGAGCCGGTACCTCTTTGCAGAATAGCAAAGAAGATCACCTGGCAAGTATTCTAATAAGGGGCTCCATAAATCCAAAAATAAATTCTCATTCCCACTTAATTTTGCATTTCCATTGGCAGTACTTTAAATATTTCTGTATACCACTGAGGAATAGTTGGTGGCTTTTCCTTAATCCAATTAAACAAAATACATCTTCGTGCCAGAAACAGAAGCTTACAAAATAGCTTAAATGTGTTCTTGTCTGTAAATTTGTTGTGAGATGGCAGCCCCAGTAGATATCGACCGGGATCGTTACTGATTTTCATTTTCAATATTGCTCTAGTTTCCTTAGTTATACATGACCAATATTTAGACATCTTTGGACAGTTCCATAAACAATGCCAATAAGTCCCATTTGTAGTTTTACATTTCAAACATACAGGTGATCTTTGAGTGTCGATCTTATTCAAGAAGACCGGTGTCCTGTGTTGCCTATATGTAATATTTTAAAATGAGCTTCTTTGTACTTGATACTGAGAAAAAATGTGTATGTATAATGGATAGTCTTACCAATCCTTTTCCTCATAGTGACATTGAAATTCTCCCTCCCATTGAGGTTTTAATGTTCAGGCTGATTACACAGGCAAAATAAAAAGATGAGGAAGTGAAGTTGCTGCTCAAAAATGTCAATGCAGTCAATACACTACTCACTAAAAGTGGCCAAAATGTTTTAGGATGAATCTAAAATGCACGATAACCTTTGCAGGTGATTTTCAAGTTCATATGAGCAGCAAAGATGGAATTTGTGCTTTTTGTCTCAGTTTGTTTGTAGATAACTGTGTGAGGGGGTCGCTGGACACGCTGGACATTGCAGGGTAGGTTTGATGATTTTCAAATCTCTCGTTGCCTCCCCCTCTGATCTGTGTGTGTGCGTGTGTGTTCTCCAGGTGGAGGGCCAAGAGGCTTAACTGTCTGACGCTGCTGTTCAATGACATGCGTCTGGAGAAGCAGGTAGTGTCACTTGTCCAATAGGAAGTGAGCCCACTGTGGTGCTTTTTGTATTACGCCTTGTGTGTGTGTGTGTGTGTGTGTGTTCCAGTTTCGCCTGTCAGAAGTGAAGGGCTTACACCAGTCCATGAGCTGCCTCGCTTTTGTCTTTGTCACCCTTTTTGCTGTCCAGATGCTCGTTTCTGACAAGTGAGTGGCACGCAAATTGTTATTATTCGCAAGGCCAAAACTTTTTTCGTTGAGGAGCAATTTTGCTCATCCAATATTTGATTTGAGGAGCGATTTACTAATTTTGAGGAGTATTTTTGGGGAGGTTCATCCCAGGAACTTTAGCAAGGGTTTCATTTAACAATGAAAATATGATAATATAACAGGGAGGTTGAATATGGAGCTGCAGCTATAATATATATACAGTACTCGAGTATCCTCCTGAAAATTGTACAGAATAATCGTGTATTCGGATAAACCCCAAAATTTTGGTGAAACAGGTGAGCCGTGATTGGTCGTTACCTGAGCCCTGAGCAACTGCGATGTCATTTTCAGTCGACAGTGAGAAAATAGCCACCCCCTGAGATGGCTAAAAACAGATGCTTCTTAACTCATATTCCACAATCCAATATTAATCCGAATGTCATGTTTAGACTAGTGAAGGCACATAGAAACATTAATATGACAAATGTTTGGTGATAAATATTACAAATGTGTTTGCACCCTTGCCAGGAACTTTCAATTGGCCGTGTCCTACAGCGCCACCTTTCCTGTGCTGGTGCTTCTTTTGTCCATCGCGTTCTGTGGCTACTTGCAGGTACGCTCGGCCAAACTCACCCAAAAAACATGCCAATGTGTATTTATTATTTAACATATAATTTACTTCTGTTTCTTTTTTTTTTTTTTAGAAATGGCATTCCGAGACACCGCCCCGCATTCAATGGATATCAGGACTGTCTCCTGGTGTCTCCACCAGGGCGGCGCTGCGGCTGTTTATCGTGTGCCTGAGTTTGCTCATCACGCTGCTGATGGCCATCCTCAACTTTGTGAGCCTTTTGCTCTCTTTTTAACATCCTCTTTTCATTCTGAGACTCAGAGCAATGATTCACTTTGAAATGCTGGGAAATACGATTAACACATTCCAGCATCAGTGCAAAGTTATCTTTATCTTGTTATTATTGGTGTGTTGTTCAAAATGAACAGCACAGAATAGAAGTGAATGAAAACGCATATTATCATGACAAAATACATGGTGTGTTAATCGTATTCTTAACTTTCGTATATTTTGAGGTCTTTGAAGACCGTCCTTTATTTAGACACATGAACTGCCTTGTTCTTAATATGACTTATATTAACATTAGCTATTCCTTCCTTTTATTGTACCTCGTCAGGTCTTCATCCCAGGAAACAACTGCACTGAAATCAGCGACCGGAGCGCGCTGGAGGGTCTCAAACTCTACACTGTGCCTGTGAGTTATCAATGAACATGTGTAGTCTCCTCTTGGCGTAGATAAAGGCAAGCCATTTGAGCATTTATTTGGAGATCCGACTCGCGCGCTGAATCATGCGCTCACTTTATTCTCATTAGTAAGACAATTGTGAGTACGCGGGCAGTTCACCGCGTCAGTAGGATATAGAAATCATGCTCAAATGTTTTTCCATAAATCCATCCAGTACTACCTGTACTGCTGCCTACTGGCCATGCTGGGAGTCATCGTCTTCGTCAGGATATGTTTGTCGGTGAAGGCTCTGCTCCTCACGCTGGCCGTGGTGGTTTACTTGGCCCTCTTCCTCCACGTGTACGCCAACCGCTCATCCTGCCTCATCAGCCTGCTGTACAACAACACCTCCAAGTGAGCGAGCGGCTTTCTCTGACGCCGCCGATGTGCGCTGGTGCCTCTCGCCTCTGAACTGACGCATTTCAATTTGCGCACCCTTCCCAGGCCCGGTGTGCTGAAGGACCCTCAGATCATGTCTGGTGTTTGGCTGGTCATTTTTTATATTGTGTGCATCATACTGGCCAGACAGGTGGGTGCGTGCGCATGTTTGTACGAGAAATGGAAACTTGCCTTACAAAGAACGCAATAAGGACTATTCATAAAGTAGGATTTCTGGGGCACACCAATTCAATCTTTTTTTAAAAATTCACAGAAAGTATATCATATCAAACAGTGCAACTAATGTACAAGGTTAAAAACAATACAAATTCCAGAAAACATTAAAAATCCGTTTTGGAATAGGGAAGGGAATTACGATTTACCGACTCAACAAAAATCTTATAGAAACTTGCACATAACAAGGACAGTTTGTCAATGTGTAAAACTGGAACTTCAAAGAAATGTCCAAACATAAACTAGCTTTTAAGAATATATAAAAATATGTTTCACGCAGGGTTTGGTATAGGTTGCCATTATTATTATCTTTATTATGGTATATTTTAGCAAACATAAAACAGCTGAACTTTATTTGGGGTTCATCAGAGGCATTTCAAATAGTGGCAGTTCTGTGCTGATTCCCGTTTAAATGAGTTTGAATGGAATTGTTTAAATCTGAACACATACACTTCCCCAGTTATAAGATAATGTTAAAACACATCTATTCAAGAGGGGTAACTGTTGAATAGATGTCTTTTTTTCCATTTGAGTTGTACAGGTTAAGGGGAGTGCAGACTTTTTATAGCCACCGTATGTATGTATTTTGGATTGCAGTTCTTGAGCCATAATTAATCAAAGCTAATAGTAAAGGGGTACGATCTAAATAGATTTTAACACAGTACATAGCGTTTCAGTATGGGATATGTTTTTGATATTACAAATTTTTCACTTCCTTGTTTTTTTGTATTTTTTATTGCACTGTGTTCCAAATAAAAAGTTCAATCAATCAACTCTGTTAGGACGAGCTGGGCTGCCGCGTAGACTTCCTGTTGGAACACTGTTTCAAGTTGGAACAAGAGGAGATGGAGACGGTGGAGAATGTCAACAAGCTTCTCCTCCAGAACGTTCTGCCCCTTCACGTGGCCTCCTTCTTCATGGGCAAAACTGTCCGCAATCAGGTGATTTGTACATTTTGCAGCCTTTTTGGCAATGTAATGGCTGTGGTTGTGCCCATTGTTCTCATCCTACTTCCCCCAGTGGCTCAACCCCTCTATCGTGTTTGGAAAGGTGCCTTTCATTAATTTCCGCTATGAGTTGGCGCTAGCTATAAATCAAATTTGACTTTCTGCTGAAATTTGATGGCCCGTCTTTGGTTTCAGGACCTCTACAGCCAGTCGTACGAGTGCGTGTGCATCATGTTCGCCTCCGTCCCTCAGTTTAAGGAGTTCTACAGCGAGAGCAGCGCCAACAGAGATGGTCTGGAGTGTTTACGTTTCCTCAATGAGATCATTGCCGACTTCGACGAGGTACGAGCGATCAGTAGCGTCTGTAGGTTCTTCCGAAGCGTTCGCCTGACTTCTTGCCTCACTTTCTCGCGTGTCCGTCTGTTGCTCAGCTTTTATCCAAGCCGAAATTCTCTTCAGTGGAGAAGATCAAGACCATTGGCAGTACGTACATGGCGGCTGCAGGCCTGACGCAATCGTGGGATGACAGAAAGGTATATTCATCACCAGAGCTGGGCGTTTTACTCAAAATTTGCGGTCCGTTTATCGCCTTCCGTCTACAGGTACCCTTCCGCCGTCCGCTTATCCGCCATTTTGTCCGGCCGGACCAATTAGTAATCACCTATAGGCTGGTTCGACTATCATTTTAAACGGGCTTCCGTTCGCGTTTTCCGACTACCAGCTTCAGCAAACTAAAAAAAAATAAAAAATAAAAAAATACCGTAAAACCGACACATGAAAAAGACAATTTCAAATTGTATAGTAAAACACTAAAATGTTCAACTAAATCACTATACGAAAGTCTGCTAGCCTTATGCTAATATATACGGTAATGTTGAACACCATAGGTGAGCTGCTAGAAATTAGCATAGATGTATATGTAATTCTAAATCTTCAAACATGCGACTTTAACATACACAGGAGAATTCAACATGTATATTTAAACTGTACAGTACAGGATCTAGATCTACTCCGCTTCTCCTCTTCTTAATTACACTGCATCTACATACAGTAGAGCTCAGTGCTGCCCGGCATGTTGTGGCACAACGTGGTACTACACTGGAGGCCCGCAAGTCTAAATTCAGACTTACCCGCATGTGTACTGTAAAAAAACTGCGATATTTGCGGCGGCTCACTGTACTTTCACAATGTCATGCCTCCTTTGAATCATGATTTCTGGATCCCTCTGCAGAAATGCGACATGTCCTACAGCCACGTGCGCTCCATGGTGGAGTTTGCCATCGCTTTAATGAGCAACTTGGAGCTCATCAACACGCATTCCTTCAACAGCTTCAAACTGCGGATCGGTAAGCCCGTTTCCTCTCAGTGGCGTTATTTTAATTGACATCGGTATGCCAATTTTTAAATGGGTTAGGTCAGGGGACATAAGTTACTTACCATTCATGTTTTTATTCTTCAATGAAAGAATTGACTGTGCAATGTCCATTTGTAGGAATAAACCAGGGCCCAGTCATTGCCGGAGTCATCGGGGCTCATAAACCGCAATACGATATCTGGGGGAACTCGGTCAACGTGGCCAGCAGGATGGACAGCACGGGAGTGTTGGACAGAATCCAGGTCAGTCCATCGCCTCCAACTCGCCTCCTTCCCTGCTTGACCACATCCGCTTCCGTCTCTGCGTCCAGGTGACAGAGGAGACGGCCCAGGTGGTCCAGAGCGTGGGCTACGGCATCACACTCCGAGGAGTCATCGACGTCAAGGGAAAAGGGGAGCTGACCACGTACTTTGTCAATACAGAGCAGTCATCTCCGCACTTCTGACCGCTGCAGTTTGTAGTTAGTGCGGTTTGAAAGAGAGACTTTTGCAAGGAGCCCGCCGCCGCATTGCGCTAGCCGTAGCAATGATGTCGCTGTCCAGCCCTGCTGCCTGCCTGCTGTCACGATGAACCACGGGTTGCATTTGTCTTCGGATGAGACACTAAATATGATCCCGATCAGTTGAATGATCATGCTACTGTGTCTGTATATGAATATTTTTATTTTTCCAAACGTCAGATCGATGACAGTTTTCTGAATTAAATGAAGGAGAGTTTTTGTTGACAATTAGATGGTCTACGTCAGTGGTTCTCAAAACTTTTTACACCAATAGTACCACCTCAACAAATATTTGGCTCGACGAGTACCATATATATTGTACTTAAATTATATTAATATAGTTTTGTTTTTTTTAATTCTCCCAATATCTGAGTCCGTTTTATATCGGTAAGTTGTACTCAAGTGATTTTTTACAAGGTGACCAACTTCTAGGGACTTGCACTTTTACTCAACTATTGCATTCAGGAATGTACTTTTTACAATACTGGAGGCAGCACACCAAAGAAATGTTGAAGTCGCTATTAGATTATAATTGCAATGTAAAAATATGTAATATATATTTTTAAATATTGTTAGATTATATATATTTTTGTGTTGTTTTTTTAGAGCTGGATGTTGTACATAATGGAGTAATACTATTTATGAACTAATAAAATAGAAATTTAAGAAAAATGCCTATGACATGCAAATATACCTTGGACAAGTTTGTTCCGTAGCATTTGGTTAGTGCATCTAAACCCGATTTCATAAATGAATGGGAACTGATTCAAAGGGAAGGTCAACCCAAAAAAATCTTTACAATATGTTCTATGTGCCTCCGCCAGTCTAAACACAACATTCTGATTCTGATTCTGCATTTGTGGAATATGAGTTAAGCAGCAAAATCCAGCGGTTTTTAGCCATCTCGAGGTGGCCATTTTGTCACTTGCTGTTGACTGAAAATGACGTCACAGGTGCTAATTTACCAGCGCGATGCCCGTCACCGGAAATTAATGAAATTAATGAAAGGCACTTTTCACAACACGATAGAGAGGTTGAGCTACCGGGGGAAGTAGGAGAGAACAATAATGAATGGATTTCACTACTTAACTCCTATTCCTCAAACACAACTTCAATCAGAATGTCGTGTTTCGACTCATGGGGCTGCATAGAAAATATTATAGTAAAGAAAAGAATTTGGGGGTTGACTACCACTTTAAAATGCCCATTCATTTCAAGTGTGAAATAAATGTTTATTTCAATAAACAAAATATTGGTGGGTATAAATACCAGTTAGTTGCCGATATTTTGCACATTGTAATTGTATTTTAACGTAGTTATAAAGAAATCCTTCAAAGGAATGCCCACGTTTGAGCTGATTGGCTGTGTAACTTTTCCGTCTTTTCATTGGTTGGCACTGCTGTCTGTCACCTTGCTTCCGGCTTTACCGTTCGGTTTGTTGTGAGAGTTCCTGACTTCTGACTGATTGACATCGGAGTTGGTAAGTTTTTCGAAAAGTATTTTTCCCCTCCGAAGACTCAAACTAGGAATGTGTCGCCTGAATAATACTTGTCACAACTTGATCTTCAACCAAATCTGAAATGGAAACATTTACCTTAATGCGCGGCGTTACTGTGTTTAGTCGTCATAGGAAATCTTGTTTTTTTTTAATCATAATTGAAAGTTTTCCTTTCTCTGTCGACCAGTTGCGAGTAACCACACAAAACATGTCAGGAGTCCATGACCTAAGAAGGAAAGGACGACCCCCGAAAATGTTCTTGCTGTCGACCGAACAACATGTCCAGGGCCCTTCGGAAGGTACCATCGTGCTGCCGCGGGGGTCTATGTGCTCGGACAGACAATCGAGTAGGAGCAGAGCCGACTTTCTATATGTCAAGGTAACAGTGATCACGATTTTGAAATACTTTACCATCACGCACAACGGCTTTCTTCCGCTGTAATTACCAGTACTTAGGGTGTGATCATGTCAAATAGGTGTGTCCTCTCTGGGTTCTCCTCAGATGCTGGAACTTGACATCATTGTACAATTGGATAGAAGGGTTCTGCTTGAAGTTCCAAGTGAATGTGTTGGCCTGTTGGAGCCTGTGGCCCAAGAGGCTCGCCTGGAACTACTACGTAAGTTATGAACGGACATCAGAACGGTTCAACGGGAACCTTAGTTGTGCTGTTTTTCTTCCAGGCAATCGTGAGAAGCTACACGACTTGGCCAACTTACCCGCTGGCACACCCCTGTGGGTCCAAATGGACCAAGCGGACGAGCTTGCTGAGGCCGAACTCAAATACGTCGGGCCGCTGACGGCAGGGAGCAGACCTCAGTATTTTGGGGTGCAACTCAAGGTAAAGTCGCCTCTGCTTATTCTTCTATTCATCAGGTGGTTCAATCACCTCTCCTCGGCCGCAGGGCTCGGCGGCGTGCAAAGGCAAGGGCACCGGCGGCGGTCTCTTCACCTGCCCCGACGGCTCTGCCGTCTTCCTCCCGGTCAGCCACATCAAGCTCAGACACTGGTCCAACGGCAACGAGCCAGACGACCAAGAAAGGAAGCGGCCTCCCCGCCGCAGCATTGTCCGCAACCATCACAACAACAGTCGCCCCGCGCACGTCCAGCCGCCCGGCGGCAGTGCCGGACATCACGTCCATCTGCCTCTGGCCGTCGTTCCGACTCAGTCTCAGTCTTCCGGCGAATCAACCGAGCAACCGTCTACCGGAACTCAACGCCCTCTTCGCGGCCCCGCGGGGCCCCTGCCATTCAGTGTGGGCCAGCGGGTTACTGTCTCCTTGGATGGCTCGACCGTAAGCGGAGAGGTGCGCTTCTGTGGTCCGCTACCGCGTCAACCATCATCTTTGATTTACGTGGGGCTCTTGCTGGTCAGTTGTTTCCTTCATTCCGGGGATGTTTTGACGGTGGGCGGAATATTAATTATTAGCCGTTGTTTCAGGACACTCCCACGGGCAACTGGGATGGCCATTACAGAGGAGAGAAGCTTTGCCAAATTCCTTCTGTCTTGTATGGAAAACTGCTGCCTGCTTCGAATGTGTCCCCAGGTAGAGGAATCCGATTTAGATGCTTTTTAATGAATTGTAGTGAAACCCATATTGGTTTGTTTTCAATTAATCAAGTCTCATTTTGAGAAAAGACATGGCCTCAAAGCACTGTTTTTTGTTGTTGAAGAATTGTTTGCAAAAATGACTCTTGTTATCAATTGCAGAGTCCCAGCATCACGCCGTCCCTCCCCCCCAAGTCCTCAAATCCATGACCAAAAACTCGCCACCTGCCGCCAAACCGGCCCCTGCGTTGACGCCCACCTCTGCCTCCAAAGTGGCCCTGTTGCCGCCCGGCATCAAACCCCTCAAACCCGTTCCTCCTCCACCTCCGCCAAAGCCGCTCCACGATCACCTGCCTCCGCCCCCGCCCCCGCCCCCGCCCCAACCCCCGCAGCCGCCGCCCAAACCCGCCGAGCTGGTAGTGGCGCAGCACACCAACGGCACACACGCCCAGCCCTCGCCACCCGGCTCACCGGACGCGGACTGGGGTGTGCCCGTGGACGCGGAGGACCTGGAGTTGGGCTCCATGGTGGAAGTGAACGACCCGCCGCTTTACGGTGTCATCCGCTGGATTGGCCGCATCCAGGGAGTTCATGAGGCGGTGACGGGCATCGAGCTGGTAAATTAACCCCATCCTCCTGGAGCCGGGCGCTTCTTTAAGACTGATTTTATTTTATTTTTCTCATTCAGATTGGCAACGTAGTGTACTGTAAGTAAGGGAAACCGTATTGACATGATTGAGCAGATAAGTGCCACTTGGTTTGCCCACGCAGGAGCAGGAGGTGTCGGCAGGATCCGACGGCACGTACCTTGGCGAGCGCTACTTCCGCTGCCCGCCCAACAAGGGGCTCTTCGTCAAGCTCGGTAACTGCCGGCGAGATTCCAGATTCCCCGCTCCCGAAGCTCGCGTCAATCAAGTGGAGCGCTGCAACTCCATAGGTGACCAGGTTGCCTCGTGCGCTTTTTGGCCGCGTGTGCTGAGCAGGTGAATTCAACGGTCATGTTTTGGTTCCGGCTGGGCAGCTTTTGCCGAGTGGGACAGCGAGCGTGTGGAGGATGACACTCTTCCCGCCGACGGGGACGAGGCCAAGGAACTTTACCAGGGCTGGAAGAAAGGCATCCAGGGTCACCTCAACTCCTGCTACCTGGACGCCACGCTGTTCAGGTGCCGTGCTGACGAAGATCCCGCGTTCAGGAAAGCCTCTTACCGCGTCACTCGGTTTCACTCCGTCTCGCCGTCCGCAGCCTCTTCTCCTGCTGCAGCTCGGCAGACTGGCTGCTGTTTTGGCCCTCGGACGACACGCGACCCGATCCGAGCTCCGGTAAAGCTCAGGACCTGCTGCGCTGCGAGATCGTCAACCCCCTGCGCAGGTCCGCCTGTCACTTGACCTTGGTCTGACCTTTCTCCTTTATATGTCATTTGACCAAGGAAGAGTGCTCAAGAAAAGCGGGTAAAGGGCTCTAATGAGCCTTCATTGCTCCCGCCATAGTTTCAGTTCAGTCGAAAAGATGTCACATGATGTTCCACAAAATGAACTCTGACATTTGCCTTAAGGCCTGTCTGTTTTGCAGGTACGGCTACGTGTGCGCTAGTAAGACCATGGCCTTGAGGCGACTGTTGGAGGCGGCCAACCAAGACGCAGGCTTCACCAGCCAGGAGAAAGGTATGTGAGCGAGAGCGCCTTGCACTTCCTGTTTGTGCACCAGGAATGCCGCCACGCCGCTTCTCCTTTCATCTCTGCCCAGATCCGGAGGAGTTCCTCAACAAGCTCTTCCTGCTCCTCCGTGTCGAACCACTCCTCAGGATCAGGTGGCGCCGCACGTCCTGGCTGCTCTCTTCCTCACGATTTTTTTTCCCCCGTTATTAATTATTATGATTATTATAGTGTCTTACCATACACCACCAAACATCTATATCTTGTTTTTTTTTCTGTCTGTCTATATCTGAAGTGATTTAATTTCCTTCTTGGGATGAATGAATGACGCATGTGTCCTCTTCTTTCTACCCTCCTAGATCGTTGTCTCAAAAGCCGCAGGAGTGCCACCTGTACCAGCTCTTTCCGCCTCACGTTCCTCGTTTGCCCTCCCCCGCAGACGCATCCGCTTTGCTGCCCTCGCCGCTGTTTAGCCCCATGAAGGTGGCCAGCGTCCAAACTTTGCTGGAGTCCTCCTTCATCCATGCTGGACTCAAGTTAGCTGAGGTAAGCGGAGGCACGGCACAGCATTGCATCTGGTAAAATCCTTCTACTGTATTTGACCCCTGCCACAGGCTCCGTCCTGCCTTCTTCTGCTCATGCCCCGCTTTGGGAAGGACTTCAAGATGTTTGACATCATCTTTCCCACCCTCAACCTGGATATCACAGACCTGCTGGATGACAGTAACTGACAATTGATCCCAATGTTCAGTAGGGTTGAGAAGGATGCCAAAGTTGCAGTAAATTCTCATGTGAATAAGTTCAAATGGGGGATTTTTGAAACGTTCCGAATTGGAATGCAGGAAATTTAAGAAAAAATGGCAACAAAAAAAAAAATACACCAGTATTGCATTCATATACTGTAGCGTGACAACACCAACACTCTACCCCAAAATCATGTTCAATCCCTAATTTGCTCAAAAACGCACATTTAAAACTGTAATGGCTTTAAATGGTAGGTCATTGAGTTGAGCCAAACAATAAATAAAACAATGAGCTAACAATTCAATAGGTGGAAATGAATCTGAATACACTTACATTCTTGGCTCACCAGTTCCATATGCACTGAAGCATTACAGCGATGCGCTTTTAACAAAACAGGCTTACTCAAATGTATGTAATCTAACTATTTTCCCTCGTTATTCTCAAAAAAAAAACATCCAAACTTTCAATATCATGGATGAGAGGTCATATATTTGGCCTCAAGCTATTTTCAACACTTTCAAGTCGTGAATAAAGCACAAAAAGAAGACTCACAATTGTATTAATTGTAATTGTGAAAAACTATTAAATTGACCATATTGGGACATACTGTAGATTTTCCCAAACTAAATTCAAGTTTCCTGTTGGGAGTCAACATTAAATTTAGTCAATTCCTGATTTGTTCCCATTAATTCCCATGGGAAGTGTTTCTTTCAAAACGCCGCTATTTTTTCCCAAATGTCTGATCACATTGTCATATTTTTATGTCATCATGCTTCCTTTTATTGGAGTGTAATGTGCATGTCATCTGCGTGTGTGCGCATTTCTTTAGCTTTGAGGCAGTGCAGTATCTGTCAGGCTTTAGCCCAGTGGGAGTGTGCGGAGTGTTACGATGACCGAGAGATCACACCGGGACACCTGAAACAGTACTGCAACACCTGCAACACTCAGGTACAGTACCTGGGCTGGGCCCCGAAGCCTGCCACTGACCGCAAGGTGTCTCGCAACTTAGTCAGCATCGGTCCTTCCCGTCAGGTTCACAGGCACAGGAAGCGAACATCTCACTGCCCGCTGGAGATGGGCGTCCCCGAGGGAGCGTGGAACGCCCCCCTCGACTGCGCTCGCCAGCAGATGTCTCTGTTTGCTGTGACGTGCATCGAGACCAGCCACTACGTTAGCTTCGTCAAACACGGGCCTATGCCCTCCGATTGGCTCTTCTTTGACAGCATGGCCGACCGCCAAGGTGAGACGCAAAGTCACTGCTCATTCCGTCCAACCGCCTGTCAGCCGAATTAACCTGCTGGATTTTTGTCCAGGAGGTGAGAACGGCTTCAACGTCCCTCTGGTGAGACCGTGTCCCGAGGTGGGCTGCTACCTCAGCCTGTCGGAAGAAGAGCTGGGCAGGGTGGACCCCGCCTCCCTTCCGGAGCGCGCCCGCCGGCTGCTGTGTGACTCTTACATGTGCTTGTATCACAGCCCTGAGCTCAGTCTGTACAAGTGACAAGTACACCTCTTCCAACCATGATGTCATTAACCTCTCATTCCTCTCGTGAGCCTGACAACAACACCTTTGTGTTACAATGACAATTGCACTGCCATTTTATGATGTGTGACGTCATGGTTCCCAGTCTTGAATGTTTGCACTAAGATAGCCATGATGTCCGAACTTGAATCATTCATGCGTTGACTTATTAACTGGCGGCTATGACAAAGGATCAAATGTGTAATAAAATCCTAATATTAACGTAATTTGATGTGGACAATATAGTACTTCTCTCGAAAGGCCACAAGGGGCATTGTCAGTCATTGCGCACCAAACTCGTCATTGCGACGCCGAAGCAGCGAAGAAGAGTGGACTACTGTCATCGTCCAAAAAACAAATCACTAGCATCGCTTTCGACTCTTTCAAAAGGTAAACGCAGAATTGTGTGGCTTTGAAAGGCTCGTTTAGTCACATAGTCACCCTGTTGTACTCAAACGCGGCTTCACTCTCGGGACAATACTCGTTTTGGCTTTCTCCAGGTAGTATGCTAGCAGCTTCTGCTAATTGAAGCTACAGCGCCACTCTTAACACAAGCAAAACGATCGAAAGGCAATCGAATCTGGTGAGTGTTGCAAAATGAACAAAAATTAATATGATTTGGCGAGTGATATGTAATGTAAATGTCGTCGCTGAATGAAATAATGCAGGTGACCTTTTACATGACGTCACGCCCACTTCCGGGTTAGTAAACGACGACCTTACTTTACCACGAGTCAGCAAACTCAAAATACGACATTTAATTTACGCATAGCCGGTGAGCAAACAAGATACCAAAATCCCCACTTGGATTCTATACCTTCTTCAAGTAGCTCAATACCAGGGCAAATCTCGTCAACACCAGTAAAAGCCTTGGAATCATTTATGACAAAACATGGAACTTCATATACTTTGTATTTTTATTCATTTAATATGTAAATGATGATTTCAGTTTGTGTGTGTCTTTGTTTATCTTTAGCAGGCTTATCTCGCGGTCCATTCCGTTGTCATGGCATCTCCGGGGGGACAAGGAGGGGGAGTTTTGTCCACGCGAGGAGGAGCCGGTTCCAGGAGGATGAAGTGGGCTCTGGAGCTGAGTTTAGGCAACACTAGGTAAATGTAAAGAGATGTAATTGCAGTGAAGGGAAAATCTGGGAGTAATTGACAACCCTGTGGAGGTTTATAACTGCCTATAGACGCCACAAGATGGCGGCAAGAGCCAATAGATTATTATAAGCACTTGACTGAAACATTTCACGATAAGCACACGTGTGAAATAAACAACAGCGTTGCTCTTCTCTCAGGGCTAAGAAGGTCCAGTCGACATTCTGATGCTATTGACAGTTAAAGGTCCAGAACCCATCACGTGTAATACATCTATCCGCATGATAAGATGCATCATAGAGAAGGGAGCATGCATAGAAATGGGAATTCAATAGTCAATGAAAATGTAGCTTGTTCTGTCAGTATTGAGTTCAGGAGAGTTATTCAGTATCGAGGAAGAAAGTGTTTACTTCCGTTTGTTTGTTCTGCTACATGTTTTAAAAGACAAGTTGTCATCGATCCAGATGCCCAGATACTTCTGACAGAAAAACGCTTTCCGAAGGAGTCCCATCAAGAGTTCTTTTGTTCCTCATATTTGACTTTTTTTGGGATGAGTTTCAAGTTGCGTGAATGTAAACCAGTTTTAAGTTTAGCTCGAGAACTTTGGATTACACAAAAAATCAAGTTGTAGGTTTCACAGCACAAGATGAAATGAGGAAATCGAATAAATCTATAATTTACGTACAGAAGAATTACCGTAAGCATTTTCTGACATCAGTGCTGAACTCGTTCAGGAAAATAAAAGTGGTTCTAAAGCAGACCCTTGCGGCACCCATTTACAGAAAATAAGATCCTTTTCAGCTGTAGTAAAGGGCTTAAAGGATGAAATATATTGTTGACATGAATGTAGAATTGTTTGCTACTTTACGGGTGAACACTGGTTAATTTGACTTGTTAGTTGAGATGACAGCAGCGCTGCTTTGCTCCAGGTGTCGAAGCGACCGGCAGGCCGGCCAGGGAGATGTCGTTTATCCCATCGGCTATTCGGAGAAGCCCGTTCCCGACACCAGCATCCAGGAGACGGACAAGAACCTGGTGGAGAAGGTGAGTCTGGATGAAGAGGCCGTATGATTTTTTCTGTTGGTGAATTGTTGACTGTGCTTCCTCCTGTCTTGACAGAGATGCTGGGATGTGGCGCTGGGCCCCCTCAAACAGATCCCCATGAACCTGTTCATCATGTACATGTCGGGGAACACCATCTCCATCTTCCCCATCATGATGGTTTGCATGATGGCTTGGAGGCCCATACAGGCTCTGATGTCTATGTCAGCCAGTGAGTACCTCGCCTTGCGGAAGACGGTGGCCTCTCCACAAGGGGGCGCCACTTAGTTCATCATCCTCTACTTGTCTTCTTTGTCTTGAACAGCTTTCAAGCTGTTGGAGAGCTCCAGTCAGCAGTGGCTTCAGGGACTGGTCTACCTGGTGGGTAACCTGCTGGGCTCGGCGTTGGCCATCTACAAGTGCCAATCGATGGGGCTGCTGCCCACGCACTCGTCCGATTGGCTGGCTTTCATCGAGCCACCTCAGGTAGCATAACAGGCGTCACTTCTGATGTTTCAAAGGGTCATAGAATGAATCAACTGAGCTGGAATGCTAGAACATGCAACCA
Organism: Filicampus tigris; assembly: GCF_054856515.1. Taxonomy (NCBI): domain Eukaryota; kingdom Metazoa; phylum Chordata; class Actinopteri; order Syngnathiformes; family Syngnathidae; genus Filicampus; species Filicampus tigris. The sequence goes on from NC_141218.1 coordinate 8,110,464, forward strand.
AAAGCTACACAAATGTTTGCATTTCATCATTAAGATTGACTGTGTAATTAAATTGACACAGACGTGTGTTCCCTCAGAGAATGGAGATGATGGGCGGAGGGATGGTGTTGTGAAGCAAGTGGTGCGCACACACTCGTCAGACTTCTGTCGCGGCAGCCTAGAAGACCCCGGAGGAGGATGCAGGATTCGACGCACTATTGGTGGCTGGCGTTTTTGCTAATGTGCTACTTTGTTTTGCCTTGTTTTTGTATCATTTTGGACAGATACATTGTTGTTTATCAGCCACAACCTTTTGTGTCCTCTGCATGTTTCATAGAATGACTTCTATCACCTGACACTTGGGAGTTTTTTTTTTTTAAGTATGATCATGTTCTGAAAAGAGTTATTGCTCTTCATTCATATGCTTCCTTTTAGCACATCAGCCAGCAACATGTAACTAACCTCTTAATTAATTTATACGATTTTGCCCTCTTGAAATAAATCCCTGATTTCAAAAGAAGCTTGTGCATAGTCACAGACTCAGTGGCATGATGAGAAAAGTGAGTGCAGAGAAATGTGTTTTGGTTTACATTTTTGATTAAAAAAAACTGCAGCAAGAACAACTACTAAAACTGCTTTATCTGTTAAAAAAAATCAAATGTACACAAACGATAAAATAAAACCAAACATTTTCATGATGTAACTGAACCGAGGTAGGCGAAACAAGGCAAATGGGTTAAACAACAACAAAGTTGACTAATTACATAAAATGTGCAAGAGCTTAATTTTGACAAAAATCTTAACAAACAAGCCATTGAACTTTTTAGACTTCAGGCTCACTTGACTCTTAATTGCTCTTATGCAATGAGCGATTCCGCTTTAATGCGCATGTGCAGACTTGTTTCAGGTAGGTTCGCAATTAGCAAAACAAACTTGGCATACTGAGAGGAAAATGAAACTATATCGAGAGGCGACAGGAAAGCAATCGGTTTTGGTTATTGTTTTAAATATCAGAACCTTTCAACCTTTTTCACGGTGCCACCGAGTGTATACGTAACCGTCAATAGACAGTTGCTCTTGTCAGGACCAGGACCAGCAGCACTACTGTGATCATGCACTTAACTCTCAAGATGGAGTTCATGGATGGAGGCTATGTCGCTTAATAAAGTTTTTTTTTCCTACTCTCACTTTTTTGTTAATGGCAAACAACGATAAAAGAAATCTTAGTTTGCAGAACCCGCATTTGACGGGCCACCAAATAAATCCCTCAGACCGGTCCGACCATCCGAGTGACTGGAAAGGGGCGTGTCGTGACGTGACAGGCCGCGTCCGTTTATTAGTCACCTTTCTATGGTTACAGCGGTATGCTCACACATAGGCACACACGTGCAGTTGTCAGTGAATTCCCTTCACTCGTTTGACAAGTTCTCTAGGCTTGTGGTGACTTGAGTTCTGTCGTGCTCACTTAGTCAACTCGCCATTTTCACATTAGGCCCACAGCATTTTTGGGGAGGTTTGCTGTCGTCTTCATGACGAAGTTGGAGCGTCGCGTCCACCAGTCCCCTCATGGGTCCAAGAACCCGTTCTTTCACGAGGTGACGATGAGCAGCTTCCAAAGGATCCGGGTAAGAACTTTTCGTCAACTTGTCCCACGTGTGACCGAGGCTGTGTGTTAGTGTTTTGGAAACTCGAGGTGCATGCTCGACACCTTCACCTGGGCAACATGGCTGCCATGTTGGAGTAATGTTGTTTCTTTACTGTCATATTTCATGTGCAAATATTGACACTCCCTCTGTCAATGTGCCACAAAATGTGAATTGGAGTTCTAAAGTGTCACTGTATGGGCTTGTTCTATCCCAAGGGTCTGATCCTAGGAAGCTTCCTGTTCCCGGTTCGGCTGGTCCTGGTCATCTTCTTCTTCCTCCTCATGTGGCCTTTGGCACGCCTACGGTTGGCTGGCCTGTCGGCGGAGGACCGCGCCCGCCCCGTGGCGGGCTGGCGCCGTTGGCTCATCCATCCCGCCATCTGGCTCCTGAGCCGGGCCGTCTTCTTCTCCCTGGGCTTCGTGTGGGTCCGGGTCAAAGGTCGGCGGGCTGACCTGAAGGAGGCTCCCGTGCTGGTGGTGGCGCCCCACAGCACTTTTCTGGACATGCTGGTTTTGTGTCCCACCCAGCTCGCCACAGTGGTGTCCCGCTCTGAGAACACCAGCCTGCCCGTCATCGGAGGTAGGTCGGAGTGGATGGAGGATGTGTGTATGAAAGTCTGCACATCCCTGTTGACCCCTTTCCCATCATTAGTATGACCTATAACCTGTAGAACTCAATTAAGGGGGTAAAAATGAACTCTTCTCACAAGGGGGAGTAAAACCAATTGAATAATGTGGTTGCACAGGCATGCACACCATTTTATGAGTGGAATGTGACTGTGTTCGCAATTAACTGATCACATTCAAACTCGTGTTCAGTGGGAGTCAGTAGAACTGTGCTTCTGATTAAGTCCAAATAAAGCTCAGATGTTCAAGTAAGCTTTTCTTGACATTCTTTTTGCTTCCTAGCAAGAAGGTTTTGTGCTCACATTTTCCAGTTGCTGCTGAAGAAACACGACCCAAAAGCACGATGCTATAACCACCATGCTTCACTGTAGGTAATGTTGTGTTAGCGCCAAGTTCAGCTTTGGTTTTACTGGACCAAAATGAAATCTCCCAAACACAAGTGGGAACATTTTACACAGCAGCAGATGTGTGCCGATTCCCCTTTTAACTAGCGTTTGAATGTGATTGTTTAATTCTATACACAGCCGGTTTTAGCGGGTGTTCACACTTTTGCGCTTTTGTTTTACTTCCCATGCTAGAAAAGATCATTTTTAAGAAATCCCAATGTTCACAATGGTGACAAAAGTTGATAAATGGTTCATCTTGGTCTCAATTCTACACCACTAAAACCTGGCATTTGACCTTTCTAACTACTGTCATACTTGTTGTTCAACTACTTTTGTATTAGCGCTCCTGGAGTTCAACCAGTCAGTGCTGGTGAGCAGGAGCGACCCGGATTCCAGGAGGAAGGCTGTTGCCCAACTCGCAGAACGAATCACCTCCAACGGCTCCTGGCCTCAGGTGAGACGTCACATATACCCAAACTTATGACCACCTATAAAGTCTCTTCGGCGTTTGTGTGTTTGTGTGTGTGCCTGCGACGCTTGGCCAGATGTTGATGTTTCCTGAGGGCACCACCACAAACGGCAAGGTTCTGATCAAGTTCAAACCCGGTGAGGAGAGTTGACGTGAGCCATTCAAGTCAGTCGGTCGGTCGGGACGATCCAGTCCTGATGCCGTGCTGGAAGCTTTCTTCTGGAATGATTGGCATGAGGAGGGAAAAGGGCGCAGCGTTTACCTAACGTTAGAGTCGTTTCATTTCTCTCCTTTAACGAGTTACTCCTTCCTTGCTCGCTTACCGGCAGGTGCGTTTCTATGCGGAGTCCCGGTCCAACCGGTTCTGTTGCGCTACCCCAACAAATTGGTGAGTGGAGATTGGCTCTTCTATCACACACACACATGCGCACATGCGTCAAAATGATAATAATGCTGGCTTTTAATTGAATGGATTGACAATACTTTTATGAGAGTCTTTTAGTGGGGACGTGAGGTCGACATGCACTGTGCATTTCCCATAGCTTGTTTAGCCACAAATATTACGACGGTGGGGGATTATGCTTGATATTCAGCAGAGATGCTAATTGGCCGTCATGATGCGTACGAAAATGCTGATGTCATCGAAGGCCAGGTGAATTTGAAACGTGATTGGTTGAAGAAACAGTCCTCTTCCCAATGCATGTATAGTTGAAGTTCCATGGGTGGGCTAGCACGACTGATTGTGAAGGCCCCGGGGCGGATCGGACTGACATACAGTAGTACTGAAGTGAAATATTTATTTGTGTTGTTTTTGATTGGTGTCTTCCAATGTTTTTGTGCTTCAGGATACGGTTCGCTGGACGTACAAAGGGACAACATGGTGAGTTCTTGCCGGGCTCGCGGTGCCACTCGGGTTTCTTCGCGCAGACGCTAATGTTTGTCATCCGTCTAACAGGGTTGAGGCGCTGTGGCACACTGCCTCCCAACTCTACACCAACATGACTGTGGAGGTGTGCGTGTGCACGTGCGTGTGTCCTTTTGCTGTTTGGCTTAACAAAATGTTGTGCTTCAGTTCCTGCCAGTCTACAATCCCTCGCCAGAGGAGAGGAACGACCCCAACCTATACGCTGACAATGTGCAGAAGCTCATGGCAAAGTAATTATTTGGAGTGGACTCATGATCATTTTCAAGAGAGAATGCTGTGATAGAACCGGCTTGGCCATTAGTCAATATAGGCAAATGCTATTTATTTGTAACCATTAAACCTACTCTGTTTGTCTACATTGGCCTGATCCACGCTTCTATCGTTAGTTGTATCCGGCTAGCTAACTTTTTTTGCTTCTAATAAATTTATATAGCAGATTTTTAATCCTAATTTTTCTTGGTGACAGTTCAAATTGTCTAAAGTGTTCATTGTCTTAAACTTGACATCAGTGCTGAAGTAATAGCTATAAATACTCCATTAGTTAGCATTCCCACATTCTATAATTAAACTGCAGATTGCTGCTTGTTTGAAACCAAATCCAGTCAATCAAACTCACACGTTAAGATGTGCATCTTATTTTTGTTTTTGCGGTTTAAATTAGAATCATTAAATTAAAGGCAATTGTAAGCAACGTGTTCTGCTGATGTGTTTCAGAGAACTTGGCCTCCCGGCTACAGACTACGTGATGGAGGGTGGCGTGCCCGTCCAAAAAGTGGGCCATCTCTCACTCCCGCTGCCGTCACCCGGCAGGGAAGCGCTGACTCTGCTGCACAAGGCCGGGTAGGAGAGCATCTATTTAGGACATTTCATGTTTGTAAACAACCAACCAGAATCTTTGCGCATCAGCCTACGAGCACGAGAAGTGGAAGCCGCGCTGGACAGAATGATTGACAGGTGTCAGTCGGGATCCTCGCAGGTCGGAATCGAAGATCTCTCCGGCCTTCTGGGACTCGCCGACTTGCAGACGGCTGCGAGCGTCTGCGGCCTCTACTCTGAGGTACTCCGAGGATGTTTGTTGTGGCGTCGCCTCTGTGATGTGATGTCCATTAGCTTGGAGTCTTCTGCTCTCTTGTGGTGTTCAGGAAAAAGTAGTGGACCTGAGACGAATCTATCTGAATGTGGCCGGTCTCTCTGGACTCATTGACATCAAGTCACTCCTGCACACGGCTTTCAATGTAACTACTTCACAATGTTTATCTATGCACTAGTATGCTCCTTGTTCTCTCTAGTAAGACAACCCGGTGCACTAGTAGTCCAACTGTGTCTTATTAGTAACATGTTTTCCCACCACTAGAGCCACTTTAGGCCTGCTAATGTACAATTGTTGTCGTAGTAGGACAACTTGAGTATGTAACTAATGAGGCAACACTACAGTTACGTTGACAACTGCATCCTACTAATTAGCAGAGCTGGGCACTTGACCATTTTTTGCCGGTCCGGCCGCGACCCTCCACCCTTGAGTTGGGTACCCTTCCGGCCGCGACCCTCCGGCCATATTCATAAACATTGTCGGCCCCCGACCCCCAAAAAAAAAAAAAAAAAAAAGCGTCCGTGATTGACATCGCTGCGTGAAAGACGCTAATGGCAGAGGCCTTTTAAGGATCATTAGCTGGCTAATTTACTATTCGAACCCGCTGTGGACACGCTTCAAATGCGGCAGTAGTATTTACCCAACTGCGTGCTTCCTCGCATTGCGAGCCCCGGGGTTGGATTTGTCGTATTGTATAGTTATTTGGGTCCAATAATTATAGAGAAGAGTCGCAGAAGTCGTAGTCACGTTACTTATATATTTTGCACACTTCTCCTCTTTCCCGGCCTACAAAATAAAAGCATGCCAGCAAACTACTATATACTGCAGGTTTGCGATGCCGTATTTACGGAAATAGTGAACGCCAGAAAAAGTGGATGAACTCCACCTTGATGTGCTAGCGTCTGAATATACTGTGGACACAAATTGTTTTGAAATTAATCGGGGGGGGGGCGTCGCTTCAAAAAGGCAGCGACAACAATGCACATCGTGCCTGCTACAACCGTAAAGGGATGACTAGATGATGCATTTAATTATATTGCGAAAACGATCTGAAAGGTGGCGGCTAAGGGGGAACGTGGGTGAGTAGCTTGTTTACTTTGAGTGATGGGACTTTGCAGCAGCAGCAACGAGCTGCGTGGCTCATCCGTCTCCGTGTGGAGAAACTGTATGTCATCGCAACATGTGAGACAGCGACGTGCGCTCAAGCGTGTTTGTATTTCCTCATTGTCACATCACGTAACCCACGCCTCCCACCTGCAACTGGGGCATACCATTACAAGAGGGTGCGGGGGCAATACCACAATCCCTATAACAGCAGTTGTTGCTCGCGCCGACGCGGGAGTAGAAAGAAGCCTAAAAAGAAGCCTTTCACCGAGTAGGCTGAGATGATTTTCGGCCGCCTCGCGAGCACGTCACACACATGAGGGCCCATTAGTGGGCCGGACTAAAATTAACTTCCGGCCATGTTTAGTCCAGCCGTTTTTTTTAAATTTGTCGGCCCCCTCCACCCCAAAAATGAGCATCCTGCCGGGCCCCCAGGGACGGACTACCCAGCTCTGCTAATTAAATGACATTCTTCCACTAAGCATCTACAACTTCACGAGTAGTATTAGTAGCACACAGAATCAAAACTCAAAATTATGTGGCTCCTCAAATTAAGTCATTAATGAGCAAAACTGCTCCGCAAAAAAAAAAAAAAAAAAAGTGATTGGGCCTTGAGATGGATATAGAATAAATTCTTTAAACATGAGTTCAGTGTGATCAATGCCTTTGACCTTACAGCTGTTTGACGAAGAGGGGACAGGAAGTCTGAGTGCCGAGGAGCTGTCTGGCCTGATGGGGGCGCTGCTAGGAATACGTCAGCAACACATTGCACAGCTCTACTCTGAAGTCTCCAGTGGTCGTGGGTTAAGTCAAGGTAACTTAATATGATCAAAGGTGGCAAAAAATACGGTGCAGATACTTATCCTAAGAACAAACCAAAAAAAAAAAATTAAACTATATTGTATTTTGTTTCCTCAATTGAGTTTTGCTGTTGTTGTCTGAGGTCACAGCTTATTTCTTTTGGATTTTGCCACTTGCTCCTCAGATGACCTTGTGCAAGTGTTGATGAGCCACCCGACTTATCAGAAAGTGGTGAACGAGTACCTGCAGCCCGGCCGGGCGGCACTTCACCAGCCCAACCAGGCGTCAGGTCCGTTGCTGGTCAACAACAACGGAGAGATGCTCAATGGCAACAAAAAAGTGATATGAAGGTTCATGCTCAATGGCAAAAAAAAAGTGATATGAAGATTCATGTATGCTATATATTTTTTTATCCAATTGCAGACTTTGTTTTACTTTAGCACAAAGAGACACTTTAGCCAAATAATTCTAACTAAACATTGTATTGTTGAATTTTTTTGTATGCATGTTTACAACGCTGCCTTTAAATGTTATTGTTTTATTTGTGAATATTTTAAAAGGGCAACCGGTGCAAGAAAGTATTGTCAATGTATTTTATATGAATATTGAAATGTTATTTGTTTTTGTTTTTGCTCACGTTTACTATTCAGCTGTTCGTTCTACTGTATATAATTAACGTTTTAAAATTTCAATTTGCTCTAATGCTGGGAGACTAAAAGGGTGTTTGAAGCCAAATAAACATTTTTACAATAGCTTTTGTGTCCGTCAATCAGGCATCTTTTGTCTTTGCTGTTGCGCATGCGCGAAGATGCGGACGGTGAGCGGGAAGGTACATACTGCACCGTTTCGCATTCTCGACTGGACAATAAGAAGCCGAGACACCTATCGAGAGGAGTCCCCCTTGCTTCCACAGATGTCAGATCGTGGAACTACCTCGGTGGAGGCGGAGTGTTGACATCACCCGAGCCAGGTACGAGCTTAACGCGCCTCTTGTTCTGTGTGTCACGGCGGCTGACAGTTGACAGTTCCGTGCGGCATGGGCTATAGTCGGTGGCTAACGTTAGCATTCTGCTGGCTGGAACCAGGCTGGAACCTGCCACTTCAGCCAACCGGCGTCCCGGCGCTAAACCCCCACCCCCCCGCGACTTGACACTCATGGCTGGCGAAAAACGCCAAGCTGGTAAACGAAAGACGCAAAACGTATTGAATCAGTATTCTCTGGTTGCTGAAAGCTGGTTGCAGCCGGTTTGAAATGTCCGCATCTCCCCGAAAACACTGCAATCCTTTCTGTCGCCACAAAGACGCATGAGCAGCTGTTGCGACATTTTCGAGCAAAGCTTATTTTCATCTTCAGAATACTTTAATGTACTGCCTTATTGATTGCTTTTAAGTTACCTTCAAGGCGGCATTATAAGCCGAGCATGAGCATGTCCATGGAAAGTGGCTTGGTTGGGCTTCGTTCGCGTTACTCATTAATTAGACTATTCGGACACATTCATTAATGGGTTTGTTGATGTGTCATTTATTATTTCTGGCATTTTATGTTTCGATGTATTTTCTATTCCACGCCACCATGAAGAAGCCTTACATCTACACAGACGATATGTCGTTTCTTTCACTTCTATTTGACAGTTAAATTAAGGCTGTCAAATCTCATGGCCCACGTTTAATTTGTTGGGGGTTCTCATTTATAAAGTGCACACACCAATTCCAAGTCACTCATGTTGCAAAAAAATAAGCGCGTGGAAATATGTCTGGAAATAAAAGCAAGCGTGAGAAAATCCAAACTGTGGGGTCATGCTCTTGTATTCACTGAGAAATAGATTAAAAAAAAAAAAAAAGTTAATTCTTCATTTATGTTGGACACAGTCTGGAGCCGTCAAAATGAATGCGTCTGCTGGCGATTCTGTTCCTCGGGGTAAAATGCCAAGCAAGGTGTTTGTCAGCAGCCACTACGCCCCCTTTTATCCTTCGTTCCCACCCCACAGCTGGTTTCTTTCTCAAAACAAGTCAAAATAAAATGACAGACGAAAAAGCAACTAGGTGCCGTCTCCAATTTTGGGAACGTCGCATTGTGAAATAAGGCAGCCAGCAGCGACTAGTCCAACCGGTCGGATCCGCTTCTTTTGTCCATCTCCAAGTTGACCCCGGTTATTCTTTGACGTTGTGTCGATACTTTGGTGAGTCATTGGTAGATGTGCTCGAGCCTGTTAGGAGGTTAAATATAATAATGTCATCTGTTAAAGACCTAGTAAAATGAATTCAGAGTTTTGGTTCCAATACTGTATCGGAACATGTTTGTTGATAATTATTGGCAACATGTACAAAGAATGAGAACTGGTACAGTAGTCACTCAATACAGATACTGTCTTTGACCATTTAAGTGTTCCTGATATTTTTACATTTTTTTGGGGGTGGGGGGGCGTCGTTGTTTAAATGACAACCAGTGACGCACTTGGGCGTCTGACAGGATTCGCCCCTTCTCCGGTGGATAAGAATTCATGTGCCTTCATTCATTCCTATCAGCGGTTATCGGAGCAATTGTTTTGTGAATTTAGCTATGCGTACAGCCCGAAAATGCATCTTCCCTTCGTATAGTCCACCGCTATGGTTGCGTTAGAACGCCTCGTTATTGGTTGTGAGTGCTCGCACCTCATACAGAGAAAGGTGGAATAGTACGTAGGTGTGTAAAAATAACTGAAAAAAGCCAGCTTGTGGGCTGGGGCTTGGAGCTGTCTTGGCTACTTTAGAGTGCCTCGTTGTCGTGGCCACTTTAGAGCGCCTCGTTGTCGCGGCTTGATTTTTTTGTTTTTGTTTTAATTTTATTCATTCAAATTTGTCAGGGTTTTTAACCACTCTTCTCTGTAGCTTGTCAAATTTACAAGACATTTATTTTCGCTTTAATTAAAGGAATACTTATGGACTCAATTTGCAGCACTAAAACATTGATATTTTGTATATAATTAATTAGAGAACGTCATTGTTTTTCATGTACATTTATTAACTCCAAAAACGATTTCAGAAATAACATAGGTGGTCGTCATGTTTGTTGAACACGCCACTAGATGACTGTCATATGGATGTAAATGATGGACTAGACTGCACAATTATACAGAAAGAAACAAAAGGGATGCATCTAGCGTTAAGCTTTAAAGAAAGAAGTCATATCGTTTCCAGCCAACACTATGAAATAAGTCTACAGAGTGAGATTCCAATTTTGATGTGAAAGAAGCAGCGTCGGATGGGCCTTTGCTGGCAGAAAATACACTTTGGTTAACAAGTGGATCAGGATGTGCAGCGACATGGTTGCCTGTTCATGAGTTACACACTCATGGACGATCCTGAATGAATTTGTGCTGCCTTTCGCACATGATGAAAAGAGTGCCGCTTTGGTCCGGTGTCTCAGTGACCTAACTTACTTACTTAAGTGCTGTCTCCACTCGCATTTTGGAAATAATACGCCCCATAAGCACTAGCAGGGATGGCGCAGGTTTGAGAGCAAGCACAGATCCTTCTTCGGAGAGATCAGCTCCCACCTCCGTCTCGTTGAAAATACTCGGCACGGCGTTTGTTTTTAATGTCACCTGTGTGGCGTGTCCCATCTCAAACGTTTGAAATGTTTTAATAGTACAATCCTCATCGCTGAAATGTTCACTGCACACGCACGCCTGTCTGATTTCTTTCCTTGTGCACAACGGGGGCTCGACAAAACTTGCCTAAGTGTCCTTTTTGTGGAAACTGTGGAATAGCATGCCAGTGTGCACCTTGTTTGCAGTTTCTGGTCGACCCCCTTGCACACGTTTGCTATGCATTATGGGATTGTTTTTCTTTGTGTCCTCCTTACTATCCAAAGTGTTCCTATTGTCTATTGCAGCGAGTTTGGACGTACCCTCGTGTGGGAAATGTTGCCATCAAAGTGAAATGTATCAATATAGAGGTGTATTTTTATGTGCTTCGCCCCACAGAAATGAATTATGACCAATCAAGCCACACATGTAAAATAAATGAAGCCTTCCTATAAAGTTGTTTATCATTTTGACAACTCTTCTATTATCAAGTGAATTGATAAATGTTTTTAAAAAATCGTTATTTGGGGAGATAAGTTGTCTAAACGAGTCAATTTTAAATAATGTCCTGTTTTTTTGGTAAAGGGATAGCGATTAACATGTTTTTTTTATTCCATTCATTGACAAAATAACCAACAGATGAACTAATTATTAAAATAATCGTTGGTTGCAAACCTAGCGTGTATATTTCTGCTGATAGTTTTTTTTCATCCTTGCTTTCTCTCTTCCCCTTGTTCATTTTTCTTCTGCTCCAACCCCTCCAATCCCTAACTCTAAACCTTGCCCAGCCCTCCTCAGAAAAGCCATGCGAAAAAGATACACACTTTGGTTTGAAACAGAATAGAGGAGATTTAATTGATTAATCGTCAACCAATAGATTATCAAATTAATCCACTATTTTATTAATCAATTAATTGTTCGGAACCATTGTTTCATTTAAAATTGTCCAAATCTTCAAAATGTCCGCTCCCAATCAGTAAATATTCTTTGATTTGTGTATTCCTCCATGAAAGCAAACAGATTACCTTTTCTGTTGAATCAAAAAAAAGATATTGGCAAACATTTGCTTTTACGTTGTAAAATAGTGTTAAGTATTTTCCCCAATTTCTGTCTTTATTAGGGACCAAACCAACAAGTGAATCATAATCAATATTAAGAAAAAGAGACTGGTCAGTTTAAATAGTTATGGAAATAATGTTTATTTGCAGCCGACGTATGAACTGTCATTGACATTTAGCTGAACCTGAAGCAGCCCGCAGAAGTTTATATCAAACTAGTAGGCCTTCCTTCGCATGAATCAGTAGCTTAGTCATGTTTAATCATTAACCAATACAAAATAAACAACAATAATTTGTTAATAATCGGGGGAAAAAAAGATTTTAAATGTAAAATAGATTTTAATCCGATTATTCGATTGATGAATGGAATAATCGATACTCGAAATATTCGATAGTGCATCCACCTGGCCTGTTGGTCACTTATGCTTGGTGCTGGCCAATCATGTCGCCTCGATGGAGAATGGCGCCCGGAAAAGAAGTAATTACCCCAGCAGTCGTTACCTCACCTGCAAGCGTCAGCTAAACTCAGTCGAGTTCAGCCGCGCTCGCTAGCCCGTGAGCCCACCAGCCGCCCTCCCTTCCCTCGCCCCGGTCTTTCCGAACCCCCTTCCCGCTTTCCCCCCGAAGGCTTCGCCATGACGTCCGTGCGGTTCACTGTGACGCCAACCAAGGCGGAGGACCACCCCGGGCTGTCGGACACGTCGCCCGAAATCAGCTCCCGCTCCGGCACCCACGTGCGCTTCGGCTCCCGGGAAAGCGTCAGTCGAAGCGAGCCGCCCAGCGACACATCAGCGGGAGGGGTGCCGACGGGAGGAGGCGGTACGGAAACACCGGACCACAGTAACATGGAGCAAGGTGAGGAGTGTGCACAGAGAATAATCCCCAAGCGTGAACTGGCCCACTAATCTGGAGTTTAATCTGGATTTGAGCAGATGTGTCAATTGCTCCATCAGGATTTATTAGCTGTCAACATACAATACAATACAATACCATTTTATTTATATAGCGCATTTCAGAACAGCTGGAGCTGTAACAAAGCACTTTACAAACAATACAATAAATAGAACAAAAACAATAAAAGGCTGTGATACATGTTTTCATAAATATAGACATAAATAATATATAAATATAAATAATGAAGCCAATTAATTGACATAAAACACTATATACAATTGACACCGGAAAAGAGGCGAAAATTTCAGGTCTGATCAAAAGCCCGAGAAAAGAAATGTGTCTTCAACCGGGTTTTAAAAATGGACAGAGAGGGGGCTTGCCTAACAACCGATGGGAGGTCATTCCAGAGGGAAGGACCAGCAGGTGACATGTGGAACACAAACCACAGCAATCAGCAACTGGCACTTTTGGCCCGCACAAATATCCGACAGTGACTAAAAAGGCATTTTAGCCATTTTGTCTACAATTCTACATTTGAGTAATATTCAATGAGTTGCTTTTTTCCTCGCTTTGCCTATTGTGCCATTTCCAAAAAAAGACTTTCCTTCAAGTTTAGGGTTTTGGCACCTTGCTCAAGGGCGGTGGCAGCCGCCGTTCATATCCACTCCGGATTAAAAGAATGAACAGAACTCGGGTGGAAATTGTAACCTGACTTTTCAAGTACAGTCGATACTTGGGCTTTTGAGAAGTTGTTCTTTTGTTTTGCAAAGAGCTGGCCTAACAAGCTTTGCTTCCCTGACTCAGCATTTGAGCCAAGAGTCAGCGAAACCCACCGCAGTCTGCTTGGGAGACAGTCAGATGACACTTTCACTTCCATGCTTGAAAGAACAACTTGTCCGTGTCCATTGTAATAAGGCCACCCCTCGCTGTTCGCATCTAATAAGCTTCCATAAATCGGAATTGAGCCGCTTAATCCCACTGAGTTTCAAGTGTCCCCACGTGCGTCGCTCAGTCGGGAACAAAGCTTTGAGAGTAGCGTGGCGCAAGGCAGCGCGGCGCGGCCACCCCGCCCCCCCCTCCCCGCAGTGATGCCAGATAAATCCCACGCAGGTGTGCTGACCTCAGCTGGAAGACGCCAGTCATTTGATCTTTTTTGTTTTGTTTTTGCCATCCTATCCTCTCCCCCAGTTGAACCTTTCGAGACGGGAGAAGCTGTCAGATGAGTGACAAAACTGCTATGTTGTTCTTATTATTGTCAGCCCAGAAAACAACCCAAACAGGGCGAGGAAGAGATATCCGGGAACGGGGTGTTGATTGCGCGTGTGCGTTGAATCATGTTGAAGCGGCTGAATTTTATTGTTTACTTTCACACTCGTGTGCCAGGGTGATGGTAGCCACAAAGGTGAAGGAGGCTGCCCACAGTAGCGGGAAGCCATGTTGCCGGCCACAGACCAGCGCCCGTCGCTTGAGCAAAACGCCAGCGTCTTGCTCTCGTAGCGTTCACGTCCGCTGTGCTCTATCTTCGCAGGGGATGGAAATTCCAAACTGTCCAGCGTGTACATCAACAACAGCCACGGCGTGGATGACGACGATTTCTACGACAGGAACTTGGCCTTGTTTGAGGTTTGCGCAAATAAGGTGCGGGCCGACTCCCCGAGTCTCGAACGTCATCGTCTTCCCGCTCCTCGCAGGAGGAAATGGACACCCGGCCCAAAGTGTCGTCTCTGCTCAGTCGGCTGGCCAACTACACCAACCTGATGCAGGGTGCCAAGGAGCACGAGGAGGCCGAGAGCAACAGTGAGAAGAAGAAGGCCAAGGTACTTCAAATCGGTCAGAAATGTTGAGGAATATTCCGAGAATGAAGACAAAATAAAAAAATCTGAAGCCAGGTCGACCGATTGAGCAGCGCTGGTTGATTAACAAGCTTTTTTGATTGTGACAGTGGTTAAAGCGGAAATCAACCCAAACACATTTTTTTCAAGAATATGTTCCCAGCGGGCCCACTAGTTGAAACAGGGCATTCTGATTAATATTGCGTTTGTGGAATAGGAGTTAAGCAGCAAAATGCACCCGTTTTTAGCTCAGGGGGCGGCCATTTTGTCACTTGTCGATCGAAAAGGACATCACAATTGCTCAGGGCTCAGGTAACGACCACGGCTCAGCTTCAGAAAACAGGTCAGCCGTGATCGGTCGTTACCTGAGCCCTGTGCAGTTGTGATGTCATTTTCAGTTGACAGAAGTGACAAAATGGCCGCCCCCAGAGATGGCTAAAAGCGAGTGGGTTAACTCTTATTCCACAAACACAATATTTATCAGAATGCCTTGTTTCAACTAGAACATATTCTTGAAAAAAAAAGAAGTTTTTTTTCCTAAATGTTCTTTTCAATAATATGTCCTAGGTGCCTCCAATGGTCTAAATACGGCATTCAGATTAATATTGCGTTTGTGGAATATGAGTTCAGCAGCAAAAAACACCCATTTTAATCCATGCAGGGGGGCGGCCATTTTGCCACTTTCTGTCAACTGAAAATGAACGACCAATCACGGCTCACCTGTTTTCTGAAGCTGAGCCAGGATTGGTCGTTACCTGAGCAACTGTGATATCATTTTCAGTCGACAGCAAGTGACAAAATGGCTGCCCCCTTAGATGAACAAAAACGGATGGTTTTTACGACTTAACTCATATTCCACAAACACAGTTATCAATCAGAATGCCGTGTTTAGACTAGTGGGGATGCATAGAACATTTTGTAAAGAAAACATTTGGGTTGACTTCCTCTTGCCTCTTGTGCCCGATGTCGCACTTGATACTAGCATAGTTGACGCATAACCGCCAGGCCTACACCCCCCCCCCAAAGCAGGTTGTCATTTATTATTCTTTTATGTGGTTAAGTGATGTGGGGCTGACCTCCACTGACATCTCTCCGATAAGGAGCTGCCAGCAGGAGATAAGACTGTTGTTATGTTGTACAGGAGTTTGCAGAATTGTGAGCTGGGAACTTACTTTGTGTTCTCTGACCCTCCGCAGTCGCCGTGCATGGGGACCTTCATGGGCGTCTACCTGCCGTGTCTGCAGAACATCTTTGGCGTCATCTTGTTCCTGCGTTTGACCTGGGTGGTGGGGACCGCCGGCATCTTGCAGGGCCTCTGCATCGTCTTCGTCTGCTGCTGCTGCGTGAGTGCCGCGGAGCGTCGCCAAGGGGCGTCGAGCATCCGGCGCGGCCGTCTCACCCGCCCGCGCCTCTTTTTGTCCCTCCAGACGATGCTGACCGCCATATCTATGAGCGCCATCGCCACCAACGGAGTGGTTCCAGGTATCGCCCCCGCCCCAAATGTAATCCGCGCACTGAGTAATCGATGCTCCCCTATCAAGGTTTAGAATTGCCTAAAGGTGGCGGCGAAGCGCTACTTTTGTCTAAATGAAATTCCTCAACTCAATTCAACATACTGTAGTTCCTTCGCTCAAGATGCCACAAAAGACAAACTAATGCAGTGGAACCTCGACTTTTATGTCCTAGTTGTCATAAGATTGTTTTTTTTTTCTTTCAAATTGTTTTGTCTAAATTTTGTCCCAGTTTTCGTACATCCCCTTAAAAAAAAAGACTGTGTGACTCGGCCATTCATTTCCCGAAATCGATACACGTTCATCGGAGACATTTTGTGAGTTGTGTAAAAAGGGTCCAACAATCAGTGACCCTTTGTATATTTTGGGGGCATGCACAAGTTTTCACCCTATTGGGGCAAAGTGATACTGCCCACCAGAATACCGGGTTGGAGTTGTGAGGGGACTTCAGCGTATTTTATTTGGACAACATTCCAGATGGGCTGAGGAAACCTCCGCCTTGCTGTCTGTTGAAGGAAGCCTTTTTTTTTTTTTTTTTTTTTTTTTACACACTAAGGCAGAATATTCCCAGTGGCAGCCCTTTCAAAAAGAATGTGAGAAACAAAATGCAATTCAAGAAAGAACACCCCATCAAGTCTTCAGTAAAGGGCAAAGTGACATTAAATGATTATTTATGCACTTTAATAGCCATTTATATTTATTTCACACTGCACTTCACTCTAGTTATTTCCTTTAGAATGTATTTTTGTTCATATTTGTGGGCGTCTGGGACGGATTCATTAGATTTGTATTACTTCAAGTGGGAAATATCGCTTTGGTTTTTGCACGATTCTGTTTTAGTCAGACTTTGCTGCGCTATTCTTCACCTTACTTCGTCCCCCCCCCAGCCGGCGGTTCCTACTTCATGATCAGCCGCTCTCTGGGTCCAGAGTTTGGTGGGGCAGTGGGTCTGTGCTTCTACCTGGGTACCACCTTTGCCGGAGCCATGTACATCCTCGGAGCCGTCGAGATCCTGCTGGTGGGTTGTTCGTCTTTGCCGCCCGCAACACCTCGCTCGCAGGCCACACGCGCTCCCTTTTCTCCTACTCCAGATGTACATCGCGCCCGAGGCGGCCATCTTTACTGCCAAGGGGCTGGAGGGCGAGGGTGCGGCCATGTTGAACAACATGCGCGTCTACGGCTCCATCTGCCTCCTCCTCATGTCGCTGCTGGTCTTTGTGGGCGTCAAGTACGTCAACAAGCTGGCCTCCGTCTTCCTGGCCTGCGTCATCGTCTCCATTGTCTCCATCTATGTGGGCGCGCTGGTCTCCGCTTTCAAGCCGCCCAACTTCACGTACGCGCCGCCCGTCCCGTCGCTGGCACATTGCCTCCTCTTGATGCTTGACGTTTGTAACACGGAGCAATGCCAAATTGCCCGAATTTTTTCATTGGTACAGCAATGTAGGAAATTGAAGTCTGGCCCTTAACTCATTCACTGCCGTTGACAAATTGACTTGTCTTTTCACAGTCCAGCCATTCAATCCCAGGAATTTGCGTTTTTTTTTCTTCAAATTTTAGGGTAAAAGAGAATGTCTGGCAGTGAATGAGTTAATAGGGAATTTACTTTTTTTATTTTTACGGAAATTTACTAGAAATTTTCCACCCTTTCCCCCCAAAATGGCACGTTATCTTTGCAGGGTATGTATGCTCGGAAACCGAACCATCAACGGCCATGACCTCGTCGACACCCACTGCGCTAAAACCGTCCTGCTTTCGGCCGAGAGGGAGGTGGCCAACGAGACTCTTGGCGGAGGTGTGTTTTTTTGTTTTTTTTTCGCACAGCGGCTCAGGACAATTTGACAAAAGTTTTCATCCTCCTTAACAGCGGACGCCAACAGCACGGCGCTCCCGACACCAGCGCTCATCCCCGGTCCCAGCCCTGCTCCGGTGGAGAAGACCACGTACTTGTGGAGCCGCTTCTGCCAGAGCGCCGAGCTCAACGCCTCCTGTGACGAATACTTTTCCGCCAACAACTTCTCCCGCATCGAAGGCATCCCCGGTCTGGCCAGCGGCATCATCGCCGGTAACGCCGCACACGTTCGTTGCCATTTGGCCGCGACGGGCCGTCACATCGCTCCTTTGCGTCGCAGAGAACCTGTGGAGCTCGTACCTCGGCAAAGGAGACGTGGTGGAGAAAGGCTCCTTGAGGTCCTCCGAGGAAGCGCACTCGGCGTCTACACAGCAGCCGTACGTCTTTGCTGACATCACCACCTCCTTCACCCTCCTGGTGGGAATCTTCTTCCCCTCTGTCACTGGTAAATACTTTCTTCATTTTCATGCGTGCAACTATAATGGCTTCCACTTAATTCTCTATGAGGTGAAAAGTCACTGAGGCCCATGACAGAGCCTGGCTCACTTTCTTTCACCTTGTAGTTCCTCCCAAAATAGTTGTAGTGTATAATCTAAATAGCTGGGATGTTCAATACGACTTTTTTTTTTGACTGGTACCGCTTAATGATTGTGCTGTAGCGCCAACTACTGGCCAGGAGGACAGATTTTGGTGCCTTAAGTATCGGTGGCTGGTATCAGCATCACAAATACCTGATTCTTTAAAACAAGACCGGTATCATTATCGATACCTGTTATCGGTGCGCTCCCATCGCTACTAAACAGTTAAACGAGGGTTTTCCTGAAGCTTTTTCAGTTTGATTGGTTTCCTTGTCTTCCTCAGGAATCATGGCCGGTTCTAATCGGTCAGGGGACCTGAAAGACGCCCAGCGTTCCATCCCCATCGGGACCATCCTGGCCATCCTCACCACTTCCTTTGTCTGTATCCTTCTGAGAGATCAATGCAGTGCAGTGGTGCCTCGAGATAAGAGTTAAATTCATTCCGTGACGCAAAACCTCCCTCTCTTCCCAATTGAAATGAATGGAAATGCCATTAATTTATTCCAGACCAAAAAAATCTATAAAAATCAATGTTTATGTTAACAGTTTTTGTCACACTGCATCAATTGAAAGGCCATTGTTCAGTATAATACAGTCAGATGTACTGTACTGTTCGTTAAGATGCCGCACCTCCTCTCATCTTATCAGTACGGCACTAATACTAGTTGTTCTTCACAGATGACAAAGAATATTATATATTTTTCTACATATGTTGCTGCACCGTTTGTGTTCAATCCGTTGCTTCGAGTGATAGCGCTGCAACATAGATGCTAATTAGCTTTGAAGCTAACGGAAGCAAAGCTAACGTAGTAAGTAATAATGTTTGAGCTGACCCCTGTTTTCCTGAATCCCTTCCACCCAGACCTAAGCAGCATTCTTTTATTCGGCGCCTGCATTGATGGCGTGGTCCTCAGAGACAAGTCGGTTCCACTCGTTACATGTCTCCGTATGTATGAGAGATGTTGTTGATCTTTGTCGCTTCCCGCAGGTTTGGAGACTCGGTCCAAGGCAATTTGGTGGTGGGAACGTTAGCCTGGCCCACCCCTTGGGTCATTGTGGTGGGCTCCTTTTTCTCCACGTGCGGCGCAGGCCTCCAGTCGCTGACGGGCGCTCCAAGACTTCTGCAGGCCATCGCCAAGGACAACATTATCCCGTTCCTTCGGGTTGGAGCTGACACTATCGGACATTTCAGCATGGTGTCGCGCGCACGAGGCAGTGAGCTGACACAGGTTTGCTGGTGTGTGTCAGGTGTTTGGTCACGGCAAAGCCAACGGCGAGCCCACCTGGGCGCTGCTGCTGACGGCCCTCATCGCTGAGCTGGGCATCCTCATCGCATCTCTGGACCTGGTGGCTCCCATCCTGACCATGTGAGACTCCCCAGCCTCTCTCGTTTCACGTCGTCGGTCGCCAGAGCTGTCAATCGTTTTTCTCTGTCCAGGTTCTTCTTGATGTGCTACCTTTTTGTCAACCTGGCCTGCGCCCTGCAGACCCTCCTGAGGACGCCCAACTGGAGGCCGCGCTTCTCCTACTACCACTGGTGCGTCCGCCGCCGGCAACGCCGCAATTGGACTTGGTCTCTCACACACTCACGGTGTTTGTGCTTGTGTGTGCGTCAAGGAGCTTGTCATTTTTGGGGATGACCATCTGCCTGGCGCTCATGTTCATCTCCTCCTGGTACTATGCAATCGTTGCCATAGTGATTGCAGGCATGATCTACAAGTACATCGAGTACCACGGGTATGTTGCCGTGGAGATGGCATGTGCCGTTCAGTGTTACCTTGACTGTGGTACCTTGATGTACGAGTGCTCCAACTTGGGGGTTCTTTTGAATACGCTGAACACTGCACTAAACGTGGTGATTGGCAACATTCATTAGGCCACACGCCCCTGAAAGGCACCCCAAAACACACATTTTCTCAATTTTCTCTGTTATGTATTCCTAATTCAATTTTCACTACAGTAATACCCACTCCATTAGTGAAATATGTGAAATAGAAATACCCTCGTAAAATACTTTGGAAGCATGTTTTGATAGCATTCTTACTTAATATTAGCATTTAAGATTAACACTTAGCACTTCATATTTAAAGTCTTTGAACACACAACTAATACATAAGCATGAACAATAATTTGAGAGAAAGCAAGCGCACAGGCTAACAATGTACCGATCCCTCTGTGTTTACAGCATGTAAACACATTTTTTTCATAGTAACAAACTTATCATCCCCCAGTATACAATGATTATGCTCAAAGATGCAAGCTATAAAATGAACCGACTGCCGTTGCTTTCTGTAACATTTAAAAGCGGAATTACAGAGGATGACATTAAATCATTTTTCACAATAATTAGACTGTGCTGACAACCTCTGGGTTTTCCTTCTTTGATTTTTACATTGTCTGCGAGTAAGTTGTCTGCCACCATCTATTGGTCATGAATAGTATTACATGCAGAATTGACGCGATTTAGAACATGAGTTATTAACTATATAAAAAATATATATATATATTGGGACCGTGAACCCGCGATGGAGGGGGATTTACTAAACAGTGCTGTTTTCCTTCGTACCATTGTATAGTATGGCTGGCACATGTTCCTGTAATGAATTGGCCAGTGAGTGTATGTACTTGTGCCTATGTGTGTATTCAGAGCAGAGAAGGAATGGGGAGATGGGATCCGCGGGCTCTCACTCAGTGCCGCCCGTTACGCCCTCTTGAGGTTGGAAGAAGGTCCGCCGCACACCAAGAACTGGAGGTATGGAAGTCTCCCATGAGGTGAGGATGACGACGACCATGATTGGGACTCCTTTTTAAGACCTGGGTCCGGCAGGCCGCAGCTGTTGGTTTTACTCAAGCTGGATGAAGACGCGCACGTCAAGTCTCCTCGCCTGCTGACTTTTGCCAGCCAGCTGAAGGCGGGAAAAGGCCTAACCATCGTGGGCACGGTGGTTGCCGGCAACTTCCTGCATAGCTACGGAGAGGCCCTGGCGGCGGAACAGGTGAGTTCACGTCAGTCAGTGTTTGATTTCTTATTCTTATTCTTGAGTGATATGAAATAAAATTCTTCTCGCGCGTGTCAGACCCTGAAGCTTCTGATGGACAAGGAGCGAGTCAAGGGCTTCTGCCAGTGTATCGTCGCGCAGAAAGCGCGCGAAGGCATCAGTCACATGATCCAATCCAGCGGCTTGGGGGGGATGAAGCCCAACACCGTGGTGATGGGTTGGCCTCATGCCTGGAGGCAGAGCGAGGATCCGCAGTCCTGGAAGACCTTCATCCGTGAGTCCCCCACCCCTGCGGCTACTCGTTCACCTCCGTAGAAGGGCAGATACTTGTTTAAAAAAAAAAAAGAGACTGCTAAAAAAAAAAAAGCTACCTTCAATAGGAGTTTATTTAGTATTTTATTTAAAGTAAGCTGCCCGACAACAAAGTATTTGTACAAGGTTTACGTCCCATCACTGCCTTTTGAATGACGGCGCACCCCCTTTCCTCCTTCCAGACACGGTGCGCGTCACCACGGCCGCTCACCTGGCCCTGCTGGTGCCCAAAAACATCTCCCTGTTCCCCAGCAACAGCGAGCCGTGCGCCGACGGCTACGTGGACGTGTGGTGGATCGTGCACGACGGCGGGATGCTGATGCTGCTGCCGTTCCTGCTGCGCCAGCACAAGGTCCCGCACGCCCTTTTTCTGCTTTTCTCTTTTTACATTAGATGCCTCGCGATGGATCACCTTATAACAGTTTTGCATTTTTCATCAGTTTTTGTTTGCTAGAAAAGCTGAGTTCAATATTAGTTCTCCAAATTCTGTTAGTTTTCATTAGTTTTTAAGAGTCGCTTAGCTCGTGTTTATTAATTTTTTTTGTAATACGGTGAGAGAATCGAGAAGGCCACAATAAGTCTTGTGTATTAAAATATAAGCATAGCCTAGATGTGTGTGGACAGGCTACTGAAAACTTTTAAGATTTTCCCCCTTGAGAAGTACAGTGGCGCCTTAAAATATGAGTTCATCCTGATCGCAACTCATCAATCGTGTCTCAAATCATCTGCACGCCCCACTCAAAGGATGGAAATGCAAAATACTATTTTTGTACTGTTTTTATATACTGTATCGTCGCTGTCTTGTGAAAAACACTTATCTCCATTTTTTTTTTTCATTTTTCTTATTCTTACATGAATGGCGTTTCCGCGTTCCAGACATCGCATCAATGTGAACATTTTCAAAAGTTTCCAAAATTGGACATATGTGTTTTTCACAGGACAGCGACGATATGTATGTATAAGTAAGAAAGAGATGATCATAACTCGCTCAGTAAGCTGCTGCAGTAATATTAGTCATTCTTCACATACATCCCTGTGAGTACTTTCTTTTTTTTTTCCCCACCAACGGTATTTCAAAGTTAGATTTTGATATTAAGTGAACTCTAATAACCTTGCTGTGTTCCTCCCCACCTGGCCTGCAACAGGTTTGGCGCAAGTGCAGGATGCGCATCTTCACCGTGGCCCAGATGGAGGACAATTCCATCCAGATGAAGAAGGACCTGGCGACCTTCCTGTATCACTTGCGCATCGAGGCCGAAGTGGAAGTTGTCGAGATGGTAGGCCTCCGCTACTCTTCGCCGGGCGAGGGCACCGAATAACGCATCTTTTTGCCCGCTCAGCACGACAGCGACATCAGCGCGTACACTTACGAGAGGACCCTGATGATGGAGCAGAGGTCGCAGATGCTCCGCCAGATGCGTCTCTCCAAATCGGACCGCGAGCGAGAGGTAAGGACGCGCGACTCCGTGCGTGGAATATCTCGGCCCGCCCACCCAACTCCTAAAATGTTGAAATATTGCCTTCCTTCTCGCCGCTGGATTTCTTCAGCGGGTGCGCTGGAGTTTTGATGATGTGAGTAGCCAGCCATCAGCTAGTCCAAGTAGATTGCCTCTACGGAAGTCTAGCAAACGTTTATTCCATAGCTTTGATAGCCACTTGAAGGTCCATGCATTAGTATCATCTCTGTCGAACAACTATGTCTTAGGAGAAATGTTATTTTTTCTACGACTGTCTTCCACAGCTGTGCGGGAATACTGTGCACTAGTAGAACGACTTGAGCGAACTCCTAGCTACATGTTACCACTGAAGCAAAACTGTGCACGAGTTGACATATGCGAGCTACTATTAAAGCGCGAGAGGTGAATAATGTCGGGGAGCAGGTGTAGTAGCAGCACGCAGTTGTCAATTAGTGCAGTTTTGCCGCACTAGTAACATGGCATTTCACCAGTGCGCCCTAACCATTCTACTTGTGTGCAGTCATGTCATACAGTAGTGGAAAAGTTACTAGTAAGCCATAAGTCCCGATTTCCTAAAATTTTGCATATATACAAATGGGCTGATCTACTAACAAGGCACAACCAAGTGTTGCGTCTGCCAAACGCGCTGAATCGCAGCACGGTTGATTTTGCGCATTGTGGGAGGAGTTTAGGCATGTAAGTGAACTAAGCATGTCTGTTGTCATCCATCAAACCCGATAGGAATGGCACTGGCGGATTTTGCATCTTTGAATAGCGCGAGTGTAGACATTTTTGAAATGCCAGAAACAAGAATGATTGCGACATATCTACAGAGCGATAACATTTCAAATGATCCCAGGACTGACTTGGAACGAGGCACAGCCAAGAGTCACGATTCATGCCATTTCAGCTGTGGCAACACTACAGTATTTGGCTGTCTTGATAAATCAGGCCATAGTGGGTCTGCTGGTGAGCTGAATTGTCATACTAGTCAGAACAAGTGTAATAGTACACAGTATGGAAAAATGCTAGAGCAGCTTTTTACATTGAAGCTCCGACTGAGCAGTACTCCCAAAGCCCCTCGCCGTTGCTCGCTAGACTATACGCGCTGTAGTTGTGCTAGCCAATCAGTGTGTGTTGCGCGTCGATGTGCGGGAGCCGACGCCAAGGCCGACGGGTACAAAAAGAAACATAGCAAGATGACAGATTTTCTAAGAGAGGGCCGACAACTAGAAAGACCTGACTTTGTCTCTTTTTCTTGTGGCCCGCGGGCCAGGCTCAGCTGGTCAAGGACCGCAACTCCATGTTGCGACTGACCAGCATCGGCTCGGACGAGGACGACGACACGGACGGCGGCGAGCGGGACCGCGCGGCGGCCGGCGACGGCTCCTCGACCGAGCGCCACCGCCGCGTTCAAATGACGTGGACCAAAGAGAAGGCGTCGCAGTACCGGGCCGCGCACTCCGGATGCTCCACGCCGGAGGGCTTCAGGGACATGCTCAGCCTCCGGCCGTCAGTATTCACACGTTACTCCTCTCCTCCACAAAATTCCCAAACTGGAGAAAACTTTGACACTTTGACCTTGACCGTTTCAAACCAACCCGACTTTAAAATGTTTAGCTCATCCAAGACACATTTGGAACTTATTCTCTCGTTTTTCAATGTATTTTCCTCTAGTGACCATTCCAACGTGAGGAGGATGCACACGGCCGTCAAGCTCAACGAAGTCATCGTCAACAAATCCCACGATGCCCGAGTAGTCCTCCTCAACATGCCGGGACCGCCCAGGAACCCGGAGGGAGATGAGAACTGTATCCTTAACGCTAATGCGGCACACGCACGGGTGGAACTTTTTTTGCGGTTCGCCTTGTGCTCAAGAGGTTCAGTGTTGGCGTGAATGTTGTTTTCCCGGTCGTAGGCGAAAACACGTTTGCATATCCTTGACTTACTGAGCAGACATGGAGTTCCTGGAGGTTCTAACTGAGGGTTTGGAGCGCGTTCTGTTGGTCCGAGGTGGAGGAAGCGAAGTTATCACAATCTACTCATGATGAGACGTCTCCATTGAAGGCAGCTGCCAATCTACTGGAAGTGAGAGAGGGGGGAGGCCATCTGCTGCATGGGACCACTCAAACTAACCGCCGCTTGTCGCTCGCTCGTCTTCACTCTTCTGTCATGACACACGCGCGCCTTTCCATTCCGCTGGCGTCACACTGCAAAAATAAAAAACAAGCAACGTGTTTTTGTGGAGTGTGTTTTCCCCGCTGACAGTCGTCGTAAGATGTCAGGCGTCAGAGGATGTCGTTACTCTGGCGAGACTCAGGGTTGAATTTTTTTTTTTCTCTTTTTCTTATTATTGAGATATGGTATGTTTGTTCCAAATGTTGGAATTTGTTCTTGCTTTGCACTTTTCTTTCCAGAATAGTAACTTAAATAGTTTCTTATCTCCTCTCGTTTTTAAACTGTACATGGATGGCACGTGTTTTGCTTGTTTGTCTCCGGTGACAGAACAGATCCCTCATAGTTCTGCCGTGATGTAATAGACGTTTCACAAACTCAATGACGTGCAGCTTCTTCACCTGCACCTCTCGTCATGACACTTTCCTGTGTAACTGCAATATCTTCAATATAATTTTGAGCAAAAATCTCCAAGGTTTGTCCTCATGAGCATCATATCTGGGGGTTCAGGACGAGACGAGAAACGGACCATCCTGATGGAAATGACCAGTATGCACGTGTGCGATTTTAGAAATGATTCATGTGCTGCTGTCTGTGTGTGTCTGTGTGTGTGTGTGTGTGTGTGTGTGTGTGTGTGTGTGTGTGTGTGAGAATGAGAGCTTGTTGCTGACGATGACCTCTGAACTGCTTTTCCTCTCTTCAAATTTTAGTGTTACAGTGCAGGGATTTATTTTTGTTTTTCCAACATTATTGTATTGCCTGTATATAAAGACAAAATTCCAAGATGTATCTTTTTTTAATGACACAGTTATGAAATGAGACATGAAACTTGTTTGCTTGAACATTTTGGGAATAAAGTGATTTAGAAGAAACAAATGTTGACCTTCAGTTCAGTTCTCCTATACAGTGCGTGACAAACTTGAACTTCTATTTTTTTTGTCTCCACCCCAGCAGCAGTATATCATTTCTGTGAGGGATGAAACTGCCTGAATAAATTGTAATTCTTCTAAGATTTTATGTTCTAGATTTTAAGTACGAAGATAGCAAATTATAGTACCCAATGCAGTGACAGTGAGTTACAAATGTGGCACATTACTGATTTTTAGCGATCCCTGTCGCCTGTCTGTGACGTCACCCTGGTGACCGTCGCTAGTTATGTGCGCAGCGACCGCCATCTTTCCGGCCGGCATCCAGGAAGGGAACACGTTGCTCGGGAGAAGTTTCTCCCGAATTTTTATCTTCTCTTTGCTCGTCCTTCTTTCCCTCGTCCGGATTCGGATCCGTTGGAGCGAAGTGGGGTGAGTCGGGGTCTTTCCCACCGTGACGTGGGAACCCTAAGTAGGGAATTTGTCCAGGGGGCCACGTAGTGAGGGGGCGAGCGAGCGGCTGTCAAAGATAACAAGCGAAGGCCGCGCACCCAAGCTAAATGCTAAATGCTAAATGCTAAGGCGACAACAAGTACACTACACTATACTACAGTAGTCTACAGGACACATGCACATGTTCCCTTCTCTAGTCCGTGTTGCCCCTTTCAAGCCTACGATCGATCCGCACCCATCGCATTTTTGTTGGCCATGTTGCGATGAGCGCTGAACATGACGAACATGTTCAATTGTGGCGCATCTCCACGAGCCAAGTAAGCCATGCCCCAGCATTTGGGCGTCTCATTGGGACTCTTATCATTATTAACGTGTCAAGCAGGCCTGCTTTACTTCCTTGAATTGGCTCGAAGAAGCCAAGGAAGGGACGACTGAGGGTTTGCAAGCGTTTGTTTTAGTGTGTGTTGAGTGATGTTAAGCAGATCTGCACCTTTTTCTTTGAATCATTCTGCGACACCCGAAGGTTGATGTACTGCAGTTTTGAGAAGCATTAGACAGGAACAGCCGAGGAGATCTGACAACGATATATTTTGTATAGCAGCATTCTTTGGTTCAGCTCAGTCAACATGTTGTTTGTTTGCGCCATGCTTTGCGTGCCCAACAGCGACCGCTTCGCTAGAACCACAAAATTTCAACAAGCCTCCGAGTTGACTCTTGTGTGTCATCGCTTTGCCCTCAGCTCGGCGGGTCCCGGCCTCCATCATAGCAGTGGCCCACCATGGCGGATAAAAACACCAGAATCGCCATCGTCAACCATGACAAATGCAAACCCAAGAAATGCCGGCAAGAGTGCAAGAAGAGCTGCCCGGTGGTCCGCATGGGTGAGTGAGCAGGAAGTAGATGGCGGGGTTGGGGGGGGTTCCTTCCCGGCGAGGATGTAACGAGATGATGTCCGTCCGCAGGAAAGTTGTGTATCGAGGTGACCCCGCAGAGTAAGATTGTGTGGATCTCGGAGTCGCTTTGCATCGGCTGCGGCATCTGCATCAAGGTACGAGACCGCGGTGCCTCGACGATCTCCTTCGAGTGACGCTGCGGTGTTGTTGCAGAAATGTCCGTTTGGGGCGCTGTCCATCGTCAACCTGCCCAGTAACCTAGAGAAGGAAACCACACACAGATACTGCGCCAATTCCTTCAAACTGCACCGGTATGTGGAGAGCTGGGCTTCCATTTGGCAAAGATGCTTAGAACCGACCGTTATCTGCTCGCAGGCTGCCCATTCCGAGACCCGGAGAGGTTCTGGGGCTGGTGGGGACCAACGGTATCGGCAAGTCCACGGCGCTCAAGATCCTGGCGGGCAAACAGAAACCCAACCTGGGCAAGTTTGATGTGAGTTCTCATGCTCTCTCGCTGTCTCACACGCACACACAGTGGATTAGATTTTTTTTTTTTTTTTTTTTTTAGATTTTGGTTTTGAATTTCATTTTGTCTCTTTGTTTTTCAAAATAGTTGTTAGTTGTAATGTGATAAGTGGTCACCGTCTTTGAGCACTCCAAAATCCTCCATAAGAAATAACTTCTTGCAATAGCGATTAATGACTAAAGTCCATGAGCTATTTTACTGCTGCTTCTTCTCACCAGTAACGTTCCATTTGCGCCATTCAACTGGAGTTTTTAGGTTAAGTCACACTGTTTGAAACATTGGGTTATTTTGACGCATGGACTTGGAAAACCCTTTTGGAATTTTGGCTCGTATTGGTCACACTCAAACTTAAACTCAGTTAAGCTAAACTCAAACTTGTGAGCCAATTAGAGAAGGGCTTACCCAAGTAGCAGACGAATCCAAAGGTCTATGAGATATGTTGAGAAAGAATCAAGTGTACTGTTCTAATTCAAAAGTTTTTTCACCAGATTTTATATGAGGATATTACACCAAAATTTTACCCCCAAAAATATTTTTTTCTCCTCACACAAAAAAAGTAAATTTTCTAGAAATTCTTGCTGCGTTTCACTCAGTCACTGTTTGCGTTAGCTATAATAAACTTGACACACACACACACAGACAGGAAGTGAAGCTATCATTTCACGTTCCAGAATCCTCCGGACTGGCAAGAGATCCTGACCTATTTTCGTGGCTCGGAGTTGCAGAACTACTTCACCAAAATCTTGGAGGACGACCTGCGCGCCATTGTCAAGCCACAATACGTGGACCAGATCCCCAAGACGGTCAAGGTAAAGGGCGGCTGACCGGCGCCCAGTCCGATGCGGCGTTTAGCAGCATCACTTCAGCTCTGCTCGTAGTTGAGGTTGTCACTTTGTCCCTACAGGGATCAGTCGGTGCCATCCTGAGCAGAAAAGATGACATGGACACGCAGGACCTGGTTTGCCAGCAGCTCGGTATGACCCCGGAACGCTTCGCGGTCCGGCAAGAGAACACGGGACACGTTGCAATTGTTTGTCTTGTTGCCGGGCAGATCTGAGTCACCTGCGCGAGAGGAACGTGGAGGACTTGTCGGGAGGAGAGCTGCAGAGATTCGCCTGTGCCGTCGTCTGCATCCAGAGAGCCGACATGTAAGAAGCGAGACGCCTTAGCTTCCGCCTCCGGCGACTCCCATACTCACACGTGCGCTTCCCGTTCTGTTAGTTTCATGTTTGATGAGCCGTCCAGCTATCTGGATGTCAAACAGAGGCTGAAGGCCGCCATCACCATCCGCTCGCTCATCACGCCAGACAGGTACGTGCGCTTCGCAAATGGACCGAGACAGACAGACAGACGCTTTGGTCATTTTGTGAGGGAAGGGAAATTGTCACAACAAATATGTTGGATGGCAGCTTGCATCACCGGTTGACCAGTAGAAAAGTCCACAGCAGTCAACCAGTTAAAAACAAGCAAGCAAAAAAATGGTGGCGCATTTTGCGGGGACGGAACAGATGAACGTCATTTCAATTCATTTCATTCGCCGACTGACATGGCAGAAATCAGCGTTTGTGCTTGCATGCAGGTACATCATCGTGGTGGAACACGACTTGAGCGTGTTGGATTACTTGTCTGACTTCATCTGCTGCCTGTACGGCGTCCCGAGCGCCTACGGAGTGGTCACCATGCCCTTCAGCGTGCGAGAGGGTAAATGCCTGCCCGGCCTTCTTTGCTCCTCCCAAGCAGTGTCACTAACGCCGCTAGCGCCGCGCCGCTAACGCCACATGCTGTTGTCGCGGCCCTCAGGCATCAACATCTTCCTGGACGGTTACGTTCCTACGGAGAATCTGCGCTTCCGCGAGACCTCCCTGGTGTTCAAAGTGGCCGAGACGGCCAACGAGGAGGAAGTCAAGCGGCTTCGGCACTACCAGGTGAGTGCCAACTTTGCGCTTTTCTTGCTGGATCCAGCAACCTTTCCCGTTGCCTCCTAAAAAGCATCTTGCTACCCATTTGTCCGCTGTTCAAATGTACAAACTTGTGTCTCGATAGTATCCCAACATGGCCAAGACCATGGGCGAGTTCACCCTGGAGATCAAGGGAGGAGAGTTCACCGACTCTGAGATCATGGTCATGCTGGGGGAGAATGGTACGGCACCGTGGACGCAGGCAACCGCCACGTTGCAACAACCCAGCGCTTGTGAGCATGACTTGTCGCGTGTGTGCAGGCACAGGAAAGACCACCTTCATCAGGATGTTGGCCGGAGGACTCAAACCGGATGGCGGAGGTGACAAACTGGGTAGCACGCACGTCACGCGCGTGACATCATGCCCGACCCGGATTTTAACGTGTGCGTTTGTGTTGGCAAGGTGACGTGCCCATCCTCAATGTGAGCTACAAGCCTCAGACCATCAGTCCAAAGTTCAAGGTGCGTACTCTGACTTCAAATTAAACATGATCCCGCTGAACACAATCTATTTTGTTTTTTCAAGAAAATAGAAAATATTTGCTGCATTTAAGAAACGTGTATCGTGTTGAGTTGAAATGGAGAGATTCACATTGCACTGTTTTAACTCTTTTGAGTAAGTCAGTGTTCCATCACTGGTGAGCTATTTTTAGAACAGACCGGCAGGCTGCTCATGTTTTCCTTGGGGGCTAACAGCATCCGCTGGCACCATGAATTTTTTTTTTTTTGTAGGACAATGCACATTTATCAACTTGGCAAAAAAAGTATGCTGGAGTTTGCACAGTTGCTCTCTGTCGTCTCCCTCCACGCTTCCTCTCCCTGTCACTGCTCACCCCTCCCCTCCCTGCTCACCCAAGGAGCAAGGGGGAAAAAAAATACACTAGCCTCTCATCATTAACGTCGTGGCGTCGTTCCTCAGGGCAGCGTCCGCGCTCTTCTGCACGAAAAGATCCGAGACGCCTACACGCACCCTCAGTTCATCACGGACGTCATGAAGCCCATGCAGATTGAGAGCATCATCGACCAGGACGTAAGATAGCAAACGACGCACACCCGCTCCCGGCGACCCCGGCACCACTGATGTCAGCGGGGGTCTCTCTGTCTATCTCTCTCTCTCTCTCGCTCCAGGTCCAGAACCTTTCGGGCGGTGAGCTGCAGAGAGTGGCGCTCACGTTGTGTTTGGGCAAACCGGCCGACGTCTACCTTATCGACGAACCCTCGGCCTACCTCGACTCCGAGCAGAGGTTGATGGCAGCCAGGGTCATCAAGAGGTACGCTAATGCCTCCGCGTGTGCGTGGGCTTGTGTGTGTCAAATGCGTGTCTCACATGCATGTGCGTCGCAGGTACATCCTGCACGCCAAGAAAACGGCGTTCGTGGTGGAGCACGACTTCATCATGGCCACGTACCTGGCGGACCGCGTCATCGTCTTCGATGGGATTCCCTCCAAACACACGGCTGCCAACACGTAAGCTCCGCCGCCCGCCCTACGCGTCCGTTTTCGCTACTGTTCATCTCCATTTATGTGGCGATCGAAAGCCCGCCCTGGACTGGCTGCTGGGGGTGCATACAGACAAACGCACATTCCCGCCTTTGGACAAGGAGTGAAGGCAACACGGACGCATGTTTGCGGAATATTAGAGGAAGTGCAATGGTGCTTGCGTTGGTTTTGTGCGCCTCCTCCGGCAAGAATGGTGGCTCTGACTGGATGACAGTTTGCCAGAATGTAGTTTTGGAGAGGATGTCCAAGCGTGTGCGTGTCAGTCCGCAGGGTCTTCTGGCCGGCATGAACCGCTTCCTGTCCCTGCTGGAGATCACGTTCCGCAGAGATCCCAACAATTTCCGACCACGCATCAACAAGCTCAATTCCATCAAGGTACTTTCATTCTGTGTTGGCTCAAATTGTTTTTGTTTTGTTTTTTCCCCAACTTTGACCTTTTGTCTTCTTGAACTTGCAGGACACAGAACAGAAAAAGAGCGGGAATTACTTCTTTCTGGACGACTAGAGTAACTCGGCGTGTGAGCAAGGGTGACTTCCCGCTTCGACCGCGACCACCATGACGGCAGCGAGTGAGCTGGAAAAAACGTGCAACGTCCATCTCATCATCATGTGCGAGCTGTCAGGGCTGCGTTCCACATCCGCAACTGTTGTCAAATGTTCATGGTGTCAGCCTGTCGATTTCCAATCATAGCGACAGCATCAACACATAATAAATACGATGTTGACAACTAAAAAAAAAAAAAAAAAGCAGACTGGCCAATTTGTTCAGCTCATGAATGGATGGATGGCTGACTTGGTTTTTTAATCTTAATTGAATGGCACCATCTAGTGGTGTTTGTGTGGATGACATGGAGATGACACGAGGCGTGTTGATGACAAATTCGAACTTTTTGAATGTATTCAATGCTCCCTGTATATGACCCATACTCTGGCCTATTGTATAAATTTCTGTACCATTGTTGTGGCGTAATGTAGCCAATTATGGTGTACACGTGGAGTAGTAGATCTTCCATTTACCTTTTGTTTTCAGTCGATTCCTAATGTCTGACGAGGACGGGGAAAGTTCGAAACAATAAATAAATAAATCATTTAATTGTCTGAGTGTCGCATAATCGTCAAGCTAACTGTGCGCGGAAATGGCGAAAAGCGCGAACCGAGCTTTTGTTTTGAACGGCCCGCCGGAAGTGACACACAAGTTTGTATCTTTGCGTGAAATTCCTTAAGATTGGAGTTTGCGTCTTTTGTTTGACGACAGCAAAGCTCATAAAAGTCGTCGAAAGGCGACCAGAAGAAGCCGAAAACAGCCCCCAACTCTTGAAGCTCTACAAAAGGTTTAGGACTTTTTGATTTTGGACTTTAAGCAGATGTGAAGTATGTGGCAAACAAAAGCAGCGTCGGCGGCCAAGCAACTGGTGAAAGTAAGCAAGAAAGAAAGTAAGTAAGCCACCTCTTCAACTTTCCGACGACTTTGGGGAGCAAACGAAAGACTACTGAAAAACATTTGGAACTCACAACTTCTCCGCCCTTAATCCTTACAAAACTAACTTTTGCCATTCAACTCCAACTCCCATCTTAAAGCTGGCAGCATGGCGCTCAAGCAGTTTTGGCTTTTGCCTCGCAGTTCGTAGGTTCAGCATTTTGTCATATTGCCTCCCACATGCATCCAACAACATGTTGGCTCGAGCGTCCAGAAGTGGGAATGCTTCTTGCTTGCTTGTTTGTCTTTATGCGTTCTCCTGGGCGACCAATCGAGGGTGTTCCCCGCCTCTCTTGCCCGCAGTCTCCCCCCTGGCCGCGCCCCAAAAAGTACATTCGACTTAGTTGATGACTTAAATTTGGTGGGGAAGGCTTCAGGTTTGGTGCGACACTTTGTAGCCCCAGTTTACCCCCCTCCAGTGTGTTATTGCATATTCTAAAATACATCTATAAATTATATTCTCAGCGTGATGTATCGGTCAAGCGCATTCCTACACATGAGGACTTGCTAATGACTTTTGCTTTGAGCCAATGAAAAGCGCTGATGTGATTGGGACTCATCATTTTATAAAGTCAAGTTTTATTAAACAACAAATTACATTTAAAGGCCTGCTTATTTCTGAGAATCAAGATGTGTTTTATTCAAATATTAGTCCTTCATTTTTTGGGGGTATTACAAGTTTTGCCAAATTAACTTAACATCTGACTTTCTTCCCTCGTTAAACTTGAACTTAATTAAATATAATATTCTGACTTTAGCTTGGGAAAGACAGTACATAAGTCCTGTAAGATTCTAACTTTTGATCCCAACAAGATACATCATTGGAAAGATGCTGACTTATTTTCCTTGAAAGAAATACGACTTTACGACTAGAATTTGAATTAATGGAAATCTGATGACTTTTTTTTCTGGGAACTAGGCAACATTTGAATTCCTATGGCTTTTGGGGGTACGTGTTGTGGTTAATAGGGCCCGTTGGGAAAAGGTGGATGGCTTGCCAGCCGTTAGCTGGCCTTTTGTTGGCGAGCGAGACTTGAAAGGCGCGTCGTGTTTTACTGCTTAAGAAAAGATGCCAAGGCGCTGACGGGATGGAGACCGGCGACAAGGAGTGGCGGAGGTGGTGCGGAGATGACACTGACAAGGACAGCGACCACGCCCAGGAGCCCCGGGATGAGCCGGGCCTTCCCATCATGCACTGGGAGGCGCTGAGCCTTCGCATTGCCGAGCTGGAAAAACAAGAAGAGGAAAAGAAGGACAAACTGGCAAAGGTTGGATGCCTGCGCAATTCCTCTTCTGTGTATTTCCTTAAAGCGGAAGTCAACCCAAGCATATTTTTTTCAAGAATATGTTCCCAGCAGGCCCACTAGTTGAAACACAGCATTCTGATTAATTTTGCGTTTGTGGAATATAAGTTAAGTAGCAAAATGCACTTGTTTTTAGCCATCTCTGGGGGCGGCCATTTTGTCTTCTGTCGACTGAAAATGACATCACAACTGCGTACAACGACCAATCACAGCTGACCTGTTCTCTGATTCTGAGCCGTGATTGGTCGTTGTGAGCAGTTGTGATGTCATTTTCAGTCGACAGAAGACAAAAATGGCCGCCATCAGAGATGGCTTAAAACGAGTGGATTAACACTTATTCCACAAACGCAATATTTATCAGAATGCCCGGTTTCAACTAGTGGACTTGCATAAAACATTTTCTTGAAAAAAATATGTTTGCGTTGACTTCCGCTTTAAACAAGAACCATACTAAACAACCATAACCTTACGTAAACAACATGAAATGACATCGGCGCGCTCTTGTCCATGTATGTTGGTGTCCCTTTAAGGGGCGTGGCTCGCCTTGCCTTATTTGCACCTTTTTTCTTTTTTTTAACTTGAGCGGCGGCATAACGAAAACTTACTTGAGGTTGAAATTTCGGCTCGCGACACAAAGCAAATTATGGATTAATTAAGCGACGCCTCCGAATTGGAAAAAGTCGTGAGTCGAGTTAGCACTGAAGCAACATGCACCATCTTCACCCTCATCATCTTTGTTCCTTATTGTGTGTGCGTGGTTGAAGACCAAGAGGTGAGCCACACTTGTTGACTGTGGTTTTGGTGTTTTTGCCGGTCAGAGTGGTGCGGCATCCCTGGAGCGGGGCCGAGCTCCCGTCAGCTGCGCGGACGACCAAGGAGGCGGGGTTGGAGAGAGCTGGGAGGACGGACGCCGACGCCATCGCCGCCACCTCGACCGCTGGGACGGCCTGGACCGCAGCGACGACAACGGAGACGTGTCGGCCCTCGGCACACGGTAGCCAAAGCAAACCTTTGACGAGTCTTGTGGCGGCGCCTCCGAGAGGCTCATTTTGTTGTCGTTCTTTGCGTGGTCCAGGCTGCAGACGCAGATGAACCTTCAGCTCTGCTTCATCAACAACAGCGAGAGTGACGATGAAGAAGAGGAAGAACGAGAGCGAGGGGAGGGAGACGCCAACGCTGCCATGGTGAGTGCCGCCTGTACTCCATATTCCACGCAGATCTCAATCAGGGATGTGCGGACAGGGTCAATTGCAGCGGAAAAACAGCCCGCAAATCGGGGTAGGACCAAATGTGGTTGGAATTTAACATTTGGACTTTTTGACAGAATTGGTTGAAATGGCCCTCCGTCCATTTTTGGGACGGAGGACGGGGGACGGACTAAGCAAGGGCAAAGGTGGATTTTAGTCCGTCCCGCTAATCGTCCCTCATGCCTGTGACGTGGTCGTGCGGCAGTCAAAGTTCATCGCAACCTACTGGGCGAAATGGGAAAACGACAAAAATTGCCACAGAACGCTTCAAACGTTCCACTAGTTACCCAACTGCGTGTACTTACTTGCATTGGGAACGCTTGCGCTGCAGCTGCACACATTCGGTCTGCACGGAGGGGAGACGAAAAGGAAGGAGAGGAATAATGAGATGAAGAAGAAGGAGCGCCGGCGTTTGACCGCGGGAAATTTGAAACCTGAATGCCGCAGCCGCTTCATTCGCTCACACCGGAGAGGGGAGGGGCTTCGCTTGGTAGTAGACGACGACCGGTGAAACGAAAAAAAAAAAGGTTTCGGCATCGCAATCAAGTGGCCGACACTGTGTTCAAGCTAATGCAAACAATATTGACGTCTTGGTCAAGTTCAACAGCTGTAAAAAAAAAAAAAAACGGAAGAAAGAAAGTCAAAACATACCAGGTATAACAAGCTCCTCGCTCACGGTTCTCCAAGCCTGGTTTCTTTTTTTCCGTGTCATATAGCTCGGGATGTCCACAAACCACAACGATAATCCTGCCGTTTGATGTTAAATGTTGATATGTGAAACATTCATTATCACTGTTTTTTTTTGGGGGTTTTTTTTGCATAGAGAGGAAGCGTCGGTGCAGGTCACAAGACGGCCACACCGGCGGCCAAGTCGGAGAAAAGCAAGTCCAGAGGCTTCCGCAACACTTGGAGGAAACTGCGAGAGCGACTGCGAGCCGACCACAAGCCGGCAGTGAGTGTCAAAAAGGCAGCGCCCGCTCGCTCTTCTCTTTTTGACGGTGGCCTCTGCCCGCCCCCTCAGAATCCGCCTGGCGCCGAACCGCCGCTCCGCCGTAGACGCTTGGAGCGCGGCGACGTGCACAAGTTGAGCCTCGGGGAGCTCCGCGCGCAACGATCGTTCCTCACGCAAACCGTGCAAGGTACGTACGTTCACGCGGACACGTGTCGGCGTCTTTCCCGAAAATTCCTTCATCGCAATGTTCCTTTGCATTATTTTTCGACGCGTTGAATCCAAAGGTTTTTTGGGGGGGGGGGAAGGCGGTCCACAAAAAAAAAAAAAAAAAGTTTGTTCTGCCGCAGAGCTGAGCTCGGATCTGGTGGCCGGGCTGCAGGTGCGAGACCAGCTGAGGACGGAACAGGACGCCATGCTGCTGGAGCTTCAGGACCTCACGTCCTTGCACGGCTGACCGACAGCAACGTTCCGCCCGGCGTCACCGAGCCAATGACTCCGTGAGGAAGAACGTCCAACGGAGTGACTTTGACCATTTCAACGCGTTAGTGTGACACTACACGCATGTTTGTTTTAACACGCGAAAAGGGAATTTTCAACCACAAGTTTTTATACCCACAAGGACGATCCCGCCTTTGTCTGAATAATGCCGTCGATGTTTTCCGTCTCCGTACGTTAGCTTAGCATGAGCGCCATTTGGACTGAAAGTTTGAAGGCAAGAACGGGAAGAAAAAAAAAAGAAGTGTGGTCCACTTGTTCATGTTCAAATATGTTTACAGGTATTAAACTCTTTTGAAATCATCATGACTTCTTCTCAATGACAAATCCCGACAAAACGTCCTGAAAATATTCACATCTGTTGTCTTGTTGCAAATCATGTGAGCGCTCTGAAATTTTTCAAATAAGTAACGATATTTAAAATAGTGCAGGACCGTCGACTCAGATTTTGCTAAACAATTTCTACCTTTTCACAGAAGTGTATTGTTCCCAGCACAAAGGTGGCACAGCCGCGTCTGATATAATGTCGGCTGACCTTGCTCCTGAAACTTGTCATCTTTTAGTCTTCACTAGTGCATTAATATCAGGCGTCAAATCCTGAGTAACAGCCAAACCAAATTCACAATGTCATTTCACGCAGACGTCAACCCAAAGATATTTTTTTCAAGAATATGTCCCCAGCAGGCCCACTAGTTGAAACACGGCATTCTGATTAATTTTGCGTTTGTGGAATATAAGTTAAAGGGCAAAATGCACTCGTTTTTAGCCATCTCTGGGGGAGGCCATTTTGTCTTCTGTCGACTGAAAATGACATCACAACTGCTCACAGCGACCAATCACGGCTCAGATTCAGAAAACGGCTCAGCCGCGATTGGTCGTTGTGAGCAGTTGTGATGTCATTTTCAGCCAACAGTAGACAAAATGGCCACCCCCAGAGATGGCTAAAAACGAGTGCATTTTGCTGCTTAACTTATATTCCACAAACGCAAAATTAATCAGAATGCCGTGTTTCAACTAGTGGCCCTGCTGGGAACATATTCTTGAAAAAAATATGTTTGGGTTGACTTCCGCTTTAAGCGGACGTCGTCCAGTGGACAAATTAGCAACAACAGTTATTAGGCTTGAAAAATGGCTATTGTTTTTTTCTCACTTGTCCAAAAATCGTCTTCGCAGGCCGCATTGGACCCCGGTGACGGGCCACTTGTGGACCGCGGGCCGTATGTTTGCGTTAACAAGGCTGCAAAATGAGAGGGAGGCCGGGCTCTTTCTCTGGCTCACTCTCTTCCATGCGCAGGTGGTCAAGTGGGGATGACACAACGAGGGCAGGAGGGAGGGGCTGCATCACCATGGCAACGTGCGAAGAAGAAGACAAGAAGAGGAAGGCGCTACCGTCTTTCAACCTGTGAGCACTTTCGCGTCTTTTTGTTGTTGTTGTTTTGTTTTTTTTTTCAACTTTTGGATGATTTGCTGTCGTCTTGGGACTCTTGCCATGACGTTAAATTCGGCAGCGGAGCCATATGGAGTTGGCGCGGGCCGTGTGCAGTGATGCAGGTATTTATGAGCCCCCCGCACACACACACACACACACACACGCACACACACACACACACACACACACACACACACACAAACAGCTGCGGCAAAGTTAATTCATCGGTTGTCCAGGCAAGACCTTTTGGCGTCGTCACCTTGAAGAAAGAGTTTGTTTGAGTTCTTATGCCTTTGCTGACCACATGAACCGGTTGCTCCAAGTCATTTTTGAATGTGGACCAGCTAGGACACCTGTTGGCCCTCCACACACAACTGACACTTGAAAGCCAATAATTGCAGCCTATAATCAATCGCCGAAGAATGGTTGAAGGTGCAAGGGGACGTCGGTGTCGTCGGTCAGGCTAATGAGCCGCCGGTACATAAAGCGTGTTCGGTTTTCTTGGAAGTGACGGAAGGTCAACAACGTGCGGCGTGACGCGAGCGAGCGTGGTTACTTATTGCTGAGTTAATGGGCTGAGAAGAGACTGAATCAGCAGCGGCGTGCCCTCGTCCACAGGAAGGCAAACACCCTTGGGGACGGACAACAGGAGG
The DNA here is from genome assembly GCF_054856515.1 of Filicampus tigris. Classification (NCBI taxonomy): domain Eukaryota; kingdom Metazoa; phylum Chordata; class Actinopteri; order Syngnathiformes; family Syngnathidae; genus Filicampus; species Filicampus tigris. The sequence continues at coordinate 8,149,474 of NC_141218.1, forward strand.
TGAAAGGCGCTGTGCAAAGAGCCCAGTCAGCAACAGAAAGGGGGGCAGGGGCAACACTTTGTTGAGATGCCGCTTTGAAAGAAAAACACACAAGTACAAGCTCCCATTCGAATTGATTTTTTTTCAAAATGTATGGAAGCCCATTCCCGCCAGTAAAAACAACAACTTTTTTTTTTTGTTACTTTGAAAGAAGCCCATTCCCGTTAGTAAAAAATTAGTCCCGCTGGTTAAAAAAAAAAAAAAAAAAAAAAAAAAAAGCTTTCACATGCAAGCCCCATCCACAGGCAATCTCCGTTTGAGCTACAGAAAGTCGCACCCAAAGCGCATGCAAAAGTTGGCTTCATGAAGGTATTATTGTATACTCGTATTTGACGACGTGTGTTAAAATGGTGTAAGTTGTGGTTTTATAGGCCTTTATGTGATATAGCGCATTACGTTGAAGAACCCACTTTTTTTTTCTCCACTGGTTTTTTTGTTTGTTTTTTTACTGTCGTTTTTTTTTTTTACTGGCGGAATGGGCTTCCATAAATAATGCAATTGATATTGAAATTCAAAACAAATAATTGTTTTTTTTTTCTGCGATATTCTTTATTTCTACAGAAACCCCAAAATTCTTGTAATGTTTTTTTTCCTTCCATGTCCTTCCAGGGCTGTCCCCAATAGTTTTAGAATACATTTTTCTGGCGACTATTTCATCGAATTATCAGATAATGAAACATTAAAATTTTGGATGAAAATGTAATGCAAAATCATTTTCCCTATTACTGTTTATTAAAACGGAAGTCAAGTCAAATATTTTCTTTTCAATATGTTCCGTGCACCTCCACTAGTCCAAACACTGCATTGTGATTAATATTGCGTTTGTGGAATATGAAATAAAGAGGAAATAAACCCAAACATTTTTTGTAAGAATATGTTCTATGCAGGCCCCCTAGTTGAAACAAGGCAATATGATTAATATGAAATATGAGTGCTGCAGCTAAATCCACACGTTTTTAGCCATATCAGGGGGCGTCCATTTTGTCACTTCTGTCGACTGAAAACGACATCACAGATGGCTCACCTGTTTTCTGAAGCTGAGCTATGATTGGTCGTTATCCGAGCCCTGAGGGTGTGATGTCATTTTCAGTCGACAGAAGTGACAAAATGGCCGCCCCCAGAGATGAGGTGGATTTTGTTACTTAACTCATATTCCAGAAACACAATACTAATCAGAATGCTGTGTTTCAACTAGTGGGTCTGCATAGAACATATTCTTGTTTGGGTTTGGGTTAATTTGTGCTACAAACAGCTTAATCCACCTGTTTTTATCCATCTCAGGGGGTGGCCATCTTGCCACTTGCTGTTGACTGAATATGACATCTCAGTTACTCAGGGCTCATGTAATGACCAATCACAGCTCAGCTTGCGAACGTCACATGACCAGACTCCAGAAATCAGGTGAGCCGCGAGCGGTCATAACCTGAGCCGACGGAACCTGAAGATTAACACCAATGCCAGCTTTCTTGCGACGTGTTAGAAGAGAGAGGCAAGGTGAATTTGTGGCTGAGAAGCAGAAAATATTCCAACGTGGATCAAAGAGAGCAACGTTTGCCAGAGAAGATAGGTGCCATGCTTTTGGCCCAAAAGAAAAATTATCTTATCAATGCGTTATCAAAGCAGCAGTCACTCCGTCGGCATTCCGCCACTGACGGACCGGTTCGTTTTGCTGATGATTGACGGGACACCTTTTAAAAGTGACGGACTGACGAATGACGGAAGTGGGTTTCATCGATCAGTGTAATCTGGTGGTGGACCAGTTTAAAGAGAAAATCAAGCTATGTTCTATGCAAGCCCACTTGTTGAAACAAGGCATTCTGATAGTTTGCGTTTGTGGGATATGAGTTAAGCAGCAAAATCCACCCTTACTTAGCCCTCTCTGGCGGCGGCCATTTTGTCACTTCTGCCGACTGTAAATGACATCACAACTGCTCAGGGCTCACCTGTTTTCTGAAGTTGAGCCATGATTGGTTGTTATCTGAGCGCTGAGCAGCACATGTCATTTTCAGTCGACGGAAGTGACAAAATGGCCACCCATGAGATAGCTAAAAAGGGGTGGATTTTGCTGCTTAAATCATTACCCACACATGCAATATTAATCAGACGACAATGTCTCGACGAGTGAGCCTGCATTGAACGTAATCTCGTAAAGAAAATTTTCATTTGGCTTTCACTTTAAAGTGCGCTCGACGCTCACCTGCGTTTTCTCCCAGGTGAGCGTTGGCCGATGACGAGGCGGGCGACGGCGACGAGGGCGATGGTTCCTCTGGCGGCCACGACGCCGGCGGGCGGCGACAACGGCAGCCTGCCGCTGTGCAGCATCGACGAGTCGTACAAGTACATCTTCCTGCCCACCTGCTACTCGTTCACGTTCGTCTTCAGCCTGTCGCTCAACGCCGTGGTCCTGTTGCGCTCGTTCCGCCACACCAAGCGCTGGAACGCGTCGCTCATCTACATGGTCAACCTGGCCTCCACCGACTTCATGTACGGCCTGTCGCTGCCCTTCCTGGTGGCCAGCTACGTCATGCGCGACCGCTGGGTCTTCGGGGACTTCATGTGCCGCCTGGTCCGCTTCCTCTTCTATTTCAACCTCTACTGCTCCATCTTCTTCCTCACCTGCATCTCGGTGCACCGCTACCTGGGCATCTGCCATCCCATGCGGGTCATCGCCCTGGAGACCAAGAAAGCCGTTAAGTGCACATGCGTGTTGGTGTGGGTGGTGGTCTTTGCGCTCACCTGCCCCATTTTCCGCTTCGCCCGCACGGCCCGTTCCGGCGGCGGCGTGGACAACTGCTGGGACGACGCCATCGACCGCGAGTTCTCCGACTACGTGCCGTACGGTGTGGTCCTGCACCTGCTGGGCTTCTTCGTGCCCTTCTCCGTCATCGCCTGGTGTTACTCGCGCGTGGTGCTCACCATCTTCAAGACTCTGCCGTCTCGCCCTCGCGACGGGAGGGAGTGCGCCGCCGGCGTCTCCGTCTTCCTGGGCGCCGACTCGCCGTACGCCGGCCGCAGGCGCAAGTCCATCCGCACCATCGTCACCATCACGCTGCTCTTTGCTCTGTGCTTCTTTCCCTTCCACGTGACCCGCACCGTCTTCCTGCTGCTCAAGGTGAGCAAGGGCATCCCGTGCAAAACCATGACCACCGTGTCCATGTGCTACAAGATCACGCGACCCTTGGCGTCCTTCAACGCCTGGCTCAACGCCCTCCTCTATTTCCTCACCAAAGACAAGGGCGGATGCTGCCCGCCGCCCGCCCCCGCCGCCACCGGGCCACTGCTGCCCCTGAGGATGCTGGCGAAAGGAGACGAGCACGTACACCGCCATGGCAAAAGTCCCTTATTGACCTAATCGAGAGAAGGCTGCTTCTACGCTCACTATGCAAAGAGACGTCTTCTTCTTCCTCTTTGAAATCCTGCAAACAGACTTGATTGGATTCATATTAATCATGTTCTACTAATCGATTAAGAACGGTTTCTTTGAGTGACACACGTGAATTCAATAAATGATCAGAAAATGCAGCAATGACCATATTTTTTTTTAACCCCAAAACATTTTTCAAATCTTGATGCCCAGGAACTATGTTGAAATGGATTAAGGAATTTCATGCGATGTCTATAGGCAATCATAAATCACTCACGCAGCAGAGATCGGTTCTACGATGATGTATTCCCGAGCAAGGAAAAAAAATACGTCGAGATTTTAAGTAATAATGAGAGGCTTTAAAGTCATCGTGACGGGATTTAAAGTTGTCATGATGAGATCTAAAGTCATGTGTGAAGCCACTGGCTGCCATTTCACATTGCCAGTCGCTAAAGCAGCCTAACTTGAATAGAGTGACTTCTCCATGGCATTTTCATATTGTTTCTGGGAGATGTGCTACATGCACATTTCATCAAGAAGAATGCGATTTTGAATTTTCTCTAATACGGTATATTGCTGAGTGCTACTCAAAGATTACTTCTGGATCATGTGTTCAGAACCATCAACAATGAAAAGAAAGCAAGGCCCATTGGGACAAAAGTTGCTACAAAATGTGAATCTGACCTCTGTATGGTCGATGCAAACAGTGAAGTTCGTTCATTGAGGTTCTTATTACTCCATCCTAGCATAAAACAAGAACTAACATTAACCGAAATTGTCAGTAAAAGTGGCAACGTAAGATGGCTGCCCAATTTGTGACGTCAGCGCTTGTGTTCTGTTTCTGGTGACCTCTACTGGATGATGGGCAGACTGACGAGGAAGAGGTGGTGATTAGTCTTCATTGTTTGTGGGATAAAAAAAAAATCCTGCTTTCAAGTATGAGTTGATTTTCTTGCTCGTTCAGGAAGAAACTCTAAAATTGAGTTCCCGTTGGATATGGGCTCCTGCGGCAGGGGGCGACACCGAGGTGCCAAATTCAAACGTCAACCAACGCAGCGTCATCTCCCGTCATGCACCCTACCGTGAAATCGAAAAACCCATAACGCCCACATGAGTATTACACACTCACAGAAAGTGAATAAAAATCACTGTAGCGTTTTTATTCCAATGGGACGACGCGAGTTTAGTGGCCACATTTTGCTAGAAGTGGATAGCCTCTACGTGCCCGTCTCAGGTTCTTTTTTTTTTTTTTTTTTGCGGGGGGGCTGGCGCCATTTTCAAATGGGTTGCCGATACACAATCTCAAACTTCCCAAAGCCGGCGTTCATTCTTTTTTTTCTTTTATCCATTGGGGAGTGGGACACGCCGCTAAGGTAAGACACACGTTCTGTCCTATTTAGCTTAGTCGGCATGACAATGTTGTGAACACGAGTCAGGATGACTTCATTTGTCTCCAGGGACTTCAGTTGACGCCCCCAAACGGGTTGCTGAATGCGGAAATGGTTAAGTGTATTCAATTAAAAATAGGTCGAACATTGGAAATCATTCCATTCTGTAGTGTTTTATTTGTTTAACAACGTCCCAACGTCATTGGAATTGGATTTAGAGTTGATCCGTTTTTTTTCTTTACTTATGTTTGATTTCAAACCTAGTTATCCATGAATTTGTTGTGTACAGTATATGATGTAATATGAGGCGATCTTTGATGCCCTTGACCTAGTCAAAACTAACATTTGACATACATGCATCAGTAAATACATTCTTCCTAGCCACAATTGTCATTTCAGATATCTGGAAGCCAGGTCATTTAAAAAAGATGTCACTTCACTTTTGCCATTCATGTGTATGGGCTTTGTCATTACAGACATCTACAATTTGTTTGCAGATATCTACTAAGTCAATTACAGATATCTGTGGTGGAATCATAAATATCTGTAACCCCAGTTTGAGAGTTAAATATATATTGAATTTACCTCAGTTCAACATATCGACATGTCCCTTTTCAGATAAGTCCAGTTTTAACTCTAGGTGGAATGCCAATGCCATTGTAGACATCTGTAACCGGAATTATGACTTGTCAGAAGCAAATTGTTGCTAAGTGTATCAAAAACAGTGAAAAAAATATCCAAATGTAAAAAAGCGTATATTATTATTTTCTGGAGGAGGAGGCGGGGGCTCAAGCACTTTTTTTTTCCCCTAAAAGAGCTGCTTCCAATTCCTGTGAGAGGGAATGCACAATTGTCTGCTGCTTCTGTCAAGTTGAGAAAAATAACATGGACTGAAACTGTGTTGATGACGAGGCAGGGTGCACCCGAGCAGCACATCATGTTTTGCAGTCATCACTCCAAATCATGACGCGCTGCCACCGTGCGCTCCGCCCATGCCGCCACTTTCCCGCGATTTTGTGTGCATTTGTGCTTTCAAGGGTTTCAGCCGGCAACATCATCACCTCTTTTCCGGGCCATGCATACAGTAAAATCATACATCTGTGTGTGTGTGTTCCATATGAAAATGTCCAAATGTCCTGCTTGAAAGTGCTTGGACACTCACAAATGTTGAAAATATTTCAACAGCCAACTAACACACTGTACGTTCAATAATTAAGGATGACACGTGCTAAAGGTGATTTTGGTGATTGTGTTTTGTTTGTTGTGTGTTTTGCATGCGCAGGACGACGTGTGCGTGTTCCAACTGTCGTCGTGTCGGGCTGTAGCAGCACATCATTTCTGGTACTTTTTATGGGTGCGTTACCAGTGTGTTGTGTGCTGTTCCTGTCGGACACACGCAAAGAAAGACACGGGTATGACAGATTTACATCAGCTCTGTGTATTGTCTATTTTGTTGAGAAGGAATTCAAATGTCTGTTTTTCAATGCCTGGCTTGGATATGATATGATATAGCGTGTGTGTGTGTGTCGGATGCTGCGACACATTCTGTGATGTTAGCGTGACAGCAGGGGAAGGTCGCTGGAGTTCATGATGAGGCTGGAGTCCAGGTTCAACGTATCTGTAGAGACACAAACTTTGGTCATAATTCCACTTTAGGTCCGGCTTCTGGATTTGTGCTTGTTCTTGGTCGTGACTTCGTGCGAAGAGGCAAATCATGTAGGTTCCGAGCACCTTGATCAAAGTTGAGCTTTTTGGACGGGGATGCCCGTCCCAGGCCCTCCATGTCCACCAGGTCGCTGTTGACGTCCGAGTCGTTGAGGGCACTCAGGGTGACATCTGAACACATGCGCACATGATTTGGTCTACTGGCTCGTTTCCGAGACTTGTGCTCGTGCTCAAACTCACCCACAGTCTTCCGCTTCTTGGTGGTAGGCTGGCTTGCCTGCATGCTGGGTTGGGCAGCGGCGGTTGCGGGCGAGACCACAGCCGCTTTCTTGGTGGCCGTGGTCTTGGGCGGGATACCCTCAGATGAGCTGCACCGAGCGTTATCTTCATACTTCCGCTTGACCGGGCTCTTGGTGTGAGCGCTGGTGGCAAGAAGGCAAGTGGACTCAAGCCGCTTCCCGTCATTGGACCATATTGACGCACAAACCTGGTGGGGTTGGCCTCGGCAACTGGGTGAAGTTGCATGGTGAGTTCTCCCAGTCGGCTGAAAGCAGCGCCGGCTGCTGAGAAGATTTCTCCAACCTGCGTGCAAAACAAACATCAAGCATCCGAGTTCGTTCCGGATAACATGAGAAAAAGAGGTAAGCACCGTTGCCATGGCTACCAGATTCACTGTAATTGACTGTTTGCCAACTGTAGTCATTTCAGTCCACAATTTGTTTTTAGCTCTTGAAAACGGAGTCTTGTGCTGTCATTTTTAAAAGCTTACTTTGGTGGAAGCTGAAGTCATGTTTGTCGGAGGCCACTGGGCTTCAACAGCAGCTAATACTGTGTGCTAACAATAGAGCCAGTTAGCATCGGCGGCTAACTTGCGTTTGCCGGCGGTTGTGCTCTTGGTGTCGTGGTCACGAAAGCGAAAGCTCCGGCATGCGAACAAATCGCCCGCGCATCGTCATCCCAAAGCTTTTAGCCTCGCTAAATTGAGATTAGAGCAAGAAAGCCTCGCGAAAGTCAAACTGATGCCTTCGATGCACCCCGTAAATTTGGGTACAACGTTCGCTACGTTCACTACTGTAGCTTTTAGCTTGACTACTAAGTCAACAAAATATATTCGCTGTACGGTTTACCACCACGAGGTGCGTGCTTAATCTTGATAGCCAGTAACAGGAAAATGCCTTTCAACTGTAAGGGGTTCAGCAGTAGCTGTCCATTTCACCGATTTACTTGAACGCAACATATGTAAAGTCGACTGCCGTTGGTCATGTGACCACGTGACGTCACGTTAAAACCCTATTCGGTGTTTTTGACAGACATCCTTTCCTCCCTCTGCCAGTGTGCAATCACGTGATTCTGATGTCGTCCTGCATGTCTTCACTTGCTGGTGAGTAGGATTTTTTTTTCTCTTCAAACTTTATTGAGAGTAACAATTTGCACGAACAATATAAGATTCAAGGATACACAGTATGCACAACAAATAAGAGCAAGAATATGGGGAAAAAGGGCTCAAGGTTACTTTTAATGTAAGTCACAGTCTTTGCAGTCTTCCTGGTCCGAATAACCTTGTAGTTCTAAGAATAACTTTTAGTATCCAAATAAAACAACAATATCATTTTAAATACAGTAAAATTTGGTCATTGATTTGCAAATTTTACACAATGAATATGAAACTTTGCCAAAATTAAGAGAAGGTTGAGAATATACACCTTATGAAAATCCAGTTGATCAAAACTAGATGGCCCAAATAGAACATTTCTGAAATGTATTTTTAATGAGGGTTCAAATTTAGAATTGATAAAATTGTTCAGATCAGTTCAAAAAATGTAGGTATAAGTACACATACTCCCAAAACAAATGTCGTGTTGTTTCCTCTTCATTAGATTCAAAAGAGTGGAGTGAGTCAATGTTAGTTTTATATTTTTTCATTTATTTTTTTAATCATCATTATCTAATCTCAGTGTAACACCTATTAAGTATTTTGAAAGTGACCTCTCTCACTTTGTTTCTAAGTAATTATTTCCTCGGCAAAAGCCACGAGTGGGACTTTTTGTGTTGATCCTCATTGAAACTGACGAACCCCCACCTTCTCCCGTCCCCCTTATTGCGCATGTGTATATCGGCCTGGCCTGTATCTTGTAGAAAACACGAGCGCTAGTGTTCAAATGCTGCCTTTGCATTTCAACAGAACCGAGTCGACCTTATGAGTCATCATGCTATGATGACAAAAAGGTGTCGATGTCATGCTTCCGTGACAAAATGTGCTGATGTCATGCTTCTGATGTCCTTTGCACGGCTCAGATCAAAGAAGCGAAGGAAAAGGTTTGTGATTGTCCACTGAAACTCGACAAGAACGACGCTACGATCGAATCCCAAAACAAGCGTCACAAAGATGGCGTCAAGTTACAACAAGGCTCATCTGAGAAAAGTCACAGATAAGAACCAAATGTGTGACGGCACTCTCCTCCCGTCGCCATTTGGCATTTACGACCTTCTCAACACTCAGAAATGCCTGAAAGATTTTTTCGTCCAGCGGGGGATGTTTGGCGACTGTGCGACCATTTCTGAAGCCGACCAGGTAACGAACAAAAGTGCACGGTGCTGTTGTAACGTTTATTGAAGAACATTCTTTCCACCAGACTGTGACGTCGAACCCAAAGGCCAAAGAGAGGGACGACAAAATCAACAATATCATCAAGAGCATCGTTGAGAAAAGCATTGCAGACATCGCCAAGATGAGGCAGCTCATCGCCCTGTGGGATGCAGAGGAGCGCTCCGCGTCGCACTCGTACATCGACGAGTCGTCATATGGCCTCGTCACCCAACAGAAAATCAAACAATACCTGAAGGATTTCTTCTCGGAGCGCCTCACGTCTGCTGAGCACCCCATAGATCTCCACGACGGCGCAGACCTCGGCCGGCACGCTTCTGCAGACGGGGCACAGGAAGACTCTGTGTCTTCTCCCATTATCGGGAGGGCCATGAATATGATCAGCCACGTGATACAGCCTGTTGTTGACACCATCGACTCTGCCACCAAAGTTACAAAAGCCGTCGTCAAGATGTTATCGCGGAGCGATCGAGACGACCAAGAAATGACGACGGCGAATGAGTCTTCAGAGGAGCGAAATCAGGTATTGAGGCTTTCATCAGCGACGCAGCAAGGCGTGGAGGACGGTTCACCTGGAAATAAGATCAGGAGTGGCAGGAAAGACGACAGTCGTGTTCCCCCGGCGATGTTCAACGAGGCTGTCATGGATGAACTCTGCAATTTGCAATTGACCCCCAGGCTCTCCCCCATATTAGAGGAGACCATGGACACAAATTCTTCTGCTTCCTCTTCAGCCATCCTGGACAAGATGTGCTTATTTGAGGGTGAATCCATCTCCAGCCTTTTAGTCGGCTCAGAGTCCACTGCTGTGGCAGGTTCATCTGCGCCTACTCCTGCCACCTCCACCCCCACCCTTGACAAGGCAAAGACCCAAAACGAAATGCCTCCGCAACGAAAGGAAGCGGAGATGAAGTTGACCCCTCGGGCTTCACCATTTTGTTGCAGGAAGCCAAACGTGGTGGGTGACAGCGCAGATGAGAAAATATCAAATGCAGAATCCTCTGAAGAGGAGGCCACAAAAGTTAGCTCTGCAATTGAGGCTTGGTCCACCTCCAGACTTTTGGGGGTCTCCCCAGTTCCCTCCCCTGTTAGGTCTTCTCCCATTATCGAGAAGGCCAAAAATATCATCAGCCACGTGATCCAGCCGGTTGTCTATACCATTGACTCTGCCAGCAAGGTTACAAAAACAGCCGGCAAATCCATTGCTAAAAAAGTGAAATCAATGTGGAAGTATCGCTCGGGCAGGAAGAAGGGAAAGCGGGGCAGGGGAAAGAATGACAAACACACCGAGAGAACTGGACATAAAAATATGTTGAACAAAGAAAATGGCAATGGGGACGAGGGGGGGAAGGAGGGCAAGATGGAGGACGAGGAAGATGCAGAAGATGAAGAAGAGGAAGAGGAGGAGGAGAAAGCAAGCACCGCTAAGGTGGCCTCAGTCTCCGAGCTTTCGCGCGCATTGAATCAGGCTGAGGTTGTCGGTTCCTCAGAGGTTCCTCCACGCATCACTGAGGGCGACACAGTTCAGAAACCAGCAGGGGTCTTGAATGACGTGGCAGTGGAGGAGTTCTGCTTCTTTGACGTGGATTCCTCATCTGTGATTTCCACTCCATTTTTGGACCCCAGGACGGCGCGATCGTGCGATCCCACCTCCTCTGCTTCAGCCGTTCGCGAGCAGGCAAAACCTGAGAAGTGTACTCCAGATATCCTAAAAGAACAACTGCTGTCCCGCAATTCTCTCGGCTTGTCGTCGTTTTCAGAGAATAAACTGAGACTGCTAGAGACAGATGAAGAGCAGACCAGCGAGCTGAATACGCTCCGGTCCGACGATGACGGAACAGAGCAGAACATCTACAGTATTTTTGAGAACATTTTCAGAGAGGAGTTTTCCAAAAAATTGGAAAACTCCCTCAGACAGGGCCTATGTGATGCTGTCCGAGTCTATGTCCCTGATAGAAGCTCAACAGAATCCCTTGAGAGCGCCAACATCTCATGCGAACTGGCTGACAATTACACAAAACAGGAGAACGATACTTCATCGGTGGGTCGGCAAGACTCAATGGAGAGCGGATCCACCTCACTCACTTCTTTCACGAGCTACCAATTATTAGAAGACGGAATAACCCGGAAGCAGTTGTCGGATGTCAGCCTTAAAGGGATTCCGCCAGAGGGACTTGATCCCAAGAGAAAGTCACTGTGGAGGAGGTGGAAAATGAGGCGTGCCAGGAAGATTCTGCCAGGTCTTTTGGAGTGCCATTGTACACCTCGCGCCAGTGAAAGCACGGCCTCAGGCGACAAAGCCACAGAACCAGCCATCAAGTCCATCTTGAAAAAAGTCACGTCCATTTGGAAGTAAGGCACGAGATCTGGCGTTGTTAGCTACGTGAGGGGAACACTTCTTGAGGGGCAGGGATTTGGTCAAGACTCCAACACCATCACCACTTGAACTCCTCATGTATTGATTACTGATCCCTCATTTACAGGGAGAGCGAGTAGTTTCCTACTACTAATCGTATTTATTTCTTTGCATAAAAAAGTGTGGCAAAGCAATGTTTGTTGTTTTTTCCAATGTGGTCTACAGAAATCATGCTTGTCAGTTTTTCTATATGGTGATGCTGTTTTCCACACGACTGGGAAGGAGAAAAAGGTAAAGAAGCTCCCGTCCTTCATTCGGACTCAGGATGTAGTCTTCAATCTGTTTGAGCTCTTTTGTAAATGTACCAATCAGCTCTTTTGCTCGCCCACTCAGTGAAGTGCTCCTCTGTGTAATGTCCCAAAGGAATCTAGACACAAGACAGGTCAAGTGAGTGAACAACTGGAAAACAGCCCATGAGTGTGTGTGTGTGTTAGTATGAGAGAGGTGGATAACTGACCAAAATTGGGGAGCTCTTGTGTTATGTCTCGAATCTGGTCTTGGAACTCAGGGTCCTGATGGACACCTTTTGTCCGACTGGTAGTACAAGCTCACCATCCCTGAGACAAAAGTGATGTGAAAGTCAGGATACAGTCGCGGTTATCATTGTAATGTAGCAAGCATAAACACGATTGGTACCTGCATGACCCCCTACAGTATCAGGCTTTGTTCTCGGTAGAGATAGTTTGGTAGCTGAGACATCTCGATCAATGAAATCCAGGTGGGTTTGGCTTGAACGGTAGGTCAGATCTTTGTACTCTCTCTGGGCCAGAATGAGCAGACCATCATCACCTGTAGACAACCTGCAAGCAATCCTCCTTTGCCGTCGTCACTTCAGTCATCAAATCACAATATGGGCTCACCCGTTTAGAGATGCCATCTGAAGAGCTGAGCTGAGTGCGCCCCCTACATTTGATCTCCAGTGTGTAGCGCTGATGAGAGGCCCGGAGCTGAAGCGTATGCGTGTCAATATAGAAGAATGCAGAAATAATCAATATGTCAATTAACCAAAATGCCGTTGTTTCATTCAATGTCTAATTCAGTCTGTGTTTGCATATTTTATCTTTGTGGTCACTGACCTTATAAACAGGATGTACAGCATGTAAGTATGTAAGTATCTCAGTGTGGCCACATAATACTTCCACCACCAGGTGAGTCCTGAGCAGGTGGGACAGCACTTGGAATACCTAGAATTCTGAGTGATGCTCCCACATCTTTGCCGGCAGCCAGGCAAGGGCCTGGAAAAGTCTTTGGGCAGGAAAATTGGTGTGTCCAAGCCAGGGATCTGCCCCATGCGATTGGTTGGTTATTGGGAGTCGGGCATGGTTTTGAAACTGAAATACATCACAGGCTTCACTTTTCCTTGAGTATTTTCACGCATAAATGTGATTGCTTCCTACCTGAATGGCAAAAGGCAAGCCCTTGTTCTGGATGTTGTTAGAGTAGGCAGAGGGGAGCTGCGATGTTTTGCAGTTGACCTTTGATTGTCTTGCGAACAATCCCGTCCATGATGGCGTAATCTAACAAAAAGATATTCCCGGCCCGGCTAGGACAGACAGAAAGGGAATCGACTGAGAGACAAAGATATCAAGCTCACAAACAGCAGAAAAATGACACGTCGAGCCGACCTGGAGTTGTTTATCCAGGTAGATTCTGGTAGGGAACGTGCTCTGCACCATGAAAGCCATGACCGGGATGTTCCCTGGTGGCATCGTACACTTCCAGATCGTTCTTGGGTCGGAGCCATTCAGACAATGGTAACCAAAGACGCAGTCTTCCTACCAGTCCACCATGAAGTACTCTTTGATCAAAGAATGACAACATCCCTCATGTAGTGTTTCTTTTCACAGCACTTGCCCTCAGGATCCATCCTATGGAAGGTGGGGCTTGGCAACTTCCAGAAGATCCATTTGAAATCTTCCAGGTCATCCCGGGTTTTCCGAAAGCTGGTGGCAAATTTCTTCGATGACAACTCCGACAAAATGAAGGGACAGAACTACGTACTTATGCATTGCTTATTGTCATCAGACTCGTCACTGGTTCCTGGTTGACCTCAATCTTAATCTCATTTGTGCAAGTTGTAGAGCATACTCAAAAGTCACTCCTCTTTTCATTGTCAAAGCGGGCATCCTGTGGCAGCATGTGAGAGACCTGGAAATCTTCTTTCTGCCCTCAAGCTTTGTCCTTCTTCGGGCATCTTGGCTGAGGAGAAGAGGAATGGCAAGTGTAGTTAGCAACAAAACAATCCGTCTCATTGTGTGCCCCTACCCGTTCCTTCTCGTATCTCCACCGTGACATCTCCAACAAACCAGCGGTAACAAGTGATCGTGGAGCAATTGCTGTACAGTTGGAGGTTCCACTGTGACCAAGCGGCAGAACCAGTTATCTTCCACCCGATACCTCTGCTTTTCCAGTCTGACCAGTAGCAGTGAGCCCAGCCGCGTATGACTGACCACCTCGCAGCGATCCTGGATGGATGGATGCAACATGTTGGTCTCTCGTGCATCGTTGATGCTATCGCTTTTCTCCACACAAGTCCAGGCTAGGTTTGTCCAGTAGGGTGCGCTCACTCTCTCCATTCTTCCCCACCAGGGTCAAATACACTGTAGTTGTTGGTTCCCGCATACCCCAATGTACCTGTCCCCATGGTTACAGTGTAGACTCTCAACAGAGGATGCATTTATACAAGTAACCAAGATGCTATTTACTGTACTAGTACAATGGAGTTATTGAGGAGTTGGACTCGGAACTCAAATCTCTTCCTCTACTGAGGTGCGCCCAAGAAGACAACTAATGTCCCCACTCCTACTGGCCATTCCAAAGGATACAGGGTAAACATACCTCTGCATAAGATGGCGTCATATTGCAAACTGAGAATCGACAGGAGCTGAAAAGAATCTCATCTGAATAATAGTACGAGAGCAAAGACCGTCTAAAGCAAAGAATAGCAAAACTATTCTGGACATTCTGGCCCCTCTCTTGGACGTTGACGCTACGTATTCCTCCTTTGTCTGCTTTTCTCTTTGGAACTCGGACAGCAGGCAGTTGAGTGCTAATGTTTCCCGTTCCTTGTTTCAATGTGTCTCTCTTCCCTGCTTTTTACTCTAGAACGCACCTCTCCACCATTCCTGTGCGTGTGTTTGTGCATAGCCCCACTCTACGCACACAGAGCCATTAAGAGGCACGTTGCCATCATCACGTTACGTAACTAGCAACAACAGTCATTGAAGCCAAAACGTACATCTTCATCATCATCATCATCATCATCATCATCATCGTGGTTTGAAAACCAAAACAAAGTTGGGACTTTGCTGCACACTAAAAAGGATCAGACGGAGTTTTATTTCAAGACAGGAAGTTTGAACATGAACCAAAATCCAAATATAGGTCCATTAGGCTATCAAAAATACATGAGTCTATCAAACTAAAGTGATGGTTAACTTGAGCAGCATTGAGCCATGAACATGGTGATGCTGGTGGTGGCTATATCAGCAGTTTGAATGTAATGTTGAAAGAAAACACAGACACATTAGTCATCTTTACAAACACCTAAATAAGGAATGAAGCTTTGTTCATGGCCACGCCCCTTCCCAACGCACACTTTTGCAAGGCATCGTCCACAAGATCACTAAAATACACAAGTACACACAGGACTATGTTCACTAGGTTCTAAACAGTTTTCGTAGTTTGCATGTCATTTTTGCCAGTCTGTTAGACAGTATGGTCTTGTTAAAAATGTGCTTCCAAAAATAGACAGTACGTAGCATTTACGTATGATGTACAGTACGCGCATCAGTCATGACGAAATCCTTGTCTTGTTTTTCTTTAGGATTCGTCTGCCCTGCTGCTTGATGACAAGTTGAAGGTAAGGTTGCTACTCCAACATTATTGCCACTGACTACTAAAGTGCACGACAATGCAATGGCTTGGTTATACACACATACACAGAGTCCAGCTAAATAGTCAGTGTGTCCAATTATTAGATTGAGCAAAGTGCTGTTTGGACATACAAAAAGTGTCAGTGTTTGCGGATGCAACATGACACCTTTCTGCTGAGTTTCATATTTAATTAGGATTGAGAAAATATTTTGTATGAGTATGGCACTTGCTCACAATCATTATCAACAATGATTTAAAAAGGTAGGAAACGGATCAATACGCAGCACTTCAACACATCTCTGCAAGTTTGTACATTTTTCCAAATGACGACTTATACAACATTCCTCGGAAGTCACAATGCCTCATCACTAGTAGAGCTATCTTTAGAACAGGCCGGGGGGTTATTCACGTGGCGCTTTGGAGCGACCATGTTGGTGACCCCGGATCTCGCGTCCATGTCTTCGGGTAAGCTCTTCAGATGATTTGTGACCTTCTTTGGTTAAAACTAAAGTTCGACTTGTGAGGCTCCCTGAATGACAGAATGAATGAATGTCAATTTTTACATTTGTATGACTTCAAATACTCTAAAAATATAATTTTGACCCTTGCAATGAAAAGCATGGAGTGGACTGCAGAGCTTCGGTTAGACGGCGACAACACTGCGTGTTTGTCAATTCATCCTAAACCAGGCCAGCGGCTTAAGTCATTTACACTTTCTGACCAGAGGTAAGAGATCAAAAGAAAAATTTTGAAAATATTTCTATTTCCGTGACCTCTGCGGTCCTGTGTTTTAACAGTGTGTCTTGCATTATACTTGAAACATTAGGCTGAACTACACGACCAATAATTCTTCCGGTATTTCCATTCTTCAGTATCCAAATGCCATTATTGTTGTCAGGGTGCTTGTGAAACAACCCACATGAGGTATTAGTAACTTTAACATCATCCTTTATCCTACCACACTTTTCAAGCATTTAGTTTGGCTTTAGATTAGCCACCTACAAACAAAAACACATTTTACACAGCTGATTTTTTGTTGTTGTTGTTTTGTTTTTTTGCAGTTGGCAAAACTAGTGAATTAGTAATTGTGTTTACAGCATTTACAGTTAAGAGCAGTTAAGCAGCTGATAATGAATGTCATTTTGATCTCTGATTCTCTTAAAAGGGAATTTAAAGTGCCTTCGGAGTTGTGTGCCGATTGCACTGATTGGGAGAGGCCGTCCGGGCCTCCACTGTACCGTGCGATGCATGACTCTCAACCTGAATGTGAGCTCATGGGCTTGCGCTGGACTGTGTCTGGAATATGACAAAAACAATCAACCGCTCAGTCATCCACTCGCTCCGAAATGAAAATAAAAACATCAAATACTGCTTATCGACACATGAGGGGGCGTAGACTTGTGGTTCTTATCTAGTTAGAGTTAGTCGGTTTGGTTTCCATCCCCTCGACACCACAATCCGTCCGTGTCCGTTCCCTCGCCATTCTCGACTACATGACGTCAGACTCCACCACGCATTGCTCCGTGTACTCCTTCACCAGCTCCACGCTCAGGGCATGGCGGCAAAAGTCGGCCATGGGTTTCCACAGGGGCGGGTCCAGGAACATCTGGCACATGACGTGACCCTTCAAAGTGGCCGTGTGGCGCTGCAGGTGGCTCAAGAACTGCTGGCGAACCAGATCCAGGTCTTTGCCGAACATGTCGATGTTCAGGTAGTACCTGGTGGGAAACAATGCAGTAGTCAGTGGACTTAACCGCGGCGTTGATAGAGCGCTGCTTTGAAAAGCTGCATACCAGTCTTCTCCAATGGGGACCCGAAAGGGGAAGGTACACAGGCTTCCCACGCTTGGCTTTGAGGCGTCGTCCACCATCCAGTCAATATCCTTCTTCATCAGGATGGCCATGTTACCGGGCACGGGCTTGAAAGGCTGCCAGTCTTGAATGATGGTGGCATTTGGGAGGACCCCCCGCATCAGGTCGCTCGTGAGAAAGAGCCGACGGACGGCGACTTGATCCAGGCGTATAGGAGGAGCCTTTGGGAACGAGGCGGACGCCGGCTGGGTTTCCCAGCAGCCGAGGTCCGAAAGTCGGCGCTTGAGGTCCTCGGCTCGGAAGCGCACCAGTAGGATGCCCTGCGGAGAGGAAAGCCACGCTGGCCTCCAAACTGGATGGGATCATGTGGATCAGCAGTCGCTCTACCTGCTTGGTTATGATGCGATACTTCTGGAAATCCTTGGGACCCAGCTGATCGTCGCGAGTCAGGCGGCTGACTTTCACCTCGGGGTATTTGGACTTGACCAGCTGAGAGCAAAAGCGCAACAGGACTCCCGCCACGCCCTTGCCCCTTTCCTGGGGGGCCACGCGTAGGCCCTCCACCAGCATGGTCTCGCCTTCGTCGATGACGCATACCGACTCCAGGCCGATCTATTGGGAAGATAATAAAATCGTTCCCAACGAGAGGAGCCACGCTGTGGGTTATTTTAGGGCTTTGGGGTCATAACAGAAAAATTCAAATTATCCTTCGAATCCAAATAAACACCGTTGCCATATTTGGGATATGCCACAATAAAACATCTCCTACACGTGTGATATAGTAGATATAAAAAAAAAATTCAAATACCATGTTTCCCTGATGAGTCCCCACGAGTAATTGAAGCCCCCTTTTTTTTTTGTTGAACCATTTAGATGCTACCTTTTTTTAATGGTATTCAAATTCAACTAAGGCATTTTCTAACAGCACAATCATGAAACGAAACACATCAAAAACAGCCGTTCACCATCAGTGATATTAAGAAAAACAATGAAAAGCTAATATTTCCCAAATCCTACCAGGGACTAGTTTCACATAAGTCGGGGGGGAAAGCGGCCCGGCGAGTATAACGTACCACTTTTCCCTGTTTGCGTGCCAGGATGACTGTGCGGTTGGTTTCCTGCAGCCAGCTGCTGTACCTGGTGGGCAGGTAGTCCAGGCCTCCGTAGATGTCCTGGCTCATGGCCATAATGTCGTCAAAGTCCTCCTCGGTGGCCACGGTGAACTGAAGGCCGGCCTGGGACAGCGTCTCTGGCAACTGCGGCGCGCTCAGGCTGCTGTCGATCTTCATCATGAAACAACTGATGAAACAGCAAGCGGAGGGACAAGCTCGGTGTTGGATTGAATGTTTCAGAGAAACGGCGGCAACGACAACAACCCACAACACCTCCTGCGTTGTCTCCTACACCCCGGCATTTTAACGCTTCCCCCTCGCTCCACAAATCAGGGAAAAACAAGGCGAGGAGCCGAAATGCTGACCCAATGAAAGGCTCACAACAAAAAGAAACCAAACAGACAAAAATAATCGCTAAAAGACGTGTTTTTAATGAGGTTAAAATACATCACGTGATACATTAGTATTAGAAGAAATGTAACAGGTAAGAACTGGGCATACAATCTCGATAAGTGTACATCCAATTGTTGATGGCGATGTTAGGCTTGTTACGTATTCCGAATATGACGACAGCCGGTGCCGACAAGAAAGGTTTGCATTCCACTTTTGTTCATGGCAACCAACACAATTAGATCAGCGGGCCAATGGGCCAAACACTATACACGGATTTGTAAATCAACAGTCCCGACAAGACGGAGGCCACAGAGAGCTTTAGAGTGGGCCATTGTCCAAAGACAACGGCAATAAATCACTCCGTTCCTCTCTTCGGGAAAAGGACGAAGCGGAGGGTCCGGTGAAGGCCTGAGAACACAGTGAGCGGAAGAAAGATGTTCAAGGACAACATGTCGACGAGGTCTCCCACATCGCGGACCGCGGTAGCCGGCACCGTGTCCGTTTCGCATGTTAGGCAAACTGCCCGGTCCACAAATCGTGCGTCCAATTCACAAGCCGGCTTCCCCCTTTTGACCACACCGAAGACATTTGGGCTGGATGTACACTACAGTACATCCTTTTTGCTCCCACACAAACCAAAAGCAGGACATCTACTAAAGACTGTTACGTTTAGCTTGAGATGGGGAAAAAAATCGATATCAAAATCTGACATATGGGAACGAAAACTCAAAATTGTAGTGCAATTTAGCCTTCATCGCTACAGCGAGTCGCTTTTGACATCAATCGATGCAACATTCGCCAATAGGCTACATGTCTTCTTTTTTTTTTTTCGACGTCACAGGCCAAATAAGGCACAAAATGCCTTTTAATTTTGCCTCGCCAAACACCCGGAGCAAAAGTGAGAAGGAACACACCGTGTTCGGGGTTCGGATTATCCTGTCCGGAAGGCGCTGAGAACATGGGACACCAAAAAGGAGTCATGGCGGATCCCGCGCCCATCCAAAGGCTCCACGCTGTTGCTAACCCTTGCACATAACGCTGTCATGCAGCCCTAAACTTGGAACATTGACACACACATATACACACACACGCACACACACAGGCACCGCAACATGATGAGTTGAGATAAGATGCGCGGGCGTCGTCGGCCATCTCGCGCATGTGACTCCAACATATAACGTCATACGTACATGCCTATGTCATGCCGAATGGCCGAGCGGGCTCTTCTGCCGTTTGAGTAGTTTTGAGTCGGACGGGCCCGGATGATGATGCCTCGCACGCGCATACACACTCAGCAACCGATCCCTTGGCAATCAGAAGTCCCTCAAACCAAAAAAAAGTGACAGCCGTGGTGAACAAGGAATGCCAGAGGCTAAGATGGCAACACGGCCGATATCAGCCTCTTCCATCGGGCCGCGAGTACAGTACATGCCGCTCTGTAAAACTGCAGTAATTCAGCGGCGCTTTTGCTCCCTCAGCCATCAACAACTTTCAACAACGTACAGTATTAATTCAGCCGGTGTTTGGCTTTGAAGTGTACGGCCTCCGTAATTGATTTATTTCGACATTAATTCTGACTTAGATTACGCATTGGTCATGATAGCTTTTATTCTCAACGGGATCTTGAGATTTTCATTCAATTTTTGTTATGGCCATGTTTTTTTTGTTGTTTTTTTTTAATTGTCTTTTACTGTTGATTTAAATGATGTGTGAGTGGCCAACTCACTACAACCAAATTTCAGCCCGGGGTACAAATAATGTTACCCAACACACACACACACACACACACACACACACACACACACACACACACACACACACACACACACACAATCATCACAATCAAAAGGTGTTCAATCAGCTTTGCTTTTGGTGGCTGCCAAGCATAGAAATCAACGAACGAAGACCCAGCGCAGGCTTAGAGTACATCCGCTTGCTAAAGAACGATTTCCTCTTCGTCCGCAGAACGCTGCAGCTGCCGCCGACGTTGCCCGTGCCCCAAGTCTTGCGTCTTGTCCCTCTGCAAGGTAAAATCCAGCGTTATCCTCCACACACTACGCACTTGTACGCACCATGTGTCGTGAAAGTGGATGGCCTTACCTGCACCAGTGTAAGCGTTGAGCAGCTTTGCGGCTTTCCTGACGCAAAATGCATATATGCATATATACCAGAGCTTGGATGATTCATGTACACGGCATATGATGGGCAGGAAAATGCAGATTTCACGCAAAACCCAATCCTAATATATTAGCGGAAAAGACAACTTATTCTGATGATGAGGTAATGGCAATATATACAGTATTTGGGGACTCTGAATGATTTCCTGGCGTGTTGAGGACAAAGCAGGCAGAACGCCGTGGGCCCAAATGTCTCGTTATCAAACCAGGGTCAAAGTGGGGAGAGGAGGGTGTCGAGTGGGGGCGGGGGGGATTATCCCGCTGCTAATGCTGCTTGTATTGCTTTGCTGAGTGGAATAAATGACAAAATAAGATCTAAAAGGGCCCCCATGGCGTTGAATTTGGGATAGAAAAAGATGACGGGCTGTCTGCACTCTTGTGTCCAAACTTCGTGGTCTCCTCTTAACAAGGCATTGTCGCTCCCAAGCTATGAGCCCTTTCATTATCCAATCCTTGACCACCAAATTGTTTGACTTCAAGCCAAAACCATGTCCTGAATTGTCCTTCCAAATCAGATGTGTCATCCAAAAGGGTCCCAGCGCCAATACACAACACTGACATAGTTTGGCCTTTTTTCTCATAGGGAGGTTCGCAGGCCCTTCCTCATGTTCAGATGATTTTATTCGTCGGCTAAAAAACAAGCCAAATTTACTTTTGGATAACCTACGTCAAACTGAGATTAAAGGCGCTAATAACGGTATTGTCCTTTTCTTTGAAAGAAAAGCACATATTTCAATTTCAATGATGATAAGATTAAATTAATCGATAATCCAGTCCATGTAAATGTCCCTTTAAAATGAAGTATAAAAGCCAATAAATGCTTTGCAAATTGGCAACGAGCTCCCATCTCGTGCTGGCTGATTTTCATTTGCTCAATGTCTTTTGAGTTTGGACTCTTTGTCGGGACTTTTGCACTGGAACTGCGTGATGACAGCTGGAAGAAATGTGTTTATGAAAGGGCAGCGTCATGTTGTGCTTGCCTATTTTCCCCCTCCGTTCCATGATTAATACACTCTTTCAATCCCAAATACCAAACTGTCAAAAGGCATCAGATCACATCGCACTTCTCCCTCTCTCGCTCTCGCTCCCTCTCCTCCTTCATTCGAGAGAGCGCTGGTCACCCGTTTGTTGCGGTCCAGCACTTTGAGGGAAGGTGTCCTCTTCGCGTCATCACTTCAAGGTGCCGATGGCAGGCACGGAACCCGCAGCTTTGAATCAAAACCGCGTGCATCCTTTTTGGAGCTAAGGCGCCAAACGGACACGATGGAGTCGAGGTCCGTTTCGGTTTATGCTTTGACTTCATTCTCATTGTGGGGAGAAGAGGAGGCCCCATGTTTGGAATGACTTTGGACTTTGCGCTGGCCCCGCCATTGTACTCGTCCACGCTGATCCTGACCTAATCCAGGGCTGTTGTGAGCTCGGTTTAAATGTTGGGAACATAATTCAAATTTGAAGCAATAAACGTGGCGGCCGAGGTTAAATTGTGAAAGTCTTGAGGTGAGTGGGCGGGCTATGGCAGCAAAGTTTGAAGATGAGACATTCAACACGAAACGGTAACTACTCAGCTCGTGGAAATGGGAAAATTCAGCCCCAAAAATCCTTGAAGGACTAATTATGAAATAGTTATCACACATTTGCTGATTATGCTAAATGAACATATACGATGCACTCATGAACCTCGGAAACATCACAACTCAGCAACGCACAAATCCGACCACAACACGGATAACCCAATTCGTTACAATATGCTGTTGAACATTCAAAGATTTCAATGACTAAAACGTGTATACAATTTCATAAAGACTTTTTTTTTTTTAATTATTATAAAAAGAGTTTTAATATAGTTAGCAATAATTGTAACTGTTATTGTATGTTTTTTTTTTTTTTTATCACAAAAAGTGTATACATGTACTGTAATGACAACTTGTCTTTAACTTGAATACTTAGGTTGTCAAAGGCTTTTGCTGCTGAGTGTTTAAAGATTTCAGTGTTTTAATAATTTATCAAACTAAGAGATCTTTATTGTTAGTGTATTTTTTATTCTGGTGTAATTTCTTAGAATATCACCCGAATGGTTCGCTTTTATTTATTTTTTCTAAAAAATGTACCATTTACTTGTCATCTTTTCAAAATAAACATATATTTTTTTAAAAATCTGTTTGTTTTTTGTACCGAAAATATACCGAACCGAAGTTTCCAAAAAAACGAACCGAACCGAAATGTGATTTAGCGTACCGTTACACCCCTAATATATATATTTATGTATAATATATATATTAGGGGTGTAACGGTATATATATATATATATATATATATATATATATATATATATATATATATATGTATATTGTAAACCAAATATAAGAACGATGTGTTTTTGCCCTGTAATGAAGAATATTGCTTTCGCTTTTGTGTGTGCTTGCAATGAAGAAATTGCTTCTGCTTTCCAATTGAAGAGAAAGTGTGAAAAGAGGAAGGGAAACTGTAAGATGAAGTAGGGGGACCTCACGAGAGCCTCGACCGTTTTTATCTTTTTCAGCTGAAGTAATGCCTCTCATATGTTCCAGGAAATTGTTGGGACTAAATATTTTTCCAATGTAATGCAGTTAACGCCTTTTTAACACATGTACACAGTAATCTTTCATTCACCCACATGCACACACATAGAGAAACAAGTTCACGTGTTTACAACGGCTTGCATGAATCCCCCGCCCCTTAGGTTGGAAACACCCGTGAGCTGGTAACAAGGAATTTAGTGTCTTTCCTCTTCATCGGTGTTGTGTTATGAAATGTCTAATTGATGAATCTGACAATCCTTTTGAATTTGCGACATGATATTTGGCCATCGTGTCTGTCATGAGTAGAGACCAAAAAAAGTCTCAAGATGCCCGCAAAGACAGGCAGTCTGCCATTTTGAAGGTCATTTTGGCCTTTTCCTTCAACAGAAAACTTAACCAATGGATTTTTTCTCGATTGCTAGCAAATTTCAACCACATGTACGCCAGAGGAACAACATCAAATTGGATTTGTTGGAAACTTATCCTGGAATTAAACTACAAATATATATTAGGGATGTCGCAATATCGTCAATATCGTGATATCGCGAAATGAAAATTGCCAGAATATATCGTCGTCGTCATGTCACGATACTAATAGCAGCAAATCTGTTTAAAAGCCCAAGTTGTTTTCTATTTGTGCAGTTACAGTACCCTCTGGTGGTTAGTTTAATAGTGCAATTTAATTTGATGCAACTACTGTACATTTAAGGCCCATGCTAATCGCCAATAGGCCAACTGGCCAAGCCTATTTCTTCGTGAATGCTGTTATTATGTACAAAAACTTTTTTTTTTTTTAACAATATTGTAAGCTTTTATACAGTATCGTGAGCTTTTCATATATCGCCAACCTCCCCACAATATCGTGATCAGTACACAGTACCGTATCGTGAGGTTCATATTGTGATATTATCGTATCGTGACATTTGTATAATGTGACATTTCTGATGTATATTTTTTCAGCCCCAAAATCCAGTGAGACTTGGAAAAATGAAATTCGGAAGGCATATCTATCTATCTATCATATCTTGCATTTTTAGGCCACTTTCATGCGTTTTTGGATGAGTCCTTGAAAAGATGAACATATAGATTTTGTCTGGTTGTTCGCAAATTTTAAACATATTTTCTCAATAGAAAGGCATTGCAAAAAAAAAAAAGGCGTTTTTTTTTTGGTCTGCAGTGATGTGGAATCGTCACAATGGCCTGAATTATTGTTTTAGTGCCCTGTGATTACTGGAAAAGGGATTGATAATTTTTCATAAATTGTATGTCCTCCAACAAGGGTGTTTCTCGACCCCGAAAATAAAACCGCATGTTGTTGATTGGACCAGTATCAGCCGTCTCTCGCAATCGCTTGTAACAATCGCCCCACGCCGGGACCTCCTGACGTTGTTGATGCGGCAGTGCCGTCGTTGTCATTTATATGGGCCGATGTCAGACGTCTCTCTGGGCCCCCTTGGGTTACCATGTTTCTGTCATACATCCAGCTACATTTGCTTTCTGTTATCCAGTGGACATTTCCAGTGATCGCCTATACCAGGACATGCTGCTGTCCTAATTGCCATTTTGACGAATGCGTCTTCCCGAATAGAACAAGTGACGGAGAACACGATGGCACTGCTTCACGTTGCATACTGCGATGTGGAAGATCGTGGCTCGTGTATGTCATCAAGAGCCTTTGGCGATTGAGTTACATGAGATGGAATGTGATGGCGGGCACGCTCATTTATCATTTAAGTGTGGAAAGAACACAACGGCAGAGATGTGTGGTAAATTACCTAATGTTATGTCCATGTGCGTCAATCTGAAATTGACGGAGGCGTAAGAACATACGTGCCATCAATGATTTTTTCAATCGTTTTGCCCCCCCCCCCCAAACGTCAATACAGCCTTTTGCTTCATCAGCATTTTTCCTGCACAAGCCCCTTTACTTCATGCCATCTGGAAATTTGAAGCAAATTCGAAATAGTGCAAATAACCAGGCCATTCATCCCGAATATTGGGAAGCAGGATCCAAAGTGACAATGGTGTTTTTCCAGGAGCAATTGAAGCGTTGATTCCGCACATGAGCGCATCAGCAGCCTCAGCAGCATCACCGGGGCTCCTCCACTAACAACCTCTGTCGAATATGTCGTCAGAGCATTGAAATATGCCAGCTTCGTGTGGGGGTGGGGGTAGGGGGGGATTCCAGAGCATCCGACGCCATGTCCAACGATGGAGCTGCGCATAAATCCGACAAACTGTTTCGCAAATAGGACGCGAGCTGCTTCCCTGCCCGCCGGCCGGCTGCCAGCTACCGGGCGCCTCGGCCACCGGCCGGCCGGGGGCCTCCTCGGACGCACCGCGATCGACGGGCGACGTTTTTTTCCGCTGAGATGAACCTTAGCGGCCGTCCGGCTCTTACCGAAGGATGAGGCTGGGTGCTGTGCCGTGCCAAGCCGAACCGAGCCGTGCCGTGCTGTGGCGGGCGTCCTTGGATGCTGGAGGTCGCGGATGGTGGAAGGTGCTTCCGCTGATGAAGAGACGACGAGCGACGTACTCCGCGGTTGATCCAGGCACTCTAGCCCCGCCCCTACCAGTTGTCCGCGTCGAGCCAACTGGAGGAGCCAACTGGACTCACTGGAGCGGGCCAGAATCCCCCCCCCCCTGCGTGCAACCTCCTCTTCCTATACTGCATGTGCACGGAATGCCAAGGAGCGAGCCAACAAACTCCTCATCCAACTCCCCGTTTTACAATCCCACCAAAGGAGCCTTTTTCACCCCCTTTATTGAACCCAGACATTAGTTTCACGTTCGAAACGCCTCGCATCGCGCCGACTAACAAAAATGGCTCAAGAACTGAAATAATTCTAGTGTAAATAAATAAGCCTTTTCAGATCAATTAAGTGAAACGGAACTAAATTTCCTGCGTTAATGTTGGCCGGCTAAATAAAATCTAACATTTACTTCATTATGCCTTTACAATAGCAGCATGCATGTGTTTTTTTTTTTTTTTTCAAACAAATCATGATTGAAGGTGACAAAATCACTCTCTCAAGAAATGAGTAACCTATATGATGCAAGATGCAAGGAAAATTGTTTTACTTGGAAAAAATGAATGTGTGTGACTCACTATTCAATGAAACTCCTGAAGTAAATGAACTCAGTGCACGTAATTTGGCTTTGTTCTCAGGCGTGCACACAAATCAAGAGTGCCGCGCTTTCTCTTCAGAATCTCATCACAATACAGGAAAAAAGGACAGCTCATTTGGCACTAAAAAAGAACCTAGGCAAAATACGGCACAGGGGCCAAATCCGGCCCACTCACAGTCTCTGTCCGGTCTTCACAGTGTCCATGAAGTCAAAGTAAACAGTAAAATATCTGGTGATTTTATTTTGAAAAGTCATGCTTCTATTTTATTTGCATACCTGTGGAAAGCTACTGCAAGCGAGGTAGCAAGGAAGAGCTACGACAGTGTTGCGAACTTAGCGACATCTTTGCTATATTTAGCAACTTTTCAGCAGTGTTGCGAACTTAGCAGCATCTTTGCTATATTTAGCAACTTTTCAGAGCCCTCTAGCTACTATTTTTCGAAAAAAGAGACAAGCAAAAATGACATTAGTGGTCCAAATGTTAACTAGTTCTTAGGGGAAAGGGAAGAGGGATAAGAAAATTTGGCCTTATAATACTGTACGCAAAACTACAGTATTGGGTCTATTAGTCATCACTGTAGCATTATACATTGCTGTCAAAAATATTATACTTTCCACTTCTCTCTTTTCCTGACTATATGAACAGCTACACGAGTTGGTGGTTTGTACACAAAATTATCATTTTTAAAGTCTAAATATATATACAATATATATTTTAATGACTGAATTTAATAAATTAAATTTTGCTTAAAATTTGCATTTCTAATCATAACAATACATAGCCATATCTAGACACGTAGCAATTTATTGAAACAAGACAATATGCTTTTTCTAAAAACATTACAAATAATAGAGACAAAGTTGAGATTAGCATGTTGGTTTGGACTTCGTGATGCATGAAAACAAACAATTTATCGACACCGTCGGAATGCTTGAAAATGTCATTGTCAGTCCCGAGCCATTGCCAGGCTCCAAAACTCGCGTGTGCATGTGCTCGCGTGCGTTTGGCAATGTATTGTGGTGTCAATATGTTCTTGTCAACGTGTGTAATCAGGCTGTTGTGCACAAATCAATTGGAAAAGTCATTTGTTTCATTAGCACTCTTCCCGTTACTGACAAGCAAATGCAAACAAGTCACACTCATTCCCTGTATTCCATCACCACTACCACTACACAGGGATTTGTATAAAGGAGACATAGATAGTTCCTCCACTAAAAATCCGTTTGTAGTCGGGAATGAGTGAAGTATTTCGAACGTCGTCCTGCGTTCAGAATCATTCATCATACCAGACTCCCAAATCATCCTACAGAAGTTCCTTTTCCAAAAGCTCCCACGGGGTCAAAATCAGCGACCGGGTGACCATGTCTTTATTATTTATATATATTTCAAAGATTTATGTTTAATAAAAAAAATGCATTTGAGGTGCAGCTAATGCACTTATCCAATAGGGTTTGCCATCCTCACATTCTATTCTACACTCATGTAATATGACTTTCAATGTGTGTGGCTTTAAAAGGCGGGGCCTGGCCTGGTGAGTGACATGGGAGTCGGCAAATGAACGTGTACTGTAGACTGTGGAGTTGGCTGTTGTTGGTTCAGGGCTGTTAAATTGCAGTTACTCGGCGAAAGTTGTGTTCGTCGGCAGTTCATGAATAATTCTTTATGTGTTTTTTTGTTTTTTTGACCGTTTATTCAATAGCTAAACGTTGCCTTGAAAGAGCACAGGCGGCTGTGTCAATTCTTGATTGCAATTGGTTCAAACTAGTGGCTAGGCTATCTTAAATGAGCTAACAACATTTACGTTGGCATAGACATGCAGTTGTATAAGCCAGTTAGCACTTCAGCTGCTCTTTTGAATTGTGAAATGATCCCAAACTTTGGACATTCTGTCTTTATTCACTCTTTCCTCCTGGCTCACGCTTATTGTTAGACAAGTCTGCAGTCACAGTCCAGTGTGGAAAACGAATCACCGCAAAACCGTACAATATAGTGAAAACTCTACAATATAAAATTAAGAATCTGTGTGACAGTGAAACGGCATAAAGCAAACTGCTATATGAAGAGGGACTACTGTGGAGGGATTTTTATCCTTACGTTTTTGACTACTTTTCGAGATGCATTGTGGGACACATTGTTGGCACTATGTAGGTGATGGCTGACACTCGCTACACATTCCAACAGTACGACTACGAAAGAGCTAAGTGAGCCAAAACAACTGTACTTCTTATCTTCCTTCTTGTCGCTGTCGTTTCATTTGTAACCATGGAGATATCTCCGGTTGTCACATCCGGACCATTGCTCCCACAGCCGGAAATGGAGGAAATGAGAATGGCGCCGGAACGCCATTTCCCAGCATCCCTCACGAGGACCGATTTGACAAGCAGCCAATGGGCGCCATGACAGGCCGGCACATGACGTCGGTGGGCTGAAGAAAGTTCCTGGCGGCGAACAGCTCGACGTTCCCCCACGGGAGAATCGCGCTTTGCGGGTAAGTCTACACGTTAAATCGCGACGCGAGCTGCTGACTGCGTCTCGGGGGTCGTTCGGGAGACTTTGGCCGACGTTCGAGCCGAGTGTGTGCGAGAAGTGCCGAGCGTTTTGCGGGGAACGAGGTTTGCTGGGCGCCTGGGCCTCGGCTATTTCCTGGTGAAGTCCTCCTCAGCTGCTGCTGGAAGGAACAAGTTGGAAAAGTTGACTGCGGGCGCTTCTCGAAAACTCGCCTTCCTGCTGCAGTCGTGACCAAAGTCCGCGAGTCGCACTTTCAGTCGTGATGTCGAAGCTTATCAGAAAGCACGTTTAGCTATCGAACGCTCACTGCACCGCGGGCCTCCCAGTTGTTGTGTGCACTTTTTCTTATTATTTTACCAATACAATCATCATATGGCTGCGTTTCCCATATAAGGCTATGTATCAGTTTGCGTTCTGGCAATCTTTCTACGAAATCTCTTTCACTGACTATAGTCTTAGTTTGCTCAAACGTCATAGTAAGTACATTCATGACTGCACTGTAAATAAATGAGAGCACATGCGCAGTTGGGTTTGCCAGCCTCTGCTGTTGTTTTGCACTGGAGGCAGGCAAGTCCTTTATGTGAAAGTGAACAAATGCTCCTCACCGCCATACGTACTGCACATGCATTCATGATAAAGTCCACCGCGGGCAATGGCTCCTGTAGTTTTGGTGGTTAAGTCTGCTTCACGGTCACTGTTGGTCCGGTTTGGGCATTTGACGGCAATGTATATATTAAGCCTAATGTCAAAGGCAATGTATGAGTGTAAGGTCAAAAATGCCATATGAAAATATCGAAGCCTCACATGTACATTATGTCCCTTATGCCACTGATTCCCAAACAGTGTACAACAACTAAATATAAAATATGTCCCTCAGATCAAGAAAGGTTGGGAAAGACTCCCTGATGCTTTCTGCGTGTCTTCGTGACCTTCAGCCTGTGGAAAAGTGAATGATGGCCTCACCGGTCTCCGTCTACAACTCCAGCGTCTTGGACGCGCACATCTCCAGCGTGAGTGAGACCCTTAGTGGTCACCGATAGTGAAGGAATAAGAAATAAAATGTGTGCGTTTGTCCCTGTAGACCTCCCGAGAGTCTCTGAAGATGGAGTTGTTGGCCGACGTCACCCTGCTGCCTGGAGAGGATAGAATCATAGGTGAGGGTAGACTGGCGCTCACCATTGATCTGCATTTTCTTTGACCACCTCTTTCCTGCGCAGACAAGGAGATCATCTACATCTGTCCGTTCAGCGGCGCCGTCAAAGGCAAAGTGTTGATCACGAACTATCGACTCTACTTCAAGAGCTCGGATGCAGTAAGCTAGCTCACATTGTCAAGTCAGTTTAATTTATGCGTTCCAATTCACAGCAGAAGTTGTTTCACGATGTCACATAACATCACTTTGAGGAAACAAGAAGACCTACTCGCACAGTTATCCAAATAAGAGGTGAAGCGTGACTGCTTCAACCTTTGTCACTTTCAAAGTTTACTTGGAAAATAGAATGAGTGTAGCCTGGATGAAGAACACTGAGAACGAATGTATCATAATACTCAAAAGCTTGACATTTGGCTTCATGATTGGAAAAATATGCTGACTGTTATTTTTTTCATCCAGGATGTGGCGGTGACACTGGATGTTCCCCTTGGCGCCATCAGTCGCGTCGAGAAAATGGGCGGGGCGTCAAGTCGAGGAGAAAACTCGTACGGCCTGGACATTACCTGCAAGGTCCTTGTCGCTCAGCTATCTCACTGTTTGGGTCCACCTGTGTTTTCCCAACTTTTTTCGTTGTCTCCTTCTTCTGTCAGGACATGCGAAACTTGAGGTTTGCCCTGAAGCAGGAGGGCCACAGCCGGCGAGATATCTTCGAGCTGCTCTTCAAACATGCCTTCCCCGTCTCGCACAGCCTGGTAAGAACACAGTCATGTCCAAAGTCTGGCCTGCTGCGAGTTCATCGTCCCGCCGCATATTCTAAAAAAAGAAGAAAAAAAATTCAACGTAGCCTTTAGCAAACGTTTACGAGAAAAGGGCAAATGGCCCTCAAGTTTTTTAATTAAAAATTGGAACAAAAATTACTTTTTTTCTAAATAAATTTTTAAAAAATGTGTCATCAAAATTAGTCATGTTTTTTTGCATTTGAAATTGTAAACAAATTTGAATGTTACATGATATCTCACATATTTCAGATTATTCTTTAAATGTAAAGAACTCATTTGAATGTTTGAAGATTATTCTTTTTGTAAAATGTTTTTTAAATCTTAAATCCAAAATTTTTCAAAATGTTTTTTTAATTTAAAATTATAAATGTGTCTTGAGCAAGATCACACTTAAATCTTTTTTTTACTGTAAAAGTTCAAATGCGTCACTTTTTTAAAATTTAAAATTGTAAAAGTTTAATGTTAGATATAGTCACTTTCATGTGTAAAACATTTATGTCCATTTTTTTTATTTTCTTATTTTTACGTGAATGGTGTTTCCGCGTTACAGACATCACATTAATGTGAAAATTGTATTTATTTTTTTAAATTGGACATGTGTTTTTCACAGGACAGCACTGATATAAATGTTTTTAATTTGAATTTTTAAAAATAGTTTCAGAAGTTATCACAATATTACATGCAAAATGCATGAAAGATATGATTTTTTTCTAATAAAAAACAACAACTTTTTTTTCAGTGTTAACGCTAAAATGAGATTGAGTTGGATTTTTTTTTTCCTTTTTTTAGCATGAAACCCAAGTTGAAGCAGCTCCCGCTCTTCCTTTCATTTTTCTTAAGTGACATTGTTCCTTGATGCAATTACTCTTGGTGATTTTATGTCCTCCGTCCAGCCTCTTTTTGCATACGTGACTCAGGAGAAGTACGAAGAGAATGGCTGGAGCGTCTACAGGCCCGTTGAGGAGCTCAGGCGGCAGGTAAGCCAGGAGAGGGGGAATTAAAAAAAAATAAATAAATAAATAAAAATAAAAAGATTGTGTGATATTGTATGTGTGTGTTTCAGGGCTTACCAAACAACAAGTGGCGCATTACTTTCATCAACAAGAACTACGAGCTATGCGACACGTACCCCACCGTGCTTGCCGTGCCCTTTAAGTCTAAAGAGGAGGACCTGAGGAGAGTGGCTTCCTTCAGGTCCAGATGCCGCATCCCTGTGAGTTGACGTGCGGCGGGCGGGCGGGCCGGGCCGGGCCGAGCATGTCCCGGCACTAAGCGCTTGATGTTGTGTTTGCTGACTCCGCCACAGGTCCTGTCCTGGATCCACCGCGAGAACCAGGCAGTGATCGCGCGCTGCAGCCAGCCGCTGGTGGGCATGTCGGGGAAAAGGAACAAGGACGACGAGCGCTACCTGGACTTGATCAGGGACGCCAACGACACTGCCAAGCTCACCATTTACGACGCTCGCCCCAACGTCAACGCCGTGGCCAACAAGGTTGCTCGGCTTCCCCCGAATGTCTTTGCTCTCCTCCCCCGCCCCCCCTCTTGACCCCGGCATCTCCTTTCGCAGGCCACGGGAGGCGGCTACGAAGGTGACGAGTACCACAACGCCGAGCTTGTCTTCCTGGACATCCAAAACATCCACGTCATGAGGGAGTCCCTGAAGAAGCTCAAAGACATCGTGTACCCCACCGTGGAGGAATCCCACTGGCTGTCCAGTTTGGAGTCCACACACTGGCTAGAACACATCAAGGTCATTCAGCTTTCTGATCTTTCTTCTGAGCAGTGGCCAAAATCAAGAATCTGTACTGTTGGCTGTGGGTTTTTTTTTCCTTGTCTTAAATTCACATTGGATATAGCAGCAAACTGTATTTTCTTGTCTAAAAACATTTTCAGTGGGACGATTTCAAACACAATTGTCAGTTCAAACTTACAGTATTTTGTCCTTTGGCAATCCTAAAGTGATTTAAAAAAACACTTTAATGACTGAATGAGAATGTAGCGTTATTGTGTATCATTTTCGCTCCAGCCACTTTTGAAATTGCCTGCTACGTTGCTGTTCGAAGTTGGATACGCTCCGCTTTAAAGCAGTTCCGCTCAGACTTCTGTGACAAGTGTACCAAAGCACTTAATTTCATTGTTATACGGTTATATGCAATGGGACACTCGGACATATTTTGCTCACCACAGTCACGTGGAAAAAAAAAAAAAGGGACGTCAATGAAATCATTGCGCCGTCGTCGACGAAAACTGCACTGCACCTGTGCGGCAAATTGTGCCTTGCAACGCAAAGCAAAAAAAAGGACCGAGTGTTGGACTTTAAATGGGAAAAGGTGGAATGACTGACTCGTAAGTCAAGATATCACTGTCCAATTCATCACCCGTCTCCTGGTATCCTAGCCAATGCCAACAATTCATCAACCATGAATCCGCTCATTTCCAGCAAGACAAAAGATGTCTGCAGTAGGATATTGTCTGTTCCGATTCAGTATTTCTGTTTGAAGCATTGTCACTACGAGACTGTTCAATGAATGGTCCTCCTGTTTTGGAAGCAGGGATGGCGGGTTGACTTTGTGGTGTGTGTGTGTAGCTTGTATTGTCAGGAGCCATCCAAGTGGCGGACAAAGTGTCCAGCGGCAATTCGGTGGTGGTCCACTGCAGCGACGGCTGGGATAGGACGGCTCAGCTGACGTCTCTGGCCATGCTCATGCTAGACAGCCACTACCGCACGCTCAAGGGACTGCAGGTCAGTCGGCGCGCCGTGCCCGGCCCGTTCTTGTCACCGGCCGGCGGCGATGAAACGCACCCCACGTTTGTCCTTGCAGGTGCTCATCGAGAAGGAGTGGATCAGCTTTGGACACAAGTTCGCGTCTGTAAGGAACTTTTTTTTTTTTTTGTAAGCCGTCCGTCCCGAGGGCCACAGTGGATGTTCATTTGGTTTCATAAAAATCTGTGTATGTGCAGAGGATAGGTCACGGTGACAAGAACCATGCCGATCAAGACAGGTCGCCCATCTTTGTTCAGTTCATGGACTGCATCTGGCAGATGACCAAGCAGGTACAACTGACACCTGTCTCATTGAGCAAGCAAAATACACACATATGTAGAGTGTTCTATGTCTCAATTTGTATCTGGAAATGTGTTTTTTGTTGTGAAAGCTATTGTCTCTTTTGGTCACAGACTCTCCACGCTTTGCTTTTTAGCTGTGGGTATATTGCTGGTGCTGTGCCAAAAAACTCCTACCTTCAAATTTGGTCAATTACTTTTTTTCACAAAGTGAGATGCTTGGTTAGTTCCCACGTGATTTTATACAAATGATTGACTCGTATAAAATGTTGAAAATGGCTTGCTCTCGGACGATGCAACGTTAACTCGTTCACTGCCAGACATTTTCAGACCCACTTTTACCCTAATGTTTGAAAACACTTGAAAAAAAATATAAATAAGTTCCTGGGATTGAATGGCTGGAATGTGTTAATGATTTTTTTTTTTTTTTTTTGGTTTGCTTTGTTTCCTGGAAAGTGATGCTTTCAAAGATGCAAGGATTCCACCCGACACCAGCGATATGAAGTGATGAATATAGTTTAAATATTATTGGAAGAAAAAAAAATAATAATAGGTCCTGCTGTCCCCACAGTTCCCCACAGCCTTTGAGTTCAACGAGCGCCTCCTGCTGACCATCCTGGACCACCTTTACAGCTGCCGCTTTGGGACCTTCCTCTACAACTGCGAGAGCGCGCGAGAGCAGAATGTGAGCGGGGACGCGCGCTCGCGTGAGCGACGGCCCGCGAAAGCAGCTGACCGAGCATGCGCCTGTGTTTCGTCGGCAGGCCCTGCGGCAGAAGACGGTGTCGTTGTGGTCGTTGGTCAACAGTAAGCCGGACGTTTATTTGAACCCTTTCTACACCCCCGAGTCGGGCAGGGTCCTCTATCCGGTGGCCAGCATGCGCCACCTGGAGCTCTGGGTCACCTACTACATACGCTGGAACCCACGCATCCAACAGCAGGTGGGGAAAACCCCCGCACACGCCAGACAAAACTAGCAATAACTCAAATGTGCGCGTGTGTCGCATGTCATCATGTTTTATGTTCTTCTGTCTGGCTGTGCGTGCGTTTGTGTTGTCGTGTGTGTGTGTGTGTGTGGCAACAGCAGAGTCCAGTGGAGCAGCGTTACCTGGAGCTGCTGGCGCTCCGCGACGAGTACATCAAGAAGCTGGAGGAGCTGCAGCTGTCCGACTCGTCGGCGCCCCCTTCGGCGCGGATGGCCAACAGCGGCTCCAGCGCCAACACATCGTCTTCGTCCGCGTCGTCGCCCACGCCACAGCAGCAGTACACACACCTACACACGCCCTTCTGAGTGACACCCTCTGGTGCGGCACACATGCACACACACACGCTGTTCACTGCTGGTGTGTCCGTGCAGTGTTAACAAAGAACGCTAACAGGACTTTTTATATAGAGCAGGTGATTATGTATGCAATATGGCACCATGCAGCCTTGTCACCCCCCCCTCCCCACACGCACACACACACACACACACACACACGCGCGCCTTAAAGACGTTTGCTGGCATTCATTCCAAGGGCTTGAAAACACACACAGGTCATGAAGCCAGCGTGCTGACTGAAGACACACTAAAAATACCCACACACCATTTCAAGTCGGGGTCAGCACGCGGAGTTGAGGTGCAGAAGAAAAGATGGAGTCACGACAAGCGTTGGAATCTCGCTCGGCCGTTCGGTCGCCGTTTCCTCTCTTGGCTCTCGAGCGATCGTACAAGATCCGATCTGGACGTTTACCCGCCCTAACAGAGCCTCGCTCGAGATGCTATGCTAATGTTAATGTTCAGATTTGCGTGTGTTCTCCGAGTGACACTTTTCCTAATGTCTTCGCAGCTATTTCCGATTTGCATTTGGTCCATCAGGAGAAATGTCCGTGACTTGAAGTCCTGCTGTCCTTTGATGCAATAACGGTCGTTTCCGGAGCCAAAAAGCAAATCGGCGACACCCCCACCGAGCCCGTCGGGTGCTCGAGCGTCGTCCGAATGTGTGCCTTGATTCCCCCCCCCCCCCGTGCTTCACGTGGGATGCCTCCAAGTCGTTTTGAGGCTCCCCAACCACGCTTTGGTTTCCAGTCACCTTGACAGGGTATGGCTCTCGTGAGCCCGTCAATCACAAAGTCCCAAAAGGCCAAAGTGCTAAAGGCGACAGTCTAAAACAGTGGTCCCCAACCTTTTTCGCACCACAGACTGGTTCATACAAGTACATCTCTTTTGTGGGCGGTAACCATTGGAGTGGAGACGGTCGTTATCACGGCTTTTCTTTTTTTTTTAATTGCCTATTTTAATGCATCTGTGCAAAAAAAATTAAGCTAACTAGATAGTACTTAAATATTGTATTAACATGAAGTCAATTTTCACAACCAAATGAAAAGGAAAATCAACAGTACAACAAATGTAGCAGTATAAAACACAGAACTACAAAAAAAAATGACCCCTCATGAATTATTCCAATTTAAACCATTTTTTAAGTTATGATCCTTAATGGTTTTAACATCACTGCTACTTGCAAACATGCATGATGAAAAGATGACATGATTGATTGCTGCTTTGGTCCTGTACCGGCACGGCTAGTTACTTGCAGCTGAACACCGCTCGCATTGTCATGCTTTCCACATCGTTTCTTGGGCGGTACTTGTACAAACGATTTAACAGGAATGTAGTCTTGCTTGTTTTTGAGGGCAATGGCTTCATTCACTCCACATCATTTTTAGAGATATTGCCACACAACCCATGGTGAGAAACTTCATTTGTCAAAATACCTTCATCCGCATCTTTAGCTGCACCCTTAGTCATTGTTTACATCTTAGTTTTACTTTCTATTGTGAGGATAACTGGTGGTTGGGGACCACTGCTTGATCTAAGATGCTTAATGTAAAAAATCTTAACGCTCCTTAATGTCCGAATACTGTGATTAATCACCAACTTCCATGTGGATAGTGCTACTTGAAGCCCATTTCCACCTCTGAAAGAACAATTGCCCCAGGATTATGGGTTTGGTGGGCGTGAAGCCATATCTGTATAGTGGGTAAAATTTTCATATATATGTTTGTGCATTGTGATATTCAGAGGTAGAAGTGGGCATAAGTAGAGATGTCAACATGCATTTTAGTGACGATTGAGGGCGGTTTTTGGACAGCAAGCGACGTGAAGGTTTTTTTTTTTTTTGTAGACTTGTTAAACTGTCCCAGTCAAGTGTACTTCTTGGCGTCCTGTCATTCACCGTTCTCGTCAACTTGCTCTTATTTGGAGAGAGAGAAGTTCTCCTCTTGGAAGTCGTCGGACGTCCATGCTCGTTTCCAGGCATCCGCCCTGAAAAGCTCGCAAACAGGGTAACGCGGCCGATCTAGACGCCTTCTTGAGCTTTTTGGGGGAATCCAGTTGATGAAAATCTATTTTTCTTTGCTTCTTTTCTATACGCACTAGGATCAGGATGTGATTACCTCAGTCCAAAGCTATTTTGCTCTCTCAAGCTCGCTACTTGTAAAACACAATCATTTATCGTGTCAAATCTTTTACTTTTATGGGGAAAATGAAGGGAATGATTGCTGTTTCTTTTTTTTTTTTTTTTTTTTTTTGGTGGGAAGCGTTTGCATACTACTAAACTTAACTTGATGTGTCTTTTTTTGTGGTTTGCTTCCTTTGCTGCTCTTTGTTTTTCACAAAAGGGAAGAAGAAAACAAGAGCGCCATCAATCCTCTCCACAACTGCTTGGTTCTGTAAATATTGATTAAATTAATTTAAGATTGACGTGTGACGTGTTTCTGTCACGTGGTTTGTGAGCGGGATGCTGCGTTCTGAGTCGGCCTTGACAAAGCGCCTGTGTACTTCGCGCATCATCTTTGCCCGCATCGAATTTAGCGATAGAGGTCGCGTCGTTTCCAACATTTCTCAGAATACAGAATCCGCGCTCGTTTGCTTTTTTTTTGTGCGCTTGGCTTTGCCCTGATCTGTCATCACATCGGAGGACACCGAACCGAGCCCCGCCCCCTTGGCCCAAAAGCTACGCCTGAGGGAGAAGCAAAAGCGTCCATCGCTCGGTCGTGATGGCGGACGGAGGCGGAATCGGTGCTGGCCCAAATGGAGCTTGGAGTTTTGCCGCCGTTAGCAGCGAAACTGGACCCGAGCCAGACAGGTGATGGCATTCCACTTCCTTCCGCTTCAAACGCGTCTCTTTATTTCAATGCTTTATTTACTTTATTAATTCTTTTTTGAACGTCGCAAACAAAGCCTTGTGTACTTTGGAATCATTTTAAGTCAAGATATGTTTGAAGAGAGGGCGTGGATTGTGGCTTGTCGAGCTTGACAACCGACCTGACAAACGCTTAGCATGTTAGCTTAGTCCGTTGGCGCAAACACGCATCAAATGCATGTATTTGTACGTGCAATGTGTATGTTCCCGCGCACGCGCATTTGGTGGTATATGGGTCACCAAAAAACTGCGTCTTAATGCAAATGTTTCCATGTGTCTGTGCGTGTGTGTGTGTGTGTGTGTGTACGCGCGTACGCGCGTGCGTGTGTGTTTGTATGTTTAGTCCATCGGGTGGTCACGTGGAGTGGTGTAAACAATTGATCGCAGCCACCTTGTCCAGTCACATCTCGGCAACCTGTGACGTCGTCTCCAAGGTAGCAAGCAAAGATGTTTGTGTTGTTGTAGTTGTGAGCGATTGTGTGCACACGCTCCGTTTGCGGCATTGGGACGTGTGCCTTCCCCTTCTTTCTTGGCTGTCCCAGTCTCAGTGTGTCTATTTTGCTGACCCTTTTGGTCCACGCACGCACGGCAGGATTCAACGGATGAGAGTCTCCGTAACCACGGAGACGACGACGCCGAGCATCCCGCCAACGCTTTGGCAAGTGTCGGCTTCTCTTTTTCTGGCCTTTCTCTTCATGCTGCTTTCCATTTCTCTAATCAGTGCATGGCCTCTCAAACCTTTGGGGTCGAATGACCTTTTTCCAAGCCCCCCCCCCAATCCTAGCCAATTGTTTGTAATAAAGAAATAACTCAAAAAGCTTAGCCGTTTATGTGAAGGTTAAAGTCACTCACTGTTGTTCAAACCTGATAAGTTTGGTTCGGTTGGTCGCCTCCAAATTAAGAGTGAACGACATAAAAATGAAATGCTGATTTTGCAGACTGCCAGCTCTGATCTTGTGTGTGAACATAGCGTTAGAGGCTTACTGACTGCTTGTCTTCGTGTGTGTGTGTGTGTGTGCGTGTGCGTGCGCGTGCGCAGAACCCTCCGGCATTAAGGCTGAAAATGAGTGATAAAGCGACTGCAGTTCCGCTCCTGCCAGGGGAAAACATCCAGACAAGTGAGTTTCAAATGCTTGGCCAATGACATTTTGGTGACCCAACTGTGATTTTTATTTTATGAATTCTTCCCCCTCGTTTTTCTCCATTTGTACAGTTGAGGACGTGACGTACATTTGTCCCTTTAGCGGCCTGTTCAATGGAACTCTGACCATCACTGACTACAAGCTCTATTTCAGCAGCACGGAAAGGGTAGTGCACAACTCTACCTTGTAAAGAAATGTTATTTAGAAACCACACTTTTTAAATCAAGCCGTTTTTTTTATGCTGTTTTTTAGGAAATAAATTCAAGTCAAGATGTACAGTCCACATAGATTTTTGCATTATTTGTTTTTGAAACTATTCCCATGCTAGTATTGTAGTTCGTCAGTGTTTCGGCATTCACATGCAGTTTCTTGGCAAATTGCAGTCTGTACTTTACAAAAGGGATGAATCTTCACCGGTGATGCTTATGACTGAAAGTTTTTGAAACACACCCATAAACTATTGGATTTGCTCCCTCGCTCGGCTTTCCCCCTGTAAATGATTTCACCTGATTCAGGAATATCCGTTTGTGCTGGCCGTCAACTTGGGTGTCATCAGCCGACTGGAGACTGTGGGCATCCCCGACCGAGGTGACAACACTGAGGGACTAGAACTGGTCTGCAAGGTAACGAGCGCCTTTCACGCGGGGGCCGGCCGGCGCCTAAACCCTCCGATGCGTCTGCCCCAGGACCTGAGGAGCCTGAAGTTCGCCTACAAGACTGGAGCCGGCCACGCGGATGTGGCGGAGACGCTGGCCTCGCGAGCTTTCCCGTTTTCCCGCCAGCTGGTCAGTTGAAAGATGTTCAGTTGAAACCCCGTCACAATCGACGTCAATGTCTCCCTTGTGCACACAGACCTTATTCACCTTCCGCTACAAGCAGTGCTTCCCAACGGACGGCTGGAAGGTGTACGAGCCGCTGGCAGAGTATCGACGGCAGGTAAGAACGCAGAGCCTTTATGTTAATTAGACTCCTGCAATAATTCAAGCATTCATGTGGCTCTTTGTCCAAAAAGTGCTTCTTTGAAATGTCTTTCTGGGTTTATCATTTGGTGGTAGATAATGTTAGCCGGCTTCAGGTGAGGCATCTCGCGCAAGCTAGGGCCACTGTGAGCCAGCACCCTTCACGGGGCGCCTTTTGTTTTGCAACACTCAGGGTCTCCCCAACGAGAGCTGGACCATCAGCCGACTGAACGCGTCCTACCAGCTGTGCGACACGTACCCCGCCGTCCTGGTAGTTCCCGCCAACGTCTCGGACGAGGACATCAAGCGGGTGGCGGCGTTCCGAGCCAAGCGCCGCATTCCGGTGGGCTTTAATTGCACTTTAAAAACCGCAAAACAAACTTCAAACATTTTTTTTTTTTATGCGCCTTGAAAAACGAGTGACCCAACCTACAAACGTTGAGCACTGTACAGCGGCAGGTGGCTGAACTCACTTGACGTTGGCTACGTTTACATGGTCGCATTTATTTGGAGTAAAAGCCTAAACATGCACACCCCATTTGGAACATTCTGATTCGATCGAGCCCATTCCGATTCAGATTTTATTCCGAACGAGAGGGGTGGTTTATGTCGATTGATAATCTGATTGGCGGGCATGAAAACACTTATTCCGACATCTCGGAACAAACAGTCTTTACAAGGCGGGCGCAAGACTGAACTTGTCTGTGTCTCCATTAGGAATTGTTAACTCGACGTAACAGCGCAAACGGCAAATATATGCGGAATTACGCTAATGTTTAAAGTAGAAATGGACGGAGCTATGTTTTGTTGACGCGGAAGTCGCTCCGGCTTCTTCTACTACTATTTCCGGTGTATTTTATCAATTTGCGCATGTCAAAATAATTACTTCCGATCAAAAGTGTGACGCAGGAACACGGAAGACCGAATTGGATCAATATTTTGTATTTCAAGCAACCACATTGCCTCCTCTACGTGTATGCTAACATACAATGGGAAACTCCATAGGCCTGTGGGCTAACAATTAGCATCTCTGTGGCAGTGTTGTCGCCCTTGGAAGGATGGATATCGCATAGTATATTCTTAACCCTTTGTGAAGAATGACTAATATTAGTGCCATCCAGATGAGCTGAGAGGAGTTGAGATTTCTCAATGAGCAGTCTGTCCATAGAACAAATTCAATCTTTATCTCAAGGTACATGTTTAAATCTGGTCAATGTCCAATATTTTCACAAGCCGATGTGTTTGGTCGCCACAAGGGTCTGTTATTTGTCCTCACGATTTGCCAATCGGACGTGTTGAAAATGGCGCGCTCTCTCGTCGTCGTGGTGGACAGGTGCTGTCGTGGCTCCACCCTGAGTCGCAGGCGGCCCTGGTGCGCTGCGGCCAGCCGCTGGTGGGCCCGGCCGACCGTCGCTGCAAAGAGGACGAGCGCCTCCTCCAGACCATCATGGACGCCAACGCTCACTCGCACAAACTCAGCATCTTCGACGCCCGACAATTCAGCATCGCCTGCAATAACAAAGTACGGCAAGTGCACACCGGATATATGCCACAGTGGTACCTGGACTTAGGTACTAGGCCGCGCCCCTTAACTTATTAATTCCCAAGACCTACATTATAATCAAAACATCGTGTTGCCGTTTGATACTTTTTTTTTGTTTTGTTTTTGTTTTCATTGTGAGGGGTCTGATCCACCAAAGGCCAAGTCAAGCAAACTTTTTTTTTTTTTTTTTTTTTTATAATATCTTCTATGCACCCCCACCAGTCTTAACATGGCATTCTGATGAATATTGCATTTGTGGAATATGAATGAATGAATTAATTTTTATCCATCCCGAGAAGCCATTTTGCCATTTTCTGCCGACTGAAACTCGCTGGCACTCGAGGGTTGTGATCAGTGCAAATGGCTGCCAGCGAATGAGGTAACACAGGACGCGCATCGGTGACACTCGGCTGTGCTCGCAGGCGAAGGACGGCGGCTATGAGAGCGAGAGCGTCTACGCCAACGTGGAGCTCAACTTCCTGGAGATCCCCAACATCCACGTGATGCGCGAGGCCCTCAGAAAGTTGAAGGACGTGCTGTATCCCGACATCCACCAAGCGCGCTGGCACTCCAACCTTGACCACACCCACTGGCTCCACTACATCCGGGTACGTGCGCAAAACAAGAACACAATAATGATTTCAAAGTTACTTATCAAGCTTGGGAAACATCGGCATCTATTTACACTTTTTTTTTTTCCCCCCAACGCTGTGCGCGTTTGCTAGCTGCTGCTTTGCGGAGCGTCCCAGATGGCATCCAAGCTGGAGCGCTCGAAGACGTCAGTGGTGGTCCACTGCAGCGACGGCTGGGACAGGACGGCTCAGCTGACGTCTCTGACCATGCTCATGCTGGACGGCCACTACCGCACGCTCAGAGGATTCCAGGTCCGGGCCTGCCTAAGCGTGGGCGCGCCACGTGCGCGCTTTGTCCTCATCATCATCATCCTCCTCTTCATCTTCTTGTTGTAGGTTCTGGTTGAGAAGGAGTGGATCAGCTTTGGACACAAGTTTGCTGCTGTAAGAACGCGTCGCACACATCGGCATCGCCGAGGCGCTCTCTGTTCAGGGATTCTCTTCGTAATTCTGGCCACAATTAAACCCCAAATTGCCATGGGAGTTATTTAGTCACCTTAAAGCGGAAGTCAACGCAAACATTTTTTTTTCAGGAATATGTTCTATGCAAGCCCACTAGTTGAAACCGGGCATTCTGATAAATATTGCATTTGTGGAATAAGTGTTAATCCACTTGTTTTTAGCCATCTCTGGGGCGGCCATTTTGTCTTCGTTCGACTGAAAATGACATCACAACTGCTCACAACGACCAATCATGGCTCAGATCCAGAAAACAGGTCAGCCGTGATTGGTCGTTGTGATGTCATTTTCAGTCGACAGAAGACAAAATGGCCGCCGCCAGAGATGGCTAAAAACGAGTGCATTTTGCTGCTTAATTTACATTCCATAAACGCAACATTTATCAGAATGCCGTGTTTCAACTAGTGGGCCTGCTGGGAACATATCCTTGAATAAAAATATGTTTGGGTTGACTTCGGCTATAAGATTGAGGGTCTGTTTTTTGATGTAAAGGCTTTATATGGACATGACTTAGTGAAGTTGACAAAAGCACAGTTAGTCTTGACAACAGTATAGTGACTTTTTCAACCGCTCTTGTCTTATTTTTCAAAAAAGTGACTTAAAATTCCTGCCAAGAAAACAACAGGAGGAGAATCATTTGGGCACATTTGACCCGAGGTATGTGCCTCCAAGCTGCACATAATTTGGTTGAGTCATATTTGTATGATTCATTTTGTCGTCTGAGATTTTAATTGGCCCAAAGCACAATTCGGGAGGAGT
The DNA here is from genome assembly GCF_054856515.1 of Filicampus tigris. Lineage (NCBI taxonomy): Eukaryota > Metazoa > Chordata > Actinopteri > Syngnathiformes > Syngnathidae > Filicampus > Filicampus tigris. The sequence goes on from NC_141218.1 coordinate 8,193,189, forward strand.
CGTCGTTTTATTGGAACACTGATCTCCATTTGTACTTCCAAGTATTTCTATTTATAATTTTAAACGTATGACTGAAATGATTTTGTGTCTTTTGGACGTGTTGCGTCATCAGCGGGTGGGCCACGGCGACGACGACCACGGCAACTCTGAGCGCTCGCCTCTCTTCGTTCAGTTTGTGGACTGTGTGTGGCAGATGACCCGGCAGGTGTGTAGCCGCCAAAGATCAAGTCTCCCTGACTTGCCTCCGTGACCTCTATGACCTGTGCCTCCAGTTCCCGGCAGCGTTCGAGTTCAACGAGCTTTTCCTGATTACGCTGCTGGACCACCTGTACAGCTGCCTCTTTGGAACCTTCCTGTGCAACAGCGAGCAAGAGCGCGCTGCCCAGGTGAGCACCGATAAGCGTGCGACCTGATGGCAACGCTTAACGCTAACTCATCTTCGTCCTCCGTAGAAGCTCCAGACCCGGACGGCCTCCCTTTGGTCCTACATCAACAGGTAAGCGGAGGCGTCCTCAAAACGGCTCGTCGGTGACCTCCTGGTCTCAAGCGACTCGTGTTTGCCTGTGTCGCGCTCAGCCAGCCCGAGGACTTCAGCAACCCGCTGTACGTGCACGAGCGCCACAGCGTGCTCTACCCGCTGGCGTCCTGCCGGCATCTGGAGCTGTGGACCTCTTACTACGCACGATGGAACCCTCGCATGAGACCGCAGGTGGGCACCTCCTTGACGTTTGCTTTCTTACTCTCGTCAGCGTCCCACTGCTGTTGCGGCGGCAATGGAGAACCGCCGTGCGGTGAGAGACAAGCGTGGCTACGGAAGAAATTTGTCGGGTATCTCAAATTGTCTCACCCCATTGAAATGAGAGGAGATTTTTATATACCCTTTATTTGTTTAATATATACACTTTATTTTTATATATGAGTTAATACGCCATGTCTGGGGGCGGCCATTTTGTCACTTCTGTCGACTGAAAATGACATCACAGTGTGTCAGGGGTCAGGTAATGACTAATCACAGCTCACCTGTTTTCTGAAGCTGGGCCATGATTAGTCGTTATCTGAGCCCCGAGCATTTGTGATGTCATTTTCAGTCGACAGAAGTGACAAAATGGCCGGCCCCTGAGATGGCTAAAAACAGGTGGATTAACTCTTATTCCACAAATGAAATGTTAATCGGAATGCCTTGTTTCAATTAATGGGCCTGCATAGAACATATTCTTGGAAAAAAAAATATTTGGGTTGACTTCCGCTTTAAAGGAGAAGTCAACCCAAACATATTTTTTTCAAGAATATGTTCCCAGTAGGCCCACTGGCTGAAACACGGCCTTCTGATTAATTTTGCATTTGTGGAATATAAATTAAGCAGCAAAATGCACTCGTTTTTAGCCTTCTCTGGGGGCGGCCATTTTGTCTTCTGTCGACTGAAAATGACATCACAACTGCTCACAACGACCAATCGCGGCTCAGACTCAGAAACCAGGTTAGCCGCGATTGGTCGTTGTGAGCAGTTGTGATGTCATTTTCAGTCGACAGAAAACAAAATGGCCGCCCCCTGAGATGGCTAAAAACGGGTGGATTTTGCTGCTTAACTCATATTCCACAAACGCAATGTTAATCAGAATGTGTTTCAAGTCGTTGGCCTGCTGGGAACATATTCTTGGAAAAAAATACATTTGGGTTGATTTCTACTTTAAGGGACCTGGATTTTTGCCCCCTTTGACGTAAACTCATGTGTGCGCGCACACACAGTCTATTTGGAAATGTGGCTGTGCAAAATGACTTGGGCGGGGTGAAGTGTTGTTATTGTGCAATGTGGAGAATGAAGAGGAAGAATTTGTCTCCTTGCTTGCTCGGCTTTGTAGGTGGCGCAGCATCAGATGCTGAAGGACCTGCTGCTGCTGCGCGTCCAACTTGAGCAGAGGGTGGAGGAGCTACGCAGGGAGGTCCAGGCCAACTCACCTGCGGTGTCGCCCGACCGTGCCGCCGGAACCGTCGCGGCCTCCGCAGTCTGACACACATACGCGCGTGCGTATGATTGTACAGTGAACTCACGTTTACTTTTTAAGGAACAGGTATAGCTCTCCCGTACACCTTCACCTGGGCAGATATGCTTGAAAATGGGCTATCTGGGTGGGCGTGGCAAAAATTTCTCAGGGCTTGATGTGATGTGTCGATGCTGCCGATCAGAACATTTGGATGCTTTGTGGAAGAACGTTCGCACAATTGAAACATGCCCTTTTCTAAGCAAACAAGACTTGTAACTTATACATGTCCTCGCAAATGCCACAGGGATTAAAAAGCGATGTTACAAAAACCTGATGAGATTAAAGTTCCAATGTTTCCCAATATTTTCATAATATTTTGATGAAAATGTCAACGTTTAAAGGAGGGAAGAAATTTGTATTTTAACAAGTTTGTTGCAGTTTTATTCCAAAAGAGCTGTTTTATCCCTGCTCTAGGGAGAATATACACTCAGTATAAAAGAAAAATATGCATTTTGTTCTTAAATGGGAAATCAACTCAAACACCTTTTTTTTCAACAATATGTTCCCAGCAGGCCCACTATTTGAAACATTCTGATTAATATTGCGTTTGTGAAATATGAGTTAAGCAGCAAAATCCACCCCTTTTTTAGCCATCTCAAGGGGCGGCCATTTTGTCACTTCTGTCGACTGAAAATGACGTCACAACTGCTCAGGTAACGGCCAATCACCGCTCAGCCGTGAGCAGTTGTGACGTCATTTTCAGTCGACAGAAGTGACAAAATGGCCGCCCCCGGACATGGCTAAAAATGGATGGATTAACTCTTATTCCACAATCGCAATATTTATCAGAATGCCTTGTTTCAACTGGTGGGCTTGAATAGAACATATTCTTGAAAAAAATGTTAGGGTTGACTTCCCCCTTTAAAAAAAAAAAAAAAAAAAAAAAAAAAAATCAAACTTTACTCATGTATTTTGCTGTAAAACAAAATTCTGATTTATATGTCACTCTTAATTGACACAAAGCTAATGCAGGCCAGACGTATTTGCCCCCATGTGTAGGTATGAACATTTTGGAAATTATATGAAATAAGTATTTCTTGTCAACTATTTTGCGGGGAGCCAAGCTCAAGAAGCATCACTGTGATGTTTGCGCATGGTTGTTCTCTTTGTGTAGGATGGAAGACGCCGAAAGGAGGCACTGACTTTAACCCCAGGACTAAAAAACAAGAAAAAGCTCCCAGTCTCATTCCTGGTTTTGTCCAATGTTTTATTTAGTTTTTGCACCCTTGTAGCGTGGAGTGAAAACACCTTCACAGATGCACTCGTTTACGTCAAACATTCAACTGTCAGTCTCGAAATATGTTGTTTCTAAGTATTTATGATTATTACTGTCAATGTCGTGAGAGGTTAATATAATGTAATAATTGTGGAAAGAGCACAGCAAACGTAAGCACAAAGCATTGCGGTTGCCATTAAGATGAGACACTAATAAGAGCGAAGCGCACGCACACGTTTGTCCAGTTTGAGAGTCAGGGAGAAATGTACAAATAAGCTCTCTTTACAACCAAGTAAAAAAAAAAAAAAAAAAAGAATTGTACGCTTGAGCAGGGAAAGGGAATTAACAACTGAATGAATAAAAAAAAAATTGTCACATTTTGCAGGATGCTCGAAAGGATGTCAGTCAACTCATCTAATTGTGTATAAAATCTTCCATTTTCAATTAAATAAAACCCAAGTGTGGGTGGTGACGCTCGTGTGTATGTGTGTGTGTTGTGCGTGTGCACGCCGGTCACCGTCGCAATGCTTGCTGTATTCGCCCAATGTCACACGACGTTGCGGGCAAGGCCCGGTTCAGCACTGGAATGCTCCAGGAGAGTTTGCTGCACTGTGGCACAAAAACAAACGAAAAAAGAATTCAACTCCAAGTCCACTCGTATCCATTGCTGAGGTTACCAGTGCAGTTGTGCCTTGAGATACAAGTTAATTTCATACCTGTCAACTTATACGTTTTCCCCGTATTTTATGATTTTTGATCATTTTAGATTTTTTATTTCCCCCCCGAACAAAAATTGTTGTACGGCGTGTATAACAATTTTTGTGCGCGAAATTGTTTTTTTTATTTTTTTATTTTTTTTAAATAGTTTTTTTGTTAGACCAATCTCGTCTTGCCCATTTCGGCTCTAATCCGGATCGTCTCGGTCACTGGTAGCAGACGACAACGTTATTTGGTAAATAAAATAAACTTGTTTACACAAATTATCTTTGTTCTTATTCTACACAGTCTGTCTTCCTGTGAGTAAATAGGTGCTGCGTTGTGTTTGTAAGGGTTATAATAAGGGGAATTGCAATCATTAATAAGAAGAGCAATTGGCTGAGGTTGACAGGTATGTAATTTGTTCTGTGGCAACACAACTATCTCAAACCTTCTTACCCATTGTAATGAATGCAAGTGCCATTAATCCAGCATAACACCCCCCCCCCCCCCACAAAAGCAACAACAAAAAACTTGCAATGAGGAAAAACGTGACATGTTTCAAGAGAATTCAAAAGAATGTAAAAATATTTGCCACAATGCATCAATGGAATAATGCTCATCTTGGCCACACGGGGGCAGCAGAAGGCAGGCAGACGGATAAACTGTCCATTGAAGTGCTGTATGAATCCCACGTGTTGGCATGCCGTCTAGATGTGGCAACCAATCGTATAGCAGCGAGCCGTGTGCGATTTTTAATAACACTAGTACAGCGTTGAGATGCCTCAACTCCTCTTAGCTCATCGGTAAGGCCGTTAGTTGGTCTACAAAAAGGATAAAGAATATCTGACTAGCCACTGTTGTTTCCTGCCTACAGTTGCTGCACTGTTTGTGTTAAACTGTTGCTGAAAGAGTTCAATATATGCTAATTAGCATTAAGCTAGCAGAAGCTGTGTCGTGGTTTTGAATACACAAGGTGTCATCCTTTTTATTTATTTTTGTCGGAGTAGCATTCAATAATTCGTCAGCAATACGGGCGTCCGTCCGTCAGTGACGGACTGAATGCCCCACCTTTGCAACGTGTTTTGTAATAACTTGAGTGGAGTTCGCTAACATCCGGCGCTCATATCGCAAGTTGCCGCTTGCGAGTCAAAGCAAAGAATCGGCCCAATCTCGAAAGAAATTCAGTCGGGTCACTCATATCTCAAGGCAACACTGTGCACAGAGTGGCAACAAAATAAGGAAGGCACATTAGTTGCAATTTGTTGCTGTACATCGGACCTAAAGAAAATAACCTTTCTTCTTCCTGACTGTTGTATCTACCTTGTGGTTCTGTCGCCAACACCGCGTCGGGAGCGTCAGCCTTCACCATCTCCGCGTTCAGACTCTCTGTCGCGGCGACACAAGCGCAAGCCTTGGGTACGGAGAAAAGTGCGTGTGCGTGCGTGAGTGAGTGAGTGCACGTGTGTCTTACGCTGGATGCCGAAGCACAATTTCTTCTTCTGGTACGAAATGTAGCTGCTGATAGCTCCCACCAGCGCCATGCCCACTGCGCTCACGATGCCAGCGATGGTGCCGACCTCGGCGGTGGTCTCTACAGACGCACACACGTAGTCAACGATGCACACCGCTTATATAAACACGCCGAGGGCGCCTGCGGTAGTCTTACCGCTGTTGTCGTCGCGTTGGTTGACGTGATCGCGATCGCCGCTCGGTCGTCTGCCTGAATATACACAAAACCGTCAACGCCACCGCACCGGTTTGTAGCACTTTGACGAGCAAGCATTGGTGGTTGTCACCTTTGCCTTTGTCGGGTTTGTAGCTGTCGTCGTTGCTGACGTCAATCAGGTCGTTGTCAGAGAATCCTCCTGCACGCACACAAACGCCGCAGTCGGTCAGAGGTCCGAGATGTAAAAGCAGGCAGCTTCATGCATATGCATAACATTAAATACAGCCAATAATCAATTCAATCGGGAAAAAGTGCAGGAAAAAAAAAAAAAACTCAGTCTGTCAACCTTTGACCTTAACCCTAAAACTGGATGACCCACCTCCAGGCCGGCCCCCCTTGTCCTTATTATTGGTGATGTCGTTGTTGGGGTCCAGGGCGTCTGCCAAGTCAAATTCGTCTGCTGCTGCCGGGGTTCAAAATGGGGAATGGGTGGAAACGTGGCAAAGGGGAAAGCCAAAAAAGAAGCCAAATGGCGAGCTGCGTGGCCGCATGCTGGACAGAAAGTGACGTCGAAAGTTACCTGCTTTGCCTTTGGACTTGACCGGAGCCTTGGTGCCTGTAGGGGGTGGTGTGACACATGGCTGGCATTTATTATTACTGGATTATTTGGATTATGATGATGCGTGTTTGTTACCTGGCAATGGCGCTGGTGTGGCTGTGATCAACAGAGAAAACATGAGGTCAGAAGCATCATGTGTGAGCAGCACATTTGCTCAGATTTTCACATTTGTTATGTGCTTCGTATTCGGACAGTTTCTGGAGATGGCCAACATGCTGTCTTTTGGGCCGCGGCTTCTTGAGACTCTACTCATGGGGCCTCTAATGTCATGATAGTGCGGATGAGTATTGCTACCCCACCAGAAAAAAAAATGTGCAATGTTAAATATGTTAAATTTCACGGTAAAACATGAGTTTGACTTCATTGGGAAAAACAATTACTTTCAGTTTGGGTGACTAGTGGTCGGAGTCCTTGTGTGTTATAAATTGAAGTTATAATGCAATGCAACTATAGTAACTACACTGGTCATATATAATATTGTTTAAATAAATCCAAGTTTTAAAAAAGATTTTGAAAGAAAGCAAGCATACCTACTACAAAAGTCAAAATGATCATGTTAAAAAGTGATACTGATTTTTTTTTTCCGGTGTGTGTGGCAGCAAACACAGTACGTTCGACATCTCTTCACATTTCATGATGAGTCAACCTGTGTTTTGGGAGCATAATTTTCAAACTGGCCATAATGGCTGTTTGAAAGCACTCTGGTCGACTTTCTGTGAAGCGAATTCCCCGTTGTCAAGTCACACTGCTGATATCTAATGTTTGGAGCGGTCGACTTTAAGCAGTCTGTGCCCATTGTGTGTGAGGACCTACTTTGCGCGTTGGAGATGTCCAGAGCGTCGGCCAGGTCGAGAGCCTGAGGCCGCACTGCAGCAACGACAAAAACATAACAATAAAATCCAAATCAGCCTTCCAGAAAACACTGGCGTTCTGCTGCTTACAAAAGGACGACAAAGGGGCTTTTGTGCGCCTTCTTACAGCCCACAAGGGACACAATGTGAGTGACAGCCTTTTTCATTCTCCTTTTATAGATCATTATTGTTCTCATCATCATTATTATTACTGTAGGTGCCTTTTCGCCTTCTTTGACTAAAGAAAAAAAGGCATCAACAACAACGATAAAATGGGATAGTTGTTACTGTCGACTCAATAATGAACAAGAGAATGATGTGCTCACAATGAATGGACCAGACCGGACCGTTATTTTTGTTGTGGGCCTGCGTTGCGACACAAACTAGGTAGCACGCATGCGCAAGACAATCGGCGACTCTTTTTGAGTCTTATTAATGTTATTTACTTTACCTTGCACGACGAGCGTCATCATCATCATCGCCAGCAGAAGCGGCGAACCCCCGCGAGTAGGCGCCATGACCGAACCGAACCACGCCGTCTACGAGCCGCCGGACGTATCAAGTTGGAGCTTTTAGGGGCGTGTCCAACACGCACCCTGCCGCTTCTGGTGTGTCCTTACAAAATAAAGGCTACTGTGGCGTCAGTTCCGAAGACAAAATAAGAATCTTTCATAGTTCTGTCATGCTGTCATGCACAGCAGAAAGAACTCCACTAGAGGATGTGACAATTTTAATCGGCAAAATTTTTTAAATAACCTTTGGCAGTGGAGTCGATCAAAGAAAATATTAACACAACACTACACTACTATTTAATAGCATAATAATAATTGACAAATTGTTTTAAACGTACTGTCACTTGCTAAAAGGTGTGTGTGTGGATGTGTGGGTGTTTTTTAATGCATTGTTAGTCATCCAGGTCACGATAATCCACACAGGTTTTGTTTATTTGTTTGTTTTTTCCAAAAACGTTTTTAAAAGCTAGGGAATGATGATATTAATCTAATGATATGGACTTGTGATGTGAAGAAAAACAGTAAGAATAGTCAGCAGCATATTATCACAGTATTTCTATTTTTTTTTTTCTCTCGCTAAGTCATGTCACGTGCGTGTCTACTTCGCAGGAGGTATTAACATTCAATCATAGCGGGTGGGCGTGGCTTGTGTTATTGGCGACGGAAAGGAGTCCAAAAGCGGGACATAAGCCCAAACCATGCCACACGACAGCCGATCCCGACCCGAGCGGCACCAACGACATGGGCGACAAAGAGGCCACCAGGTACCTTCCAAACACACATCTCCCCATCTTTTGTTTTGCTTTTTCCTTTGCTTGCGCGCCTTGTTGCCCGCAGGCCAAAATGCTGTTTGCATGTTATACTCCAAATGCAACTTGTGGCATTTCCAGCACTACATGAAATAACTTCCTCAAGCAGAAAATGCTGCTGGAGCAAGAGCAGCGGAGCACCCACCTTGGTAGCAAAACCAAGCAAAAAAAGAGAGTATGAAATTTAACAAGCTTATCAGGTGATTGGTGTCGGGAGATGCTGAGTTTGCACTTCCAGCTGTTTAAGGGTCTTCATTGGATAGGGTGGAATTGCAAGGAAATGATGTCGTGGGAACAGGAAAGCCTCAAAGCGCATAATGTGTGCTCAAGTTTATGGAACAAACGTAAAGAAGTCTTAAGAAACCATTCTCAAACTTAGAGCACGTCAAACATCTTTGACGTCATGACTCGCACATTTTGAGTTGCACTTGATGACCTTTGACCGTCAGGGAAAACAATAAACTGCACAAATCCAAGTTTATTTTCCAAGACGCACCAGCAACACTCACGTAATTGTCGTACTCCACAAACAATGGCTTCCTGTTGAACGAGCGGATGTGCTCCCAATCTGCTCATGTGCACTTTTGTCTGATCGCCCCCTCCACACCTCCGTTGGTTTTTTTTTTGGGGGGGGGGGGGGGCGCTCCTTCTTCCTCGACACTCAGGATCACGAGAGGCAGGAAGTGTGACGAGGTGCACATTTCCATTTGTTTGGTATCACATATCCATGGAAGAGTTTTCAAGGTCAACCACTGCAAGTAGGGGGCAATAAAAGTTGCACAGCAGAAAGCTAAAGAAGGATGACCAGCGGGCCAGCGGCTTTGCTTTCTCCTCCATACAACGCCGGTGGTGTGGCAAGAGGAGCTCGGAGCATTTGGGCCAGGATTGGATGTTGAGTCTGCGGCAACAATTTGAGTTTGCAATGTTGCCAACTTGACATTTTCTCTTGTGACTGTTTGTCAAAAATTCGACTAGCGGCATTGCTAATGATGTCCTTTCCTTCACGGTGGAGGGAAGGGGCATGGCCTTGCTCTGATAATACATCACTCATATCAATGATTTGATTAAACTGGACATACAGCTTTGTCATCTGTATTACAATTCATCCTTGTATCTATATATCACAATTAATATGATACTTACCATTGTTGATTAAATACTGGTATAAAGATCATGTACTGTATGTGTGTAAATGTCATTTTAACAACTGCTTATTTCCTTTGACGCGTGTATTTCCTCATTATCACCAATAACACCTAATATGCATGCATGAAAGTGTCTTGTGGAAAATGAATAGTGAGGAACGCATTTGAGCAAGCGTTGCTCGTCTCCTTCCAGAGTTTTCAAGAAGAGCAGCCCCAACGGCAAGGTAGGCTCAACGCCGCCTCCGCTGCCACGTGCAGGTGAGCGCTGATGATTCTCCACTCCACAGCTCAGCGTTTATCTGGGCAAGCGTGACTTCGTCGACCATTTGGATCACGTGGACGCAGTCGGTGAGTGTAACACGCGCGGAAAAAAACTTGCAGGGTGACGTTGAGATGTTTTCTGGCGCAGACGGAGTTCTCTTGGTGGATCCCGAATATCTACAAGATCGCAAAGGTAAAAGCAACATGCATGAGCTCCAACTTTTTCCACCAAGTTGCACTAACATCAAGATACAACGGTGTAGTAGGCCTAAGTGCTCGTTAAAAACAAAAGAGTGGTTTTATTACTAACAAGTATTTGAATTTAATGTAAAACACTTTAACATTATGCAGTTTAAACAATAATGCTGCACTTCAAATCTAAAATCTTTACAATAATATAATGCAGCCCCACTAGTCTAAGTTATGTAGCAAAATCCACACGTTTTAGCCATGTCAGGGGACGGCCATTTTGTTACGTAATGTCAACTGAAAATGACATCACAGTTGCTCAGATAACAACCAATCACGGCTCACCTGTTTTCTGAAGCTGTGACATGATTGATTGTTACCTGAGCAACTGTAATGTCATTTTCAGTTGACAGCAAGTGACAAAATGGCCGCCCCCTGAGATGGCTAAAAACGGGTGGATTTTGCTACTTTTCCACAAATGCAATATTAATCACAATGCTGTGTTTGGACTAGTGGAGGCGCATAGAACATATTATTGTAAAGAAAATTTGGGGGTTGACTTCCCCTCTAGTGAAAGTTATGCACTATGAAGTTAAATACAACTGAACTCTACATAGGCAGAGATTTATTTTGCGTACCACTAGAGGGAGCCAGGGCATCACGCGTGGTAAAAGTACCACAGCTTGAGTCACTGTTCTATATCATTATGTTGGTAACTTGACTTACTATTTTTTATTTTTTTATTATTTTTATTTGGATCACGAATACTTGGCTTTTGAACAGGGGTGTGTAGACTTTTTATATTCACTATATATGCTATTTACTTGGTGCCTGTGCACTTGTGGTTGATTGTAACTTGCATTTATTTGCCTCAAAGTGGTACGCAAACGACTCGCTACCAAAGTACACTTCAGTTGTCTTGAGCTATCAAGTACATTCTTCAAATGTTGCAACTTGGTGTGAAAACGCCGAGGCGCTGTTGCATGTCCCGACAACAAAGTCAAATGTGGTGCAAGTGTCGTTTGGGCCGGCAGTGTTCGTGAGCCTGGTGTGCGTGTTTCGGTACGGTCGGGAGGATGTGGATGTCCTGGGGCTGTCCTTCCGGAAGGATCTCTACATCAGCACTTTCCAGGCCTTCCCTTGCATTCTCGATCAGAAGCCATTGAGTTCCCTCCAGGAGAAGCTGTTGCGCAAGCTGGGCCAACACGCGCACCCCTTCTGCTTTAGCGTAAGGCCGTCCACCCCGCGTCACGTCGAGGGGAGGAGCCTAACGCTCCGCCATGCGTTCAGATCCCACAGAACCTGCCCTGTTCGGTCACCCTTCAGCCCGGACCCGAGGACACAGGCAAGGCGTGCGGCGTGGATTTCGAGCTGCAGGCCTACTGCGCCAAGACGGCCGGCGAGAGGATCCATCAGAGGTTGCCCGAGACGGACGACGGTGGCGCGGACAACATCTCCTTCTTGTTGTTATTTTTCTGCTTTCTTCCAGGAACTCCGTGCATCTGGTGATCCGGAAGGTGCAGTACGCCCCGGAGAAGAAAGGCCCTCAGCCCACCGCGGAGAGCAGCCGAAGCTTCCTGATGTCCGAGAGGCCGTTGCATCTCGAGGCGTCGCTGGACAAGGAGGTGACCCTTTTTACACGTTGGGAAATTGTCTTCGGAATTGAACATCAAACTTTTGGCGAATCCCATGACTATTCCTGCCCACGGGCCTTAGTACCTTAAATAGAAATTCAACCCAAAAATGTTCTTTACAATAATGTTCTATGTGCCTCCACGAGTCTAACCATTGCATTCTGATTTAATATTGCATTTGTGGAATATGAGTTTTATCAGCAAAATCCACCCATTTTTAGCCCCCTGAGATGGACAAAACTGGTGGATTTTACTACTTAATGGGGAAGTCAACCTAAACGTTTTTTTTTTTTTTAAGAATACGTTCTTTGCAAGCCCACTAGTTGAAACAAGGCATTTTGATAAAGATTGCGTTTGTGGAATAAGAGTTAATCCACCCGTTTTTAGCCATCTCTGGGGCCAGCCATTTTGTCACATTTGTCGACTGAAAATGACATCACAAATGCTCGGGGCTCAGATAACGACTAATCATGGCTCAGCTTCAGAAAACAGGTGAGCTATGATTAGTCATTACCTGACCCCTGACACACTGTGATGTCATTTTCAGTCGACACAAGTGACAAAATGGCCGCCCCCAGAGATGGCTAAAAATGGGCGTATTAACTCATATATAAAAATAAAGTGGACATTTTGTCACCTCTGTTGACTGAAAATGACATCACAGTTGCTCAGGTAACGACCAATCACAGCTGACCTGTTTTCTGAAGCTGAGCCGTGATTGGTCGTTAACCGAGCCCTGAGTAGTTAGGTCATTTTCATGGGTAAAAAGGGGTGGATTTTGCTGCTTAACTCATATTCCACAAACGTAGCATTAATCAGAATGCTGTGTTTCAACTAGTGGGCCTGCTGGGAACATATTCTTGGAAAAAAAAAAAAATGTTTGTTGATTTCCTCTTTTAAAATATATTCCACAAACTCATTATCAATCACAATGCTGTGTTTAGACTAGTGGAGCTGCATAGAACATATTATTGTAAATAAAATTTGGGGGTTGACTTCCACTTTAATCGCTTCACAAAAAAAAAAAAGTTTTCAGTTCACTTGAGCATCGGCGTAGCTGAAGCTGCCGCATTTCGACCCACAAAAAAGGACGTCTGTTAACTGTAAAAACTAAGTCAAGGTACCATTACTGTACGCAACATGGCTGTTTTAGTCACAGTTAGGCTCAAATATCTTTTTTTTTTTTTTTTTTTTTTTTTTTTTTTTTTTTAAATGCTCATTCTTGACCAGGCCAACTTTTCGAATTCTATACAATCCTGGTTTATTCGAATGAAAAGTTTCTAAATTAGGAACTTCTTCCTGCGCTCCGCCACGGCAGCTGTACTACCACGGCGAGCCCATCAGCGTGAACGTGCACGTCTCCAACAACTCCAGCAAGACGGTTAAGAAGGTGAAAATCGCAGGTGAGCAGCCGTGGGATGCACGCGCGTCGTCGCTGTCGCCGCTTGACGCCGTTCCGTCTTGCTCCTTGGCAGTGCGCCAGTATGCCGACATCTGCCTGTTCTCCAAGGCTCAGTACAAGTGTCCCGTGGCCCAGCTGGAGGCCGAGTGAGTACATTACGAAAAATTCGCAGTGGCGCACGCAAATAGTGGGGGGAAGCCTAATTTGCTTCCAACCTTCCTGCTGACTTTTGTGAATGGCTTTTTGGAACGCCCTCTCACGATAGTCCACCCAATTTTATGGTGATCGGCAAAACTGCTTTCTAGTTTCAATTTGACTGCAGCCGGGCCAGGCGGCGCGCGTGTGACGACTTGTTTTTCTCGCGGCCGTCGATCAGCGAGCAGGTCTGCGCCAGTTCCACCTTCTGCCAGGTGTACACACTGACGCCAGGCATGGGTGCCAATCGCCAGACGAGAGGCCTGGCGCTGGATGGCAAGCTCAAGCACCAAGACACCAACCTGGCCTCCAGCACCATGTATGCACGCACGCCGGATACGCTCCACACGCACATTGCCGTCCTTTTTGTCTTAGGGCGGCTGTTTGCGTTGCAGAATGAAGGAAGGTTGCAACAAGGAGATGTTGGGCATCGTGGTGTCCTACCGCGTCAAAGTCAAGCTGGTGGTGTCTCGTGGCGGGTACGACCACACCTCATGCGCTGGCGTCGTACAGTATTGTCACCCTCGCTTAAATGAGCCTGGGGTTCTAAGTTTCGATTTTATATGTATTTTTAAACTTCATTTTGGCTTATTTTATAACTTCAATTCGTTTTTAGAGCAAGTTTATTCATTTTTATTTTTTTTTAAATGCTTTGTTTTAAATATATGAAAAAAAAGTCACAATGGATATTGTGTAATGAACTAAACTATAATTCTCAAACAAGTTTGACTTTCCTTCTTCTGTACGGACGTACAGCAGCCCTGAAATTCACAATATAAAATGAACCCTGAAAGCTCATGTATGATCTTAATTGACAAAAACTAAACCTTTTTGTAAAAGCAAGATGTAGTTTTTGTTTTTTGATAATGAAAATGTTTTCAATGTATTTTGCTAACTATTGGATGTGCCACTGTAATCCACCCCCAAGGTGGTTATACAATGTAGCCCTGTTATTTAATCAGTGAAACCTTTGCACCCCCACTATACAGTGCATTAACTTTCAGTGTATAAAGGAGGGGTAAAATTGACAAAATATTTTTGGGGACTGTATAACAAATTTTTACCTACTGCGGGTGGGCCGCAATAAGGGTTCACTGTATTGATCATGCAGTAATATCGGGGCTCCCGCTTTGTAAATGTGTGTGCGCACGTGCAGGGACATGGCAGTGGAGCTTCCTTTTGTTCTGATGCATCCCAAACCCAGCGACCTGGAACCAGGTGACACAAACCTCAATCATCTTGATTAATCTGCATAAACCGTCAGGATCAAAGCGCAATTCAATTTGTGGTGTTTACAGTGGCTCCACAAGCCGCCGCCGCCGCCGTGGCTACCGACCTCGTCACTTTTGATAGCGAGTAAGAGGGCGTCGCAAAGCTCGTGTTTTGGTAGCAACGTGACAAGAGTTCTGCCGAGTGCAGTCACAATGGCCACTTCAACTTGAGTATGTCGACAATTCTCTTCACGTTGACACGTCCAAATGACAGCAACGTTTTAAACGGTGTCACTCGCCCTAAAACGATCTTTACCAAAATTGCACAAATTCAACATTTGTGAGAAGAGCATCAGAATAGGTCATCAGTCGGGATTTTATTTGTTATGGAGAATGTTTGAAGTGGCCATTACATGTTTTTTGAAAATTCGGCAAAGACGGTAGCCACTTGTCACTTTGCTACTCAAACTGGCGCTTTTCTGGGCAACATCACCTTCTTCTTTTGCGCAGCTCTTCCTCTCAAGCCGACGAGCTGGTGTTCCAAGACTTCAGCCGCTTGAATTTAGCGGGGGCCGAAGGTGGGGCTGAGGGCGACCCCCTGTGTTAGCCGTTGCCACGGTTACCATCGGATCACAGCTGTGATGACTGCCATGGCCGCCATGACAATGTGTTTGTTTGTACACAAAACATTTTTAATGGTTGAGCACATAACGTTGATACATTCCAATCCTTCACCACATCCTCACGCACACACGTCCAAAAGCATTGCATTGACAGTCCAATTGCTGTCTTGTTCAATAATGTGTCCAAATAAAGGTGAAGCAAAAAAGTTGGCCTCTGATCATGTTTGCTGTGGTGGGGGTGGTGGCGGCGGCGGCTCCAACATGACCTCGCAGGTCCGTCCCAGTTCTCCCAGTTTGACTTTGGCATACTCGGCCCTGTTGAGCGCCATCTGACAGTCCTTCCTGGACGAATAGGTGGAGCCCTCGTGAGGTTGGCCCGTTGCGACCTGGAGGAGTGACGGGACAAGTCCACCTTGCGTTCAAGCATTGAAACGTGCCGTGCGCGCGTGCAATACCTGAGTCAGGTAGCGGATTTGGCCACTCAGTTCGCTTTCCACTCTGTTGACGGAGCTCTGAAACTGGACTAGCTGTCTGTCCAGCAAGCTGGCATTGTGTTTGTCTTTGGAAAGTTCCATCACGATGTTGCCTGCACAAAAATGCCAACAATCGGTCATCCCAATTCTTGAATTGAGTAAGTATAAAAATATATATGAAAAAAAAAAAGCTGTGAATCACAATACCAAATTTTGATGGCATCTAACCAGTTCTGCCAAGTTCTAACCACTTATGCGTCGAGATCACAAAACTTGTTTTGACTGCGCTTGTTTGCTGAATAAGAATAAAAAGCTTTTCCAACAGTTTGTGTAATAATTACATAAGAGTAGCTCATGAATAATTAAATGGCCTCGTGCAACGTTGAAATGGTGAAAGAATTTAATATCATAGTGATTAATACTCTGGCTAAGTGCAAACGTGATTTATTAAAACATTGGAGAATCCGAAACACTGAGTTACCGTTTTATTGAAATACGCAAAATAATTAAAGCTGCCTTGCTGTGACGTCACGCTGGCATCGTTAGAGCCAATGTTGGCGCTTGAGGGATCGCGGTTTTATCGATCATTGCACACTGAAAAGTACGTTCGCATCACTTGTAGCAATCAACAGGAAATAACGGTAACATAAAACTCTGTTAGATGCACTTAAAAGCTAAACTAGGCACACAAAAAATGTGCTTTCGGAGCTGACCGGCACATTGCAGGACCATCGCGATTTCCTTCTCAACCTCCTCCAGAGCTCGCAGGCGCTCGTTCGCCATCGACAAGAAGAAGGATGAGGAGCACTTAAATTTGGAGGAGAGTGTTGTCGTGAAGCAACAAACGCGACGAAGTCACGGAGGAGGGAAGAGCTGCTAACCAACAAGCCACACTGCGCATGCGCACATTGGACGCCATCTTAATTGTTTTTCTACGGGTAGCCTTCTTAGACAAAACATATTTCAATCTTCCGACCAGAAAGACTGGGGAAAAGTTGTAAGATAGACTGTTGACTTTTTCCATTGTTAACATTATTTCATTGCACACTTACATTAGAAGAACATTGCAATTAAACATTTCCACAGAAACTGTGACACATGAACAACGATTGGTACAAAATGAGCAGATATCTTAAATATTAAGAAGTGATTTAATTATTTTTTAGATGGCGAATTATTATTCATCATCTTAAAGTGTGTTTTCTTCATCTTGGGGCGTATTGGTAGTGATTCTTAATTTCTTGACGCCGTTTTTGATTTGTTTTTATGAGGAGGATCGGCTAAATAACGTCACGCGCTCCGTCGCGCGTTAATGACGTTGACTTGGCGGACAGGAGGCAGGCAAGATGTCGGCGTCGTCTGGGCTGCATGGCCCGTCTGCTGGGCGTTTGACTGAAGGTTTCTTGTCCGTTCTGAAGGAGCAGCGTCCCGAATATTTACCAGACCTGCTGGACAGCTACCGAGAGCATGGCGTCTTCCGCACGCAGGTACGTGGAGAACGCCTGCTTGCAGCCCACTGACTGAACGTGCGCTAGCTTCCAGCTACCCGCCTGCTAACCTGCTCGCTTTTGTTATTCAGCCGGTAAAAGTACTCATACGTTGGACTTCAGGACAAGCGAAGATACCGATGGAAAACGACTAATACAAATAGAAGGACTGATTTGCGTAAAAGTACAGACGGTGAAAAGTACAAAAGTGTCTCTGCACACCAGATGGTACACTCGATCTATTCTTGGCTTCTTACGCTGTATTCGAACAAGAAAAATAAAAGAAGTCATGTTATGTCGCATAAGGGAACATTTTATAACCTTAACGTAAATATTAAAGTTTTGGTTTAACGTGGATTACATACATTTTCGTGACGACTGATCGCAAATTTCAGATATTAAAAAAAACATTACATGAATCCATATAAAACTAAATTTATATGGAACCCATCAGCCGATTTTCTTAATTTTTGGTGCATTGTACTGAGGTTGAAGTGGCCATTCGAATCACACATGGCATTGTGACAGTCTGTCATTTTTGGGAAATCTTGTCACTATTCGAGAGTCGGGAATGATAAATGATTGCAAATGCAGTCACTGTGTTCACAATCATTCACTCATTCCTTTGACATTGGACAAACGAACCAGACTCAGCATTTTGACAAAGTCACGTTTTTTAGAAGCACACCCACCCACCACGAAGGATCACTCATTTGGGACATGATGATGCATTAAAGTTGTGTTTTATTGAACTCTCCGAGTGCATATCCTGAAAACAAAACGAAAAAAACAGCGCTGTGTAAGGTACCATGCCGAAAGTACCCAACGCTTTTCGATTTACCGAGAACTGTCCCGGCCGGCCCTGAACAGCACGCATCTGCCTTCCAAATGCAGGGAGCGAAAATCCCCAATCGTTAGGAAAAAAAAACCTAGACCCATGAACTTGCACTAAGTAGACTAAGAAATCATTTATACTTGGCAGCTGGAGCGCTTGTGCTCTGTGCTGCTGTTGCGGTGTTCAGTGTGAGTTGTAACAAAGCGCATGTTGACAGGGCACCAGCGCCGTCAGCGGTCTGCTTGGGTTTAGCAACGCCAAGATGGCCTCCAGCAAGACCAAGTGAGTGTCATCGTCAGTATCAACGCAGGTCACGATGCCGCTTGGAGCAGCAAGTCATCTCTGCGTGCTTGTGTGCAGGTTTGAGGGGTTGTGTCTCCTCGCCATGCTGGTTCAGGACAGTTCATCTGAGCTGTTCCAGCAACACTGTCTCTCCTGGCTGCGCTCGCTGCAGCAAGTCATTCAGGTGACACTCAACGTGTGTCAATCGCTCTTGGCCACGTCCGGGAGGATGTTTCCTTAAAAGCTCTTCTCCAGTCGCAGGCCCCCGTTCACACCATCCAGCTGGCCGTGACCGTCTTGAAGGACTTGCTGCAGTATTCATCTCAGCTGGCAGAGCTGGCGCGGGAGGTGGGCCTCAACTGCGTTCTGGGAATCCTCACGTCACTGCTGGGTCTGAAGACAGAGGTGAGCAAAGATGCAAAGAACGCAAGGTGGCGCCACATCGTGTCTGATGTGTGGTCACAACCCAAAGAAAGAAAAAAACACATCCAATTTAGAGGCAAAACATTCTTGCTTCACGTTTTATATTCGTCACTCCTAACTAGTTCGTCGTAAACCTTGGTCAATACTCGGGTGCATTTAAATGCATGTAGACTTCACACAAACGACTCGGTATACTTCGGTGCGCTACTGAGCAGGGTTTATTTTCTACTAAAACTATGATAAATGCCTGATTGTAGTCGTCTTGTGATGTCAGTGTGAGTTGGCGGCCATGGAGGGCATGACGGCGTGTATGACCTACTACCCCCGGGCGTGCGGATCCCTGCGGGTAACACGTGTGACATCGCCTTTCATTTGCTTGCTCATCAATGTCCAATACCTGAGTTGATCATTGTTCCAGGACAAGCTGGCGGCCTACTTCCTTTCCAAAATGGACAGTTCCGACAAGAAAAGCCAAGAGGTTTGTCCTCCCTCGCCGTCAGGCCGCCACGGCTCCCGTTGACGGGGCTGCGTCAAATTGTGCGCGCGTTGTGCTCCCAACAGATGGCTTGTCAGTGCTTCGGCCGCCTCCCCTGCCTGGGCGGCCTGACGGACCGAGCGTCGGGCGCCGGCCGAGCCGACCGATGGACCGACCAGGTTCACTGCCTGCTGGCCTCGGCCAATGGCGCGCTGTCTCACCTCTATCGCGGCTGTGAGTCGGGTAGGCGTTCGCCTGGCACGCCCGAGCCTCTTGACGTCTTGTCGCACATTTCCACGTGTTGAAATGTTGTCGCCGTGTGCCGCCGCAGACAGGACGGCCCAATACGAAGGCCCCGGGGTGGAGCTCGGCTTTCCTCATCTGGACCAGTCGGATGCCCTGCTGCCGCTGCAGCTCCAGCGCAGATACGCGGCCGTGTGTCTCGCACTCAAGCACACCCTCAGGTACGCACAGGCATAGGCATAGGCACACCCATTTGGCGGGGAAGTCTAAATAAACTGGGACTCGCCTGTGCACTGTCAAAACGCAAAAGTGGCATTCGAACAGCGGGGGCACACGTGATGAGCTGGCGGTTCAATGTCGTGAATTTTTGCCAATGGTGTGGATTTGACGTGCCTTCAGGGTGGATCCGGCGTCGGCCGTGCGTCTGCCCGTCAGGCCCATTCTCAACCTGGTGTGTCGAGCTCTCGCCGTCAGCGCCAAGAGCATCGTGAGCATCCGCGCGCTCCACACTGACGCTTCCCTTAAACCCCCCCCCCCCACGCCCCGCAAGTCAGCACCTGCTTTGCTTTTCCCGCCAGAATTTAACGGGCGACGGCAGCGTGAGGCTGCTGCTCCTGCCCGCTGTCCACACCAGCACGCTGGAGGTCTTATCTGCGCTCGTCACAGTGTAAGTTGAAAGCCGCACGCCCGCCTTGTGGAAAGCGCCGAGGCCCTTAGCTGTCCTCGTCTTGTCTGCAGCGTGCGGAGCAGCATGGTGCAGTACGCCGCGGTGCTCCAGAGGCTCTTTTCTCAAACGCTGAGTGCATGGACGCCTCCGCCCGAAGCCAACCCCGGGCAACAGAGAGCCTACAGGTACGTGACGCTGTGATTCTTGATCATGCCCCGAACACAACGGATCCCCGAATATGATCCGGGAGCCACAATTTGAATTGCGGACACTTTATATACAAAACGTGCACAAAGTGGCTTGGAATTGAGTAGGGATGCTCCGATCGATCAAGCACCGATCACGATCGGCCGATTTCCGTGAAAAATTGAGTGATCGGAATATTCGATCAAAGCCTTTTATTGCCGATCAAAACATCCGATCACCCGCAGCCCACGCTTGGCTGCCGCAAGACGAAAGGTGATTTGTTTAATACACGATGACGTGCCACCACTCCAAAAGCATCACTCACGCCGCCGTGCACTCAACCGCCCGCCCGTCTTTGTGACTGGGTAATTATTGTATTGTGCCAGCAACTTTTGTATTTCTTCATTCTTTTGAAAATATATATAGATTTTTGTCAAAATTACGGCAATAATATGGCAGGTTTTTTTCCCAGATAATATTGCATAATAGCAGTCACCATAAATAAATGGAAAAATATACAAATATTCCATGTGATCAGAATCGGTATCGGCATCGACCGATCTCACTCGTGCATGATCGGTATCGGTGTCATAAAACCTGATCGGAACATCCCTAGAATTGAGTAGAATGAATACGCAAGATACAAGTAGAGATTGGAAAAACGTCAGCAAAAGTGCAACATTGAGAAATAATGATGTTCTCGCCTTCATTTAGTTGCAAATTGTGGACCACAATAATATCCTGACGTCCCCTTTGAATCCTACAGTTCGGTGCGCGTGTCCGTGTACAGAAGTTTGGAAACTTGGGTGCAGGTGGCCGGAGCGTCTGCCGGCATCCTCCAGGGCAGCCCCGGCCACACCGAGCTCCTTTTTGCCCACCTCCTCGGTGACATCACGCCCGGGGCCGAGTCCGTCAAGGTATTTTTGCGTTTGTTTTTAGAGTGAGCACACAGCCTCACTGAAAGCGACCGCGTCCTTGCCTGCTCCCGCAGCTCCGCGCGGGCTTGTCGGCCGACGTGGTTCCCGGAGGCAAGCCGGGCCCTCGCCGGACCAAACCGTTGGTCATGGCCGATGCGGTCGGGCCCTCCCTCCAGAGGAAAGGCGACACTTTGGCCAACCAGGATACTTGCCTTTCAGCTCTCAGGGGTGAGTTCCTCAAACATGGACTCATCTACTTTCCAGACAGACAATTTCAATCATTTTCTTCTCCCGCTAAGCACTAAGGCAAATCATACTGACCGGCGGAACCCTCCTAAAGGATGATCTGCACAAGGTGAATGCTTGAGAGAAACCGACATGGGCGCTCACCTTTCAGCATCCATTCACGTTTTTGACAGGCTTATATTTTGTGCGCTAGCGTCTCCACGAGGTTCTGCTGCCGCTGTGCGTGCGCTTGCAGCAGCAGCAGTCCAGCTGCAACGGCGCCTCCGAGTCTGCAGGGGGAGTCAGCGGGCAGTACGGCGGCGCCCTCACGCGGCGGGAACTCTACAGGTGTGTTGGGCAAGATTAGCATACAGTGTGTGTTTGTATTTAATTTCATGAAAGCCTGACTGTGGATGGTGTGATAAACAACGACTTCTCGGTACGGCTAGGCGATGCTTCGTTATTGTATTCATTTCTAGATTATGACCAGTCAAGCTATTATCAAAAATGAAGACGGTATCAGTCGCGTGGGCTTTACACGATTGCGCTGCATGTACAGCCAACCAACCACATAACTCCTCTCAAGTTTTCGGTTGAGCGACATCTAAAGCCAATCAATGACAATTGTCGGCCAGTGGGCGGGAGAGAGCGAGCCAGACACAGAAACACAGAATGTATTCTGAATAAAGATTTGGTTTAGTTATTTATAATTGTATCGTTATTATTAGTTGTTTTGTGAACAGCGCTTTGCCACAGGCGAGGCTCTTGTGAAAGCGCTACAAAGTTGAATTGATATTATCGCAGGTGAAATGTACCAAACCCGCCCACAATAGGTGATAGAGACAAGAGATTTAAATACACAAATGTTCAACCAAACCAAATTTTCTTGACCCAATGTCTGTTATCTTGATGCTAACATATAATGGGAAAAGCCATTGATGGGCTATTGAAAATGTTCATAGATGTTAGGTATTACGTAGGATTAGTTGGAGACCTTCTTTTCTTCTTCTTGCTCCAAATGTACATGCTGCGGCACTACACTGTGTCATCATCATATGTTTGGACTCTCAGGTTGTTGCTGGCTCTCGTCCTGGTCCCGTCTCCCACGTGGCCCCCACCTCTCACCTGCGCCGTGTCCATTCTCAGCAAAGGACGCGCGGACCGCAACCTCAAGGTTGGCCGTCGCTGCTGATGTCTTTGCCGTCGTGATGTCGTCCAAAGCGTACTCAGTGTGCCGTCCTCTCCCCCCTTTCAGGTGTCTTCGTTCTGTAGCGAGGCGCTGACCATGTGCAACGCCCTGGTCCACCCGCGCGCTCCCTCCGTCGCCATCCCCTTACCGCCCCTCACCCTAAAAGCCACTCCTTCAGCTCCTGTCCTCCCATCCTCGCAGGGCCCGACCCCCGGCCTCCCGTTGCCCACACTCCTTGGAGGCCCCGGCTCCTCCGGCCCCTTCCCCGCTCGCCACTCGCTCGCTCTGCTGGGCTCCCTGGAGAATCACCTGTCTCTGGTTCCAGGCCACGCCTCTGGCGACGCCATCTTGTCGCCACTCGCGCACCACCAGCCCGAGCCGGCCGGCCTGGGCCCCCTGGAGGGGCAGAGACCGGTTTTTGTGCGCTATGACAAAGAGGAAGCTGAGGATGTGGAGATCTCGCTGGCCAGTGACTCCGACGACAGCGTGGTCATCGTTCCTCCGGGGATGCTCGCCGCGGAGACGCGCGAACCCGTCGAGACTTCCGCGCCGCCGCCTCAGCCCCCGGCCAGCGCCGTCGCCGCCGCGCCCGCGGGCGCTGCCGCCGAGCCCGCGGCGTTGGCTCCCGCCCCTATGGATGCGGTTTCCCTCCCCAATGACCTAGCCGCCTCCTCGGCCTCCCCGCTTCCCGCCACCCCCGTCAACTCCTTCGCTCCACCGGCTTCCTCTGTGGTCTCCCTTGTCCCGCAGGGCGGCGAGGGCGAGACGCCGGCCGTCAGACCTCAGCTCCAGCAGATGCTGATGCAGACCTCGGCCCCCGGAACCCTGGGGCTGCCCCTCCAGATGCAGCAGCTGCAGAATCAGCTGGGCCCCCCGCAGGCAAGGCTTCCCGCCGCCTCCAACAACGAAGACTCGGCCGTCATCAACATCAACAGCACGGACGACGAGGATGAAGAGGAAGACATGGAGGATGACGAAGAGCTGGAGGAAGATGAGGACGAGGAGGAGGAAGTCAGCGATTTTCCCGAGGGCGAGTTTTACGAGGGCGAGGAGTTTGACGAGTTTGACGAAGAAGGGGAGGAGCTGGAGGAGGAGGAGGAAGATGAGGACGACGAGGAGGAAGAGGAGGACGAGGAAGAAGAGGCGGGAGAAGAAGGGACGATGCCTCCGCTAGAGGGAGCGGAGGACAAGGCGAACGTGAGCGGCATCGAAGAGGAGCAGGTGCTCCGCGCTGAAGTAGCGCCGGCCGCGTCGGTCGCGGACGGAGAAGCCGTGGGAGGCATACAGGAGATCCAGCTCAGCAGAGGCGAGGTCGCCGATGAGCGCGCCAGGGTGCAGGAGGTGGAGAGCATCGGAGTCTTGGAGGGGGCCAGAGAGGACGAGGAGGAAAGTGAGAGGATGGACGACCCCACCATGCCTCAGATCCTGTGCGTGACCGGAGGCGCGCCCGAGGAGAGGGAAGAGCCGGCCGAGGACGGGGCGGCCGAAGCGGCCGCCTTTCAGCACGAGCCGCTGGTCGCCGAACTTCAACCGCCGCTGCAGGTACGCAAAAAAAAAAAAGGGATAGTTGTTAACAGTTCAGTTCAACAATGAGCCCCAGACACTTCTGTCATTTCAAACTCAACCTACATCACCCTCCAAAATAAATGCCTTACAGATGATTTGGTTGAGAAATGATGCAAAAAAAACCAGTGTGGCAAATACTCCCTGTGATTTCCGCTAATGACCCAGGCTTAACTTGGCTTCTTTTCGACATACAGAGATTCAGCATGCCTCCATGACACCAGTTACTGTACTACAAATTCGGAAAGGGCTTTGGTTTCATCTTGTAGCGTCTTAGGGCCTTCCTGAAAGAGCACAGCAAGCGTCCAGAACTGAGTTTTTACGCCATTAGTTGGGGATTGGTCCACAGGAAAAAGACCACAAAAATGTGGCCATTATTGTACTAGGTTATTGAAAGAGGAAGCCAACCCAAACATATTTTTGTTCAAGAATGTGGTCTATGTAGGCTAACTAGTTGAAACACGGCATTCAGCCGAATATTGCGTTAGTGGAATATGAGTAAGTAGCGAAATCCACCCGTTTTTAGCCATCTCACAGGACGTCTCTTTGGTCACTTCTGTCGACTGAAAATGACATCACAGTTGCTCAGTGCTCAGGTAACGACCAATCATGACACGGCTTCAGAAAACTGGTGAGCTGTGATTGGTCGTTACCTGAGCCCTGAGCAACTTTGATGTCATTTTCAGTCGACAGAAGTGACAAAATGGCCGCCCCCTGAGGTGTCCAAACACAGGTCGATTTTGCTATATTCCATGAACGCAATGTTAATCAGAATGTCCTGTTACAACTAGTGGGCCTGCATAGAACATATTCTTGAAAGAAATATGTTTGTGTTGACTTTCTCTTAAGAATTTTCAACCCGTAGAACTAATTTGTCAGCAAGGTTATGTCAAAACAGAAACTCCACAATAAGGCAATAGAAAACAATGATTGGACTCTCCAGCAGGAAGCAGCGTCGGCCCCCACTCAGGAGGCGAGCGCCAGTGACGACCAGCCACCTGTCCTACAAAATGAACTCCTTGCGGGCCCACCCGAAGACAGCAGCCCCCCGCCTTCGGAACCCGCCGCCTTGTCGGGCCCCGAAGAGCACCCCCAGGAGGAAGAAAAAGACAAAGACTCTCCCGAGTCGGGGGTGGAGAGAGACACGGAAGAGAGCAAAGGGGACGAGGAGAAAGGAATTAAGCGCAAGAGAGACGATGAACACCTGGACGAAGAGGCGGGACAAAGCACTGACAAGAAAAAGGTAAACATTCCACTGTTTGCTCAAATTGGTTTCAGTTTCATTTGAATTGGGGAAAAAACACATCACTGAGGGGAAAAAATGACAAGTGGGTCATTTAGACGTATTTTATTGGCCGCATTTTGTCTCCGCCAGATGCACGACGACGCCATCGCCTCCATGTTGGCCGATTTTGTCCCCTGCCCTCCTGACGACGACGAGGTTACGGCCTCCGGGTCGAACCCCTGACAAAAGACGTTGTTTGTGCTGTTGTGCGTCATCCGTACATCTGTTGTGTTTCACATGAACCTCCGTTGAAGAATGAGACATTTTTGGGACTGTGTCAGTGTCTATCAAACTAAACTAGTGAGGCGATTCATGTATGGGCTCAGAATGTTATGCCTCATTGTTGCTACCACAGACTGTGAATATTGTGCAACAGTTAGTGACTTTGAATTGAGGCTACTTTTATGTTCTGTCATTACCACTTATGATGTGCTTTGATATAAAAGAGTAAAAGCATTGAAAAAAATGACTTTCGCCATATTCGCCCTTATTTCCATGCAATAGATACATAATTGAGCTATTTTCTAGTTCTAGTTCTAAGGTGAATGACAAACTACTTCAAAACCGCTCCAAGATGGCGCCTACGTACGCGCGCAACGTCTGGTTCACTGCCATTTTACTTCCGGGTTCAGGGTTCAGTAGGCGTGTCCTGGAGCAATGTCCACCGTGTTTGCTTTTTCTTGATTGCTCGCTGTCAACGTTCACAGCTAGTCGACTGTCCACAGGTAGGATGATCCAAAGACACGTCATATGAGCGAATTTTGAAGCCTGTTTGCGATTTTTTTTCCCGCTTTCATTTATTTTGATTTAATCCTTTTCTCAAACAATCAAAATGAAAACTAGCCAATAAAAGTAAACAAGACACAATACAAAGTGTTGTAGGGGCAGAAGGAATCAAAGGTTTATCTTGTCTTGCCCCCTCCTTACAGTGCAAATCGTTACATTACAAAATTGTATGTTTGTGTATGTAAATGTTTGCTTTTGAAACGTGTTCGGCGTGAAGGCTGTCTTTGGGTTTGCCTTTGTTGTTTTGAGTTGAATAATTGTGAAAAATCATCGTTGCCACGTTTTGACATGGAGGCAATTTGCCAAGCAACAGACCTTGAACTCTGCTCTTCATTGAAAACATGAAGGCCAAATGGCGAGCAACCTGCGTTCAGCGAGGTCAATCATTTAATATTAAGAATGACTAACAAGAAACATTTCTGTTGAGATGTGTGATTGCTGAGGGTCTGGCGCTGAACTGAAATGCTGTGGAATTTGTTGGTTTGGTTAAAAAAAAAAAAATCGTGTAACCCCGTAAAATATCCTTTTGGAATTTTAAAGTTTGGGGAATGTCAAAATTTGACGTTTAGTTCTGTTTATATAGGTACTAATCGTTCAGAAAAATGTGAAAGGATGAGGTAAAAATGTATCTGGAAAACTGAGATTTTCGAAAGAATAATAGTAGCCTGAATTTTGAGACTATTTGGAAGTTTGAAGGGTGCGAATATGTGCAACTATAACCGGGTAAAATGGCATGGTAGATGAGCAAGTTTTGTTGAATGTTTTTTCTCTCATGTGGAAAAAGTGGAGCTATTGAGAAATTATCATTTTGGGAACGTATGAAAAAACAGGTGTGAATGTTTTGTGAATACTTGGAAGGTGGGCGGAATAACGAAGAAATGTGACCAATGAAAGGCCACCCTGTATCTGTTATTATTTGCAAAGTTTGAAGACGATGAAGCAGCAAGTGGCTGACCTCCCAAGCGGGCCGCTGGACGTCTACAGACGAAAAGCTTCTTTCCCGTGGAAGGACATGGTCGTGTTTCTGGATGGAGAAGAGACGATGGCGTTTAAGGTACGGCGAGATGGTACATGCGGTCTGTTTTTGAGGTCAAGTTTCTTGTTGTGTTGTGCCGCAGCAACGAATCTTCACGGCACTGGAGAACGACCCGCTTTTCTCCAGGACGCCGGGTGAAGACCTCCTTATGGAGAGAATGCGGGAACTCACCTTCCTCAGGTAACAGGTGGACTGTACATTTATTTTGCACACGCCACTGATGTAGACTCAAAGATAATTTGGTCGGAAATGTACAGGGTGAAGCAGCTGTTCCGCTACGACTTCCTGACCAATGACGAGGCCATGGCCGATCCGTGGAAGACTGTGATTCTGAACGACTGTTTGGGAATGTACGACTGGTCCTTGGTGACCAAGTACTTCCTCAGCAAAGGCGTGAGTACTCGGGAGAGACACTTTATTATAAAGCACCTTTTGCAGACTGGCTTTGAGGTGCTGTCTATTGTTTGGACCAGCTTGATATGGCGATGTGGTGGATACTGTCCAGCAGTAAGGGGAAATCTGTATATAGCAAACTTATTTTCACTTCCCTCCATAATTATTGGTACCTCTAGCTTCTAATAAATTGATTTTTTTTTTCTAAATAATAGAGAACTGAAATTTAAAAAAAAAAAAAAAAGGGGCAAATTACCTTTTAATTCAAGTGCGTTTATTCAGTGACAGAAGAAAAATCCCACATTTAAAATATTATTTTACTTCAAATTATATGTGCCACAATTATTAGCACACTTGATGGTAATGCTTTGTACGAACACGTTTTGCCAACAAAACAGCACCTATTCGTCTCCAAAAATGATTGACAAGATGGGCGAATACAGAAAGAGGTGACCATTCCTCTCCTCCTTAGCCCCATCCACAGGTTTTCAATGGGGTTGAGGGCTGGGGACTGACATGGCCATTGGAGGAGCTTGATTCTATCTGGTGAACCAATTTTCTTATCTTAACCAGGCTTGGCAATAATTATTGAGTGCACTGTACACAAAAAAATGTTTTATAAAATGTTTTACACTTCAGACATGCTTTGAACTTCGTGACATTTTTTATGTACTGCATTCCTTTGGACTTTCTCACACTCTCTCACGAGCCGTTCGCCAACCGTGTGTCACCCCCGGTTGATGTTTAGCTACTGTAAAATGGACACACAAAACTTCAAAATTGAATTTAAAGTTTTATATTTTAACACCTAAATAAATGTTCAACCAAACCAAGTCGGCTAGCTTAATGATAACGTATGGTGTGAAACGCCATAGAGGGGCTAACAGAAATGAGTATCACTTTCACTGCCATTTCTAAACTTCAAACAACTGCTACTTTAACGTACACGTAATGGCAACACATCCAAACGGAGCTTACCACCCTCCTCTGTGGCATTGAGCTTCGTTGAGGACCTTCTCTGCCTCATCTTCTCATCTCTTAATTAACGCTGCGTGTCTTCCAGTAGAGCTCAGTGCTGCCCACCATGTAGTGGTACTATGCTGAAGGCACTCAACTGTAAATTTAGACAAAAAAAATTACTGCCTTAAAAACTAGCAAAAGCCCGGGCGCACAAAAGATGAACAGATATTGTTGTGTCTGTGTTTGTTTGGGGTTTTATGCATACGATTGTGTCATTTTTCGCACTTCGTGACCTCTTGTTGAATGTCACCGTTGTGGCTCAGATGTTTGCAAGGACGATCGCCAGTAGCGGCTCGGCGCGACACCGAAAGTTTGTGGACGCCGCCGATGACATGACGGTAAGCGCCGCCCGCTGTCATCGCCACGTCACGTCAACCGCATCCCAATCCGACCCTAACGCGCTCGTTCTCCCTGTTTTCTCGAAGGCGTACGGATGCTTCGCGTTGACCGAGCTGAGTCACGGCAGCAACACCAGAGCCATGAGGACCACCGCCACCTACCAGCCGTCCACACAGGTGCGAAAACCCAAGTAGCCCTAGCGCCCGTTGTTTCCGAACATGACCCCAAAAAATCCTGCTGCCTTCCGGGACGCCTTGCAGGAGTTTGTCATCAACTCCCCGGATTTCGAGGCAGCCAAGTTTTGGGTGGGCAACCTCGGGAAGACGGCGACCCACGCGCTGGTGTTGGCGCAGCTCTACACGGCGGACGGCGTCTGCCACGGCCTGCACTCCTTCGTGGTACCGGTACGCTGGGTCCTGTTGAGCTTTGTGTCTCTGGCGCTTGCGTGCAAAATGTAAGTGAGCGTTGGACGCAGGTGAGAGATCCCAAGACGCTGCTGGCGCTGCCTGGCGTGACTGTCGGCGATATGGGCAAGAAGCTGGGCCAGAACGGACTGGATAACGGGTATGCTCGCAAGCTCCGGGCGACCTGGGCCAATGCGCTTGCCTTTTGTTCACTGGAGAGGTGCGATAGTTAACCCACAAATCGACAACTATCAAATTAATCACAACTATTTTGGGTCTGAACTCATTTGTTGTGTGCAGAATCCCAAACTGATCTCAGTTTGTCTCTATCACATAAGGTTTTTGAGCTAAAGGATCCCCGTTTTCTTAAAGAATATGAAATCAATGTATATAAAACACTAAGATGGAATTAGTTACAAGCTTTGAAAACAACAACAACAAAAAAAACTGCATAAAATGAAATAGAATTTATAATAGAGAAGAGAGAATGGAGAGAAAAGCTTTCTCTTTTTTTTGCTAGCTTTCTGTTTTGCGGATATTGATTGTACTGACCTATTGGGAGCTGCATACACCTCTCACCGCACTGTCTCAAATGTGACTGCACAAACAAGTTGCCACGTAGCTGTAGAGGAGTCCATTTCTAATCAGCTGGCAAGCTAATCACAGCTAATCAGTAGAATTGTGCTTATCTGGTAAACTGGAGAAAAAAACTTGATGTGCTACAAAAAAAAAAAAAAACTGACAATTTTATAGTTTTTTTATAGTGTGACGCAATCTGATTTTTTTTTTTTTCAAATTGTTCCCCATTGGAATCGGTTAGATATCTCCTTTAACTTCCAGTTGTCCCCACAAATGTCACCCTCTTAAGCTAACATTTTCTGACAGATGCTACGGACCGAACCGCAATCTCAACCTTCATCTATTTACGTTTGTGCATTTTCTGCACTGACAATTTGATTCTGATTTGTCGATGATTAAAAAAAAAAAAAAAAAATGGACAGATTAAACGATTATTAAATCACAACACCTTTGCTGTTGTTGGGATTATTCCTGCAGGGTCACCTTCAATAAAACAAGTCTTAATTTCCTTCCACTGGCCCAGATCTTGAAAAAATTGGCTTCATCTGTCATTGGTTTGCATGCCCGAATGAGTATGTGGTTGTTTACGAATGTCGATGACTGACTCGGCATGCGTGACTGTGTGCAGGTTCGCTCTGTTTCACAATGTGAGGATCCCGCGGGAGAATCTCCTGAACAAGACGGGTGATGTGACCCCCGCAGGTACTTACGTGACGCCTTTCCAGGTAAAAGCCGTCCACCTCCCGATCCACTCTGGCCGACACCGCCGAGGCCAAAGCGTTTGTGCTTGTGAAGGACCCCGACAAGCGTTTCGGGGCATCCCTGGGCGCCCTCTCTGGAGGCCGGGTGTCCATATCCAGGATGGCCCTGGTCAATCTCAAGATGGCCCTGACCGTGGCGATTCGTTTCTCCGCCACCAGGAGGCAGTTCGGGCTCAAGGACGGCCAGGAGCTTCCGGTGCTTGAGTATCAGTTACAGGTTAGAGACCAAAGCTGCTTTCATACTCCTTGGCTTATTTTATTACCTCCTCTGATTCGCTTCACGTACGAGCGACCCATTTATTTTTTCAAGCCGCGCGCCGCCATTTGTCGTCGATTCATCTTATTTTATTTTTTTTCTCCTTCGACTTGCGACTGCTGCCTTGAGATAGGAGAGCTGTATGGTGCCAGTGAACTCAACTCACTTCACAATAGTCAACAGTTGTTGAAAAAGCGAGGCTTCAAACTTTTTGCTGCCATGCACAGCTGAGGTTTCTTCACAAACTCAACTGAAAACAAAAGACGATTGCATATTTGGTATTAAACAACATCATAGACATGCCCCTTTACCTTAAATGCTAACATCTACTTAACTCTATTTGCCGGCTAATGGTTAGCGTTGTGGTTTTAGAAGCAACCGATATTTGAACACGAATGGTGGTGCAACGCATTTAGGCAGATTGCAGTACTCACAGTCATATATTCTTTATCCTCTACGGAAAATGATTCACGCTGCAAGACTAAGTCAGAGAAGTCGTTGAGGAAAGTTTTTGGGGGGGTTTATGTACGCATGACAGCATTATACTGCCATCCAGTGGCCAAGATGGGTACACCAGAAGAACTTTAATTTGTTACATTGTATTTAATGATGCCATATACTATTTTTATGAAGTTCAAAATTATACTGCTGTTTCCTTACTTGAATTTTTTTTGGTAACAAATTGGCAGCATTTCAATGAGCAAAGATGATGCGATGACATCAGCGTTGCAATTAGTGTTGCAAAAGTGGTTTTCATTTGACTCAACTACATCATCTGCTGTGTAAAAATGGCCGACACGCACTCCACCTTCTAACAGCATGACCACGTGGTCGACCGGCTACACGGGGCACAACATTTTGGACGAGGGGAGCTATTCCCAGCGCGGCCATAGGATTGACCTTTCACTTTTTGTGCCTTTGGCAGCAATGGCGTCTGATTCCGTACCTGGCAGCGGCATACGCTCTGGAGCGCTTCTCCAAATCACTCTTCAGCAACTTTGTGGAGTTTAGCATGGGGCAGATGACGCGGGACAGCTCGGACACACAGGTGCGTTCACGCGCATTCATTGTCCGCCTCAAAACATCTCGCAAGTTCAGTATGTTTTCCCGGCCGAGTTTGGATGTTGACGATCCAAACTGAACCCCTCTTTCCACATTTCTCAAGCGAGCCGAAGCAAACTTTTTGCCAGATGTTAGTAGCTGCACGACAAGTGGCAGCCATCTTTGTGGATTTTTTTTTTTTTTTAAATGTGGAATGAGCACTTCAAAGGTTTCTAAAATCCTGCGGAAATATATTCAGGAAAAAACAGACTAAAGTACATGAACTATCCTGCAGCCCACAGAAAAATGTCCCATTTGTGCTAATTACGTTACGTTTTGGGGGTGCTGTTTGACACGTCACGCTAATTTTGATGAGAAGTGCTTGGAAATTTCAGCCCGTACGAGCTTATTGGTGGATATTTTCAATGAAAACTTGCCAGCCAGTTGGAGGAGAGCTTCCCTGAGTAACAGGGCAAATTAAAGCGTCCACAAGTAATGTTGAAAAATAACCAACATTGACTGTTTGACTTGAATTTGAAGGGATTTTTTTTAGCAGATTTATAATAGGTGTTATCACAAAAAACCTGCCCCAAAAAGCCAATTTTTCCTCCCCACACCAAAAAAAAATTGTTAGTTCTAACTATGCCTTGTTACGTGAACTGATGAAGCCCGCAAAGATGAGAGGTGAAACGTTGTCTTAGACAACCACAACAGTCCATTTGCAATTGATCCAATCACCTGGATCAATGTGAATATTCACAAAAAATCTGTTTCTTCAGAACTCATTATCCAATTTTTCACAATTCTTGATGCGTTGTACTTGGCTTGAAGTGGCCGTTCCAACCACTCAGCATTTTGAAAGATTTTGCCAAACTCCTGTCACGTCACTAATTCCAGTGGTTGGGGAGTCGGACGAATGATAAATGCAATCATTACTTATTTCTGTCTCCCCATTGCTACAGAGGGATTTTTAGTGGACATTTTACAGGGCACTATCTAGGTCTGGGATGGACAACATAAATGATGGAGGTGTCCGCCATTTTTCATCAGTGCAGCTGAGGGGCCACATTAAACCGCGCACTTCCAAGATGTACGACAAAAGTGCCATTTTAAATAGGGACAAAATGCGTGCCGGCCCATAAGTAGCGGAAATACACGCTTATAATGTACGCCCCATTGAAATGCATTGGGAAAATTGGGCAAGAAAGAAAAATAATCGCTTTTTTCTTGTATAGTAAACATCCAAAAATGGGGCTTGGCTCCATGAAAAAATAAAAAAAAGTCACCAAAAAATGTTGAAAAAAAAATGCACAAATATGTGAATCCATCGGTTAAGCAGGGGTCCACTGTAGTAGAGGAACCATATTCAATCAATATTTTGGGGGGAAAAAGGTTTTTTGTTTTCATCCATCCTTGATCTAGGTTCACAAGTTGAAGTGACTAATACAATCAGACTCAGCATTTTGGCACGCCGCCATTTTTGGTAAATCTTATCATGCAGCATGTTACAATTCGAGCAATTGTTTTTCAATATTAGGCCAAGATGTAAAATTCAGTATTTTTGTGCGTGTGGGGCAGTTCTCCTTCTATTTCTGCTATAATTCAGAATTTTTCTCCCAAATTTCACTGAAGTGGCTCGGGCATGCGAGGTGTGCTTTGAAATGACCGGGAACGCGCGCGTGTTTGGCAGGCCGAGCTGGGCAGGGAGCTCCACGCGTTGGCCTGCTCCGGCAAGCCCTTGTCTTCGTGGACGGCTCAGCGCGGGATCCAGGAGTGCCGCGAGGCGTGCGGCGGTCACGGTTACCTGGCCAGTGAGTATTCCTGGCCTCGAGGCGTCAGTCGCGTCACTCGCGCTTCCACTTTCTTCGCTTGCCTCCACAGTGAACCGCCTGGGCAATCTGCGAGACGACAACGATCCCAACTGCACTTACGAGGGGGACAACAACGTGTTACTGCAGCAAACGAGCAACTACCTGATAGCATGGATAGACGCCAAGCGACGTGGTTAGTCTCCAGCCTCTTCTTTCGAAAAGCGCTTGCAAGGATTGCCTGTCTTAAGGATTATCCGGATGAAAGAGAACCGAATGCGAAACGTCAAGTACAGCCGTAACCGAGCGCCGGTCGGTCGTAAGCCGAGGGCTCCCTGGCAGCTTTCACGAGCTGAGGCATGAGGACGAAAATGTCACGGCAGAGCACCGAGTAAAAATGGCGCCAAAAGTACTGAATGGTGAAATGATGATCGGCTCCTTGCTCAAACTGGCGTGTTTGTGTGGCAACAGGTGGCGGCTTGAGTTCATTGTACCTTCTGACATCTAGTGGAGGCATTTACCTGTATTGCTAATCACTTATACATCGCTGCCGCAAACTACATTTTTTTTTTTTTGTAGCCAAATAAGAATTTTCAAACCAAGTGAAGTGAAACTGAAAAATGCCATGATTGGTTGTTAACTGAGGCCTGAGCAACTGTGATGTCATTTTCAGTCGACAGAAAGTGACAAAATGGCCACCGCCTCTCTAACAGCACAGCGGTCGGGAATCACAAATCCACAATGGCCAAAAACAACATTTCAATGTGTTCACAAACATTCAAATTATTCTCTAAAAGTTGATGACTGATGCTGATGCCGAGTTCCAATTGCATAGAAGATTTCTAAAAATCGGAGAAAAGCATCATTTGCATAATACTTTTGAATGTCGTGTATACTGTTGGTCAGTCGTGTGTGTGTGTATTTTTTTTACTGCTTATTGACCAATCCATAGTGTTAGATAAGCGTTTGCTGTCTTTGACAATGACACAATGTTCATGGTTTCACAAAGGTGCCGTATGTTTGCCCTCCTGAAAAGTGAGCATTTTGGACCTGGTAGCATTCCACCCGACACAGGCCATATCGCTCCTGTGTCAGCGCCTTGATTGCCATCTGAGTTTGAATCACAGTTTTTGGAGGCGGTCCTTTTTTTTTTTTCCCCCACGTGGAGACGCTTGGCTTAAGTTTGTGCCGTTGTCAATGCTGATTGCGTTTTCAGACAACGTGTGCATCCAGTCCCCTCTTCACAGTGTGGACTTCCTGGACGATTTCCACCAAATCCGAGACGGCGCCTTCACGGCACGCACGCTCGACGACTGCATGGACTCCGCAGGTACTTTTCTTCTTCGGCAAGGCGGTCCAAAGGACGTCCCCATCGCTTCATTCCTTGATGTCTTCCCCGTTAGTGGCGTTGGCGGCCTACAAGTGGCTGGTGTGCTTCCTCCTGGAGGAAAGTCACCAGCAGCTGGAGCAGCTCCGGACTTCGGGCCAAGACGACTTTGAGGCCCGGAACAATAGCCAGGCAGGAAACAACCTTCTTCCTACTACATCACAATGTTTGATTGACCCCTACTGTTCACATCATTCATGACAAGCACACAAGCATCTACAGTATTGTATTCCCGCCAATTCCCATGTTGACAATAAATTCACAAATGAAGTCAGGTTTGACATATTTACCACCTCCAATTTCCACGTTTCTTGAACGATTCAAACTATCCCAACTTGAAAATGTTCATCTTATTTCGGGCATGTTGGGAACTATTTATGCCACCTCTTTAACTATTCCACATATCCCATGACTAAATCCCACAAATGTTTGCAGACCGTTTACCGGTACACGACCATAACCGTCTACATTTCTCAACCCATTCAAACAATCTTGATCTCCAAATTTCCCAATTTTTTTTCATTCTTCCACATTTTCACACTGAAATTCTCGACATAATCGTATGTGGAACTGTTCATTATTTTCCCGTTTTCAGTAAAGTTCCTAAAAGAAGGGATATTTACCGGCACATATTCTCCTCCTTCCACATTCCATCATTGATTCAATCAAGTTCTCACTTCCAAATGTTCACCTTATTGAGGCCATCTCGGGAACTATTTATCACATTTATCTCACGTTTTTCAACATTCTGCATTTTCTATGACTCCAGGCTCAAATGCTACACACTGCACAAATTCCCTCTATCTTTTAAATGAAGCTTTGTTCAGTCTCAAATTTCACTTTTTTTCCCCATTTTAAACGAATAGCCCATCATTTCCGTTCAGCATTGGCTGCTTTTCTACCCAAATGGCACTCTGTTGCATTTTATAATCTTACTGAGTCAGCACGTGGCTGCAATCAACGTGTTAAGCAGTATCCGTCCATGCAGGTGTACTACTGCCGCGACTTGGCTCTGGCCTACATCGAACACTGCTGCCTCCAGAGGTTCCACGAGTGGACTCGACACGACGACACGCCGAGCCAACTGCGAGCAGTCCTGGGGAAGCTTTGTGCGCTTTATGGACTGTGGAGCCTCAGCGGCCACATGGCCACGTTGTACCGAGGTGCACGCATGCATGCACTTGACTTTGCTCCTTTTCCAGGGGATCCTACTTAGGACAGTGGACAATTGTCAAAAATAAGCTGTACAATGGGAAACAAGAAAACTGCAAAAAGCAACAATAGCACTGTTACAAAAAAAATTGGACAAATCAGCACAACCGGCAAAAGTACTCTGTGCATAAGTACGAGTACATATACAGTAATTGTGGGTAAACAAAAGACAGGTTCAAGTAGAAGTACTGATTCTAGTCCTTCATTTAGGTACATTCCGTGTCCGTGCTTTTTAAATGCAAAAATAAAAACATACGTTTACTAACCACGACGCAAAATATCCATGTTGATAACTTGGCGCAATGACGAAAACAAAACTTCTCTGCCTGTAAAATAGTTTGCCTCCATTGTTAAATTACATAATGCTCGTGATAACTGAAAAAAAGAAAAAAATACTGGCTCAGGCTTTTATGTTAACAAAACAATGTGTTCCACCCTGGTGAAGTGACAAACAAAAAAGGCTCAAATTGGTTCAATCGCCACCAGTCATTTTGGAGCCAGCAACCTTGAACAATCCCGAGCTTTGTGCTTGTGTGCTGTGCAGGTGCTTTCCTGAGCGGAAGGGAGCCGGCCCACTTGATCCAGACGGCCATTCTTACTCTCTGCGCGCAGGTCCTGCACGTCCCCCGATGATGATGATGATGATGATGATGATGATGATGATGATGATGATGATGCATCATCTCAAGCAAAACAGTAAAGCCTGGATGCTGTGAAAGTCAAGTAAAATGCGGTTGTTTGCAGCTGAAGGATGACGCGGTGGCGCTGGTGGATGCCATGGCCCCCCCGGACTTCATCCTCAACTCTCCCATCGGCAATTCTGACGGACAGGCAAGTTCCTTGTTCCGCACGGTGCTCAGAGTGAGCCGTGATTGGCCGTTACCTGAGCCCTGAGCAGTTGTGATGTCAATTTTCAGTCAAGTGACAAAATGGCCGCCCCCAGAGATGGCTAAAAAGGGGTGGATTTTGCTGTTTAATTCATATTCCACAAACACAATATTAATCAGAATGCCGTGTTTTGACTAGTGGAGGCGCATAGAGCATGTTTTTGTAAAGAAACGTTTTGGTTGACTTCACCTTTAAGCAAAAGCCGAAATATAGAATTACTGTCAATAATACACAATACAGAAATCCCCCCTCCATTGTGGGCGGGGCTTACATTAGTTTAAGTTGAAATTTGCGATATAGAAATACCCTATTTAAATACACCCTGGTTCTTGTTTTTAGAGTATCTACAGCACCTAACATTTTTTGAAGGTCTTCAAACGCACTATTAAAACAATACAAACACATTTAAACACATAATATATTGAGACAGAGCAAAAGCAATGGATAACGCCAAAATACTGTGCAAACAGTAACAAGTTGAAAATACAGAATTCAAAATTAAAAAATCAAGTCCAAAAGTTTTTGAATTCTGTTATTTCCCACCACTGAAACACGTGCACACACACACACACACACACACACATACACGCACGTACACAAATTACGTGATGCAAATTGTTTGTCCCTGCGACCGCAGCTGTACAAGAACCTTTGGTCCACGGTGATGCAAGGCCACCAAGCGCT
This sequence comes from Filicampus tigris, assembly GCF_054856515.1. Lineage (NCBI taxonomy): Eukaryota > Metazoa > Chordata > Actinopteri > Syngnathiformes > Syngnathidae > Filicampus > Filicampus tigris. The sequence continues at coordinate 8,231,107 of NC_141218.1, forward strand.
GGAGCGGCCGTCCTGGTGGAAAGAGTTCTGCGCCAACAAGCCCGTCGTGGGATCTCTGCGGCCTAAACTCTAGACGGCAGGCGAGCGTACTCGCTGCACACACTCGCTCCATTTTTATGCCTTTGATTCCGCACCGCTGACCTCCTCCACAAAAAAACACACTTTATGAATGGGACAAAATGCTATTAGCAATGTGACAAGAGGGCGTCATCTTTGGGGAATTTAAAAAAAAAAAAAAAAAACATGGACTGTAACAAATACATGACCTATCCTAAGAAGTCCCCCAACCCCGCCCCCCCTCGCTTCGTTAGAGCTCCATGTCATCCGATTCTTGCTGCGTTGCACTCAGGTTGGAGTGGCCATCCCAAACTCAGCATTTAGACACACTCTCATTTTGGGGACTTGCAAGGCCATCATTCATTTATTCCTTAGTCAATGCTATGCTGTGGCTGTCCTCTCACCCTTGTACTGCCATCCCTGCACATCTGAAAACAAAACAGCAGCTTTTCTGCACTACATTTGCTTGGTAAAATGAGGAGCAGAATTCATATTTTTGTTCGCTAAGATATCAGCGTATACGTGTATATATATCTGTGTACATACACACATACAGTATATATCTCGATATAAGATCAGGATTTACTAATCAGTGGCTTACCAATAAAAGAAGAATTTGATCAATGCTGATTCGGGGTATTGTGTTCTTGTTGCTCATTTGGAGGGAGTAGCCTGAAGAAAAGTGTGTGTCAACACTCCATGTGAGTCAGAAGCCTTTTTGCCGTTACTTATCCGGCCTGGCGGGTCAAAGTGAGTTCATGCTGTCTGGAAAGGAAACGCTTTGTATGTATGTGGATGTTCAACATATCCAATCCGTATCGCGAAATAGAATCGATTCCAGCTGCCGTCAGCTAGAAAGCAGCGGATGGCGCTTCTCGTAACCTTTCAGCTTAAGCTCCAGTGCAGGAAAAGCGGATGGTGTGGATTTCAATTAGTGAGCGACATCCCAAGCGCTTGCAGGAATGTTTGTTTTGCGGTGGACACAAGAAGAGACGAAGAGGAGCCACGTGAGGCGGGTCAAAGAAGAAGGAGGAGGTAAGCGCTGGGGACCAATGGATTTATTGATACTTTAGTTTCTGTTTCAAAACAAGGACATCATGCCACACCGGCCCCCAACATCTAAAGCAGGATTCTTCAAATGAGCAGCGTGTACTTTTTTTCATTTTACAGGGGCCATCCCTTTTGTTAGCAGGTCAACTTTCAAACGTGATGATGGGAATCGGAAACAAAAGCTGCAAATGCACTTGCAGGGGTGTCCGTCTTCTCCGCGTCTCTTTTCCTTTTTGCAGTTGCTGCTGAATACGAGTGTGCTGGCTTTTCTCCTCAACACTGTCCAGACTAGGAAGACGCTCCCTGATCCCCTCCAAGCTGCTCCTGTTCAGGTCATTGAGAAAGCAACGCGGTCATCTGTCAGCATCGGCGACTCAAAACGATGACAGTTTTGTTGACAAAGTTTCTATGGTGGTGAGTCCCTACCAATGATGTCCGTGACGCATAACACACTAACACTGACATAAAAAAAGTGGCCTGTAGTGCATGGTGTGGAATACTTCGCAATGATTTTAAGCCACAAATTCCCTTTATGAGTTGGGAACGTGGCAAACAAAGGATGGATAAGCACGAGCGTCCTAGCATGATTGAAAACGTTAGATTGCATTGAATTTAGCAGTTTGCACTGCATTTATTGTACTTCAAATTCTGGAGATTGTTCTGCAGTACCTGTATTTGATGTGTGGATGATATTTTTTTTAATTTTTACTACACACCATACTGAGTGTGATGTCTTTTTTTATAATCTTGTCCACAAGAAATACACCATATTAAGAAAAGAAAAAACAAACGAATAAAAACGAAACCAAAGTGAAGTATTTTGGAAAAAAAATTAAAACGAACAAACCAGCTCTGAAAACTAACTCAATTAAAAAATAAATGAACTCAAAAGAATGCAAACGCTAACTACATTATAATGAAAAATCCTGAACTATTATAACCCTGTCGTCTGTATCTTTTGGAAAATATTCCATTTTCGTTTGTTCTCGTGTAAATGATGCTCATTGGCAAACGCTGACACTCCACAACTGCAGGAGGAGCTCTTTAGCCTTAGCCAAACAAGCAATTTCTTTGGCTACAGCCTGCTTCATCATTGGGCCCCAGCTGCACATGGCAGATTTTGAAGCCGTTTATTGAAAGAGCTTTTTAGAGAATGCAGGGAATGGCTGCTTGAGAGTTGAACGCCTTGACTGTTATAGCACCTTATGTGCCAGATCCTGACTACTGGATGCAGATGTAGCCTGTTCAGGGCAGGGATGGCGCTTACACCGGGGCTAGCGGGTGTGATTGCCCCGCCAGAAATCTGTTAGACCAACTTAAGCCTCTCCACCATTTTATTTGATATTCTTTTATTTGACGGTAGCGTTTGAGTAGGTAGGATGTGTGCGGGCGTTTTGCAGCTCACTGTGGTGTATTGCATGATGACATCGGGTTCGATGTTGAACAGCAGGTCGTCGTTGTCCCTCCTGACCTCCAGCAGGAGGGCCGTCTCCTCCCGCAGCGCCCTCTGCAGCTGAGCTGTGCTCACCACAGGCCGACCGTTAAGCTTGACGATGATGTCACCGTCTCTGATGCCGCCTCTGAAAGCACAAATAAGAAGGGTTCATCTCATTTGTCCATCGCTCTCGTGAAGACAGCAAACACACACTGGAGGGGTTCCAGGATCCGGACGGTCCGTTGCTGAACCCTGACCGGCTCAGTCTGTCCATTTTCATGAAGCTGACAAGACCCCCGCCACCCCCACACCACAATCTTCCAAAAGTTAACGCCTTGGAACTGGCTATCTTGCGGCCGCTCATTGCCGCCCTTTGGAGCTTTTGTATGTTGCCGAATGGCCGGCGGGGTCTTACTTCTGAGCCGGGGAGTGGGGAACCACCTCGTGGACGTAGATGCCGCCGCCGGGAACGTCGGGGAAGTCCGGCTTCTGCTGTCTTAATTCCTCAACGAGCCTGCAGAATAAGCCGCGTTGAGGAGAAGCCAGTGATTCCTGACGGTGGCAGTAAAAGCGTGCCGAGCGGCGGCACGTACGCCGGTGTGATTGTGAGCATCCTGATGCCGATGAAACGCTTCTTGACCGGCCTGACATCTGAAGGAGACGGACGGGGGTGCGGAGGAGCGTTTGACGTCTCACTTTTGCCGTGCTTGTCCAGGGAGTCGTTGAGAAAGCGAGTGATCCTGTCGGAAGGGATGGCGAAGGAGATTCCCGCAGCGACCTTCAGGGTGTTGATGCCGATCACCTCGCCGTCCTCCAAAAAAAGAGACGCTCAGCTCACTTTGTGTTTGGAACCAAGGAAGGCAAAGAAAGTCTTACCAAATTGACCAGAGGCCCTCCCGAATTGCCAAACTGTGAAGGAGAAGACAAAGAAGAAAGGTGAGGCGTTCCCTCGGCGCGCCCGAGCGCCGGCGGACTCTCACGTTGATGATGGCGTCCGTCTGGACGTAGTCCATGTCCGAGTCCCTGAGGCCTAGTTCCTTGCCGTCCCGCTGGGCCGTGCTGACGATGCCGGTGGTGACCGTGTTCTGGAGGGCGAAGGGGCTGCCGATGGCCACCACAAACTCTCCGGGCCTTAAATCGGCACTGTGACCCAGAAGCAGGACGGGGAGCTCGCTCTGGGATGGCAAACGGGAAACTCACACCGGCCCTTGACTTCATCCACTCTCAGTCCTAACCCCAAAGGCCTTCCGCCTCATTTTGAGTGGCCAGAAAAAGCTTGAACCAATTTTCCTTAACTTCTCTTCAAATAGCCTTACAAGGGAAGTCAACCCAAAATGTTTTTTACAATAATATATTCTACGCAGCCCCACTATTCTAAACATGGAATTCCGATTGATATTGTTTGTGGAATATGAGTTATCCACCGATTTTTGACCATCGCGGGGCAGCCATTTTGTCACTTGCTGTCAACTGAAAATGACATCACAGTTTCTCAGGACTCAGGTAACGACCAATCACAGCTCACCTGTTTTCTGAAGCTGAGCCGTGATTGGTTGCTACCTGAGCAACTGTGATGTCATTTTCAGTCGACGGATGTGGCAAAGTGGCCGCCCCCCATGAGATGGCTAAAAACGGGTGGATTTTTGCTGCTCAACTCATTCACCGCCAGACATTTTCAGACCCCCTTTTACCTCATATTTGAAAAAAAAAAGAAAAAAAAAATGATGTTCCTGGGATTGAATGGCTGGACAGCGTAAAGACATGTCAATTTGTCAATGGCAGTGAATGAGTTAACTCATATTCCACAAATGCAATATTAATCTGAATGGTGTGTTTAGACTAGTGGAGGTGCTAGAGCATATTGTCAAGAAAATGTTGGTTTTGACTTCCACTTGAAAAGTGCTCCTAACCAAATGCAGGTCCGATTCTGTCATATGATAAGGTGATTATTAGGGTTCCCACACCCGACCTAAGCTACGTACTGAAATGTCTGGATCCATTTTACATTAGTAACCCTGGCCTGACTCCAGGTATCCAAATTCAAACTGACCTGAGGGTTAATTTTGATGGTGGCAATGTCTGACTTCTTGTCGATGTCTCTGATGCTGGCTTCGTAAACGTCGCCGTTATGCATCTGGACCTTCGAGAGACGACAAAGCTGTCAGCGACGTGATGACGTTCTTCTCGGTGGCCTTTTTCTTTTTTTTTTTTTTTTTGTGTACCTTTAGGTGCTGGCGAGCCGACAGAGGCGAATTGCTGGACACCACGTGAGCGTTGGTCACAATCAGCCCATGCTGGGAAACGACAAAGCCCGAGCCGCTCGACAGAGGGATGTTGCGGCCGAAGAGGGGGTGCCTCGGGTGGGAGTGCGCACACGTCAACACACACGCACAGGTACACGAGCGCGCGCGCGCACACAGCCGGTAGTGTGTACCTTAGGAACAGTTCTATGTGGACCACAGCCGGAGCAATCTTCTCCACCACGTCGGCGATGAAATTGAACTTGTATCTAGGGCTGGTAGCGCTTGCTGTACCGGCGGTAACGAGAGTACCTGTGTGTAAAAATGGGTTGCTTTCAGTCTTGATGAACTCATCGCACTTTAACTCAACTGCTATGCCCATCGACGCAATCCCCACTTGGCCTCAGTTTAGTCATTGCAAATTGTGCGCACGCACACACACAGATACCAGCTAAGGAAACAGGAAATCCTTCCAGCCCCAAATTGTGAGCGACTGGCCTGATGTTTGCCTTTAATCACTAACCCTCTATTTTGTCTGGCGTACGCACATACACACGCACACATACAGTCTCGCTGGTGCGTTGCATATGTAAAGGGCGTGGTGAACTAAAAATACAGGAGTCTTTCTTGCTAAATCTTGCTGTAGATGTTCAGGGCTGGGAAGCAAATCATGAGCAACATTTGCGTCCACAATTTGTCAAGTCCTTGTAAAGGGAAAATAAATGTGCCTTGTAAATTAAATTTGACGCACCGCAGACACGTGTTGTAAACAGCCCTGCCAAGATTGATTTAATACAAAAAAGTAGCCAAGTAATGATCAAGCCATTGCCACTGCGCTCAAACGCTCTGGGTGTGTCCGCAGAATGTGTACAACCACGTCTGGCTGAAAAATGGACGCTACTTCATCCAACATCTTTCTTATGCCTCCCATCCATACATTAAAATGCTTGAGCTGTGGAAATACTGTACAGTGTATATTCGATACGCTAGCCACCAGCTAGCTCCCAAGCTAACAGGCTTCCGTGGCTCCTCTCACCCGGAAAACGGGCGGATCACCTCTTAAAAATGTAAATGACGATACACGGAAGATGCATTTTAGTCACTGATAGTGTAGTGGTAAACGCGCCCGAGTTGTGTGCGGGCAGCGTGGGATCGATTCCCGCTCAGTGATGGTGTCTGTGTGTGTGCCCCGCTTATAGGGTTGCGTCAGGAAGGGCGTAAAACCATTTGCCAAATCGATGATGCGAATCGAGCGCGCACTTGATTCGCTGTGGCGACCCCTGAGGGGAAAAGCCGAAAGGATAACAACAACACGGAAGATGCATTTTGAGGGGGTGTAGCCATAGCTAGCTAGCTAACTGCATGCTGCAGCGTTGGAAATAACTCGCAATTGCGCCGGATAAACGCTGATGTGAAAGAAGGTGCTTAAATAGTGGGGGAGGGACGCTCGCTGCATCGCTGGGTGCCGTTTTAGCCAAGGCCCAAAAATGAGGAAACCGAAATGGTGAAAAACAGGATAACGCAATTGAGTATGGCATAGTTGTCACAGTCTTTCCGCATCTTGAGCTATTATCTTCAAACATGTACTGTATAATGTATTTAGAAACACCTCTGATTTCACTTTGCAGGGTCTTTAATTTCAAAATCTCCCATTCTACTTTCCCCCCCCCCCACCTCCCCCCGCATTCCAAAAGTCAATGAAAGTAAAATGTGAATTAAACCGATGTAGCATAGCATATAGCTAAAGTGATCTGAGGCAACGCGATACATGCTCAGGTCAGGATTCAAGATGGAACGGGGCTGGAACGCCCTTTCCAAATGGGGATGACCTCAGCCCAGTTTTGGTGTCTTTTGGGGAACGTTCTCAGTCCTCCCTGAAGTTTTTCTTTGCTTTCTTGCTCCTTTGAATGAGCCAGTGAGCAGAAGAATGGCTTGCGCGTCATCGAGGAATGTGCCAAAACAAATGTGTGAGGCAGCTGTTGCAGCCCTCCACGAAAACACCGCTACCCTGGAATAACAGCCAATCCCAGCCACTGGGAGACTCGAGTGCAAATCACGGATCTTTGTTCACCGAGCTCGGCCAGGGACGTAAATCCGGCAAAACGGCCCGTTTTAGTGCTTTAGCACTTCTCCCAGAGCAGAGTTCAAGCGCAGAGAAGCAAAACTCCTTCAAACAACCAAGTTCTACCTCATGGCAGTTCCAGTTAACCTTTGTGTCACCTGTCGCCATGCATACAATCCAATCATAGCAAAGTGCTCAACTGAACAGGCCGAGTCCAGTGGGTCAGTACATTAAGGTGATTATTTCAAGATTTCATGCAACGCTTTCAAGTAGGTTTTTCCGCTTCCCACTCATTTTCGGACCACTGAAGAAACCTGTGTACTTTTTGCGCCACAGTGATGACGCGATGTGTCCTGCCGCTCTTCCCTACCTGCGCCGATGTGACAGGCTCCAGGCGGGGCCTGGCTGACGGGCTGGAGCCCCCGCTGCCGCGCCCTCCTGCCGGCAGCCCTCAGCTGGCACGCGTTGGCGTACGTCTTCCCGTCGCTGCCGCACACCTCCCGGCTCAGCTTGCAGCGGCACAGACCCCGCAGCGGCAGGCGGAGCCCGGCGTCCGGACGTCGGCACTCCAGGCCGTCCCCGCAGGCCGGGCCGTCCCGGCCGCCGCACGGCTCGCCCTCGCCCGCCGCGCACACCAAGCAGCAGTTGCAGCGGTCCGGCACGTAGCCGTCGGGGCAGCCGGGGCTCGGGCAGGCGCTCACGTCGCACCTCGCCGGACACTCTGCGCCCCGGGATGCCTTCGGGGCGACCAGCGCCAGCGCCCACACCAACACCGACATCTGCATTTTGGCTCAACTTAAAAGTGCACAGAGTGAGTTGATGGTGGCGCTTGTGGTGGTGTCCTTTCTCGTGCCAAATTCATCCTCGAGCAGCCTCGGGATTTGTTGAGGAATTGGCTTTGTCCCGTCTCTGTTTGCAGCGGGAAACTTCCATCCCGCAGTTCGGGAGGAGGAGGAGGCGGAGAAGGCGGAGAAGGAGGCGGCCCCTGGAGGAGGAGCGACAGAGGTTGTGTTTTCAATTCTCCACTTTCACATCTGTGCTGTCCTCCAGCCTGTGTGGTTGACTTTCAGAAAAAAGCAGGCAGAATGACCGCAGTCTGCACACAACTTCGTCTTTATCCAAACAGGAGTTTAGATTTGGATCTTTGAAATGCTCCCCATGCAACACTTTTCAAATGACTTCAGCCAGAGTCTGCCTTTGTTTGCCTTTGGGGTTTTGGATAGTAAACGGACGAAAAAAAAAAAAAAAGTCCTTTAAACTTTCCGGATAATGTGAGAGGTTGGATTGTGAATAAGGTTTTCAGTAAATGCAGGCTCTGGATGAAGCGAAGCGCCAGGAGTCTTCAACCCTGTTCCTCGAGGTCCGTTGTCCTGCCCGTTTTCCATCTCTCCCTGCTGCAACACACCTGATTCAAATGATCAGGATCGTTATCTAGCTTCTGCAGACCTTGCTGATTATCTGATGATTTGAATCAGATGTGTTGCAGCAGCGAGAGCTGGAAAACAGGCAGGACAGCAGGAACAGGATTGACGACCCCTGACGTAGGCATTTCACTCAATAGGCGCAGCCGTAAAATTGCTTATTTAAAATCTCTTTTTTCATTTTTCATTCATTTATCCAATTAATAATTTAATAGATTTAGTGGAATGAATAAAATACAAAAGATTTTTTTTCCCCTTTTTTATATGTTGTTAAAAATGGCCTATTTCATTAAGAAATTAGAGTTTTCAAATCACTTTATTGGTTTGGAGGGGTTTGTGTGTATCAATGATCCTTTGGAGGCCAAATTGTCTGGGACTTTGTGTGCCGAAGGGATTTGGGTTTCAGGTGAAAAGACGAATATTGGATAAAAGATCAGAATTTCTGCTATTATTTGATAGTATTTGCTAGTTGTGTGTTACATTCTTCATTTGAAATGCTTTTCCATGCCTTTACTGCTGCCTCTTTCACTTCTTGTTTATTTCTCGGGTATTCTCCCTTCAGTCTTCTCTCCGGGAGGTAAATTGCATGCTCAATTGAGTTAAGTTCCGGTGATTATCTTGGCCAGTTTAAAACCTTCCATTTTTTTCCCCCTGATGAATTATTTTCTTGTGTTGGCAGTTTGTTTTAGGATCATTGCCTTGTTGCGTAATGAAGTTTCTCACGATTACGTTGGATGTATTTTTCTGTAAATTGCCAGACAAAATGGTTTTGTACACTTCAAAATTCATTTTGCTGTGATCGTCATTAATAGTTCAGCCCTAGTTCAAATAATTTTGCTACCTTGAAAAGTGGGTGGCTTCAAACAAAAGGTAGGTGGCCCGCGAAGACAAATCATGTGTTGACATGTTTTTTTGTTTTTTTTAAATTGTCTTTACTGTTAACACAACATATTCAATATTTCAAGCATTTACCAATCCTTAAAGCGGAAGTCAACGCAAACATTTTTTTTCTTCAAGAATATGTTTTATGCAAGCCCACTAGTTGAAACAGGGCATTCGGATAAATTTCGCCGTTGTGGAATATGGGTTAATCCACACGTTTGTAGCCATCTCTGGGGGCGGCCATTTTGTCTTCTGTCGACTGAAAATAACATCACAACTGCTCTCAACGACCAATCGCGGCTCAGATTCAGAAGACGGGTCAGCCGTGATTGGTTGTTGTGAGTAGTTGTGATGTCGTTTTCAGTCGACAGAAGACAAAATGGCCGCCCCCAGAGATGGCTAAAAACAAGTGCATTTTGCTGCTTAATTTATAATCCACAAAACGCAAAATTAACCAGAATGCCGTGTTTCAACTAGTGGGCCTGCTGGGAACACATTCTTGAAAAAAATATGTACGGGTTGACTTCCGCTTTAAATTAGAATACCTTAAAAAAAATGGTTGAACAAACTATTTACCGGCTTCTGATTTCAAAACTAGCTATCCATCAATTAGCTGTGTATAAGGCGATCATACATTTACACGGGTTAACAGTTGTAACGGCCCTCCGACTGAAATCAGAACTACAATGTGGCCCGCGACATAAATGAGTTTGTCATCCCTGATCTAGATCCATGCTGTAGTTGAGAGTGCATGAAAGCGCTCGTGTACATGCATGGAGCAAACCGTAAAAATGTCCTCAAAGAGCCCATTTGTACAATAAAATACCCCCGTGTGCTATTGCAAACATTTCTTTAATGATCATTTTTTCGCTAGCTCTCAGTTGTGAACCTTTGCAGTATTATCCTTGGCAGCAGGAATAGCCTAACGCCGCTGAAAATGACCTCACTTTTGCCCAAGTGTCGTTTGTGTTGTCATAATAATAATAAAACAATAAGAGTATCAGAGCGTGAGCTGCGTATGTATGGCGTGTGCCAGCACATGCTTTCAATTCACGTCACGGATGATGACTCATTAATAAACATCCTGGCGTCAGTTAACTTGCCTTTCGCTCGATGCCAACAGCAATAACTGTCACCGGAGTGCAATGATGGGCGGTCCATGTGGTGCGTTGACCTTCAGCGAGGCCATATTTAACTCTTAATCCGCCTCTTAATAGGCAATGTAATCATCCAGAGCACTTGACAATATTTACCTAAAGACATATATATATATATATATATATATATATATATATATATATAAAAATATAAATACAGCATACTCACCAGAAATGCTGATTACTGAATGTATTACTAACGTGTGCATATGGTTATTTGATATTTGTGGGCCAGCGAATTTGAATTGTGATGGGGTAAGGAAACAGGCCCTTTGTTGATCTAGTTGTCATTCCATGGGCCGACACGGCTGCTTGTGAGGGTCCTGCGGGGGCATTGTCGGTTGACATGGCTTCAGCCATCTGATTGGACCAAAAGAAACAACAACAAAAAAAAACATCCACATATCCACATACAGCTACTGGCAGCAGTGCAGCCCAGGGAATGGAATTCATGAATACAATTTTGGCAGAATTATTTGAATTTTGTTTAGTGGAAGTCAAACCAAAAGAATTCTTTACAATAGTATGTTTTTCTATGTAGCCCCGCTAGTCTAAACACGACATTCCGATTGATATTATGTTTGCGGAAATGTGAGTTAAGTAGTAAAATCCACTCGTTTTTTTCCATCTCAGTGGGGCGGACGTTTTGTCACTTGTTGTTGACAGAAAATGATATCACAAAATGGCCGCCTACTAAGATGGCTATAAACTGCTGGAAATTGCTGCTTAACTCATATTCTACAAACTCAATATTAATCAGAATGCTGTGTTTAGACTAGTGGAGGCGCATAGAACATAAAGAGATTTTGGGGGTTGACCTCCACTCGTCAGTGATTGTGATCGTATTTAGTGCAGCAGAGACGGCCTTTCTTGTCCTGGCCACCCAACATCAACTGATGCATATACAAACGGTTCGTTTATTAAAACAAAATAACCGTTGTGAACAGATGACAGAAATGATGTGTAATGATGACGATGGCGTAATGTCATTGTTTCATCTTGCCTCCACCGTCTTCCTGTGCCGCGTTGCCGTGCGAAAGTGCAGCTCTTGCATGCGTACTCAAAAGAGGCAACCGTACTTTTGCACTCGTTAGCGCGAGCGTGCTAGTTGGCCACTGTAGGAACTTGCGAAGTGGTGAGCAGAGAACAGGTTGGCAGTACCCAGAAGAAAAACAAGCTGACGACAACCAACTTTTTCATTCAGAGCGACAGCGGAATGGAACAAACTCACAGCTTTACATTTGCAAAAGAATTCTGCACGGAAACAAAACAACATGATTTGTTTAAGACACGAAATGTGTGACTATTCGTGGTCAGTGTGATCAGAGGGTTAGGGTGCAAAGTCAATTTTTCCTGCTGACTGTCATTCGCACGCGGTCCCGACCAAATGAAGTAAATCAGCAAACGGGGTACAAAGCAACGATCGCATAGTTTCCTACTACGTGAATGGCAAATAATTGGTTTTACAGACAAAATTTCTCATTTCCCCAGCAAAGACATAGTAAGACAAGAGATTGAATAAATTAGCTTCCTGAGAAGAAAAGTGTTGCTGCCCATGGGTCGTTAAGGTGCTTGTTCTTGAAAGGGCGGCGGTGGCGGTCAGGCGTCCCACGATGACCTGATCTGAGGCCTGTGGATCCTCATCTGCGTGGCGAGCACAGAACACACGAACGTCTCACAAGCAGTCGCGGAACCGGACGGACGTTTAGTCTGACTTACCGCTTGATCGGGAGGAGGGAATCCGCTGTGGCGAAGCGAGTCGTCGTTTCCACGGGCCGCTGCGTCCAGCCTGTACATGCTCATGGCCGGGCTGGACCGGGCCGACTGTCTGGAATCGGTGTGTTGGCGCGTCGCCGGCGTGCGCGGCGGCGCGTCGTAGGCGAACGACGGGTTCAGGTGTCCTGAAACGTGCGAGCTCGTTGGCTGTATGCTACAGTATTCTTGCGCTATTTGAAATTTGATCCTTTGCAGATTTTGGAGTCATGTTTTTTTTTGGGGGGGGGGGTGGGGGGGAGGGGGCGTTGAGTGTTGAACCACTTTGCGACGCAACTTTCCACACGACACTGAACTCTACTGATAGACGCAGCGTAAATAAGAGCAAGAAGGCATAGCAGAGAAGGTCCCCAACTAATTGCTGTTGCTACTACGTCGCAGTGAGGAAATATTCTTGTGAGCAGGGGCGGGGCCACCCAGATTGACAAGACTGCCCGCCCAGTGAGATTCATAAAAAAATATATCATTCTAAATTTGTAGTAAATTATTTTTGAATTTGGGTTTCATTGTGTTTTTTTTATTTTATTGAATATTAGGAATGGCATAATTGTGGCTGTCCAAGGAAAATCTGAACTTCATATTATTCACTCTGAACTTCATATTATTCACTTTGTCATTTTAATATATATGTCATTTTATATATATTGTAATATAAATATATGATGTGTCGAGACAGGGGAGTTGTGCTCAGTGAGAGAAATATTCAGGCCCAGCCTGATTTTTCCAGGCCCACCCTTTAGCCCTTCTGGCTCCGCCCCTGCTTGTGAGTATTGTTGTACGCTGCGTTCGTATGTGTGGGGGAAAGTAGCTGTTGTTTGAAGGTTTACACTTACCTTGACATCTATGGCCATCATTTCCGTATTTTATGTTTTTGCATTATATGTTAGCATTAAGCTAGCAGAAGTCACTTAACTCATTCACTGCCATTGACGAATTTATTTGTCTTTTCACAGTCCAGCCATTCAATCCCAGGAACTTGCATTTTTTTTTCAATTTTCTTTCAAACGTTAGGGTAATATATATATTATTTAATTCTCTTTTGTTTTGTACTGTGAACTTAAACTGGGAGTGACAAAAGCCATCTGAGGACACCACAAAAACCCTCCTGGCTGTGTCAGCAATTTCAAACAGTGATTTTGAAAGATTTGCTATGGTAAAAGCAGAGATGCTTTTGTTGTTATTGCTGAAATTGTATTTAATGGTTTGCTCATGTTGCAGTCCAATCACGATGCGTCGTTGCTCGCAGTAACATAAAGTGACTTGCTTACCAGCATTTAACGTGCCTGTCGAGAGTTTCTCGGCTCGGGACCACTGAAATTCGTCGTTCAGCCAATTGTTCACCAGCTTCTTTTTCATGTCTTTTTTCCTGGAGATGATTAGCACAATTTTTGTCAAATCTGACATGAAACTCAATGAAAAGAGACAAATGTGCAAAGATGGAAGCCCAAAAGTAGCGTGTGTGGAAAGTACAGAGTGTAATTCATGTAGAAACTGCGTTTGAACACTGATGCTGATGTGAAATGCTGAAAAATTGGGGGGGAATAAAAACAAAAAATTCTGAATCATGGTCCTAGCATGACCATCGCTATAATCAGTGCCATGGATGATTTTACATCTTTCTGCTATTTCTAATGAGTATTTCTCAAAAGCTAACAGTAAATATTAGGGCTGTGCCAAAAAATGGTTTGAACCGGCAAATCATTTTTTGATTTGAAAGATGAGAGTGCGTCGAATCAAACCAAATTGGATCGTTCCACTTCCAAATCGAGATACATATTGAGGCGTATATCTTAGAAGGAAATTGCACATTTACAGTACTGACAAGTACATTCAAATATATGTGAAATGACCAAAAAAAAAGACATCGCATCATGCCAGCTCGAACTGAAATGCACCATATCGAAATAAATCGTCAACCGAATCGAATCGTTCCACCTTCAAATCGAATCGTCTTTGAATCATTTCGCACCTCACGTATCGAAAATCATGTCGATGCACACCCCTAGCATACATGCTAACACAGTAAAATATTTACCTGAGAAGGCAAAGTACAACTGTCCTGAATGAGATGAAGGTTTTGAAGTTGGAGCGGTGCCAATCAGTTGAGAAATGTAAACGGAATAATTTATTATTTGGCAGACATTTTGAATTAAATTGTGATTATTATCTTAGAAAATATGGAATAAAAAATTGAATTAGGGGTGGGGGATGAGGTTAAAAAAAAAAAAAAGAAAAATCTAAAATGTCCTATGATATATAATATAATATATTTTTGGCGACTGGAATGGTGTGAAATCAGTTGAGAGAGGTTTTTCGAAGGACAAAAAGTCATTTTAAAAGATTGGGTTCGGAATAACTCGTGAATGCTTCACACAATAATACCATTGTAGTTGCTGTTGGGCTACTTTACCTCATTTGCGCTTTCTTGTTGACGAACACGTACGCGGTCAAGCCTGCCACGGTGGCCAGGAGACAAGCCAAAGTGACCACCAAACCCACGTAGAAGGCCATACGCTGGATGGGCAGCCCGCAGTCTTTGCCTAAGTACCACGTGGCGTTCAGATCCTTACACCTGAAAACGTGCGCAAAGACCAACTGAGACTGTAGCGGTAGTCACGCGCGAGCATCTACGGTGAAGACAAAATGAAAGGCTCATCCGGGACTGACTCGCAAATAGCGCCGACATCCCTGAAAACTCTGCACACTCCTTTGTTGTAGCACGTGACCTTGCCGCGGTCATATAGCGTGTCGCATCGAGTGACGCACACCAGGGTTTTGTTGTCCTCCTTGTTGTAAGGCACGGCCTTATAGTGCTGGGCAAGGTCCGGGTCCTTTACGTACGACCCGCAAAGGGCTGGAGGGAGAAGACGAGCAAAGATGCCGATCATTGCCACGCTTCGCACTCGCCATTGACTGAAATATACTTACTGTCCAAATTCACATTAGTCGGAACCACGGTCGGTGCCGTCACATTGTAGGGACAATCTGAAAAGTGAAGTGTTTTTATTATTCGGTATGTCATTTGTCCAATATGTCTGCTTCATTTTGCCAGCATAAATTCACCACGGAACTTAAGTGAAGACACTCAGCGCTCGACAGGCAAGGATCATTTTCAAATTCATTTGAATTGGACAGGCAGGACAAATAAGATTTCGTCGGTCTTGTCAATAAACCGCAAACGTTAGGAATGGAGGCAACCGGACTCTTGTTGGTTTAGGATTCCTTTTTTTCCACCTTTAATCCGAAAGGCATCTTCACGTGTCGGTCTAAATTGGTGCGCAGTTCCCATTTTGATGTCTGCGGTGGGTGTGTCCCCTGGGGCTAGGTCCCGTCAGGGTGGTTGTTGTAATTTCCAGGTGTATTGAAGAAGCTTTTTGAATTAAAGGCGAATCATCCCCAACAAGCAACACAAGACCAGTGGTCTCCATGACCTGAGTCGCTCAGAATCCCTCTTTTCGGATTGGTCGACATGGAGCCTCCCCATGACAAAACTGACCGTAGATCATTCAGTGTGTTGCAGCCCACCTGTGTTGCAGTTACTAAGCGTTGTCAAAGTCTCATTGACAGCTTCCAATTCCTCCTTATATATGTCGTCAGCTTTGCCGCTGTTTGGGATCAACAAAACCACATCGTGGCCGACGCTGACGCTGGAACGCAAAATGCAGAGCAGGAAACATTTCAAGGCGGTCGGGTGACGGCACTGAGTTTGAGGGAGGCTCGCTTTGCGGGCAAAATACAGGGAGAAAATAACGTGGAATGATAATGCCAAGAAATCTTGTTACTGATAACGCCAACGTTTAGCATTGCTAGTCTTGTTGTTGGAGTCATCTGTTGTAATCCACACGTATTGTTCACCATCCGTGTGTGTGTGTGTGTGTGTTTTTTTTCCATTGTCTAATTACCCTTGTGTTCTTCGTGTGACTCTGGCGTCAACAGATAATCTTCGCTGCAATAAAGATAATGCAGTATTATTGTTCTTATCAACCAAGGCCGATGTGATATCAAAGTTGAAAGTTGGTTGGTCGGCTCTACCTGCTCCACTCCAGAGGCCGAACGTCTCACCAAAACTGGCGAGGCGGCTTGGCTGAGAGAAACAAACACGAGCATTTAGCCACCGGCCTGACTGCGGCTGGACTAGAAAACGTTTGCTTGGACTGGCGTTACCTAACACTGGTTACCACCACTCTGTCAAAGTTTTGCACTTTTCCTCTGTAGACGTCATCCATCTGAAAGAGTAACAATGTAATCACCATCACAAATTATACAACCATCTCCATAGAAACACTGTCTTGACTTTCGATGCACTAGGTGTGAGTATGATTGCATCGTTCCTGTGACTGTATTGGCGTACACTGTGTGACAGATGCACTTTGTTCGACTCTTAGAATGAGTATGTATGTGAGTATATACACGAGTAACGCAGTTTTGTGCGTATATTTACATGACAAGAGTAATTACCCTGGTGTTAAAAATATAGACTTGCGCAACGTAATTCATGTGGGAAATTTGCATATTCTAACGGGGTAAGGCACTTAGTTACTGTATAGGTGTGAATGATGCACATACGGTTTGCTGCTCCTCGCTTTTCAATTAACTTTTGAAAATAGGAAATAGATTTCCTGCCACGGGGACTGAAGATGGGATTTACCTTCAAAGCTGGAATCTGCATTTGTACTCTTGAGTTGAATGTTTTCTCGACATGATACCAGAAAAGCGAATGAACTAGACCGAACTAAACTCAAGACTGTTGACGAACAGCACAAACTCAACCAGTAGATTTGAGTAGGAGTCTTTCGACTACGGACAAAGCACATCTCATCTCATGATCATCTCATGAGCTTGTCAAGATAAAGCAGGATGCAATATGTTCACCTTATTGGTAAAATTCTTAACAAAGTCTTCGTATTCCTTTGAGTCGGGATTGTCGTAGTTAGGGTTGTATTCCTCGTTGATCACCACTTCAATTTTCACCAACCGCTCGATGTCATCTACAGCACACGGGCGACACAATCAGGCGAGGCAAAGCATAGTGGCAGAAGGCCACATGTTGTTTGACGGGATAGCACATACCGAACTCCACGCTTTCCTTCAGGAACTGGCAAACCTCTCCATGGAACCCGCTGGTACAGTGGCAGATGCCTCCAGTGAAGGTTCCTCCATTTTGGCAATGAAGGACCTTTATTGTCGTTGTTGGCCCTGGAGCTGATGTGGTGGCAAGGTCGGGGGTGGTCTGCACCGGGTCGGGGGTGGTCTGCACCGGGTCTGGCGTGGTCTGCACCGGGTCGGGGGTGGTCTGAACCGGGTCGGGGGTGGTCTGAACCGGGTCGGGGGTGGTCTGCACCGGGTCTGGGGTGGTCTGCACCGGGTCGGGGGTGGTCTGCACCGGGTCTGGCGTGGTCTGCACCGGGTCTGGGGTGGTCTGAACCGGGTCGGGGGTGGTCTGAACCGGGTCTGGCGTGGTCTGCACCGGGTCGGGGGTGGTCTGCACCGGGTCAGGGGTGGTTTGCACCGGGTCGGGGGTGGTCTGCACCGGGTCTGGTGTGGTCTGCACCGGGTCTGGGGTGGTCTGCTCCGGGTCCGGGGTGGTCTGCACCGGGTCCGGGGTGGTCTGCACCGGGTCTGGCGTAGTCTGCACCGGGTCGGGGGTGGTCTGCACCGGGTCGGGGGTGGTCTGCACCGGGTCTGGCGTGGTCTGCACCGGGTCGGGGGTGGTCTGAACCGGGTCGGGGGTGGTCTGAACCGGGTCTGGCGTGGTTTGCACCGGGTCGGGGGTGGTCTGCACCGGGTCGGGGGTGGTCTGCACCGGGTCTGGGGTGGTCTGCACCGGGTCGGGGGTGGTCTGCACCGGGTCTGGCGTGGTCTGCACCGGGTCTGGGGTGGTCTGAACCGGGTCGGGGGTGGTCTGAACCGGGTCTGGCGTGGTCTGCACCGGGTCGGGGGTGGTCTGCACCGGGTCGGGGGTGGTCTGCACCGGGTCGGGGGTGGTTTGCACCGGGTCGGGGGTGGTCTGCACCGGGTCTGGTGTGGTCTGCACCGGGTCTGGGGTGGTCTGCTCCGGGTCCGGGGTGGTCTGCACCGGGTCCGGGGTGGTCTGCACCGGGTCTGGCGTAGTCTGCACCGGGTCGGGGGTGGTCTGCACCGGGTCGGGGGTGGTCTGCACAGGGTCTGGTGTGGTCTGCTCCGGGTCGGGGGTGGTCTGCACCGGGTCGGGGGTGGTTTGCACCGGGTCTGGCGTAGTCTGCACCGGGTCGGGGGTGGTCTGCACCGGGTCGGGGGTGGTCTGCACCGGGTCGGGGGTGGTCTGCACAGGGTCGGGCGTGGTCTGCACCGGGTCGGGGGTGGTCTGAACCGGGTCTGGCGTGGTTTGCACCGGGTCGGGGGTGGTCTGCACCGGGTCGGGCGTGGTCTGCACCGGGTCGGGGGTGGTCTGCACCGGGTCGGGGGTGGTCTGCTCCGGGTCGGGGGTGGTCTGCACCGGGTCGGGGGTTGTCTGCACCGGGTCTGGCGTGGTCTGCACCGGGTCTGGCGTGGTCTGCACCGGGTCGGGGGTGGTCTGAACCGGGTCGGGGGTGGTCTGAACCGGGTCTGGCGTGGTCTGCACCGGGTCTGGGGTGGTCTGAACCGGGTCGGGGGTGGTCTGAACCGGGTCTGGCGTGGTCTGCACCGGGTCGGGGGTGGTCTGCACCGGGTCGGGGGTGGTTTGCACCGGGTCGGGGGTGGTCTGCACCGGGTCTGGTGTGGTCTGCACCGGGTCCGGGGTGGTCTGCTCCGGGTCCGGGGTGGTCTGCACCGGGTCCGGGGTGGTTTGCACCGGGTCTGGCGTAGTCTGCACCGGGTCGGGGGTGGTCTGCACCGGGTCGGGGGTGGTCTGCACCGGGTCTGGCGTGGTCTGCACCGGGTCGGGGGTGGTCTGAACCGGGTCGGGGGTGGTCTGAACCGGGTCTGGCGTGGTTTGCACCGGGTCGGGGGTGGTCTGCACCGGGTCGGGGGTGGTCTGAACCGGGTCTGGCGTGGTCTGCACCGGGTCGGGGGTGGTCTGCACCGGGTCGGGGGTGGTCTGAACCGGGTCGGGGGTGGTCTGAACCGGGTCGGGGGTGGTCTGCACCGGGTCGGGGGTGGTCTGCACCGGGTCGGGGGTGGTCTGAACCGGGTCGGGGGTGGTCTGAACCGGGTCGGGGGTGGTCTGCACCGGGTCGGGGGTGGTCTGCACCGGGTCGGGGGTGGTCTGCACCGGGTCGGGGGTGGTCTGCACCGGGTCTGGCGTGGTCTGCACCGGGTCGGGGGTGGTCTGCACCGGGTCTGGTGTGGTCTGCACCGGGTCGGGGGTGGTCTGCACAGGGTCGGGCGTGGTCTGCACCGGGTCGGGGGTGGTCTGCACAGGGTCTGGTGTGGTCTCCATCGGGTCTGGGGTGGTCTGCACCGGGTCGGGGGTGGTCTGCACCGGGTCGGGCGTGGTCTGCACCGGGTCGGGGGTTGTCTGAACCGGGTCTGGCGTGGTCTGCACCGGGTCGGGGGTGGTCTGCACCGGGTCGGGCGTGGTCTGCACCGGGTCGGGGGTTGTCTGAACCGGGTCTGGCGTGGTCTGCACCGGGTCGGGGGTTGTCTGAACCGGGTCTGGCGTGGTCTGCACCGGGTCGGGGGTGGTCTGCACAGGGTCTGGCGTGGTCTGCACCGGGTCGGGGGTGGTCTGCACAGGGTCTGGTGTGGTCTCCACCGGGTCTGGGGTGGTCTGCACCGGGTCGGGGGTGGTCTGCACCGGGTCGGGCGTGGTCTGCACCGGGTCGGGGGTTGTCTGAACCGGGTCTGGCGTGGTCTGCACCGGGTCGGGGGTGGTCTGCACCGGGTCGGGGGTGGTCTGCACCGGGTCGGGGGTGGTCTGCACCGGGTCTGGCGTGGTCTGCACCGGGTCGGGGGTGGTCTGCACAGGGTCTGGCGTGGTCTGCACAGGGTCTGGCGTGGTCTGCTCCGGGTCGGGGGTGGTCTGCACCGGGTCGGGGGTGGTTTGCACCGGGTCGGGGGTGGTCTTCACCGGGTCTGGCGTGGTCTTCACCGGGTCGGGGGTGGTTTGCACCGGGTCTGGCGTGGTCTGCACCGGGTCGGGGGTGGTCTGCACCGGGTCGGGGGTGGTCTGCACCGGGTCTGGCGTGGTCTGCACCGGGTCGGGGGTGGTCTGCACCGGGTCTGGTGTGGTCTGCACCGGGTCGGGGGTGGTCTGCACCGGGTCGGGGGTGGTCTGCACCGGGTCGGGGGTGGTCTGCACAGGGTCTGGCGTGGTCTGCACCGGGTCGGGGGTGGTCTGCACAGGGTCTGGCGTGGTCTGCACCGGGTCGGGGGTGGTCTGCACAGGGTCTGGTGTGGTCTGCTCCGGGTCTGGTGTGGTCTGCTCCGGGTCGGGGGTGGTTTGCACCGGGTCGGGGGTGGTCTGCACCGGGTCTGGTGTGGTCTGCACCGGGTCCGGGGTGGTCTGCTCCGGGTCCGGGGTGGTCTGCACCGGGTCCGGGGTGGTCTGCACCGGGTCTGGCGTAGTCTGCACCGGGTCGGGGGTGGTCTGCACAGGGTCTGGTGTGGTCTGCTCCGGGTCGGGGGTGGTCTGCACCGGGTCGGGGGTGGTTTGCACCGGGTCTGGCGTAGTCTGCACCGGGTCGGGGGTGGTCTGCACCGGGTCTGGGGTGGTCTGCACCGGGTCGGGGGTGGTCTGCACCGGGTCGGGGGTGGTCTGCACAGGGTCGGGGGTGGTCTGCACAGGGTCTGGCGTGGTCTGCACCGGGTCGGGGGTGGTCTGCACCGGGTCTGGTGTGGTCTGCTCCGGGTCGGGGGTGGTCTGCACCGGGTCGGGGGTGGTCTGCACCGGGTCGGGGGTGGTTTGCACCGGGTCTGGCGTAGTCTGCACCGGGTCGGGGGTGGTCTGCACCGGGTCGGGGGTGGTCTGCACCGGGTCGGGGGTGGTCTGCACCGGGTCGGGGGTGGTCTGCACAGGGTCTGGCGTGGTCTGCTCCGGGTCTGGCGTGGTCTGCACCGGGTCGGGGGTGGTCTGCACCGGGTCGGGGGTGGTCTGCACCGGGTCGGGGGTGGTCTGCACAGGGTCTGGTGTGGTCTGCACCGGGTCGGGGGTGGTCTCCACCGGGTCGGGGGTGGTCTCCACCGGGTCGGGGGTGGTCTGCACCGGGTCGGGCGTGGTCTGCACCGGGTCGGGCGTGGTCTGCACCGGGTCTGGGGTGGTCTGCACCGGGTCGGGGGTGGTCTGCACCGGGTCGGGGGTGGTCTGCACCGGGTCTGGGGTGGTCTGCACCGGGTCTGGTGTGGTCTGCACCGGGTCGGGGGTGGTCTGCACCGGGTCGAGGTTGGTTGGGATCTTGATCTTGCCCCTCTCTGCCATTACTGGAAAGTCTGAGTTGGTATTTTCCATTACATTGGAGGTTTCTATAGGATGAAGAACTGGAAGTAGACCAGCAGTATATTTAGGATACTGAAGTTAACAGTTGTTTTACTGTAGTCCTGCATTTATGGAAGGAGCATTGGTACTGTTGACACACGTTCACAACAGAGGCTTCTTATTTCTTTTAGAATACATGAGTATGTAAAAATCAATAATACTTAATCACACCTGAGAAGAGTAACATTGTATTCCACAGGGATCAGTATTGGAACTTAAATTGTTTACAATTCACTTCAACGATATTACTACTGTCTATATATAATAAAATTTGTAATTTTCCCTGATGATAATGATTTATTTTGCTCAGGGGATAACATAAAGCAACTAATGCAAACTGTCGAAAAGGAATTGTTTAAAAAAAATGTTTGTATATAAAATGTAAAAAAAAATTTGATTGTAATAAGTTATCATTATATGAAAGTAAAATTTAATTTATGATGTTTGGTGGTATGCATCATAACTATGGTATGAAACTCAATTTAAATGCTATTGAAATTTACAGACTCACAGAAACAGTGTTTGGGAGTGATTATTGATAAGAAATTTTACTGGAAGGCACAAATAGAATACACTAATGGTAAAGTGGCTGTTCTTAATAAAATAAAAGATTTGTTCAATAAGAAAGCTCTGTATTGTACTCTTCTCCTGGGTTGCCTCACCTGACACATTGTTCTGAATTTTGGGGAAATGTATACAAAACAAATATAGATGGAATTATTGAAATACAAAAAAAGGCAATTACAATAATTAACAAGGTTGGCTATAGAGATCAACGAATCAATTATTCATAGGATCTGTTATCTTAAAATTCATGGATATTGTGTATGGGAAGACATTGCAAATCCCTTTTCGTGTACTGTAAATAAAAGCCTACCTGTTGGTATTCAGACCTTTTTTTTAGGTTAAGACCAAGAAATTATCATTTAAGGGGTTTATTTATGTTTGAAACATGTAAAGGACAAATATAAAATACAGATGTGTTTCAGTTTTGGGGGTGCAATTGTGGAATGGACTTAATGATGCATTGAAGATGTATTGTTCTTTGTTGATGTTTAAGAAAAAATAAAATGTAAAATAATTCATGCGTGTAGAGCCATTGATAAAATGTAAAATTAGAAATTAAAATGTGAGTGTATAGAATGTATTTCTTTTGTTCTATTGGAATTCTAGATTATTCATGGGACAGTATTGGATAGGCAATAATACGCCTGGTGCTTCAGCCTATTCCTTTTTTTGGTAATTGATGTTTAATGATTTGTGTATTTTTCTTTTCTCTTTTATGTATACAAGCGAAAATAAACTACTCATTCATTCATTATCTATTAGTATTATAGTATACCAGGGACGGCAGCAGTGTCACTATGTGGGGCAAAGAACATAGTGGTAAAAAAAAAAAAAAAAAAAGTCAAGCTTTACCAATGTGAACAATGAGCGAGAATCTCCTTGCACATTCTTGGAATATACTGAGTAGTGATTCCATAACAGTACATCAAAGGGCTGTTTTGGATGCCTGGCCTTCGAATGCTCTCCTAAATAATTTCCAAAAAGACAATATTAGCATGTTTATGCTAATTTTTAACTTCTCGTTGTTATTAACAGAGGTGGGCATTCCGTCTGTCCGACAAACGGGTCTGTCTATCCGTCGTTGACGGATGCCCGTTTTGCAGATGTTAGACCAGGCGTCGGCAACCTTTCACACTCAGAGCCACTTTGACCCGATTTTCCACGGAAAAGATAGCACTGGGAGCCGCAAACCTCCAAAAAAACGTCAGCTTCTTTGAGTTCCCAGGCACCACTTTGTTCAAGTTGTATAATACCTTATTGCACACTCACGTCCACATATTACTACCTACAAAATACATTCAATCGGTAATTTGACGCTTGAATTGATTAAAAGAGTATAAAAACCAAGCCGGTGACATCCGAGTTCTTCAAAGTCCGCGCTCATCCTGCCCCCAGCCTTTGAAATGTCACACCAGCAAACGCACCTGCCCGATACAATGCAATACAATATATCTTCATTTTGGCTACAACGCCTTCTTTCAGATTTAAAGCCATGAGTGATGCAGCAAATAAAACAATGATCCAACTAACCACGTCTAAAGTGCATATTAAAATGAAACGGGAGATTTACCTCACGACACACGTGAGGGCGGTCTTTTTGCAAAGAAAAAAAAATGAATTTGACCATATTTGGTTCCAATAATGTTACAAATGTACAACTACAATTAAACAAACGAAAAAAACACAAATAAAATACTTTGTTCAGATATTATGACATTTTGAAGTCGCTGGGCTTTCTGAGCACGCCGCTGTCAAACTGAAGAAGGCGAATGCTGATCACCGAAATTGCACAAGGGCAGAAGAAAGAAGTTAAAAACGTTGACTTACGAAGAAGGGAGGCAAATAACATACTGTAAGAAATTGGGTTATCTGTATTGCGGTAACGTTTGTGTTTTGCTAAGATGTGTTGGTTCCGAGGTTCCTGCCCAGGCTGCAGACGGATAACGAATGACGGACCGGCAAACTTTTAGTCAAATGCTGACCTCTGGTTATTAAAACTTCTTTAAAGATTAAAGAAGTTCCTAAAGAACTCATGATGTTGGAATTGTTATTCCTGGAAGATTTTTGTTACATTATTATTATAGAGGAGATAAATGTAGAGTTATATATTGATATCGCTCCCTGACGCTGAGAAGAAAATTGGTCTTTTTAGAAAACTTGGAAAACTACTGTGTGTTGAATGTAGTGTTATTTTATGTGGAGATTTTAATATGTAACCGAAGAAAAAGACCACATTAGAAGTTTCACTTTTACGTTAACCAAAGAAGGAAAATGTTTAAGTGAGACATGTTTTGTGTTTCATTTTAACAGTTGTATACCGAGCAATTAAAAGCCCGGGGAAACCCGTAGCGATCGAATATATCTGTCCTCGAATTTTAAAGTTCGTAACTATGGAACTATTTCATGTAATTTCACTGACCAGCTTTTAGTTAAATACTACATTTCCACTGTAGCCTTCATTCCCAAAGGCTATTGGAAACTCAACATCCAATGCCTGCAAAACAAAAATGTGATAAGGGAATTAAAACAAGAAAAAAATAAAACAACTAAAAAAGTGTTGATAAAATTGGATTTCAAATTGTGTGAATTCTTGAAGTGTAGAGTGTGGTTTTTTTTTACTTAAAATCTACAAAACTAAATAAAAATATCCTTCCTAGTATATAGATATGTTCAAATCAAATAATGATGATATAATAATAGATATGGAATCACAAATAATTTTAATAATGAATCATATAATATTCAAAACAACTTTATCAACTCAAAACAACATAAATGGACATTTTGTCAGTGAAAAAGAAAAAAGACTCGATTAGAGAACTATGTGCTGATTCATACAAGACAATTATTCCTGATTTTGATGCAAAGGAATCATTTACGTCAACATTTCTTTCATTGACAGGGGAAATGGGAAAAAAAAAGAGGAAGTAGAACAAGCGATAAAACTACAAAAGACATGGGGGCGAGTTGGGCAACCTTTTATCAGGGTGTAATGTGTTTGTTACATAAAAACGGGAACCGATAACTAAATAATGACGATATCTGACGGTGGTGCATACTGATTATCAAATCCTCACAAAAATAATCCTGAATAGATTCAATGAGAATCTTGAAAAAAATAAGAGAAAGGGAACAGACGTGCTTTTAAAGGGCGTGTCATGTGGGATAATCTCTGCGTTTTAAGAGAAATTATAAACGTGCTTTTAAAGGGCGTGTCATGTGGGATAATCTCTGCGTTTTAAGAGAAATTATAAACAAACCTGTAGCTGAAAAAGGTTTTCATATCACAGATCAAAAGAAAGCTTTAGTGTTATGAAAACCTACAGTCTCGCTGAAAGTTTCACTAACATGGTCAGATGACTGTTAAATCTCAGGTGAAAATGGATGTAAAAGGTTTCCATAGTGATATTTTTGAGGTGGAGAGAGGAGTAAAGCAGTGTTGCCCCTTGAGTGCTGAAACATGAATTCCGATGGCCATGTAATTAGGGAAAAAGGGAATTAAAGAAGAAACTTAGAAATAGGAAAATAAAAATACCAACTATAAATCAAGAATAAATATACTGAAGCCCATAATACAGTCATTAAGATGAATAATTATATGTAAATTTGGTTTGGGGAGCAACGAGAGGTCAGAAAACACGATCTCTTGTTCACAGGGAGTTTGCAGGCTTGTATTTTAGACAGCAGTGATTTCCAACCTTTATTGAGCCAAGGCACATATTTTAAGTCAGAAAAAATTCATGGCACACCACAATTAAAAATGTCACAAAAAGTGGATGGACTAGCCATTTAACGCATTCACTGCCAAAGACAAATTTCTTTGTCTTTTTTCACACTCCAGACTTTCAATGCCAGGAAGGTATTTAGATTTTTTTTAACATTGTTTTCAAATGTTAGGGTAAAAGAGGGTCTGAAAATGTCTGGCAGTGAATGAGCTAATAGACAATTTATTTGTTCTCTGCGTCTCTATAAGTCAATGACATAGATGACCAAAAATACATTGTTATAAAAAATAAATGTGCCAATTAAGAAAAATTTGAAAATTTCCCATGGCACACCCTAAGAGCTGTTCAATGTGCCCCGGCACACTGGTTGAGAATCATTGTAACACAGCATATCGTCGCTGTCCTGTGAAAAACACTTTACCTCCAATTTTGGAAACTTTTTTTAATTTTCACTTTAATGCGACTTCTGTAACGCGGAAACATGGATTCATGTAAAAATAAGAAAATGAGGATAAAATGGAGATAAGTGTTTTTCACATGACAGCGACGATATGTGAGAGTCCGTTTCATATTGTTTTCAGCCCTAAACAGCCTTTTCCTTTATCACATTCGACGCCCAGTAAAAAAAAAAAAAAAAGAATGAACGAGAGAAAAAGTGTGACCTCAAACTTACCATAGGCAGAAGACAGGCCGACGAGTAGGGCGGCTAGAATGGCGATAGAAGACGACGCCATGAATGTTACTTTACATCCCGGTCAGCGCTGAGGAATGACACAAGATGTGAGCTGCGTGGACTTTGGCAAGATGTCGCAGAACATTTGCTTTTTCCTCCACCCACAGTCAAGGTGTGGAAAAAGCGCCGTCACTGTTAAAAGTAGATAAGGCCGAACGGGAGTCTTGTATGGAGGACGGCATCGCCACGCCGTTGCACTCTGCCCTCACACACCTGGAGAGCGGGAAGCGCCACTCAGCCAGCATTTTTATGGCAAGTGGTAAAATTCAACCCGTTGCTTTCCGATGCGTCATTTGCAAGGTCATGCCCGCTGTTATGTTCTGATCGGATTTCTCCAAGCGCAACGTGTTGGCGGTGGCCTCTGTCCGATGAGGAAGTCGAATCAAAGATCGGCTCCAGTCATACGAAGTATTAGACTTCCTGTTGTTAAACGGGGGGAATGAG
The DNA here is from genome assembly GCF_054856515.1 of Filicampus tigris. Taxonomy (NCBI): domain Eukaryota; kingdom Metazoa; phylum Chordata; class Actinopteri; order Syngnathiformes; family Syngnathidae; genus Filicampus; species Filicampus tigris. The sequence continues at coordinate 8,258,086 of NC_141218.1, forward strand.
TGACTGTGAGTTTACACAACCTTCCTTTGTGATGGCCAAATGTCGTAAAGCAGTAAAAGTCTTCCACGCCTCATCGCAGGCTGCCTGAGGCGATTTCAGTCTTTCAATGCACCACGTGAGGTGATTGCTGTATTTTGCATGCGTGAATGCCATAATCGATACACCGTAATGTCAGTCCCTTCTCGGCGATATTCAGTTTTCGCAAAGAGGGCTATTCACGGCGGATAGGGTATGATATGTACTTCCGCCATAATGAAACGACCTAAAATCACGATTGTCTGTTATATATGAGCCAACCAAAATATAGATAACAAGGAAGACAAAATGAACTTCATACAACAACCATCAGTTGTGTTCTTGATGTTGTTCCTAATCTTGTATCTAATGATGATGGTTGGTGTACCATGCAGCACAATATCGATATTTTGTCCTGCTCCTAATTTGGGTGCAGTACACTGAAAAACAATGCTCGATATTATTTCGTCAAGTGGTTGCACAACATTTCTGAAATAGATGTAAAAAAAAAAAAAAAAAATGTATCCAGATCCAGATGATTTCAACCACTTGATAAAATAAAAGTGAGTAAAGTCAACCGAAACTTTTTTTCAGTGTAGTTACACCTACACCATCAGCAGTATTTGTTAAAAAGAGGACATTTTTCCACCACGGTGTATCATAATACGGGCTACGATAATATTCCTGCTTTGACACTCGAATCCCAAAGATCACTAAAGCTATTTGTGCTCTTTATCAGAGATGAGCCCTTTGAGTAAGTCGTTTTAATCGAGCCAAGAAACAACAGCAATAAAACACTGAAATAACACCGGATGTACAAATCCAACAAAGTTGCCACGTGCGTAAAAGCAACGTGAAGTCCTATCTTCGCTTCAGCAGCTCCAGTGGAATCATGAAAGGGTTGAGCGGGGGGCACAGTCCCGTCCACGCAGGTTGACCGCTCTCGGCGGCGTCCGCGACATTCCGCCGAGGCTGCCGATCGCTTCCTCGGCGCTGACTCTCGAGCTCCGTCAATAATTCGCGGGCCTTCTTGGAGTCCTCCGCTTCCGACAAGTTCTGGTGCGCCTGCGGGATGGAGAGGAGGGCTGCGATTAGTCCACATTGGTGGTCTATGCTCTCAGTGCTGCTCTTCTCCTTGTAGGGGGAGTTAACTCCACCTGGATGAGATGCTTGCGCAGGCTTTGGCAGCGTAGGAGGCCCAGTTCCTCCGGGAGAGACATCACCAGGTCCAAGACGACGGCGCTCTCTTAAGGAACACGACAAGATAAGAGCGTCGACGCAGGTGGGAAAAGAACTCACTCGCTAAAGATGCTTGTGTAGAAAAAAAGATCTGGTGAATGTAAATGTACTGATTTAACTTGTTTACAAAAGTTTTTTTCTTTTTTTTTTAAAGTACAGACTTAAAGCGGAAGTCAGCCCAAACATATTTTTTCCCTGAATATGATCTATGCGGGCCCACTAATTGAAATATGACATTCTGATTAATATTGAGCTTGTGAAATCTAAGTTACGCAGCAAAATGCACCCACTTTGAGCCATCTCAGGGGGCGGCCATTTTTTCACTTCTGTCGACTGAAGATGACATCGAAGTTGCTCAGGGCTCAGATAACGACCAATCACAGCTCACCTGTTTTCTGAAAATGAGTTATGATTGGTCGTTATCTGAGCCTTGAGCAACTTCGAAGTCATCTTCAGTCGACAGAAGCGTTCAAAATGGCTGCCCCCTGAGCTAGCTAAAAACGGTTGGATTTCTCATAATCCACAAATGCAATATTAATCATATGGGTTGGGTTGACTTCCCCTTTAAGTACGAGTGTTGATGAGCGTCTGCTCGGCACTGGGTTGGTCGCACGCACTCACCCGTTGCCGTGAGCTCACACTTGCCCTCCGGCTTCTGGATGCCACTCAGGTAGTTGTAAATCCTCTCAAAGTCCACCGTGAAGACCTCGGAGGCGGTCAGACCCGTAAGGCTCGGCTGCTCAACCGGGACCACCGGGGATGGCGCCGGACCCGCGCCGGCTACTGGACTCTTTAACGGCACTTGGACAAACACAAAAAGCCAAACGTGTTACAAGACATTTGGTCCTGATCCCCGTCCGTATCCTGGTTCAGACCTTGGGCCGGCGCTAGTCCGACAGGGGCGGTACAACCTCCGTCGTCGCTTTGTGCCGCGTCGAGCCGCGGTGGTCGGCAGTTCCTGAGGGTCTGTGGCTCCGTGGACGCTACGGTCCACATCTGTCGGCAAGAAAACTTTGGTGAGCGACACGGATACGAGTCGGAGCGTAATTTCGCCCACGGCACCTGAGAGAAAGCCTTGGAAAGTGAACCGTCGGCGCTCCCGGACATGGCCTGGGCCAAACGGGTCCACGTCTGGATGGGCGCCATCGTCTTCTTCTCTGCCAACCTCCTGGTCTTCAGCTGCAAGATGGCGCCAGAGATCACCTTGTTCTGGAGGCATTCCACCACAGACTGGATCTACAAAAACCGAAGCAGTGTTGGGGTACTTGCAAAGCATTAAACGGAGCAGCGTATCTGGATGTCTGACACTGAAAGACAATTATGATGTTTTTTGTCACACTTCTGTGACCCATTGGTTCATGTGTCATCAGCCACTTTATCTTTTCCCAATGGATCTGCATTCTCCCTCACTAGTTTGTTGCTTGCTCTTTGTGGTTCCTAGTTGAACTGATAGACAGTTGTAGCAGTGTACGTTTTTCTCTTCCAGATCTGATATGTTACTAATCTCTCTTGTCCTCCCAGTGATAGTCGGCGGCCATGTTCCCAGAGGTGCAGAAAAAATGGTGAGACTATCTAGGTTTCTTCCGAAGTGTGAGTTTTTGTTTTTCTCTGTTGCCTCGTACTTGCTCACGTGAGGTGAGGTTCATCTTTGAATACGTGAAAAGGGTGCTTCTAGACCTGCTCCATGTGTAAAGTACCCTGAGATACCTTTTTTCACTGATTTGGCATTACATTCATATGGTGAATTATCGTTGAATTGAATTATAGAGCTCTGTATAGCAGTGACTTAGCCATTTAGTGCCCCACAATCCATAATAGTGAACAACTGTCACTGGCGAATCAAAGCTATCCCGTGATGCGTTGCGCCCATACAGCAAATTTATTATTTTCTATTTCGAGGGTATTGTTCAATTTTCGTCACGAGACAAATTCACAAGTCGTGGCGACAAAATACTAAACTAAGTAGTGAAAGTTTTGTATTTAAAAAAAAATCTACGTCTACCCGACGTTGTAATTATGCGGCAGTACTGACGTCATAGCTGTCACCCGAGCAGTGTTCCCAAACTATGTTACGGCACTTAACCAAAAATCCCTGGAAAGCGATTAGGCAACGAATGGATAGATGATTGGCAAAATAGCACACGGATGAATGTGTGCGCGTGACACAGCAACCGCCAAGTGCTGTATTGTCCGAAGAACAGCTTGGAAAATTGGACCGTAACGTAGCGAACCTCACACTCGGAGCGAGAAGGAACAGCCTTCTTGAGCAGACTATAGTCGATGTTCTCCAGCGAGCCTCTGCCTCGGGAGGAGCTCTGCCTCCTCAGGGCACCCAGCAGCATCTTCTGCTCCTTTTGGGACCACGCGCAGACTCGCTTGGCTTGGGGAGGTTCAAGGTCCGGGCTCAGGGTCCGAACCGATTTGTTGCGCGTGCGAGATGGCGGCTTCATTTCGATTCGACTGCGCTCAAGGTTGCAAATCGGTCCGGCGAGTTTAAAGCAGAGAAACACCGAAAAAGTCACCGACTGGCTTCCGGTACTGCTTGTGACGTCATACCAACGTCCGGTAGCAACATATCAACGATCTTTGGTGGCTGCCTACAATGGAACTGTGTCTGCCAAAATTAGACTTTGAGTTAGTGTTAAAATTAATCTTGGGTTTTTCCCATTTTTCTTTGGTTACATTTTTCATTTTTTTCCCGATAAGGTTAGCCATGTCACCTGGGTATTTTTTGATACAACTGTTGGTGTATATACTCTTCGTTTATCCTTTAATGTCTGTTTTGTATTTTGAAACGGTCAATAAACAAAAAGAAAATAACAAAAAAACAAAACTTCCGCCTTCTCGGGTTCCGTAGTTAAATCATTTCCTTTAGTAAGATGGCAGCCATGAGGAATGGACGGACTTCGGCTTGTGTCGTGGGACGTTTCGTCCTCACACACAGTGCGAAACACAACGCGGGCAGGCAACCTCGGCCGGACATTTGGAAGCACGTATGTTTCCCTCGCTTTTCTACTTCATGTCGTTTCATTCCCGTCAGTGGAAGAAAGCCGAAGCGGGCATTTTACGCGGCTAGCCGTCTAGCATTACCGTCCGTCAGGCTGGCTGTGACTTTGACAGGAACATCAGACAGCACCACACTTTACTCAACCAAACCCGACGGACGACTTTATTAAGGAGAATTCGTATGAACTTGTCATCCCCGGTTATAATCACAATAGATCGGATAAGGTCGGTTACCTAAATAAGTTCGAATCCCAGCCCGAGCAGGTTTTGAATGTAAAACCCTGACTTTACAGCGCTCTGAAGCAAGTTTGTCCGTCATCACTAACCACAGTGAGGCACAGCCAACTCACTCACGAAAGATTAGTGCTGTCAAACCAAGAAAAAAAAAGTTCAATATCACGTTATGATAAATGGTCTCTCACTTGTATAGCGCTTTTCCACCTATTAAGGCACTCAAAGTGCTCCACATTGACATGACATCTACAGTACCTACTGATGGCGCAGCATCAGGAGCAACTGGGGATTCAGTATCTTGCTCAAGGAAATTTCAACATGGCAACAACAGCCAGGGCTTAAACCCACAACCTCTGGGTTGGGAGACTACCACTGAGTCATGCAGCCCTCATAAATTTCACATTTTACTGTGATAAGTTTCATATTTGAATGTTGTACTACGTTATAATGTGAAATTAAATCCAAATCCTTGATACTGAACTGTAAGAAAGTAATTCCACTTAATTGATGCGGAAGTCATTCATCTGACTTTTGGTTTCGTTGCATTTCGTTGCAGACACGATGCTGCTGAGTAAAGGTGCAACAATTAATCGACAACCAACCCATATCAAATGAATAAATAATTATTTTTGATAATCGATGCACCATTTAGATAACTTTTTAAATTCAAAATTGTCCAATTGCTCTGAATTTCAGCCTCTCAATATAGAATGTCACATTTCTGTTGTCCTCCATGAAAGCAAACAGATTATTTTGTGTTGAATCAAAATAAAACACTTGATTATACTTTGGAAAACAAGGATCAACATATTTGCCTATTTTCTGACATGTTATGGACCAAACCAGTAATTGAATCATAATTTATTTGTCCGAGCATTTTTGCACTGTCAATTTGAAATAATGTAATGCTTTTGGATAAATGGGTGGAAATTAAAACATATTTTGGGCATCACTCCCTTCTTGAATCCTGCCTGCTCAGCATTTCATTTGCAGTCATTTTTGCCATTTTTCTGAAAATGTTTGCGAAGCACTGACTTGCTTACCATAGCCTGTTGCTCTTCCTCCCACCAAACTAGCGCTGGCTCCAGAGGTCTTATGTGCACACGGCATTGGACTTGAACAGTTGGGCCACCGGTGCCACATCTCTGCTGCGCAGGCGGCGCCATGACAAGCTCCTCTGGGTGGCCGTGAGACACAACAGCACCCAGGTCAGTTGGCAAACTGATGCGCTCACAAGCACTGACATTTCTGAACGGGTGTTTTTGGTCAACCCAGATGGTGACTGAGGGTGGCCCCCTGGTGGCGGTCAACCACGCCGCCGTCCTTGAACGAACGATCCCCGAACAGGTGGATAGAACGACGACATCTAAAGTGGGACCATCTGGCCAAAGTGTCACCTTACACGTGGTCGGTGCTTCCAGGTCCCGCTTGGGCCTGTTTCCGTGGCGACGGGAGATGAACCGGCCCCGTGCTTGACGCAGGCGGCTCCAGACGTGGCAGAGGTCCTGCGGGCTGCCGATCCGGAAGCCCGTCTGGCCGAGCTGGGCCTAGCTGGCCACACTCCGGTGGGTGTCATCCAGAACCTGCTTGAGTTCATGCACATGGACATGGGCCTGCCCTGGTGGGCAGCCATCGTTGTCGGTAAGCGAGAACAACTTGTATATCACGTCTTTGAAAACACAGCTCCTATGTTCGTGGCAGTAAAATCTCTATTGAACCGATTGAATTGACTGAGAAGTGGTTTAGATCAGTGTTATATTGTCAATTATCTAACTAGGGGGCCTGTGCGGGCGCTAGCCCGGCAGCGTAATTGTGTCTTTACTACATTGTAGTACTCTTCCATACCAGCAGGTGGCAGCAGCAGCAGCAGGAGGTAGCTAATTGTCTTTGTTTAGAGACAAGCGAATTAGTGATGCATGTTTATCCGAACAGGCCCATGTTTCACACTATCAATATGAAACATTATAAAACACTTTTTTCTTTGTGTTTGGTTCCTATTCAAGACGTTATCATATCACGTCATTCTTCAATGTTAAAAAATGCTTATATAAACAATATAACACTTATATTGTTAAAATAGGCTTTTGTTTTTTCACAATTTCAGCTGCTGGTGCGCCGCGGGATTTTTTTCAATGAAATAAATGCGCCTTGACCCAAAGAAGTTTGAAAAAAAAAATGGTTTAGATGGATGGATGAAAATGTGAAAATAGTTCATAGCCATGGTGTTACAATAAAAATAGATTGTACCAGCATATCCTGAGCTCACTGACCTAATACCTCCCACAAGCATGTTCCAGAGCCTCGGGGCTCTGACAGCAAATGCTCCAGTTGGGCCCCAGGAACTACGTAGAAAGCAGGGCCCTGCCGGAAGATCTCAGACAGCAGAGAAGCTTGTCGGGAGTAAGCAGGTAGAAATAGAAATATAGTGTAGCTGGGAGCCAGCCTCGAAGGGCTTCAAGACTTGAAAAACGATCCATTTGAAAAGTCACACGCAACCTGGGTAAGGCGGCAAGGACTGTAGTTACGCGCCAGCTAAAAACCTATCACAGCTTTCGCGTTTGAACCAACGTGGACCGTTTGCGTGTCGCCAGGGACGGTGGTGGCTCGCCTGGCCATCTTTCCCGTCATCGTCAAGGGCCAGCGGGAGGCGGCCAAACTCAACAACGTCATGCCCGAGATGAGCCGACTCAGCGGCAGGATGACTGAGGCCAAACAGAGCGGGAACAAGTTTGAATGTAAACGTGGCGGCGCTCCACCCACCTGTGCGGTTCGCTCCGCTCGTGTTTGCGTGCGCTGACGCTCGTGCTGGTACTTTGCAGTCGCCAAAGCCTACACCGACCTCACCTTGTTCCAGAAGAAGCACGACGTCAACCCCCTCCGTGGCTTCCTGATTCCTCTCGTGCAGGTCGGTATCTGTCTCAAAAAGTTTTTTATTCACCACTATCTGGAGATTTTTTTTTTTTTTTTTCCTGTTTGGATGACTTTTGTCCACCTCCCAAGGCGCCCATCTTCATCTCCTTCTTCATGGCGCTGAGGAAGATGGCGTACTTGCCGGTGCCTAGCATGCAAACAGGAGGCGCGCTGTGGTTTCCGGATCTGACGGCGGCCGATCCCTTTTTCCTCCTGCCCCTGGCCGCCACGGGAACCATGTTCTTCATCCTGGAGGTACGAGCGCCTAATGCCTTTCTTGTTGTCGCCTTCAAACCGTCAACACGTTCTCTCTTGCGCTTAGCTGGGCGCCGAGTCGGGCGTGGACAACCCCAACCTGCGCGCCATGAAGACCGTGTTCCGGATCATGCCCTTCGTCATCCTCCCACTCACCATCAACTTCCCCACGGTGAGGTCGACATCGCCGCCGTCGCCTTTCTTGCCCTTGTGCCCGGGCGCGAAAATGAAAGGCGAGCCCTCCCCCCTGCTTTGTCCTCAGGCCGTGTTCACGTACTGGATCACCTCCAACTGCTTCTCCTTGGCTCAAGTGGCGCTCCTCAGACACCCGCTGGTCCGAGACAAGCTGCGTATCCCGGAGAGGATCAAGCACCCCGCCTCGGACCTGCCTCAAAACGACGGCTTCATCGCCAGCATGAAGAAAGGTCCGTTCAAATGCGACGTTAGCTTGACCTAGCACGCTAATTGGCTCAGTTGACTCATACAGCCAATTGCCATTGACGCGCGGGATGTCCTCAGCTACGCAAGTTCACAAGTAAAGAGCCGTTCCAAATACAAAGAGACTCGCTTTCTTGGCGCGGCGCGGCTCAGTGGTCGAGTGGTCATCTCCCAACCTAGCTAAATGTTTGCTCTGTGTCCCCCAGGATGGAAGAACGCACAGTTGGCTCAGCAGCTGGAAGAGCGGGACAGACGCATCAAAAATCATCTGGACCTGGCTGCCAAAGGTAAGTGCCCCGTGCACTTATGCTGTCCTGATATACACCAGGAAACAAAATGGAAAACAGATGTTTATCCATCCACCCGTCCATCCATTATCCAAATCACTCAATTGTAAAAATGCTTGTATTGTCCGTTAATTATTTTCTGACAAAAAATCAAAAATAACAAATCAATTTATCAAGAAACACGAAATAGGCACTCAACAGTATCTGCTTGACACATTTTATGTTGTGGCTGAGCCAACAAATACAAAAACGCACCAAAAAATATACGGTATACTGAAATAGTGGTGCACTTGTCTCCATTTATCGGTACTTACAAATGGACTTAGTCTTGTGTAGGGCTGCTCGATTAAGCGATTTTGAACCGTGACCGAATTTTCTGGATCAAACGGGTGTTAAAATCGTTTTAAATCGGCACGTTCTATTTTGTTATTTTTGGTGTATCTAAGCCACCGTAGTTTCCTCTGCATTTCCGCTTCCACCCACGAGCGCGCAGTCCGAAACCACGACAACATCCATGGCTACCGGCGATTCTGCTATTTGTGAGCGTTTAGGTAATAAATCGGGCAAAAATAGGTCTGTAGTGTAGTGTGTGCCCCGTATGTACAATACAACCCGCGAGCAAGTAACTCAACGTCTGAAAGGTGTCCCCTTTTTTTTCCTTCTCTACAACGGACCGCTGGCTAGCCGGTGCTCGCATACTTAAGATTGAATTATTGAGTGACAGTTTTGGACTAACCATTGATTTATGATAAAGTAAGACCAGGGAGAAAGGTGAAAGGCTAGTCACTAGCTGGTTGGCAAAATGACTTGCTGACAAACTGTTTGTTTGGTTTACAGACTTGACATGTTGATGATTTTGTTTCAGATCGTACATGCACTTTCTTCTTTCACTATTGGTTTAATTAAGAACAGATCTGAAATCTATTGTGTAAGTAAAATGCTGTTAATCCCAATTGATTGTTCTGTTTGTATTAAGTTAAATTGACTGGCATTTTGAGTTCAAAGAAAGGGTTTGAGAGAAAATAATCGGGATTGTCTTATTAGGCAAAATCGAACCGCCCTAGTCTTGTGTGCCTTGACCTATTCTGTTGTGTTAACGGCAACAGGTGGGTACATAGGTTAATTGCGACATCTAGTGGAAAAGTATTGAATTGCTCTCTCTCACTGCCGTAAAGCACCGCCCACGATAATGGCCGTGTTCATTTTTTGAATGATGTGTGTTTCCTGTCTTTTGCGATCCATTTTCCAAAAGGATTATGGACATTTTCCAGAATTAAAAAAATAAGCACTATCGAATCCAAAAAACAGAAGATAGACTGAAAGCCGCTTCTGGAAATACACGTTTACATGCAAGTGGACAGTATGCTGTACATCGAAGTTTGCTTGGGTGTCTTGAAAGGCACTATATTGTGTAATTCAAAGTTAATTATGTGCTCAGATGTCAGCCTGGAGTCTTTTCATTTGCACTTTGCACATATACAAATAAATCAGCACTGTAATACACATAAATAAAGCAGCTGGAGTCGCAGGTTTGTCACCGGTGCAGAAGCAGCTGAGCCGAAAACAAAAGAATCATTTTGTTGCCAAATTGTCCTTCGGAATGAGTGAGCACGATTTGCCATCGATAGTGGGTGAGTTTTTCTTCTTCCTCTCTCACTGTTAGGCTTTGCAAAGACGAGTTAGGAGAAAGCTAGTAAGTGCTTGATTTACCTTCTTGACAGGCGTTCATCGACTATGTGATTGAAGTCATGTGGGCCTGGAGCTTTTGCTGGGTGGACGTCACTCAAGGTTACATTTTCCAGAGCTGCTCGATTAATCAATTTTTAATCGCGATCATCATTTTGGCTTGCACAATTAAATGACTGTCTAATGAAGCACCTTGCTAACTAGTAGTCAACCAAGCACCAGGGGTCAAACAAACGTATGCTTAAGGCTTTATGAAGCTGTCTAAATAAAAAGGAGTGCACCCTGACTGATGCGAGCGAGTCATGTCGAGAGAAGTACTGCAAAAATTGCCTCGAAAGGATCAATATCCATTTTCGTGAGTTTGTGGTTGCAGTTTGTAATAGCATCCTATTAGTTGTAGGTAAATTTTAAGTCTTGGGTAAATTAGATTTTTTTTTTTTTTTTAAACATTTATTCTGATTCCAAGTTTGACGTTGCTTTGAAAACCGCATATGTATTGTTTGCAATGAAAATGCATTTGTTTTGTTTAACATGAGTAATTGCAATCAGTAACCCTGATTACAATATTGATTAAAAAAAAAAAAAAAAAGAAGAAAGAATCCTCATTATTTTTTGGGCCATAATCGATCATCCCTAAAATGTTCCCCGTTTCTCTTTAGTTCTGTTATTAGTTTTTCTTTCTTTCTCAGGTCCACTGAGGCAGACGTTTACCCACAATCCTCTGCAGCAGCCCCCCACACCATCCACCAAAGATGAGAAGGCCACAAGTAAGACGAGGCCGTGGAAGGACATCATGGGATGAAGTGTGTCGCGTGCATATTTATTGATCAATGTCGTCGCCCTGTATGAATTCTATTTGCATTAAAATGGAAAAGCACCTGACACAAATCCTTTCTCATCGTTTTATTATAAATAGCTCCGCCAGCACTCTCAGTGTTGGAGAGAACAACAGTGGTTGGAGTGGCATAACAATTGTCATCTCAAAGAAGCAGTCCATTTTAAAACGGATCTTTTCTCGTCACGTGATGCCACACACAAAATCTCGCCTAGAAAACTTAACTTTCACCACAAGAGGTGTGCGTGCGCGTTTGTGCCGGTGCGCGCGTATTCAGTCATCGTGGTCAACGTCCATTTCTGTTAAAACTGAGAAGCACACCTTCTGGATGAGCACCCCGGACTGAGCTGAAAAAAAAAAAAAAAAAAAATGGGACACATACAGCATCTGGGTTAGAGGCGCACCGAATCGTGAAAGCGGTTCCTCCTCGTTCACGTGATACATTGCGAAAAGGGAAAACTTGGATGGGGTTCTTTTCCTGGCACCGTACAATCGCGGAGCAGGAAAACGGAAAAGTATATTTTGACTGGTCTCGGACGTATGTGACGTTTCTGTCTGCTGATATTTGGGATATTTCATGTTTGCGGTAGTATTAGCTTACCAATGATGCTCCGTATCCACACGGGCCTCTTGTGGGCCGGAGTGTAGCAGCAGAGGAAGTAAACGGGTACGCCGGACAGTGCGATGCCGATGCCAATCAAGGAGTTGACTGTGTCACTGTACAGGGGCACCACTACCAGGAAGATGGTGAGGAGGCAGAAAATGACGGGATAGACAAGGCTGAGCTGCAAGCGAACGGCAGTTAGGGATGGCGCAGCCTTTGGGACAGCCTTTCAACTCTCTTTAAAAAAAAAAAAAAGGTTTCATTATTTATTTATTTATTTATTTTTTACCTTCAGCGGCCTCTTCCTGTCTGGCTGCTTCCAGCGCAGGTACAGTTGCCCCAGAATGGAAAGGCCCACAAAGAACCAGTAGCTGAAGCTGTAGTAGTTGATGAGCCTGAAGACGTCCTCCACACACAAGTAGATAAGCGCCATGATGCCCTGCAGGCGGAAGGAGAGGAAGAGGAGCCGAGTGATATTTCGATGCGGCGGCGAGGGGCAAAAGTGCGGTGGAGGTGACGAACGTTGAAGAGCAGCGCTGGGATGGGCGTGTAGCGGTGCACATGGATCATACACAGGTAGTCGGGCAGGTGGCCCTCTCTGGAGCCCACGAAGAACAGCCTTCATACACGCGCACACACACACACACACACACACACCAAAATGGAATATGGACCACGGGAATGGATGGCGGGAATTTGAGCCGCATGTCCGCACTCACCTGGAGGACGCCAGGATGGAGGCGTTGAGTCCTCCGAAGCAGGACAGAGCCACCGCCAAGGGAATGGTCCAGTTCATCACGCCAAACACCTGGTCTGCAAACGTCTGTGGGCGGACATGCCACACGACCGTGACGACATAACCGAGATCGTTGTGCGAAGGCATGAGATTCGTCACCCACCACGGCGACGGCATCGCTGTCCAAGATGGCGTTCATGGGCAGGATGGCGTAGTAGGCCACGTTAGTCAAAATGTAGATGACCGTCACGATGGGCATGGAAATGGCGATGGCCAGTGGCAGATTCCTGCAAGGCGGCAGCACGGATCCTCGGTCATTTTAATGTGGAAGGGCAGCGCAGCTCTCCGTATCAACTTGTTTACGTTGATGTTTTTCCACACGTACCTTTCTGGGTTCTTGATCTCCTCGGTGACAAAGTTGAGCGTGTCCCACCCGGAGTAGGAGAACAAAGCCGAGTAAAGAGCCAAAGCGATGTTTCCAGGATCCTGAGACGATCCATCAAAGAGGTCCTCAAAGTTCTGTGTGTGACCTATGGAAAGCAGGAGACAAAAAACAAAACAAAAAAAAAAAACGCTTGACGCCTATCAGATGATCAATAAGCGCAACTGAGCGTCATTCATCTATTAAGAACCTTGGAAGATCTTAACCAGGCCCGTGATGATGACCGCAATGAGGGCAATGACTTTGGCGTAGGTGAAAAAATCCTGCACCCTGGTTCCCCATTTCACGTAGGCGCAGTTGACGAAGGTTAACAAACCTGCGGGGGACACAGAAAGCTTTTTTCACCACAATATTACGACAAGACGCCATCAAATCACTCAACAACACCCATGCTTGCTGACGTTTGCCCTGCGCTTCCGTGCCGTAGGAAGCGCTGCTGCTGCAGCTGCTGCTGACGCAGGAAACGGCAGAGTGCGGCGCGTGCATTCAAACACCTTGTTGTTCTCCTTCTCCTCGGCCAAAGAGAGACCGAAACCAAAACACGCCAGCACCACTTTGTGCTCCGGACTGGCCACCAAAGGTCCACGCCGACGCTATCGCCTTCCGGCACGTTGGCAGCTCCCCGGATCAAAAAGAAGTTGGAACTCGGCGGGAAGGGGGCTCAAAGGCAACAACGGGCCATGCCGAGGTCGTGCGAGAGGCGCGACACAAGCAGAGGCGTGTTGCGAGAGAAAAGAAAGAAGGCGATCGGATTGCAAGTTGAGAGGACGGGAGATGCAGCCCGGTCTCTCGCATGCTGCTGGGAAGATGCTGTATTAGTTTTGCACTTTATTCACACTTATGATTGCTTTTTGCGACTCACAATTGGCCGTGTTGCTTTGCGGGAAGCGAGCCAGATGGGCGAAAGGAAATTCGCGTCAGTAGAAATGCCCAAAATTAATACCAGCATGCCAGGCTCCAACCATACGCAATGCTTCAAATTTTGTGGATTAAAATAGCCACTTCATATCAAAATGGCAGATCTTCTGTGTCTTTTCGAGACTTTTTTTTTTCCCCCCCACTCATCCAGCCTGTGATTATTTTGGGGTTCAGTCTGGGAATGCCCTGCATATATTTGGCCTAAAAATGGCCAGGACAAAGTGAGCCCGAGAGTCCCACCAAAGTGCATTAACCCTTTCATGCAAAGTGGTCACTAAAAGCTGCTTTCGCCTATATTCATTCATAAAAAAAATATATATTTATATTTTAAATAATAAGATTAAATCATAATTAGTGCATGAAAGGGTTACAATTTTTTTTTTTAATTTAGATTAAATAATATAGGCGAAAGCAACTTTTAAATAGCTGTCCACTGTAGTGACCACTATGCATGAAAGGGTTAAAGCAATCATCTGATGTTGTGCTGCCAACGGCGTGTTTAGCACTGCGACTTCAAATAAATAAGCTCACATTCCTGAAAGGTGAAAAAAAAAAAAAGAACATTTTAAAGTTTCAAGGGGAAGTCAACCCAAACGTATTTTCTTCAAGAATATGTTCTATGCAAGCCCACTAGTTGAAACAAAGCATTCTGATAAATATTGCGTTTGTGGAATAAGAGTTAATTTTTAGCCATCTCTGGGGGCGGCCATTTTGTCACTTCTGTCGACTGAAAATGACATCACAACTGCTCAGGTAACGACCAATCACCGCTGACCTGTTTTCTGAAGCCGAGCCGTGATCGGTCGTTACCTGAGCCCTGAGCGGTTGTGAAGTCATTTTAAGTCGACAGAAGTGACAAAATGGCCGCCCCCGGAGATGGCTAAAAACGGGTGGATTTTGTCGCCATATTCAACAAACGCAATATTAATCAGAATGCCGTGTTTCAATTTAGTGGGCCTACATAGAAATATGTCTGGGTTGACTCCCCCTCTAAGATACTTGGAAGACAAGAATGTTTTCCGGACTGTTGTGTTGGGTTTGAGCTGTTGGGGTCAGAGTCTCAGCTCAGTAAGGACTTTAACTTGCAGCTATCAGCTATCCTTATCACCGCGTGCGTGCGTGTGTGTGAATGTGATAAAAAAAAAAAAAAAAAAAAACGTTTTAAGGATGTGCAAGTGCTGCTCCTTTCCAAGTGATCGCCTATGAAGTCTTATCTGTGAGACTTCCGCAGCAAGTTCTGGCTTTGCGTCTGGGCCTCGGGTTTTCTAGGCCTCCGGTAGCCCGAGCATGGGCACATTTTTGCTTAGCAAGCATGTCACGTGTGTTTCTTAATACTTTGGTCAATTTGTCAGCGTTGCTCTTTTCTGTCGCCTTGGAAAGGTCAGCTGTTCACCAAGGAAGTTTCTTGCCGTTTCCACGGCAAAAAAAAAAAAAAAAAAAAGCCAAGAGCGTGAGTCGTACCAGGATTGTTAAACAGGAACATAAGGCCCCGCGGCAGACTTCCTTCTTCCAATGCGGTTTCACTTCTGTGTAACGGGGTGGGCGGGGGGGGTCTACTTACATATGCAAGCGGCCGCCAGCAGCCGGTTGGCCACGTACGGCGCTATGCAGGTGGGGAAGATGGGCTGCACCATGTAGTTGGAGAAGGTGATGGCGATGACGGCCTGGCTGGTGGGCTCGATGATGAGCAGCGACGTCCACAGTCGGATGAAGGCCAGGAAGCCCCCGAAAGCCTCCAGGATGTATGCGTAGGAGGCCCCCGATTTGGTGATGGTGGTCCCCAGCTCCGCGTAGCACAGCGCCCCAAAGACAGAGAAGATGCCGCCGACCGTCCACACCACCAGCGACAGACCGTAGGAAGCGCTGTGGATGAGGACGCCCTTGGGCGATACGAAGATGCCCGAGCCGATCATGTTACCCACAATCAAGCAAACCCCGTTGAGAAGGGAGATCTCCTTTTTCAGCTTCATGGATTCCTGGGATTTCTCGGCTTTGATCGATGGGGTGCGCCCGTTGGAGGGGTCTTCTGTTGGAAGCGGACTAAAGGACATCCTGTCTGTGTTTTTCTCAGGCTGTTTTTTTTTTTTTTTTTAGTTTTTTTATCCAGCCGTCTGGTTAGGATCCGAACCCGCCCAAGCCGAATGGCTCTCCGAAATGTCTGTGGCTATCTGAGATGGTCTCCTGCCATCTGTGGAGAAAAACCCAAGTTCACGTGAGGGATGCTGTTAACCGTGGGGACCGCAAACGGCCTTGCTTGTTTTTCTGCTCAGACGTTTCATCTGCCGACGATGTTCTTTTTTCAAACCGTAAACGCTTTCACAGTGTCAGCATGCTGACTACTCACATGTTTTCCAAAGTTCATTATCAACAGACACCCCCCACCCCCCCCCCCCCACCCCACCAGCGCCAGGAACTACAAATGGAGCTTGATGACGAGTCGCAGTTCTTCACCCTGCAATCTAAAATATTGTTCCCGTTCTTAAGATTTCCAGTCGCTGAATGGATGAAGATTGCGAAAGTAAGCACATAGTAATACCGCGCCTCTTTACAGTTGATTAAAATGAGCTCTTTGTCTCCACACGCATTCTTTTGACAAATGAAGAGCAGGAAAGAGTCCCGGGAGAGGAGAAGGTGTTGCCATGATGCGTTGCTTGAGGAGAAGCTGTTACCTTTCAGTCGTAGAAGAGACGCTGCCCAGGACTTTCTTTGCTTGTGATCAAAGTGGTGCCACAGCCTCTCCGCATACGCGTGGGAGCAAGGTCCAGAGAAGGCGCTGATAAGTCCACCTACTCAAGGTTAGATTCTCTCTTGGCTCTTTATCAGAGAAACAAATACTGATCAATCCCCCATCATCGATTGTTCTCGGGTTTCACGTGGTACTTATTTCTCGTCTAAAAATAGGATGTCACTTTGATCGCAGGGATTCAGGGAGAAGAAAAAGTCGCCAAAAATCAAATTATCCAGAAAGCTTACCTTGTCTAGTGTCCTTGCAGATGGCTAACAAAAAACAAACAAAAAAAAAAAAACAAGTGCGGTGTTGTTGCTCTTTGCTGAGCTGCTGTGTGCGCTTCCTCTCCTGCTTCCTCTTCCTAGTGCACTTGAGTCTTTTTATACACTCATGCTTTCTGCTGAGAAAAGGCGTGTGGTGGGCTGGGGTGGGGGGTGCGGGGCGGAGTGGTTGTCACAATTAACTGTCTGTGTGTCTCCTGACTGATTTTAATGAGATTATAGCACACATCAAACCTGACAACAATAATGCGCTAGCGGGGGTCCTTTCCACACAATTATTACTGCCACTCAGTTCAAGAGGATGTTAAGGTGTTTACTGTTTCTCATCATCTTCACCAAAAAAAAAAAACAACAGCTAAAGTCACAGTTAAACTTCCCAAGAAAATACAAGCACACAATTATATTCTGTACGTGTTTGTGTACTGAATGATTTTGCATAATCTTTGTATCAGGCTGGGCCACAGAATGAGAACACGGAACATGACGCCCTCTAGTGGCCCTTCAAAAAAGACAGTCATCATAAACACTGATGTACTTAAAGCAGTGATTCCCATCTTTGATTGAACAGAGGCACATATTTTAAGTTTTCAAAATTTCACGGCACACTGGCAAACAAAAATATCACAAAAAGTGGATACGCGTCAATTATATACTTTCTTCAATTGAGCAGAAGATCACTTATTTGTTGTCTGTCACTATAAATCGCTGGCATAGATAGATGGACAAAGATACGTCATTTGTTATAAATTAGAAAAATTCTGACTACTAATCTGCACTGGTTGGGAATCGCTACTGTAAAGGATTGTTTTAGGGCAGGAATGTCCAAACTTTTCCATTTGAGGGCCGCCATCAAAACAATGCAAGGATGCAAAGGTCACTTTAAAATTCTTCAACTTCAATTTATTAAACACGTTAAAATCAGCTAAGCAAGCAATTGTATATTGTTTATAATTTGTAGGTATTTTGAAAAACTACGTAACCCGTTTCTGTTAGAGGTGATAAAATACATTCTTTAGGATTTTTTTTAAGATTTGGAGGGGTGGGGCAACGGCCCTGTATGCCGCAAGCCTCGATCCACCCCTGCACTGAATAGTCACCAAATCCCATCTCCACACTCAGTACCAAAACAAGAGCAAACAGTAGTAAGCTGACAATTTTTAACATAGTTACTTGAGGATGATTAATGTGATACGTTCATAAATTGGACCTTGACACAGCAGAATGCAGAAAGAACCATTTTTGCTTCTAAAATTGAATTATGTTGTGTTTTCATTGTAGTCGTAACTAGTTTGTGTCTTTGCATACCTACAAAAGCTGTACAGTATGTAAACCAATTTAATAGTAATCTCACTTTACGCACCGCCATTCTTTTTTTTCTTTCTTTTTTACTAGCCTTGTGGGCCATGTCAAATGTCATTTTTAGTGTATGCCTCAGGCCGCTGAAAAGTGGATGGCGGGCCGCAAATGGCCCCGGGCCATAGTTTGGACATCCCCATGTTGGGGTTTTCTTCCAATTGTGTCTTGCAAATTCCTTTACTCAAAACGTCCGCTTTGGATCTAGTTTGAAGTTGTGTGATTGTGTGTTTCATTGAGGAATGTTTATTGAATTGACTGCTCGTGCGATTGAGAAACACTTGATGGCGATCTCAGCGCCTTTGCTTCCACTCGCCATCCTCGTTCTTTCCATGGCGACCGGTTGCCATATAGGCTGAAAACCGTGAGGATGAAAGACGGCCATTTTGGGGACAGCTGGGCCAGGTCCGTCCTTGACGACACCCCCCCCCCCCCCCACCATCCTTCTCCCAGTCACTCTTTAGGGGTCCAGGGTGGCTTGAAGGGGAGGGGGGTGGTATTGTGTGGGGATTAGAGCTTCCTGTGTGTCAGCTCATTACACGGGTGGGATGGAAGGGGGGAGGGGGGGTGCGAAGGAGTGAAATGAAAGCGAAAATGAAAGAGAGTGCATGAAAAAGTATGACACAGAGAGGGGGAAGTTAAGGGGGGGGGGGGTTAGGTGATGGCCTCTACAGCTGCACACACAATCACACCCTCACAGGCTTTGATTATTCTTCTCACACTCACACACACACACACAGACAGGGGAACATATTAAAAGCACTGTGGGCAAGAAAAAGCTGAATTAGGTGCAGACAAAGGAACGTTCCCCCCTCTCTCCTCACTCTCCTCCCCTTCCCAATCCATTCACATACAACATTGAACCTGCTCAAAAACCCAAATAGGAATGCTAAGAAAGGCTGCTTTGGAAATCATACCATATCATAGCAGTCCACAAATCCCACAAAATGATGCCCTCTGGTGGCTGTTACAAATACATCGGCAACAACAGCGTTATCTCATTAATTTATGAGTAACTATCACATCATTGCTTGAGCTTAAATGTGAGCTAAATAGCTAGCTAGCCACGGTGCTACGCTATTCTTGCTAATGCAGTGTTCAACGACAAATAGGAAACACAGCACATCCGCTTTTCACGTGGCCATTGTTTTATTACCTTGGGAACATGTATATAAAAAGCGTGTAAAGTTTTCAATCATTTGGCTGGACTGCTTGGGGGTTACCTGGTCAACAATCATCACAAGCAGCATTATCCATTCATGGTGACACATTCACGGCTGGAGATGCCGGAGCGGCACACGCGTTCAGTAGCAGCGTCACAATTACACAGTGAAACGAACAAGGCAAAGAAGAACGTGGAAGTTAAGGCGTAGGAGGTCGGTCGTATTTTCGAGTGTGCCCGTATGAGAGTCATCGGGCTGCTTTTGGCGTACGCTCGAATCAAATATTGACCGTGCTGATGTGCTGTCCACTGTGTCGAGAATAAGGCCTCGCTGTGCTCTTTGAAATACAACAAAAACAGTCTAAAGCGAGTCGCTACAACACAAACTACATCGATCACCTGTAAGAGATGAAGGGACTAGAAAAAAAAAAAAAAAAGACATTAGCCCGTCAAGAGTACGTACTATACTATCTTATGTTGTCTTGTCCATAAGTTCAAAAGGCAGCTTCATCACAATGAAGCTTAGCTTCCGGATCTGCGCCGCCCTCCTTCCTTTCGTCCTTGCAGCTTGGATCCTCGGCAGCGTCGCCCTTGTTGCTCGGAGCCTTGGAGGAGGCGGCCAAAGCTCCGGGGTGAGTTTTCATGTGACCCTGCGAATGAGAAGCAGTCCCGCATTAATAGCGCATCATGCTACTCGATTTCCCGATGAAAAAGTTAGTACCTTTAGGCCACTGCGGCTGGCGTACAGCTTTCCGCACTGGGCGCAGCTGTAAGGTTTGTCCGAGCGGGGATGTTGGGAGCGCGGCCCCGACGCGGTGACAGGCGGCTCCGGGCTCTCTGAACTCTCTTTCTCCGGTTCTGCCGCAGTAAGAGGCGGTGGCACCGTGAACGCGTTGTTGTTGTCCCTCTCGCCGTCACTCTGGGACACTTCCGGCGGGGCGCTAATGTCGGCCGCCGAGCTGCAAGTCGCCGGGCTGGCTGGAGGGCTTTGGGCACTTATAGGATTTGTAGCCGCCGTGCACGTGTAGCTATCGTTGTTGCCAACCTTGCCGGTCTCGTCGGGTTTTGACACGCATAAGGAGACGGGGCCGTCGCTGCCGTTCGCTGCGGCAGAACCCGAGCTAGCTGAGGGGTCTTTGCCAGGGCTTGCCGCATCAGCGTGGGCCTCCTCTTGGGAGTTATTCGAGGGACTAGCGTCATCGAGGTTGTTGTCGCTCAGATCCAGGGGGTCTTCCGCTCCGGCCAAGCGGGGATTATGGGTCGGAGGTGGGCTAACGCTGGGTGCGGAGCCTTCAGATTCCTCCATCTTGACATCACAAGATGTGACTGTCTTTGCGGCGGCGTTTTTGGAGGTCGTAGTTGTAAGAGCCAGCGGAACAAGCTGTTGAACTCGCGACGCCGAGCTATCCAAGTCGCTCTCCGCTTCGTCAACAAAGACCCTGTTCTCCATTTCTGCGCCGTCCTCCGCTTGCATTGCGTCTTCATTGGGCGGTATTTGCCCTCCCAGGTGCAGGCGGATGTGGTGCTGAAGCACTAAGGCATTGGTGAACTTGCGCGGGCACAGCGGGCAGGAGTTCAGCGCCCGCGAGTTGGCCGGTCTGGCTCGATGGGTGGCCAGGTGAGCTCTCAGGCTGCCCTTGGTGGAGAAGGAGCGACCGCAGAGCTTGCAAGGGAAGGGCCGTTCTCCCAGGTGAGTGGCCTGGTGCAAGCGCAGGGCTCGAGCGCAGCTGAGGACCCGCAGGCACACTCCGCACTGATTGGCCAGCTGAGCGGCGGGCAGAGGGGAAGCAGTGGAGGCGGCGGCGGTCAAGTTGGCGCCTGGGACTCCTTGACTGGCATTGGGACCGAGGCCGAGGGTGGATAACATTTCCCTGCGATAGGCACTGGAAGCGCCGGTCGGGTCGTGGCCGTTCGCGTTGGCCTCGGCCAGGGTGAGCGAGGTGGCGGAGGACGATGAGGCTCCGTCCTGCGGCTGCTTCTCGAGCTTCTGTACCAGACGCTGCAGTTTGGAGGTGTCTGAGGTCTGAGCCAAAGTGGTGGGGGAGGAGGAGGGAGAAGAGGTGGATGCTTTCGGGAATGGCGGGAAAGGGAAAGGGAGCTGATGCGCTGAAGTGAGGTGGGAGGCGGACGGGTGGCCCGCGGGCCTCAGGAGCGCCATGTGGTGAGGGGAGGCACCTCCCGGGAAGAGAATCTTGGGGAGGTGAGCCACTTGCGAGTAGGAGGCGGGTGTGTGGAGGGCTGAATGAGGAGGAGTGTTTTCATCAAAGCGTTGCTGCTTCACCCCTTTGAAGTGACTTGCCAGCGAGGAAGTGGACAGGGACGATGTGGAAGCAGGCGCCGCCGTGCCCGGCGTACCGGCAACGGCCGAGGCCCGGTTCAGCTGTAGCAGGGAATGGGCTGTCGACAGCAGCGCCATGTCGACGGACGGAGGCAGAGGTAGAGAGGAAGGAGACGGCCGTGGGGATGTGCTGGACAGGAATCCCAAAGCCATATTCTCCGTCAAGCTGGAGGGAACGCTTCCTTTCACTCCGTGAAAGGACTCGTCGTCGTCGGCTCGGCGCTTCCTCCTCCTCTGGACAACGCTGGAGGCCGAGGCGCTCGGCGTCTGCTCCGAGAGCGCGGGGGGCAGCAGCGAGAGGGAAAGCTCCGGGTTCTGCTCTCGGTGGCGCAGGAAGTGAGCTTTGAGGTTTCCCCGCGTGGTGAATCGGCTCAGGCACACGGGACACTGGTAGGGTCTCTCGCCCGTGTGCGATCTCAGATGGATCTGCAGTGAGGAGTCACTGCTCAGGACCTTGCCGCAAAAACGGCACATGTGCTGTGGTCGCCCCGACGTTGAGGCCGAGCCTAGGGCGGACGAATACGGGAGCTCGTGTGAATGGCCGCCGGCAGGGAAGCCCACGCCATTGCCGTGAGCAAATAAAGCCGCGTTGGATGAGGAGCGCGGCGGCAGACCCAAAGACAAGGAGAGCGGATGAAGGGAGGCCGCGGAGGCGCCGGACACGGCGGACGATAGGGAAGACGACGTTCTGCTGCCGTTGACCTGCGGGGTGCCTTGTTTGGAGTGAGGTGGCTGGGAAAAAAGGGATGCCGGAAGGCCAGTTAACAGCGACGCCGCAGTTGTGGCGACCGGCGTGGCAGTTGATGGGTGCGCCGGCGACGAAGATGTCGCTTTGTGGTGGCTCTCGGACCCACTGCCTCGCAGGTTGGCATCCTGCCCCAGGACAACGCCTCCGAGCTTCAGGACATGCCTGCAAATTTCCTCGGTGATCTGCATCTGGTGTATTTGCCTCTGTTGTAACACCCGAAGCTCCTCAAGCAGTACTGCGAGGGTGGGTGGCACCTGAAGAACTTGGGGGCCGGACAAGTTGGAGGCCTGGTGCTGAGGCGGGCTGTCGCGGCCGCATTGAGCGGGAAGGCACTGGGAGGAGGTCGAGGAGGTAGCGGAGGCGGCGGCGGGAACGCCCATCGTCGGGGAGGCCATGGTGGAACGCGACAGGGCTTGGCAGCCGGAGGTCTGACCCGAAGGGGGAGGCGAGTGCGTCTGCGAAGACAGCGACGGGTGAGGGAAGTCCGGAGAGAGGGACGAGTGAGTGTTTGGCAGGGAGGTAGCGAAGGTCGCGATGTGGTTGGGCCAGTGGGGAGGCGGCGAGCTCTCGTTGGGCAAGGAGGGTGCGTGGAGCCCGCCAGGGGATGGGCGAGGGGCCAAAGGGGGCTGGCAGTCTTGCAGTGAGCTTGGGGAGGAGGAGGAAGAAGACCCCGATGAGGTGACTTCGGACCCCAGAGAGGTGGATGGCGACTTCATGCACAGAAGGTCATCTGAAAGGAAAGAAATTGAAAGCCCGGAAAAGCTAAATATACGAGCACGCTTTTGTCTTTTGGTCAAAATCAGCGCCATCTTTTCCGCAAATATTCTTTGCGAAGGCTCATTTGCTCAGGCACGGAAACAGACTCACCTGATTTTGTGTGTCGTCATCTTCACTTATTTGGGCCTGACCCCATTGTTGGGCACCATGTGCTTTAGCATGTTACCCGCAGTATACTACATCTCTGATAATAGTTTTTCCTTAGCAGTTTGTCTTGAGGTGAAAGTCACCTAAAGGGTTAAGTAATACTGTATCAACTTCCAAAGAAACAGTGCTGAATAATCACGTTGTAACGTGTGTGTGTGTGTGTTGTCTCAAAGCCCTCAAACGCACACACAAAAAAAAAAAGTTCCCAGTCCACCTTGTTGTCAAGGCAACACATTTCCCAGGACAATGGGCATCACCAAGACAACCCCTAACCCCTCTTAAACCCCCCCACTCCCCCACCCTGCTCTGTCCCTGTCTTTCATCTCCCCATTCACCCTTCCCCCCCTTACGTCACAGAGGAGGTCAAGGGTCAGGCCAGGCTGAGGGTCCTGGCACTGTCCGCACATTCTGATTGGTCAACTCATCTGACCTCTGCCGCTCAGGGGTCAAATTCTTTCAGAATCTTAGAGCGTAGAGTGAGAAAAAAGCAAAGTGTGTGTGTGTGTGTGTGTGGGGGGGGGGGGGGGGGGTCAACAATGGAGAGAGTAACTTAACTATTCCCTCCTGCAGAGCGAAGTGATTTATTTTAAAAATATATATATTTTGCATGCAAAAGTTCAATGTAAGTGTTTAAACCCTTGAGTTAACGCTCAGTAGATCAGTGATTCTCAGACTGGGGGACCTGGACTGCGCAGTAGCTTGGGGGTCCGCAAAATATTTAGCAATGCATTATGCTGTATCGTTGGAAAAAGAAAAGGACCAAACAATCAACCCTACCTTAGCTTTGGACCAATGAAAAGCTCTGATACGATTGATACGATATCATTGCATTCTGTAAATCTAACATTCCCAAATGGAGAAATCTTTTTTTTTTGTTTGTTTTTATAAGAACATATTACTATTATAAAATCACTTTTTTAACAAAGGTGTGTGTAACTTTTTACACACACCTTTTTTACAAGGAGCAATATTACGAGACAAAAAAATGTATTTTTCAAATTCACTTGTTAAAATATGACTGCCTTCCTTCATTAAACTTTATCTTTAATATAATATGAAGACTTTATCTTGGGGGCGACTATTCTTCAGGAGTACGACTTTAAATCGACAAAATAGGTCTTCTTGTTAGGATTATGACTTTTTCTTGGGGTGGGTGGACAAACGACTTTATATTCATAACATTACTACTTTCTTCTATTAAAAGAATATATGAATTTGTTATTGTAACATTTTACTTGATTTTCCCTCAAAAACAGTCACCTTTCTCCACGTAGTAGTTTTGTTTAATTGCCGGGAAGCCTATGAGGACTTCCTTTGAAAAATGTCTCCCTGGAGCCTGGACACAAAGTTTGAGCTCCCTTGAAGTAGAGAAGCAGGAGAAAGGGAGCAAGGGGGCGCCATTGAAAGATCAGCACAATAGAAAGAAGGGTGCAAGAATACCCCCCCCCCCCCCCCCAAAGTCCCCAACAACACACCGTCAAAAAGCTTCAGCAGCCTGTTGCTTTAGGGCCTCCAATGAGCAGGGCCCCAAAGCGGCAAACGCAGACTCTCAAGAAACACATTCGCAGAGACACACGGATGCTCCCACGTTTGATTCCTTACCGTGAGCGAGCACCCTCGGGCCCCCCGGATCGGCGTTGACGAGATGTTGGGGTCTCTTCTGTTTCCGGCGTGACATGATTCACGATAAGCCAGGAGGAGGAGGAGGGTGGTGGCTGTTGCCAATGGCTTGGCGACACTCCTCAAATGCATCCACGACAAGAGATTCCGAAAGTTCCTGCAAGTTTCCCTTCAAAGAATCCTTTGGAAAGAAAAGGAGAGGAGAGAGGAGCTCTTGCAGGTCGTCATAAGAGGCTGCAGTGTATGTGTGGCTTATCCAAAGTCTCCTCACCCCCCTCACAAAAAAAAAAAAAAAAAAAACTTGTCCAATTTGCGCCCCTCCTCTCCCACGGCTTGCCCTGCTGCATGCACGTGTAGCGAATACACACACAAACACACGCACGTACGCACACACAACCACTCCTTGTTCTGCCGTATTTGCATTTCAATGGCGTGGAACTCGCAGCCTCCCCTCCTCTCTTCTCTCCTTTCCTTCTCTTGTCCCCCCCACGTACGGCGTCATTTGTCTCACTTTTGCTCTTTCACCAAACGTAGCCAAAGTGCGGACAGATAATTAAGCAGCGGGAGAAATGGAGGCAACGAGAATTACAACAGGTGCTCCACATAGGGCGCAGCCGCCCCCCACTCCCCGCGTTTCAAATAGCCAAAAGTGACATAAAGACTTCCAAATGCTTTTTGGAGCCAATTTGTGAAGCGAGCGCGGCCCCGCGTGCGGCAACATGCGCGCGCACGGCCTCGTATTCCTAAGATTTGAGCTCGATTTAAATGGCAGCGAGCGAATAGATGGCAAGATGTGTGACAATGATGTGCAGGACACAGTTGAGTGAGCACCCCCCCCCCCCCCCCCACTATAAAGCTTAGGCCGGATCCCGTGGCGCACTGCACAATGCCCCCCCCCCACCCCTTCTCCCTCTCTCACCACCCGTACCGTGCGGAGCTTTGGATAAAATGAGGAAAAGGAGATTGTGGGGACACGTTGGACCTGTGCGAGGAAATGCACTAACCTCAGCTGCCAATTCATCATCTAAGTGAAAAGCAAATGAAAGACAAAGACATCGTGGTTCGACAAAGATGTTGTGAGCGCCAGGCTAAAGATGCAAACAAAGATACCCTGCATATTAAGTTTCTTTGCATGCTAAATATTGTACATAGCGGGTGTATTTAATTAGTTCACATTTCCTTTTGCGCTACTTAAATCACTACTGCTCTGGCAAATTGGACTATATTTATATTTCATGATTTGATTACTTGCCACGCCCTAACAACAAGACCTTGAAATCTCTGTCACATTTCCTTCCTGGCTTGATTAGATGTTGATTTTTTCCGGGTCTCCTCAAACGCTGCTTTCCTATTTTTTATTTTTGTCCGTCTGTCTGTTGAAGAAGTACTTGCTGACTTTCCACCTCAAGAGATTGGTTATCATCGAAGTTAATGAGGAAGCAGAAAGACGAGGTTGTCACGAGAGAGGATCTTCCATCCTGTGCGGAAGAAAGTGAGTATAAGTAACAACTTGTCGATGAATCACGAAAGAACACATTTGATTGTTTTGAGACAACAAGGAGCTGAATGGAAAAACAAAGTGTTGGCTGTATGCTCACGTCTGTGTAGGGTAGTTTTGGGGGTGCGCGAGTTCTCGCCCATGCTGCCCTCTAACCTGGGATTGAGAGGAACGTGGTTTGGGGGACACCGGGGTGGACTGCGCCTGGCATGCGAGGTGGCCTTGGGGCTGCCGCGTGTCTTGCCGATTTGTTCGGTTGTGGCCCTTGAGCGAGTGGGTAGTGCTGGAGGGCTGCCCGTGAATCCTCTGGGGTGTGGCTGGGTGGTCCCGTCTCCATGTCCCAGCTACCGGGCCCCTTCTGCCACTGCCGGCCCCTCGTCTGCTGTTGGGCATTCTCGGCTTGTTGGCAGAACTTAGACTAACGGGGTCGTTTTTTTACGGGCGTAGCGAGTTGGTGTTCACTGATTTCCGTAACATTTGACAGCTCTGCGTTGTGCCGCATAAAAGCTTGTGAGCAGTTTTGCTTTTCGATGTTCGATTGAGGCGCGAATCAAACGTTTTGACTCGCAAATTATGATGCAAGCAGTTGTCTTTGCTTTAGACGTGCAGTGCTGTTGCATTGAAGTCAGCCAATTCAAGATTTCAAGCATGATCTTCAATCTCAGAAACAAACGTCGACAAACTCTTGACAGTTTTTGTGTGAAATAGTTGGAAAATCTCAAGACTGAGCATGTATTAAATCCAAGCAAAACCTCCAAATGATTGGACCACATCTAGCAGCATGGCACATTCAACTTTATTTTGCAACCAGTCGATGCCTTGACAACAACATACACTCAAATAAATACAGTATAAAGAAAAAGTAGTTTGACGGCCGGGCATTATGTACAAAACAACATACGAAACGGGTCTGCCGCATTCAGTCCTCATTCACTCTGAGGCTTGTAGCTGACGGAGGTGACGATGAGACTCTGGGCATTTTGTGTCCTGCCGTTGACGATGAGGAACAAAGGAGAGTCCACGCGGATGCTCTTGAAGTCAAACGACTGGGGGGAAAAAAAAAAACAACAACAACAACGAAACGTCAGCCACGCTTGACCGCTCCGCGGCGGAGCCATATGACCGACGCTCACCGTCTCTTGGTGCGTGATGCTGTGTCGTTTGACCCGAGGCTCGGGAACTACCACCGTGTCTCCGATGAGGACCCCCCAGCTGTCGGCCGTGTTGTACACCATCACCACCACGCACGTCTCCTCGCTGTCCACCATGCCAAACGTACTGGAGAGCAAAGACAGACGGCGCGTCCAGCGCGGCAACAAGGAGGGGAGAAGGGAAGCAACCTACTTACAAGGCCATGCGAGCTCGGGACGCCAGACTGAACACCACCTTCCCCAGGGCGGCCACGCCGCCGTTGAGGCCGTGCGCCAGCGAGGATGACGGCCGCGGCTCCAGGCTGCCCACGCGGCCCGTCCACGAGCGGAAGTCGGGAGAGGAACACGGGCCCAGGGACGACGTGCTCAGGTTGGACAGCATGGTCCGTAAACGGCGCGCCTTCACCTTCCCCTGCGAACACCGTCCGACAGCTCCCTTCAACCTCGGATTGTCAAATCCTTTTCCCGCCTTTTCCTTTGGCTAACATACACCTTGGGGACTGCAAAATCATTTGCCGTAAACTCATTTGGAAAAACTGCTAACATACATATGGGGAACGGACCAACGACTCCTGGCTTTAGGCTCAATAAAAGCTCTGATATGATACTGAGGGATAATCACATAAATCGGAGAAAGGTGATATTTATTTTTTATGTAGTCCTATTTTTGACAGAACCAAAGGTGTCATATCACAAGGACGAAGTTGTACTTCGGAAATGAAGATATAAGATAACGTGCCCACCTTTTTCTGGCAGAGTTCTGTGACATTGTTGAGGTACTCCATCAACTGATTTTCCTTCTCCGCAGGCTCTGGCCAACCGGGGTCCAGGGCGGCCGCGCGGCTGTAGCCCCCCAGCGCCGACCCAAACATTTCCTCGTACTGGAACAGGGTGGCTCGGTTAAAGTGAAGCTCTGGGTAACAAGCGGCGGCTCGGTCCACTCTTTCCTGGTAAGGCAGGAGGGACACTTGAGCAATGGTGGATTCATTTGTTGATTCATTTGTATATGTGTGTGTACTAACAGCCTGTGCATAGGCACTTAGAGCCTGTGTGGACAACTGCGGCCTTTGTCCACAAGAGAAGAACAGGGATACATAGGCGTTGCCTAAAATATCTGCAAAGACACATACGGAGCAGGTAGAGAGTGAGAGCTCCGATCTGAAAACCGTCTCAACCATTGGACGCTCGGCACACTCACACCAGGATGTCCCGTCGGCGACGTCCAGTTGGACAGCTTGCCGGGCCATGTCCACGCTCTCAAGAACCTGCTTGCCGTGCGTGTCGCTGTCCGCCGCCGGGAGCTGCCTCAGAACCATGGACATGTTGCGCAGAGACACTTTGTTCTTGCTCTAAAAGGAGTGCAAAGGTGAGAATAGACGCGCCTCCTCATCCCGCCGCGTCGTCGTGTACCTGCTGCATGGCTCCCGTGAAGCAGTTCTTGGCAGCCATCAGGTCGCCCTTTTTCCAATACTGCTCTCCAAGAGTGTTCCAGCCCTCCACCAGGCCAGGCTCCAGCTTGACAGCGCGGGAAAGGCAGTCCTCCGCGGCCGCGCTGAAATCTGGAGCAACGTTGAGGCACCTGCCCTTCTGCAGCAGGAACTCTGCTTTGTGTTTGTAGCGATCTGGGGGAGACGTGTGGCGTGCACAAGGTATTGCGCAACGTGAAAAGAAGTCAAACACATGGAAAACGGCGCACTCCTTACCTTCTTTCTCCTGCAGCCTTTTCAGCACCTTTTCTAACTCGAGTGTGACGTCTTGTTGTTTCCGGGCTGCGTCCTCCACGCTGTGGGTCTCAAAGTAACAATCTCTGTAGCTGTACAATTCATCCACCAGCTCCTGGAACAGCAACAGTATGAAATACCAAGCCATTGTTTTAATTTGAAATACATGTTTGAACAAATTAATGGGTGCGTCCAGGTACGTGGCTTTCAAGCACTCTTCTAAGCCTTCACAAAGCGTGAGCTGCTCACACAAACATAACCGTTGTTTTGGTGCTGTTCGGGACGCCAAGTTGACTGCGTGAAAGGTGGGCATAAAAAACACAATGTCAACGCGTGCTTTATAACCAGTCGGAACAAAGAAAAATAATTGCCTTTATATTTTGGAGATCGCTGCTTTCGTGTTCCTCCGCCATCTTCTTCCTCAGTCTGCTACAAATGAGTTGAGCTTGTCAAAAAACGTCACGACTTGAACATTAAAAGCAACACTCTGCAATTCGGATGAGGGTGGAAACGACTCATTTCCTCGTGAAGGGGGAAAAAAGATTTGTGCAAATTTTGTCAAAGCGATCAAAACAAGGATTTAGATTTCGGCTGTAGCGGAAGTGAGGCGAGGCCGTTGCCAAATGGTTCCGATGAGGAACATTGTCAACAATTAATCTCCAAGTTATTAAAGTCTGGACGTATGATTCGTGATTCTAAATGTTCGAATAGCAGATTCCACAAAGTTATAGTTGGAACAGATGTAGATATTTTTGGATCGAAAATTGGCTAGTTTGTGAAAATTACGGGTTATTGTGATGCTACTCGGACAGCATTGAGTTGTGCACCACACACGGCGACTACCCGCGAATTCCGCATCGGATGTTCATTAGCGACGTTATGGCTGTTTAGTTAACTGTACGGCTGCTGCTGCTGCATTGTTTACTTTAGCCATGTCGGACACATGGAGCAACATCCAGGCGCACAAAAAGCAGCTGGACTCCCTGCGGGAAAGGCTCCAGCGACGGCGGAAAGAGCCGACGTCACACGCGAATCAACTGGCCGCTGGTAAGATGCTGCATCTCACTTTGTCACCTTCAGGATTTTACAGTTTACACCGACTTGAGCCTAAAACAAATAATTACGATATGTTAATATCTCAATTGAAGAGAATCCATTGCTGGCCTAGTGATGCCTAGTGGACTTTCGACTTAGGGAAAAAGCAGGTGGGCTCTTAGTGCTGGAATCGGGTCCATTGTCACATACCTACTGATGGCATCCCTGTGCTCATAAAGTCAGGTCAAATATGGAAGGAAAATGGGAAGCAGTCGCCAACAGGCCAAGTTGATCAACCCGACACAGCGGCAGACTTGCTGAAATCCACTTTTTGACTGATTATAATTGTGTTTCATGAAAGGTATTGTTAGGAGAAACGTTTAAACTAGAGTTGAACTTCATGGTATAATCTGTTAATAAGTGAGACGCAACTGTTAACACTGGCGACACTTTCACTTAGGAGTCAACAGTTTTTCCTCAAAATAATTGACCAGGAATTCATAGAAAAGAAATATACCATCATCTGTAGGAATTTGACTGATTTGGGCAGAGGTTGTTTGGAATGTCCTTGTTTTATCAATAATGTATTATTTGATACATTTATCTCCTTTCACGTGTGTTGTGTGTCAGAGGTGGGCGGAAGCGCAGACGTTCCCACGTCCAGGAGCGACAGCCCGGCTCCGTCAGCAACGTCGGCTCCGTGTGGCACGCGGGAGGACACTGCGAAACCGCCGGACCCAGAATTGGAGAAGAGGATGCTGGCCTATTTGTCGGATCTGAGTCTCTCTCTGCCCAAGGACTCGCTCGCTATCTCCAAAGAAGTGAATGGCGTGAGTTGAGCAGAACGTCACGAAAGCGGTATGTGGATGCTGCCTTCAATTCTGTGGTCTCGTTCACAGTCTGAGACAGCCGTCGCTCACGAATGCATCCAGAGTCTTTTGCTCAAGTTCTCCGCCCAGGAGCTCATTGAAGTCCGGCAGCCGGCTTTGTCCTCGTCTTGTACGACGGTGGTCGTAGCGGTGGACCATACCAAACTATGGGCTATGATCGGTTCAGGTGCCGGTGCCCCTCGGACAGGAGTCAAGAGAAAAGCAGAGGAGCAGTCCCAGCACACGAGAAGTCCGGGCTTCTCGCCCTCGCTGCAACGGTCCGCTTCTCCTCCGCGCCC
Source organism: Filicampus tigris (assembly GCF_054856515.1). Lineage (NCBI taxonomy): Eukaryota > Metazoa > Chordata > Actinopteri > Syngnathiformes > Syngnathidae > Filicampus > Filicampus tigris. The sequence continues at coordinate 8,289,418 of NC_141218.1, forward strand.
CACAGCCGCCGCCGCCGCCTCTGTTTTACCGGCGGCGTCTTGGCAGACGGCAGGCCTGCTCGGTGTATCGGGGAGCGGCGCCGACAAGAAAGGCAGGAGCAGTAAAAGCCAGTCGTCTCACTTGGACATGGAAATCGAAAGCCTGCTCAACCAGCAGTCCACAAAAGAGCAGCAAAGCAAAAAGGTCAGACGAGGCGGCCAGAGGGATAGTTGCGCATAATCCATGTTGATTCGTCATGCGTCTCCTACAGGGGGTATAATTTCTCACACTGTACTTAAAGCGGAAGTCAACCCAAACATATTTTTTTCAAGAATATGTTTCCAGCAGGCCCACTAGTTGAAACACGGCATTCTGATTAATTTTACGTTTGTGGAGTATAAGTTAAGAAGCAAAATGCACTCGTTTTTAGCCATCTCTGGAGGTGGCCATTTAGTCTTCTGTCGACTGAAAATGACATCACAACTGCTCACAACAACCAATCACGGCTGACCTGTTTTCTGAATCTGAGCCGTGATTGGTCGTTGCGAGCAGTTGCGATGTCATTTTCAGTCGACAGAAGACAAAATGGCCGACCCGAGAGATGGCTGAAAACGAGTGGATTAACACTTATTCCACAAACGCAATATTTATCAGAATGCCCTGTTCCAACTAGTGGGCTTGCATAGCACATATTCTTGGGAAAAAAATGTTTGCGTTGACTTCCCTTTTAAGTACAGATACTTGTGTCAAAGTAAAAAGAAGAAAAACACATGCAAAAAATTCTTAAATGTACTTAAGTACAAAAGTAAAAATGATTATTTCTGTCCATTAACTTGACACATGGAGACAAAACCCTTCTCCGAACACAAAATAGTTTCCCTCTTCTAATAACTTATACTGTGGTCTCATAGAGATATAAAAAAAAAATTGCATTGCATGTCTCATAAAAGCTCGCTAGCATTGTCTGGACTTTTACGCTATTATATGAGCCATTATTTAGCTCTGCTAAAATGTTGAATAAAAAATGTTAAATGAAGTAATGATAATGACTGAGGAAATACACTTTGCCTCTTGCCTGTATGTGTTTCTCCAGATAATACGGAGAAGAAGCATGTGCTTTTTATGCTGGCACAAGACACAACACATTGACGGCCAACCATGCTTGTTGCTGGCTGGCAACATCAAACAATTATCATGGATGGGCAATACGTTGTCTCACCAAATGTGTTGCGTCGTGCTCGTTACTGCTGACGGTTCGCGTTCCTCCATGTCGCTGCTGTCTTCACCTCAAAATCTCAATCAAGATTTCATGTGTGTTTTGACTTTTTCCTTTATTGGCATCTTTCTTACATCGCGTCGTCATCCACACCGCTTGAAAGAAGCCAATTTTGAGTAAGAAGTAAAAAGTACAGACATCTGTTTTCAGATGTCCGGAGTAAATATGAAATGTCTGAAAAATAAATCCTCAAGTAAATACTGATACAATACAGCAAGGAAGTATTTGTACTTGGTTACTTGTCATTTACGTGTCGCCTTTATTTTTTTATTTATTTTTTATATTGCAGGTGAGCAGAGAAATCCTGGAGCTGCTCAATGCCAGCACAGCCAAGGAACAATCAATAGTGGAGAAGTTTCGCTCTCGCGGCCGCGCTCAAGTGCAGGAGTTTTGCGACCACGGCACCAAGGAGGAGTGCGTCCGCTCGGCCGACACGCCTCAACCGTGCACCAAGCTCCACTTCCGGTCAGTCCGTCTGGATGTCCGTCGCTCGGGTGAGCACACGGCAGCCTCTGAATTGACTCGTCTCTTTTCGTTCCCAGGCGCATCATCAACAATCACACTGACGAGAACCTGGGCGACTGTTCCTTCCTCAACACGTGCTTCCACATGGACACGTGCAAATACGTCCACTATGAGATCGACAGCCCTCCAGAAGCCGAGGGGAGCCCGGCGGGGGCCCAGCCGGGGGCTGCCGAGCTGGGCCTGCACGGCGACGACGCCGACAGCAACGTGGGCAAACTCTTCCCCTCTCAGGTGAGGAAGAGTGCGCCGCCGACAGGCGCGTACCGCAAAGTTGACCTTGCGCTTTGGACGGACAGTGGATCTGCTGCGACATCCGCTACTTGGACGTGTCCATCCTGGGCAAGTTCGCCGTGGTGATGGCCGATCCGCCCTGGGACATCCACATGGAGCTGCCCTACGGCACGCTGACAGACGACGAGATGAGGAAACTCAACATTCCGGTGCTGCAGGACGACGGCTTCCTCTTCCTCTGGGTCACTGGCAGGTAATTGCCAGCGAACGCCGCCTTTTTCAGGGCTTTTGCTACGTGTACATAGACACGAGGGCTGCACGATGTTGGAAAAAAAAATGACATTGAGATTTTTGGGGGGGTTGCGGTGTTAAAAAAAAAAAAGAATTTTCACCGGATGACTTGAATAGATTTGTTTGGGAATAATTTGGTCAACTCACCACGACATCATTGTATTCATATAATAATATCGTTTAATCCAGACTAAGGGGGTTCATCTGTGAATGATGATTGCTGTATATAAAAGGGATCACACAGGTCATGTCTCTGTAACATAATAGATGATTTAACATTGTATTTCACACTTCAATGTAAACAGCAGCAAGATATTAAACATATTTTAAACAAAAAAATAAAAAGAGCAGGTGCACTAGACCCTTGAGTCATAAAATAGAAGAAAATACGTTTTTTATTTTAAAGCAGCAGCCGAGTTATAAACAGCAGCAGTTATAAACACCTTTAAACTAAGCTATAAAATGTTAAAAAGCAGGTGTACTAGCGCCTGAGTTGTTTACGAAAATATAACATTAAGATTAAAAAACCTTTGTGAAACTGCAGCAAAGTTGTAAACAAATTAGAACAAAAATATAAAAACTTAAAGAGCAGGTGCATTAGTCCCCTGAGTTGTTCACAAAAATATAACAACTAAAACGGTCTGTAAAACATATTGCATCCGTGATTTGTCGGTGCTGTTTGGATTTCTTATCATAAGGAGTTATGCTGGCGAAGGCGTCTGTAATTATTTTTCGAGTAGATAAAGTGTCACCTCGGGTCCCACTTTTTAGTTTGAACTGCTCATACAAGGGCTTGTGACGGCGATTGCGGCAACAACGGCGAGGCACTGTTGGCAAAGGATGTTTTGTTGTTCTGAATCTTCCTTTTTATAGCCGAAATACTTTCATATTTTGGATGTTGACTTTTAGTGATTTCAGAGCAGACAGCAGAGTGGAGGGGGAATAAAAATGCTTCATATACACCCAATTCGGAATGTTCTGATCCAATAAAGACTATTCCGATCAAGATTTTATTCCAAACAAGAGGGTGGTTTCACGTCGATTGATAATCCGATCAGCGTGCATGAAAACACTTGTTCTGACATTTCGGAAAAAAACGCGCATGTCTGTGACGTCAGTATACGCGTTTCTGTTATTCCCGGAAGCTAGTAGAAGCAGAGCGAGCGAAAGACACGGCGGGCACAAGACTGAACTGGTACATTTGCAGCTCCCTTAGGAAATGTTAACTCCATGTTACAACGCAAACGGGAAAAATACGCTGAATAACGCTAACGTTTAAAGTAGAAATGGACGGAGCGATGTTCTGATGAAACAGAAATCACTACGGCTTCTTCTACTACTACTATTTTCTGTCTATTTGGTCAATCTGCGCATATCAAACATAACAATGAAAATTTCCCCACTGTGGGATCAATAAGGGCATTCTTATCAAAATAGTTTTGTTCTCATCGAACGTGTGATACATGAACATGAAAGTCCTAATCGGATCAATATTTGTAGTGTCTCTCTATGAAAAAAGTGCATCCGATCATAATTTCCACCTAAACGCTGATCGGATTGAAGAAATGTTGTCCGTGTAAACGTAGCCAGTGAGTCACAGGCACCGCCTCCAAATTTTACATGCAGGAAAAAAAATGTTTTGTTTTCTTCCTCAAAAGGTGATTTTAATTTTTGATGTTTTTTTTTTCTTTTTTTCTTCCCCTAATTTCTTCCAGGGCGATGGAGTTGGGCAGGGAGTGTCTGAGTCTGTGGGGGTAAGCCACCGTAACACAACGTTTTCCGCGGCTTAGCATGACATGACCAACCTCCTCGTGCGTCAGCTATGAGCGTATTGATGAAATCATCTGGGTGAAGACCAACCAGCTTCAGCGAATCATCCGCACAGGAAGAACAGGACATTGGCTGAACCACGGGAAGGAGCACTGCTTGGTGCGTTGCCGTCTGTCTTGCCGTGGCTCTCGGCCACTGCGTCCGTGTTTCAAACGTGTCTGTGTCCAGGTGGGCGTGAAAGGCAACCCTCAGGGATTCAACAGAGGTTTGGACTGTGACGTTATCGTTGCCGAGGTAATGCGGCCACGCCCCCCCCCGGCCCCGCCCGAGAATGCCGCACGGTGACCGTCTTGCTTTCCCACTCAGGTTCGATCCACCAGTCATAAACCGGATGAGATTTACGGAATGATCGAGAGGCTCTCGCCGGGAACCAGGAAGATCGAGCTATTCGGCCGGCCGCACAACGTCCAGCCCAACTGGTATGTGGCGCTTTTCCGAAGCGACCGCTGCTTGCTGCAATGCGCGCCCGCCGTGCTACGCTCTTTTTCGCTCGTTCTCAGGGTGACGCTTGGGAACCAGCTGGACGGGATTCACCTCCTGGATCCAGAAGTGGTGGCCCGCTTCAAGGAACGCTACCCGGACGGCGTCATCTCCAAACCCAAGAACATGCAGACCCCACATAATTGATACGGGCCGGGGGCCACCGGCGCTCGTCACGGCTTCCATCCACTGTTTTTAATACTCTACAATCCATGAATTGCTGTTTTAACCGAATGTAAGTCTTGGTTCTGATGAAATCTGCGTCGTAATGTGATGAGTGAATTAAATAGATTTGACCAGCTTTGAGTGCAAATTCATCAAGTATATACATAGTACTATTTAAGTGTAATCAGAGTCTCTTAAAGTGGATGGTCAACACCATTTAAAAAAATTTTTTTTTTTTTACAATAACATTCTATGTGCCTTCACTAGTCTAAACAAGGTATTCTGATTGATACTGTGTTTGTGGAATATGAGTTAAGCAGTAAAATCTACCTGTTTTCAATCCACCTCAGGTGGAGGCCATTTTATCACTTCTGTCGACTGAAAATGACATCACAGTTGCTCAGGTAACAACTAATCACGGATCACCTGTTTTCTGAAGCTGAGCCATGATGACTTGTCGTTACCTGAGCCCTGAGCAACTGTGATGTCATTTTCAGTTGACAGCAAGCGGCAAAATGGCCGCCCCCTGACATGGACAAAAATGGCTGGATTTTACTGCTTAACTCATATTCCATAAACGGAATATTAATCAGAACGCCATGTTTAGACTCGTGAAGGTGCGTAGAACATATTCTTGTCAAGACCATTTTGGGGTTAACTTCCCTATCAAAGAGAAGATTACTTTTCGAGGCCCCAAAGTTGGTTTCTCGGTTTTCTTCAGTATCCGCCTGTTGCCATTCACATGTAACACCAACTACAGTGAGATGAGCTCAGCGTTATTTCAGTTGATATCGGCGCCTCGAAGATACGAGTGATCTCCCATGTTTTCGGGATTTGTGCTCAAGTCGGACGATTTTATTTGCTTTGACTTGCGAGAGCAAACTTGAGATACGAGCGCTGTGCTGTATGCTGGCAGGTGACTCAATTCACTTCACAACAAGCAGCAGTTTGGCAGAGAGAAACCTTCCAAAAAGACACTTGAAGCCGTTTATTACGTCAATGCAGATGTAATGGGGAATGCCACGTTAATGAACCCTTTTTTAACCTTGAAGGATTTTTCAAGCAACACAACATTCCTATACACTCCAAACCTGCCAACACCCCAAAGACTGGACAGCCCATACCTTGAAAAGGTATCAAGTGCAGTGAGGAATGCACAGATAGCAAGCTGCATGTATTGGGGAAAGCAAGTAAGTGCTGAGCAGGCGCTCTTCAAGTCAAGACTCGGCTGCCTACCTGCACGTCCAAGAGAAGGAGCACCCTTTGGCGGACAAATATGGACCTATTCTTGACAGAGATGACAAGTCCATCTCAAAACAGATGGTGGCTTACAGCACCGCATACGATGCCATCTTTTCATCCGTTGCAACTAGATGCATTGATTTTGGTGCCGACAAACGTCACAGCCCCTTTTTCTCTACCAACTTTTTACAGCCCAATGCAATATTAATGAAAGAACAACTTATTGATGGACGGAGGCCTATCTGCTTCACGATTGTCCTTTTGTATTCGTACCATTCATGGTAGCTCCGACTTGGAGCTTAGTTGGCCATTCGTTGTGCAAGCCTTGGTGCACCAACTGATGAAACCTTCTTGGATGAGAGGCCAAACTCCTGAGACCACCACAACAGCCCAGTTGTGAAAGCAACATATATCACAAACGGTAAAGCAAGACTAAGACTAGTATGTTGCACTGTAGGTCTTTGAGGTCATTTGTTTGACATGAAATGTATTATAAACAAAATGTACCTATTGTACTTAATACACAGATCATGTGACAAAAACTCACGGGCGTATATTCTTCATCCTCTGCAAATTACTATTAGTGCCATACCCAGAAGTACGTCGCGATAAGAGCAGAGCCTCCATGTATACTGACTGACTGGCTGCCCTGTACTGCCCCCACGCGGCCCAGAACAAGCAGCACAATGCATTGAACGAGGAAAAAAACTGTAATTAAAAACTTGTTTTGTTCGTTTTAAGTCTGTGTGATAATGACATTACTGTATGTTAAAAAAAAAAATACAGTGCTATTTTCCAATTCAAAACGCATGACTTTTTTTGTGAGGGGGATGGAACAAATTGTCATTTATTCACTTCAGTGATTTGAGATACAAATGTTTTGAGTGACAAGTGCGGTCCAACAAGGAATTCAACTGATATCCGAAGGATATGTTTGGTGCCACTTTTGTTCGGTAGGGTGCTGTGAGATTTTCACTATTTTCACAGCAGATGGTGACGATGTTGTTTGAGCTTTTTTTTGCGTATTCGCGTCAGGTTGTTCGAGTTTTCCAAAATTGCACGGAAAGGTCAGCACAAGTCATCCCATCCCGGTCAGGTGGCGCAGGTGTGCTCGCTCCCGGGAGCACACGTGAGACTTTTCTCCCCTCTTGTGGCGACAGGTGAGCGTCTCGTCCTTGTTGCTTGTTCGCCTTTTGCGGGGGATTGCCCTTGAAATGCGAGACTCGGTGACCTAACCAACCAGTTTGTCGTCTCTCTCTTCCGTGCGTGTGGAGAGGAAGCGTTTCAGCGCTTTCCGGTCTCCTCTCGCCTCCCGTTTGTCGCACTCGGCGGAAGGTAAGCGCCGCTTATCTTTCACGTTGGTTTATTTACATTTGTTTGGCTTTCACTTTTCTTTGTTGGGCTTTGGTGAACCGTCACACACGTTTGACTATTTTTAACCACCCACACCCGTCCAAGTGCCAGTGCAGCAAACTTCTCTCGCAAAAGATTTGTGGAGAGACGTTCTTGTCTGTCAGGCTAAATGCTGATTTAACTTGTAGTACAACAATATTGTGTAGCGTTCTTATAAACGTGCTCAACAAGACATTCAAATCTGAAAACATTCAAGGTTTCAGTGACCTTTCTGGCTTTATGTCAGGAAATGCTCACTGAATTTTAGAGGCCTAGCCTCTAAAACACTGCGTAAATGTCATTTAAACTTTGTGTCGTTTTCTTGAATCTCCTATTGAGCACTTTTAGAACAGTGACTTGGGGCCAATTGTTTCAACGACTGACCCTGAAAACGAGGCAGAAAATGAAACCTAAATTGAGAAGTCAATCTCGTTCGAACCCTTGAAATGCCGGATAAGCAGAACGTGTACTTTCAGCATGTACAAGTTTCGGAAAGAAAAGGGCTCGGCAGCGCCCACGACCCCGCAGCTTCCGCAGAGGCCCGGCAAACATGTCAACACGGAGGAGAGTGGCTTGGGGAGCGTCCCAGCAGGCGTTGGTGGAACTGTTGACCCGCGGGAGCCGGCCGAGCCGATGGCGCGCAGCCCCGATGAACAGGATGCAGGCGGGACTCAGCAGGTAAGTGTTGACAAGCAAACATGTTGGCGCTGTGCTGCCTTTTCACTGGACTGACTTTCTTGTAGGGAAGCAAGCACAAAGCTGCAAATCTCCCAAAGTCCAAGGTGTGTGCGTACATCTGAAGCTGAATAATCCAAACAAAAGTCTGAATGGCACGTGTGTTTGCAGAGAACTCGGGTGATGGGTGTAATGCAGAAAGTCAACCCCTTCAAATCTTCGTCACAGGTAAGATGAAATGTGAGCTTTTGAGGATCTGTGCTGCCAGTGCTGGCTTTAATTTGTCTTTTTTTTTTTTTTTTTAAACCCTTCCTTTCCCACAGACCCCTTCCACAGCCACTGCTGACTCGCCTGAACTGGAAACAGACTCCACACAGGTCAGAAGAACTTAGAGTAGCAACGTGACAAGTGGCCACCGTCTTTGTGAATTTTTTTACGAACATGGAATCAGCAAACTTCAAACGGCGCTAAAATCCTCCAGAACAAATTACATTCTCTATTGATGTGTGAAGTACATAAGCTCTTCTCACCAATGATGTTCTATTTGCTCTAATTAGGTGGAGTGTTGACGGCAAGTGACACCATTTGAAACGTCATGGTCATTTTGAGGCGTTATTTTTAACCGATAATCGTCAGCCAATCGGAAAAAGGTTTCCCCAAGTGGCAGACCGAATGAAACGATATATGTTGAGAAATAATCAAGTTCTACTGTTTTCAATTCAAAGTCACTTTTTCAGCAGATTTTCTACAGGCAATATCACAAAAACATTTCCCCAAAAAGGCAATTTTTTTTCCACCCTCAGAAAAAAAATACTCCCATTTCTCCAGAGGCCATCATCCGATATTGAAAATTCCTGCAGTGTTGTAGTGGCAATTCCAACCCAAATCATTTTCTGTCATTTCTGGGAAATCTCGTCATGTTGCTAATTCTAGTGATTCGGGAGTATGAATGATGACTCGTTGATACTCCCCATTCACGAAAGGGCCGTTTAGTGGACATTTTAGGAATGATCTCAGTCCACGAGTTGATGTGACTAATCCAGCCGCAACCAGAATTTTGACAGCCTGTCATTTTGGGGAAATCTTGTCTGAGCAACCTTAATAATTTTGAAACTCCAAGTAGCCAATGGGTTTTCTCAAGTGTGGAAGAAGGTGAATAAATGCACACTGCAGCGCCTCTTGAAAGTACCCTCACTATTATTAGAAGCAAGCAGAACCACAAGGGGAATGAAACACTACCCTCTTGTGGTCAAATGGTTGCCTTGAAAAAGTGACGTCTCATCTCGCAGAACCCGGGAATGCTGAAAGGGATGATTCAGAAAGTCAACCCGTTCAAGTCTTCAACGCAGGTGCGAACTCCCCCAAGCACAAATAGGTCAAAATGAGCCAAAGTGTTTCCGAAGGTGCTAAGCATGGTCTCCACTTTAGGCGGCTAACAAGGAGCCTCAGGAGGAGCCTGCAGAAACCCAACAGACAGAACTGGATGGAAAACAGGTATACGGTACATCCAGAGTGGCGCATATGAATGCCGGTGCAACGATTAATTGATTAAAATACGACTCATTGATTATCAAATTCATCCACAAATAGATTGATAATCAGTGAATGGTTTAGAGTAGCGATTCTCAACTGGTGGGTTGGGGCACAAAAGTGGGTCGTTGGACAGCCAATAGAAAATGTTTCTTTTCTTTTTTCTGCCTGCCACAGTATAGAGAGGCGTTCCCGCACGAAACATATTTAGGTAAGCGGCAGGAATTGACTCTGTAAACAAACACAGTGCAGCTCAGCTTCTGACTAGCGCAGGGGTGTCAAACTCATTTTTTTGCCACGGGCCACATTATAGTTTTGGTGTCCCTCGGAGGGCCGTTGTGACCGTGAACCCATTTAAATGTATGATCGCCTTATATTGTCACATATACACAACACATTGGTGGATAACTAGTTTTGAAATCAGAAGCCAGTAAATAGTTCAACTATTTTTCAATGTAGTTTAAAGGAGGGATTAATAAATGCTTGCAATATCTCATATGTTGTTAACAGTGAAGACAATTTCAAGGAAACATGTCAAGTCAACACATATGATTTGCCTTCGCGGCCCACCTAAAATGATGTCGCGGGCTGAGTTTGACACCTGTGGACTAGCGGATGTGATGACAAGCGATTTTGATTTTGGCGGTTCGTCAAACACATTTTAAACATTTTTTGAAAATCTAAAATCACCATACATGTGTTGTCAGAGGCTAATTTTCAACAAAACTGTTTGTCTATAAAAGTGGGTTGCGACTTTGCAACAAAAGCAAAATAGTTGAGAATCACTGGTCTAGAGACCCTGTAGAACTTGAAACGGTCCAAATCCTCCAAATGTCAGCCTCTCAGCAGTAAATATTCTCCGATTTCTGCCGTCCTCCATGAAAGCAGACTGATTCCCTTTTGTGTTCTTTCAAAATCAGATATTTGCAAACCTCTCTTTTTACTTTACAAAACCATAACCTTTTTGCTGCTTATCTGACTGTTATGGACCAAGCCAGGAACTGGATCGACATGATGTCCTCTTTGTGAATAAATGGGATGGAATTTATCGTCATTTTTTTTAAATCATATTTTTTCAAATAATCTTCGGTTGCTGCCTTACTTTCACTTTCTGTTGCTTGGCTGTCATTCGCGTTTTCTTGATTATTTAGAACCCCGGAATGCTCGCGAGTGTCATGCAGAAGGTCAACCCGTTCAAATCCTGGCAGTCAAAGGTAAATGATTTTCATTGATGGCGTCGATCAACTTGGTGGGCCGCGCGTCTGCTTTCGCTTCGCTGCCGTTGAAATGACAAACTGTTGCTTTTCCTCTCCAGCCCGACGCCGCCTCTGGCCAAGAAAGCTCGACAGATGACAACAACCTGCCTGAGAAGCTGGTTGAGGTTGATTTTTTTTTTTTTTTTCTCCAGATGATGATGATAATGATGACGGTGGTGGGCAAACATGAAGTCTTATCTCTGTCGGGTTTGTCAGTTCACTTGTCACAGGCAAGGCTATAACCCCGATACCACGTCTTGGAGATGTGAGAGGGGTAAAATGTCGTGGGCTAAGATCAGCAGGAAACGATAGCGAATACTGTACGAGTCATGTTTGCCTGAATGTGCCGCTCCTTTTTTGCGGCACCCGTCCTGCTTACTTGGTTCGGACATTTCCCAGAAAGAAAACACTGATTCATTTGTTTTTTCATTAATAGTGCACACGTAAAAAAAACAAAAAAAAACGTCATTTATGTTTAATGAAGTGTTCTTTTTTTTTTTTTTTTTTTTTTTTCCCTTTACTCAATGGGGCAAATGTGGATTGAGTGATGATTTGTGAGTGTTTTTCCCTTTTTTGTGTGTGTGCAATGCAGACACCACATGTGGTTAAGGTTCTCTCTGTGGCCTCTGTGAAGCAGCTAAAAGTGAACAAAGATGTTTTCATTTTTCACTTTTTGCTGTAAAGAAAGCAGCCCGCTTGTTGAAAAGTATTTGAATTTGGAATTAAGTTTGTTAAATGAAAAACAAAAATCTACCGCCCTGGCCAGACCGAAGAGACTTTTAGTAAAAGTAAAATAAGTCTCGACTCGATAATGGAATTTGCGTGGAAATTGAAATCTTGGATGTGAACTAATATGATGTCTCCATTAATTTGATTAATTTTTCTCCCAGAAAATATGGAATGATGTGGAAATTGGGAATTCTCAGAATGCCCAAACCGGTAGCCTGAATAAATGGAACGTTTTGATGTTGGAATGGTTTGAATCAGTTGACAGGATCAAATCGTAAACTCTCTCTGTTCATTTGGGAATTTTTAAATAGAAATTTTGGACTTTCTGGGGAATTTTGGGAATGTGAAAAATGGTTTCCAAGTTGTCCTGAATGCTTTGAATTGGTGGAAATGTGGACGTATTTGGTCAATACGTAAAATGTCTCCATAAATGTGGACAATTTTGTTAGTTGAAGTTGTCAAAGCATGAGTGAAATTTGGCAAATATCTTCCCTTCAACACCATTGATTTGATGGAAAATGTGGAATTTGCAGGATATGAAAAATAGGTACTCACTTTTTCTGAGGTATACGGATATTTTGAAGTTAGAATTGGTTTCAAAATGTGCAAGAAAAATGTGCACAATGTTAAAGCGGAAGTCAACCCTAACATATTTTTTTTCAAGAATATGTTCTATGCAAGCCCACTAGTTGAAACAAGGTATACTGATAAATATTGCGTTTGTGGAATAAGTGTTAATCCACTCGTTTTAGCCATCTCTGGGGGCGGCCATTTTGTCTTCCGTCTACTGAAAAATGACATCACAACGACCAATCACGGCTCAGATTCAGAAAACGGTTCAGCCGTGATTGGTCGTTGTGAACAGTTGTGATGTCATTTTCAGGCGACAGAGGACAAAATGGCCGACCCCGTTTGAAAAAAGATATGTTTGGGTTGACTCCCGCGTTAAGGACTCCAAAAGAAACGTTTTGTGACCTGGCGTCAAGGCAGAGTCGTGTGACGAATCCTTTGTTTTTGTCCCCCCAGGACGGAACGTCACGGCCCGACTCCGAGAGCTCAGACGTCGCCGAGGAGGTGGAGAGACACGTAAGATGCCGCCGCGCTTTGTAGCTTCGGCGGGCAAACGTTTTTTTTTTCAGCTAACCATCTTGCCTCAGACCGTCTGGTACGTAGACCAACCCAGCAGCGATGAGCTGAACAGCCGAGCGAATGAGCAGCCGAAGAAGCGAAAGAAGGTTTGATCGGCGTCTGCCAAACGTCACCTCGGCACTGCTTGTAACCGATCATTTGCTCCCTTTGCCTGGCAGACCTTCAGAATCAAAAGAATTCTTCCCGCTGCGCTGTTTGGCTCTCGGGCTAAGGTACGAGTCCACCGCATGGCTCGGTATTATTAGTCCCATGTACGCCTTCTCATTTTGCTTTTTGTTGGACTCAGCAGGACTCGGATGCCCCGACTCAGGTAGCGTGTGACGCGCATCGTTGTGATACTCGCTCAACTTCAAAATCCAAACTTCTCAACACGTCCTCTAGAAAAGAACTTTTTCAGTTGTGGTTTGTGTTGTTGTAAACGCTGCGCGGCGGGCAGGAGGTGGAGGTCCAAACGCTGGAGATGCTCGACATGCCCGCGTTGGACGACGCCAGCGCGGCGGACCCGCTGGAGGTATTTCACGTGAGCTTCCAATGCGTGTGCTGGCAAGATATCAAAAAAGGAAATGCTTCTCTTCCAGGATGAAGACGGACTCCTGGCGTGGTGGAGAACAGTTGACGGTAGGTGCGCGCGTTTGATGGTGGAACTTCCTCATTGTCATCGCGTGCATTTGGCTCAGGCTGGACCGAGTTCAACGAGACCACCCAAGATCACCAGTCTGAAGAGTGAGTTGACTTTGTTTTTTGGGGCGCACGATTGCCTCCTTATTGCGTTGTAAAGCCAAAAACATGTTAGCGAGAGCTTTGCGAGCAGCCATCTTTTTCTGATTTCTAACCCGTATCTTCGTAAGCAGAAACTTCAAACTTTTGGGGTCCAAGGAGAAATGTTTCTAAGGACATCCTCATAATCTGAATAGCAGTTAAATGTGCCTACGGCGGCTCCGCCTCAACGCCAAAGGAATTCAAAAGTGAACCTTTTTTGAGAAAAACGATTACAATGTTGCGATATTGTTGTCAAAGGTTTAACAAGGGAAGAAGGTCAGTTTAAGCATTGAATTTATAAAAAAAATACGGCAAGGCACTTCATTCTCTGTATTTAAAAAAACGAAACACAACCATAATAAAATACACCTCCTTTTCTCTTTATTCCAAGGTTATTATGGTTTAACAGAAACGAACGTGAGTGATAAACTCAAATTGAAATTTTCGTTAACAAAATAAGTGTTTTCAAAAAATATTACTGAAACTACATTGTATGTTTATAAAACTAAAATTTACTAACTATAGCGGAAATGCCTTTGGTTTTTGTCTTAATTTATGACATTTAATGTTCATTTAAATATATTATTTTCTGGAATACTGTTGCTCCATTGGCTGGAAGAAGGAGGGTTGAGCAGTCGTCTAAAGGTTGTCGTTCTTGTACAGTGTGTGGCCTAGGAGCAATGTCATCTGCCGGCAGCCCGCTTTATTGAAAAAAAAAAAAATTAAAAAATAAATAAAACTAATAACTAAAACAAAGCATCAACAAAGAAACAAAACGGATAAAAAAATGCTCTCTGAAAACTGAATTAAAAAAAACAAAAACATACATAACCACTATCTTCACTTTGAGATGTCGGAGCTTTTGGTTAGCCCGAAGCTAAGGTACAGAGCAGGAATTGTTTTTTTTAACCGATGCGCCCGTCCCCATAAGTACGGGTAGGTATGCTCAAAATGTTCGGACATGATTTACTGCACACGATTCTGCAGACCCCCTCAGTTTGAGAACCAGACTCATAAAGCTAATAACTTTATCGCATGGACGACAGAAAGCAGCATTGACGGTGACTATTTGGGCCTCAGGGTGGTGGAAGAAGCGGCGGACCGCGTGTTCATGGCGGCGCGCCTGTTCGTGCGCTTGTTCAACCGGCGCGGCGCCTCGCTCCAGCAGCGCATCCTGGCGCTGCTGGCGCTAGCCGACGCCGCCGACAACTTCCACAAGAAGACGGTGTCGGCCAGCGTGGGCGGCGGCGTGGCCGGCGTGGCCGGCTCCGTCACCACCATCACCGGACTCATCCTGGCCCCGTTCACGGCCGGAACGTCGCTCATCGTCACGGCGGTGGGAATCGGCGTGGCCACGGCGGGCGGCCTCACCTCGGCCTCGGCCAACATCACCGACACGGTGCATTCAAAGACGGACCGCAAGAAGGTGGAGAAGATGATCCAGGACTACCAGGAAGAGATGAACGACATCAAGGACTGCTTACAGTTCTTACAGGTGAGCCTCGCTTTCCTCATGCAAACTTCCCCGTTAAGTCTTTCTTTCTTATCCTTGATATCCATCTTCAGGCCCATCAGTCTTTGTCCTGACCAGTAGTACGAGGAGTGCACAGATGTCGACTAATGTACAGTTTTACCTCACTAGTAACATGTAGCGCACGGGTGTCCAAATTACGGCCTGGGGGCTATTTGTGGCCATCTATTTTTTTTTTTAGCAGCTAGCACCCGCTAAAATTCATGATACAGTATTGATACCGGTACTTGGTGGAACACTAGTAAGTACCCATTACTCATGTTGCCCCAATTTTGGTAGCTTGTAACGCTACCCACACCCACCCTGAACACTTTCATTTTTAAATAACATTGCAGGCCATGTCGGTAAATTTTTAATTTTTAGCATATCGTTGCTGTCCTGTGAAAAACACTTATGTCCATTTTTTTTTTTTTTTTTTTTTACAATTTTCTTATTTTTACGTGAATGGTGTTTCAGTGTTACAGACATCGCGTTAATGTGAAAATGTCCCAAAAATTCCCAAATTGGAGATAAGTGTTTTTCACAGGACAGCGCCCGATATGCTAAAAAATTACCGACATGGCCTGCAATGTCATTTAAAAATGAAAGTGTTCAGGGTGGGTATGGGTAGCGTTACAAGTGTAAGCTACCAAAAGTGGGGCAACGTGAGTAATGGGTACTTACTAGTGTTCCACCAAGTACCGGGATCAATACTGTGTCATGAATTTTAGGGGGGAAAAAATAACGCAATGTCATCATTTCCAAATACTGGTACTTTGTGGGGGTGGGGGGGAGCGCGCCCAAATCTGTAACAGGTGTGGCCTGCGCTCAACATGTCAGTCACCGTACAGAAGGCGAAAAAGCCCATCTGCGTTACGGGTTAGGTCAAATCAAAGTCAAAGTGAAAAAGGCGACACGCTTGTGGACTTTGAACCAGTGGAACCAGTCGAATTTGAGATATGGTTAGATATGTATTTGTACACAATGACGATATCGACATCTTCGTAACAGAACAGGGGATGGTATTTACCACTCGATTTTTTTTTTTAATTAAAAAAGTGCTTCTCTTGCACTGTTGGAAAAAAAAAAAAAGTTACTTTTACATCGTCGATTGAAACAATTAACAAACTCGGGCCAGTTTGAAAGCCACCATGTCCAAGCTTTCATTTTCTTTTGGATTTCTGTTTCTGTCTGCTACAGAGATGTTGATTATTTTCTCGGTGTTCAATTTCCGGGAAAACTTCAGGTTTTCGAGGGTGGGCCTTAATGGGTTAAATCAATAAATGTATACCCGAGGCTGGATGTGTACTTTGCCGCTTTCACAACCATCTCACATCACCTAACTAGCACTACAGTATTTGCTTGGATGCTTGGAAATGAATGTTTGTCTTAACGTTTGCAGTGTCCGCAAACTTTTGTGGTTCACGTTTCACCTGTAAAACGCGCTTCTCAAGTAAACACTGTCGCCAGACTTGTCACTTGCGCGAGAGAGAGTGCGTTGAAAGAGCGTTTACACACTAGTGCATTTCAAACTAGGACAGGAAAAACTCCAGTGCATTAAACGTTAATAACAAATGTGTAGACAATGTGGGCTTTCTAACAATCTATAAAAGCTGACATAAAAGTTGATGGGGGCAAAAAAAGTTTATTTTACTGCATGACAATCAATTCATAATCTAATCACTGGGCTTCCATCCTCCATACTGCAAGTTTTCCATCTATTGATGTTTGTCAAACGCTAAATATTCAATGAGAATTTATACTGTCTTAAATCAACATAACCTTTGGTCCCAAATACTTTTCACTTTTGTATAATACTGGGTAAACGTAAAAATCATTAGCATGTATATGTAAAAAAAAATGAGTGGTGTTTAAAAATGTTCAAAATGCATGTTGCATCAAAAGTATTATAATTAGTATATTTTTAGTATTTTTTTTTTTACTCATTCACTGCCATTGACGAATTTACTCATCTTTTCACAGCCCAGCCATTCAATCCCAGGAACTTATTTATATTTATTAATATATATATTATTTCAAACGTTAGTGACTCATTCACTAACATTTGAGAAAACTTGAAATCGAGGCTGACCTGTTTTCTGAATCTGAGCCGTGATGGGTCGTTGTGAGCAGTTGTGATGTCATTTTCAGTCGACAGAAGACAAAATGGCCGCCCCCGGAGATGGCTAAAAACGAGTGCATTTTGCTGCTTAACTCATATTCTACAAATGCAAAATTAATCAGAATGCCATGTTTCAACTAGTGGGCCTGCTGGGAACATATTCTTGAAAAAAATATGTTTGCGTTGACGCCCGCTTTCAGTAATGTTTATGAATTATGAAACCTCTGCCGTTAGAATCGCTCCCACGCCGTCATGCACAGACATTTTTTATTTTATTTTTTAAATGTATTTATATTTTGGATGGTGGGGGGGGGGGGGCGTGGGGGGTCACGGACTGACGAAATGTAACGACGGAAGTGCTTTAAAAGGACAAGAACAAACGGGATCGAATCAAATGTTCAGTCAGCTTGAAGCAATCCGTGCGGATGGGATCCTCCGCGTCGGTCAGCGCTCTGCTTTCCTCCCAGCCAGGAAGGGATGGAAACTCTGGAGGAGTGGAACTTTGAGCAGTACGCCCAGAGCATCTCCCAGAAGCATCTGAACCAGAACATCAAACACGTCATGAAGGAGGGCGGCCGGGCCGGCAAGGCTTTGGTCATCAACACGGAGAGCCTGATCAACACCGTCCAAGTTCTCAGCGTGGCGGGCGGCGCCGCCAAAGCCGCCCAGGTCATGAGCGTCACCACCGGCGTCATGTCGGGACTCTTCCTGGCGCTGGACATCTTCTTCTTGGCCAAGGACTCGGCGGAGCTGCGGAAGGGCGCCAAGACGGAGTTCGCCGCCAAGATCCGAGAGGTTTGCAAGGACCTGCAGGATGGGCTCCTGGAACTCAACCGCATCAAGGAAGAGCTGCAGAAGACCATGGACGGCATCCAGGTGGAGGAAGAGGATGATGAAGGTGAGGAGGACGCTCCAGCCTTCAAGTCGGAGCTCCAGAAACTTGTGGAGCTGGAGGAGTGACCGGACCTGGCTATAGGTGCCAACCTTTGGACAATTTGCAATCTTGGTCTTTTTAACGGATGAATCCATTCTTAGTTTCTTTCAATAAAACCGTCAAGATTTCTGATCCGTCCCCATTGTGCATTGACTCGCACCCCTCAACATCCTGTACACGTTCATAATCCGTTTTTTTAGTGGTCCCGAGCCACTCTCATTATGGTCCATGACTTTGTCCTTTCAACTAAACGCATAACCGAAACTAAGCTTATTATTAGGAGTTAGGTTGGGTCAGCTACAGGTGTGCTAAATTGTGAAGCTGATGTACTTTCCCTTTCGTGGGTTTTGGAGTGATGGTCAAGGTCATTTTTTTTTTTTTTTCTTTTTTACGCACTTCTCTTTAAAGGCACTTTGAAGTGACCAAAGGTCTTGTAAATTAAACACAACACAGAGTATTGTTAACAAGGCTGCCCAAAAAAAAAAAAAATGGCCAAATGTAGATAATCAGGCTCCAGTCACGAAAAATAGAACCTGCTTTCCAACTGTTGGACAGTGTGGGCGTGTCACCTCTGTCCACCCCTTGTGAATGAAGTTCCCCTAAACTCTTCATTGGCTTTTGCTTGACAATTCGTAAAATGCTGCCGTTTTCCTGGTTACTTGGAACATGACTGCACTTTTTTCTTCCACTCAAGTTCGCGTTACTGCGTTCCATGCGAAACTCGGCGATCGGCCAATAATGTTTGTGGTTTGCATTTTTTTTTGCGGGGGTTTTTAATGACTTGTCTTCAAGTCATCAGATCCCCCCCGTGATGGTGGAGGCTTTTTTGGCTTGATGGTGCAACTTAATAAAAATTCAGTCATAATAAAGTACAAGTTCAGTAAAGTAGTATAAACTAAGACAAGAGTAAATCAACAATGTGCACTAACGGTGTGAAATAGACATCTGGTGTAGGTATGAACTTAGGTGATGCTGCATTTTATTTATTTATTTTTGGTCTTGTTTGTAAAGGTTCAGGAAGACTTGCAGCTGTTTCACTTGGCTGGTTACGGTGCGACAGCAAGAGTTTATCAAACTTTTTCACATTGTTCTAATTTGACCAGATACTGATTTAATTTTTTATTTTATTTATTTATTTATATTTTTTAAAGCGGAACTCAACCCAAACATATTTTTTTCAAGAATCTGTTCCCAGCAGGCCCACTAGTTGAAACATTTTGCCTTTGTGGAATATAAGTTAAGCGGCAAAATGCACTCGTTTTTAGCCATCTCTGGGGGCGGCCATTTTGTCTTCCGTCGACTGAAAATGACATCACAACGGCTCACAACGACCAAACACGGCTGACCTGTTTCCTAAATCCGAGCCGGTATTGGTCGTTGTGAGCAGTTGTGATGTCATTTTCAGTCGACGGAAGACAAAATGGCCGCCCCCAGAGATGGCTAAAAACGAGTGGATTAACACTTATTACACAAACGCAATATTTATCAGAATGCCCTGTTTCAACTAGTGGGCTTGCATAGAACATATTCTTGAAAAAAAAAAAAGTTTGCATTGACTTCCGCTTTAAGTTCAAAGCCATAGTCATTTCAATTTTACAATTAGAAACTTGGAGTGTTTCTATGCATTTCATAAATTAACTACTGACAAAAATGAACGTTCCCACTGTACCTCTTTTACGGGATGCATCTGTATTCATTTTTTATATTTACAGTACAAGTATATAGGAAGCCCAGGAGCAATGTAAAATGCAAAAAAAAAAAAAAAAAAAAAGGCTGTGTGATTTTCCTTTTTTCTTTTTGCCCTTTTTGACATTTAGCTGTTCACTAGTTTTAAATGGTTGCTTGCTGCTCCAAATGACAAAGGCCAGTAGAGGACTCCAAAGGTGCTGTCAATCATCTAAGTCGTCCACCTTTCACACCGCCGCTCTCCTGCTATCACAAATAAAAGTGCCTTTGCGTTGTCCTCTGGCTTAGCTCCCTCTAGGGCTAAGAACGGAAAGTTTGAGTGTACAGCCAGACTGTGGCGCTCTTGTTTGGCTCAGCGGGGGAGGGGGAGGAGTGGCGGCGGTGGGACGTTTGTGGGAGTGAGGACTATGCAGCTTGTACATTTCCAGACTGGGAAATCCAGTGGCGAGCGCGCAGGACGAGGGGCTCCCTCCCAGGAAGGTGATGAGAACAAGGCCCGTCAAGAGTTGAAGGGCGCTGCGGAGATGCCGAGAGGAAGTCGGTCCAGGAAAGGGGCCGTGGACTGACTTTGATTGCGGTCCCAGCCATGGTAAGTCTACAGATTTCACGAAAGCCTTTTTGCTTTTTGTCTTGCTCGGACGAAGTGAACTTTTAGAAAGGCCAGAAGTGACTTTTTGGTCTGCGTGTTGCCCGACCATCTCCCGAGTGGGAGGAGACTTTGGCAGGAACGAGAAGTAGTGTGTTTGCAGGGTGGAGCGGTGCGGCCCGAGCCAGGAAGGGAAAGAGCGCAGCGGGGAGAGCTTTGCAAACTTGGGACCCGATGCTGCATTTTCCATATTGGACCTGAGAAAGAAAGCGAGCGAGTGAGAGAGAGAGAGGGAAAGGGGAAAAGGGAAAAGCTAAAGCCAGGCTTTTGGTAGGCGACCTCATACCAACATGGATGGACACAAGCAGCTTCAGGGAAAACACACACATGCTCTTCTTCTGTCTGTTGTGTGAAGCGCAAATGGAAGCAGACGGGGGGCCAATCAGAGAATCCCCCTGCCAACGACACTTCCTGCCTTTGTTGACAGGCCGCGCGGGTCCCAACTGATCGACAAAATGCATACGCGGACCAACTCAACCCGAGTCCATTCCACAACTCTGACGTGTGCTCGTTGCGGACAATCGAGAGGCTTGTCCTCGGCGGACATGAGACGGGCACCTCATTTCCCATCATGCGCTTGGGCACCGGGCAGCTGAGAGCTGTCCACGTTCTCAGGCAGGCGGGAATTAGTCTGCTTTTTCCGTTTGCATTCGGTATTATTTTGGCATTTCTCAGGACAAAAACCTCAAGTCTGTGGACACTCCTCACATCTGCTTCCCATCATGGACGCTCAGCTTTCCCACCGTTCACACACTGTTTTTTTTTTTTTTTTTCTCCTCCTCCTCCTGCTCCTGCTCCGTTTCTTGCACAACACATTGTGTCTGGAGTTGTCTTTCTATTTATCTCTTTTGGTCCGTCAGAGACACATGGCACAATTTCTTTGCATAGATGGTGAAACCCAAGAGTCCAGCTGGTGTTACTCTTCAACTTGAGAGGAAAAATAAACAAAAACATCCCTTTTATTTTTTTTCCTTTTACCACAGAACTCAGAATTTGGAAACCCAAATCATTCGTTACTACAGCAACCTTGGGACCCTTGACACCCACTCAACACTTTTCCACTCGGAGCGCCACCCCGCCTCAGTGGAACTCGACACTGAACATGTTGAAATACACACAGGGGAACATTGCAATGTGTCAGTGTTAGGGATCTCACGATTCACTCAAGCCCCGATTCCATTTTTCGATTTTCAGTTCCCGATTTTCGATTCGGTTTGATTTTTTTTTTTTTTAAATAGCTTTGGGCGCAAAAGCATCATTTGATCTTCACATTCAAAATGCTTTCACCTGGAATGAAAAATCGTTTCAAGACATTTTCGAGACGAATTCAAGCAACTCGATTTTCGATTAATGGAGTCGATTCGTCGGGGCGAATCGATTTTGAATCGATTTTTGATTAATTGTTATATCCCTAGTCAGTACGCTACTCACTTGTCCAAAATTGGGATTGTCGTTTCCCGGTGTGTCCTCCACCTCCACCTTGCACTAGAAGACCAGAAGCAACACTTTTCCCTCTTAGCGTGCTTTCTCGTGTTTTAAAACGAGCTTAAGATATTTCAAAATGGTCACGTGCGTACCGGGCTTAAATGGATTAGTGCCTGAAAAGATGCAGCTCGCACTTCAAAAGTCACTTCAACCTGAATCTCTTTTTCTGCACTCCAGCTTGTACTTTTTCACCTTTTTCAATTCATGATGACGATAGCGGGAGATTACGTCCAGGTAATTGTTGTCGGATGACATGGCGTGGTCGGCTGGAAGTAAGACCAGGAAAGTTGAGAGGATGAAAACACACACATGGCTTTACTATGTCGGGGGCGAGGGGGGAGGGGGTCATGTCAGAGAAACAAAGTTGAGAACGAGAGAGCAAAAGTTGCATGTTGCCATGTCAACAGGCCATGTCGGAAAATAAACACCCCTTGTGTGTGAAAGGGAGAGTGAGGGTTCCACATTGACTGCCAGCCCTCGCAAGGAAATGTTTGACACTCCCCAGAATGTTCAACAGGAAGCCGAGAGGAGTGAATGTGCCGCACTGAGCGTGCGTGCGTGCGTGTGTGTGTGTGTGTGTCTGTCTGCTGAACACCAAAGTTGATTCTAGATCTTTTGTCCCAATCAGGCTTCAGAGGCCATGGAGGACTGTGTGCAGGGGGCGCTCTCGTCCCTTTACCCACCTTTCGAAAGCACCGCACCGCCTCTCCTCTCGCAGGTATGCATGTCTCACACACACACACGCGCACACGCATGTGCAAACACACAGACAAGCGCTCGTGACGTCCAACAGACCGAGTGGTCGTCATGTCCTCCGCGCAGGTGTTCACCGTCCTGGAGTCCACCTACCAGCAGGACAGCCTTCGCTACCTCCTGGACTACTTTGTCCCCGCCAAGCACCTCCTTCACAAGCTCCAGCAGCACGCATGTGTGAGTTTGTCTTTTCATCAGATGGAGGGAATAAAAAAAAAAAAAAAAAAAGCTTAGTGTGACTTGATCCAAGTTGAGTTTGCAAGCGCACGTGTATGCACTGCAGACACGTGCGTTCAGGAGACTGTTTTTCCTTGTCGCTGAGCTGCACTGAGATGGTGAGTCATGACAATAATTGTTTCCAGATGTGAGAGAAGCACAACGAGAAACGGAGAGACCTCAACATTTAAGTGGGGAGCGAGAGAGTTTTTTGTTTTTTGTTTTTTTCGAGATATTAGCATTGGCTTCGTTCGCATGCATAAAAAAAATGGCAGCTGCCGAAAGTTACAGACTATAGTGGTTGTTTTGACGACAGAAGGGGGGCGGGAGGGGGGGGGGGGGGGGGTAGGGGGCTAATTGGTGAAGCCGTGGGAAGAGGGAAGGAACCCGAGGAGGACACAGTGCAGCAACGCAACCGCAATTGACTTTGGGAGTGTAAAAGTCATGACGGGCCAGACTCCAGAGCGGGGGCCGCTAGAGGGAGTCGCCGTGGAAGAAAAGCGTTGAGGGAGTGAAAATAAACACATGCGGAATGTGGATTTGAATTCAATGAGTTTTTTTTGGGGGGGGGCGGTATGAGCGAAGCAGTACAAGTTCCAGAGAGCTGATCCGACATGTGATTGATTCAAGGTTCTTCCTCTGTGTTCCCCAAACCCGATTGAAAGTCGCGATTCTGAAGTCAAGACTCGCAGTCAGAACTTGATCAAAGCCCAACAGTCGCATGCGTTTTGAGACTTTCCGTCCTTCTGTCTAGTCTCAGTACCTGGGCTGCCTCTTCCTCCATTCCGGCTGGCCGCTTTGTCTTGGCAGCAAAGTGGTGGTCCAGCTCTCCACCTTGGACTGGAGGCTCCTGCGCAGCAATGACTTCTACCTGCAGGTGGTACCTTTCTCTACCCGCTGTCCCCGCTTGGCCCTCAAGTGTCTGGCCCCCGGGGGACGCACCGTTCAGGAAATCCTCGTGCCCGAGTCCCAGCATCCCCTCGTGTTCACCGGCGAGTGGCTGCACAGCGTCAACAAAGAACGGGGGCACAGGAGGGAAGGTAACGCCTCCGTTCGGGTCCCGGCTCCGTTCAGCGGTCGGTAGTAACTTGCGTTCTCGTCTCTGCGTAGCGGGCGGCGGTCTCGACACTTGCTTGGTAAGCACCTGCGACGGCGTGCTGCGCCTTCCGTGGAAGGAGGTGGTCTACCCCGAATTCATCCACGACCCGTCCGGGGGAGCTGGCCCGCCTTCCGACCTTGACGGCTACATGTCCAAGGGTCTATCCGAGGGGTGCCGCAGGGACTCCTGGGGCTGGGCTGAGGAGGAAGAGGAAGATAACGCCTTGCCGCCGGACGGCTCGGCCTCGGAGCCGGCGCTTCCCCGGCGGCGGCGCAGTGAAGATGGGCTCGGGCGGACTGCGAGGCACCCTGAGCCGGACGGGGACTATGTGGAGCTGCTGGAGCCGAGAGGGGGGCCTGATGGAGGCGTTGACCCGAGGCACAGGTACACGGAGATGCACGGGATGTGCAAAACCAAGACGTTGCCTCTTTGCAAGAGGAGCAACGCCATCAAACTGCGGCGGGGAAAGCTGGCGGGATGCGGCCAAATGGACGGCTTTGGCAGCGTTGGAGGGATCTGCGCAGCGGCGTCAAATATGGCCGCCGCCAAGGAGCCTGCGCCTGCGCTTGCGCCTGGGCTTCTTTCAGGAGTCTCGCAAACGAGCGCAGGTGGACAATCTTTCCCGTACCCTGCCGGCGACGGCGCCGATAACGCCGTTGATATAACCAAGAGAGACACCGAGGGCCGAGGAAGCCAGCCGTTTAAAGAGAGGCGGCCTGGCGTTGGGGGGGAGGGGGAGGTGAACAAGGCGACGCCGCAGCCGACGAGACAAGACTCCGACAGCGCTCGGCTCGCCGCAGAGTCGCCCGACGCAGTCGGACATGTCGCGGAGGGCTGCTCCGACCCGGGGTCCCATTCGGACTCTGTATTCGAGGACCCCGACAAACCGCAGAGTGGGGACAGTGACGCTGCAACGCCAACACGGGATGCACCAGACAAAACGTTTGCCGCCGCGGCTAGCAATAGTCTGGCGGCTAGCGGTAGCGCGGCAGATAGCAATAACGCGACAGCCAACCAAATGAGGGACGATGGTGAAAGGAAGAATGACGAGCGCACGAGAGGGAAGGAAGTCAAAGCTTCCGGCTTCAGAGCTCCGAGGTAGCCCCCCCTCCCCCAACACGATCAGCTCATGCGTCAACTAAAAATGTTCACTTTCGATCGATTGCGTCCCAGCTTCATACGTCTTCATAAAGAGAGCTGCTTGTAATATTTTGTGATTGTCAGAGATCCCCAAAATGTTAGACCGCCATACCTGTCAACCCCGGGCTGTGCTGAATCTTACAAAAGTTTGCCCGTATATTTCTGGATATAATCTGACACAGTATTTATCGCTCAGCGGGGGGTACTGGGGCGGAGCTTTGCACGTGAAAGTCGGCCGAAGTTTGCAGTCGGAATCGCTAACGGACGCTCCGGATTAGAGCCGAAATGGGAAAGACGAGATCGGTCTAACAAAAAACGAGTTTTTAATTATTATTTTTTTTCCCCGTACAAAAATTGTCATACGGCGTACACAATTTGAAATGATCAAAAAAACGTATAAAATACGGGGGAAACGTACAAGTTGACAGGTATGGACCTCAGAAAATTCTGTTCCACGAATACCATCAAAAGTGAACATTAATCTTCATTCACATTGTGTCGCACAAGTGGGCATCATGTTGCGTGAAAACGTGTCCCTCACTTCAAGGAGGAAGCGGAGGGGAAGGGGACCCAAAGGGAGGGCCTGGTCCGGCGGCCGCGCTTTCCGCGGGGGCTCCAAACCGCAGGGGAAAGCTCCCCCTCGTCTCAGCTCCACTTCCTGCTCTGGCTCAAGGCGGCAGCCGAGCGCAGAGGAGCGCCGTTCGGAACCGTCATCCGATGCCGAGTGCCTGTCGGAGAACGGCGCGACCGGCAGCGCAGGTGGGATGAACCCGGATCCTTCTCTTCCACGACACGCGTGCCGACGAGTGAATTTTCCTTGGTGTCTCTGAACAGAGGCGGGATCTTTGCCCATCTGCAACGGCCTATCGGCTGCCTTTAGCGCCAACGACGAGGAGGCGGGGTCAAGTGACTCGTGTAAAGAAACTCCTTTGCTCCGGGAATTAGACACAGAGCTCCTGCGGTCAGGACGGCTTCGGATGATGGGTATTTTCAAATCCAGATGGGAAAAAAAAACCAACCTTGGTTGGTTGCTTGATTAATTGGTTGAGTGATGAATGCTGACCGCAGGCACGGTGGACAGATTGGGACGTGCTCTGGTCATGGCAGAGATGGGCGATTCCGGCAGCGGCGAGGAGATGGCGCGCATCCTGGCCTGCTACCACAGGATGACGGGGTAAGCTCTCGCCGCCATTTGAGCGAGGATCACAGCCCGCGCTTGACGTTCTCTGCCACGCTCAGGTCTGCGGCCAAAGAAAAAGGTTTGGCGGTGTTGATTGACAGCAGATGCTCGCCGCCGTCCTCGCTCTGCCTCTCCACGCTCGGGTTATTCCAGGTGAGACTGGCCAAGGTGTTTTTCTCAGGGCCGACACCAAATTTGACATGGTGCGTTCTAGCGGCTGGTTCCCGGTGGTCTCGGAGCGGTGCTTTTTTTGGTGGGGAAGCAGCAGCAGCAGCAGCCTTCTTGTCAGCTGGAGGGAACAGAGGTGAGCACTGCATGATTGATGCAGTTGAGATATTTCGGGAATGTGGGAAGTATTTCCCACGACGTTCTGAACGAGCTGAATACCGTATTTTCTGGGCTGTAAACCGTGACTTTTTTCCTAGGTTTTCAGCCGTGCGGTTTATAGTCCGGTGTGGCTATTCTGTGGATTTTTCCTCCACCGCTCGGGGCGCTCTAACCGAAATGACACTACAATTCAATACAATACATTTCCCATTAACTGGATGCGACTGCAGGTGGAGGAGTTCGACAGGCGAGGGCGCCATAGACTAGGTTTTTGCATTAGGTGCTGTAATGCTTTGATTTGATGTTTTCCTAGAGGTCCCTGAAGTGCACATGAATGCGATTGGCTGATGTTACGTCTGTTCTGTTGTTTCGATGTGAAATGCTGTTGTTGATTTAGTACAGTTGGCACGTCGAGTGTTACATTGGCTGACTTTATTAACATAAAACAAGACAGGTGCATATGTAGAATGTAGTAGAACAATAGATGGTGGACATTAGCTGACAAACTGGAGCGGCAGCCGGCAGTGAAATGACGATAAGTACTGTTTATCTTCTCTTGGTTCTGTTCCGTTTGAATCAGCAAAGTTGCTGCAGTGTTAAAAGGCACTGTTAGGAAAGACTCTGCTCAGGTACATACATGTACATTTACAGTTCATAATCGTTCTGTAAATGCAGTGAATCAAAAAGTTTTCAACATAGATAGGTGCGGCTTATTTAAGTTTTCCCCCCAAAAGTTTCTTAAAATAGAGTGGGCGCTGCGTATATAGCGGTGTGGCTTATAGCCCGGAAAATACGGTATTTTTAAATGGTTGAGTAAGTGTGTTCGTGCAGTAAGTCGGGGTTTTAGCAAGTCATGTTTTGGATGCACTGCATGTTGACATATGAGTAATTGCTGCCTGTTACTTGGGCACCCCCCCCCCCCCTTTCCGCCCTGTCAATCCCAGGTCCACATGGTGCGAGGAACGGCAGTCCTTGAGCAGTTTGTAGACAGGCAACAGCTGCCCACCGAGATGGGGGGCGACTTCAGCCACTGCCACGCAGACTGGCTCTCCTTCAGACTGGTAAGAGAAATACACTCTGCTTCTGTTACACACAATGATTCGGATCCAGTGGTTCCTTGACATGAAAATGCCCCAATTTGCATGTTTTTAGAGGTGCAAGCCGTTGCTTGGTCATTTTTCGTTTTTTTGCTGATGTGTGAAGTGAGCCAAAGATTTGAGTCACAAATGAGCTTCAGATATGGTGCTGCTGGAGTGAAATGAAAAAAACAATAAGAATGGAATAACGAAGGTGTTGTAATGCCCTTGCATTTGGGCAAGGAGAGCCACAGCAGCTGATGCACTTTCAGATGTTTAATGAAGAGGACAGTCAAACACACAAATCGACTCGAGTTGCCGATGTCATTCACTAGGCCACGCCCCTTGTAGACACAATACTGAGCTATTTTTCCTTGATTAAATGGAAATCAAACCCAAACATATTTTTTTCAAGATCATGTTCCCAGCAGCCCACCACTAGTTGAAACACGGCATTCAGATTAATATTGCGTTTGTGGAATATGAGTTAAGCAGCAACAATCCACCTGTTTTTGGCCATCTCAGGGGGCGGCCATTTTGTCGACTGAAAATGACATCACAACTGGTAACGGACGATCACAGATCAGCTTCAGAAAACACGTCGGCCATGGTTGGTCGTTACCTGAGTCCTGAGCAGTTGTGATGTCATTTTCAGTCGACAGAAGTGACAAAATGGCCGTCCCCAGAGATGGCTAAGAAGTGGTGGATTAAGTCCTATTCCACAAACGCAATATTTGTCAGAATGCCTTGTTTCAATTAGCGGGCTTGCATAGAACATATTCTTGAAAAAAAATATGTTTGGGTTGACTTATATAATATTTTAGTGTTTTTGAGGGGCCAGAATTAGAATTAGAATTTGAAAATGTCCCCACTGTGGGATCAATAAAGGCCTTCTTATCTTATTTTAGTGACATTTCAATTAATTTAAATAAATAATAAATTAATTGATTTTGTACATTCAGTCATGAAATTCGCATGCCAAGCTACCACTGTATGCATCAGACCTCGGTTAAGGAGAGAACTAGACTAACTCACCTGGGATCTTTTCTTCTTTAGAGCTTAGAGAGTCTGACTGAGAAATGCGAGAGCGCCCTCCTTCTGCTGGGAGAAGCGCTGCAGTCGATGGATGCCGAGCCCATGGTCGACAACATCAAGGTGGGCGTGAGAGCGTCCGAACCGTTGATCTGTGAACCTGACTGCGGCTTCCTCAGGAGGTTCCGGCGAGCACGGACAAGCACCGGCGCCTCATGGCCAGCGTCCTCGCCGACGGCCGCTTGACTGAGCTCCAGCGAGGGGGCGGGGCCTGGCTGGCAGGATTGACCAACAGCGCATGCGGGTTGGCGCGGACGTCGCCAGATTGCAGGTAATCTGTGCTGTTTTTGATGTCCAGCAACATTCGAGAGCGGCCAATCTTAATGCAATACAATACAATTTTATTTATATAGCGCATTTCATAACAGCTAGAGCTGTAACAAAGCACTTTACAAACAATACAATAAATAAAAAAACAAAAGACTGATACACGTATTAATTAATATATATATATATAAATAATGTGAAATATAGATAAAAATATAAATAAATAAAGCTAGTAAATTAACATAAAACACTATATACAATTGACACCGGAAGAGACGAAAATTTCAGATCTGATCAAAAGCTCCAAGTCACAATATACGTTCGCACATTCACCACTTTGTACTTGCGTTAGTTAGCTGTACAAACACGCTCACAATCACATATTTATTTTTTAATGGTTCCAAAACAAGTATTGTTTATTTATTGTATTCTCGATTTAACAGTTTAGTTTATGTTTGAATGATCAGCTATCACTGAGCTGATCGATGAAGTTAATTATAGCTTGCCTGTCTTTGTGGGTTTCGATGTTGTATTTGTTGTCACTTATTTTTGAGTTGTAAACATTGCACTTTGTCATTCTACAGTTGTTCTGAAGTGAACAATACAACAACAAATAACTGAAAACAACAACAAATGAAAAAAAACCCACAATAAATAAATAAATAAAACAGCCCAAAATAAAAACTCAACAGCAAATGAGAAATATGGGGGCGACCCTGAACAGAATATGCTCTCCCAAACATAGATTGATGGATGGAACAGCTAACCTTAGCTCTTCCCCCAATACAGAGATCTTCAAATAATCAAAATATCATACTTCCTCCAAGTCGACAACCTCTTACTTTGTTTATTAGCAAAATCCCCATTTTTAATTTGTCCACAAGGGGGCGCAAATTCTCCAAGATTCAAATGTCATGACACCGATAGAAAACCATTTGACTTTGCGTTTATTTTTTGAGTGGATGTGTGTGGCATTACATATTATTGCACCGGAAACCGACTCTGTTTGCAGGCTGGGAACAAATTTCTGTGTTTTAATCCCAAATAATGAAAAACAGCTGGAGCAGCCGAGCTCTGAACTGACATAAACGTGCCGGCTGTGCTCCTGCAGGACCGCGCTCGCCGCCGCCTCTAAACTTTATGACAGTGTGGACGACGCCCTCCATCGGCTGGTGCGAGTGTCCAACCGGAGGGGTCGCGACCTGGATGCGCTGGGCCGACTGGCTGCCCTGGTGGACCAGCTGGAAAAGGTAAACTGGCAAAAGGAGACCATTTTGAAGACTCGTTTTCTGCGACAACAACCAAAGAGCAATTTGGACTTTGCAGTGTGACGAGGAGATAGAGAGAGTGCAGTCGCAGGTGCACGCCTACAAGGACCCGCCTCTTTCGCTGAGCAGACTGTCGCTCCAGCAGCAGAAGTTCAAAAATTTGCGAGAAACGGCAAATGTGAGAAACTGGCTCCACACATTCTTCTACTTGTTGTCATTGTAATGATGGATGGAGGATTGGGTTTTCAGTTCAACGCCGCTGTCTGCAGAAGTCCGGCTATTCACCTTGTTGTAGTGTGAAGAAAATGAATGATTCTTGTTTTGTTTCAGGAGCTGCACAGCCGGACTCTGTCCGTGCTTACCGACCTGGAGACTTGGAACGATTTGGACTGGGCGGGCCTCAACGACATCCAGGTCCAACTCCCTTCACTCAGGGAGCGTCTACGGGACATGTCCCACTGCTTGTCCGACCGCTGGACCGCTTTGGACAATACGCAGCGGCTACTGTCCACTCTGACGGAGGTGAGCGCGTTGGAGCGAGGCCCTCCCCGCCCCCACCTGCAGACCTGAACCTCCCTCCTCTGCTTCCAGGCTTCCCAGTGGTGCGACGAAGTGTCCTCCGCCTCCCCCGTCTGCCCCCTGGCATCCCTCCCCCCCATTCCGCCGTCCCGCTTCCAGGATGCCCGCTCGTTGGCCGTGGACTTGGGCGGAGGAGCGCTTCTGGATCTCTGGAGCCGCACGGTGGAGCGTTACCAGCAGACCGTAGCGCAGGTCAAGCCGCGCTTCCTCCAGTCCGAGCGGGCCCAAAACCAGAGCCAGGGGAAGGCCAGGACGCCCGCCGCTGGCTACCCGTGGGACGTGGAGGGAGAGAGCGACTGGGAGCCGGGGGCAAGAGGAGGCGAGGGCGGGCTGCAGTCTTGGGGCTCGCTGGCCTCGCTGTTCAGACCGCAGACCTGCTCCACGCTGAAGATAGGAGACGACAGGGGTGGCAAAAAAGAGAGCGCAGGTGGTGGGGGGAGGTTTCTGCAGAACCTTTTAAAGAAGAGCGTGAGCATGGCCCATTTTCATTTTCCGCTTCTCTAGCAGTGCCTTGGCAATCTTAATCATGTCTTTCTCCTCTCAGCCCACAGAGGCGCCCCTCCCTCCCAAGCCCCCCAGGAAGAGGCATCCCAGCTTCGACCTGCAGGCCCTCCTGGCCCCCCGCAGAGGGGCCGGCAACCCCAAAGCCGCCGAGTGCCGTACCTCCCCCAAGTCCTGGCTGGGCCGCCGAGCCCTAGTGGAGCCTGTGGTCACCACCGGTGTGGCCGCTGCCGTCCAAGGAGGAGGAGGGGTGTTGATCAGGGGGGTGGAGGTCAGCAGCAAGGAGGTGGTGGACCACACGGGCTCCCCACGGCAACACGTGCTGCTGGGCAGGACCGAGAGGGAGATGGGGACGGAACGAGCCGGATCCACGGCTCAGAGGTAGCTGCCGGCACGCCCGCCCACCCCCTGGACCGCCCGCCCGTCCCCTTTTTTTTTGCCTTTCGGCCGCTGATCTTTTTCCTCTTCCGCTGTTCCTCCGCAGCAAACTTTACCTGCTGTGGTGCAGGATGCTGAGCAGCGAGCGACAGTATGTGGCCGTTCTCAAGGGTGTGGAGGAGACGTACCTCTCCCTGCTGGAGCTCCCCGACACGCCGGAATCCATCCGGGGCAAGGCGGAAACCCTCTTCCCCTGCTGGGCCGAGCTGAGCGCTTTCCACTCACAGGAACTTCTGCCTGCCATGGAGGACGCGCTGGTGCAAAGTTTGCTGCAGCAGGACTGCTTCAGTAAATTTGTGAGTGAAAAGTCCACGATGGCAGCTTTTCTTCTCACTCAACGTGTCGTGCTGTTTTCTTGGCACAGCGGGACCACTTTCTGCATTATTCCCACTACATCCGGACCAAACCGGAACCGGATTCGCCGCTGGTCACGCAAGCTGCCGACTTCTTTAAAGTGAGTCGCCGTGAACCAGTTTTAGGAAAGATGATTTCCTACGTGAGTGAGAGCAAAGTTCAGTTCACAAATTTTAAAGTCAAACAGTTCGGTTTGTTGTTCATAATTGAAAATTTTGAACGAAGCCCACCGATCGAAAATTGAACTGCTTCATAGTTCTTCCCTCATCCCCCCAATATGTTAGTGCGAGCTCTTACCCTCAATATTCTTAACATTGTTTGTGCTCGCTGCGCACACTCTGACAATGACCGCACCACTGCCACCTACTGATGTCGATGTGCAATTACACTCTATTCTGGTACGGCCCAAAAAATAAATAAAATGTTCCCTGGTTAGGAACTGCAGGCCATCATTTCAATTTCTTTGAAGATGATAGATGGGCAAGTTTGTTTGTAGATGATGTTAAAAAATAATTTCATTGGGTTATTTATAAATAATTTTTTTTTTAACAATTAACAAATTGTTAAAAAGAAATATCTTGAAAATGTACCTATTTTATTGAATCAATAAGCCATTTATAAAATGCGATAAGTACATTTCAAGCCGCCAATTGTAAGGAAAAAATCACCCATGTTTATGCAGTAAATCCATTTTCAACTGATTGCAAAAGTGCAGTCGCGGGAACTTTTCCAAAAGGGCACTGAAGTAGCTTGCGTTGTCTGCCTCCTTCCTTCTTGGTGAATTTTATATCCATGCAATGAGACCTAACAATGGTCTCTGCAATTTGGCTGGCATGCCCATTCATATGCTTGATCCATCAAAAGACGCTGACCTAGTCCTTCCGGTTTTCCACGTCCTCCCCCTTCCCCTCCTCCCCCTGCTCAGTCCAAACTCCCCGCCACCGCCGCCTCCCCCTTGTCGCCTCTGTGCTTCCCTCAGTGCCTGCAGGCGCCCCCGCAGAGGCTGGAGCAGTACTGCGAGGCCCTGGAGGAGCTGGGTGGCATCAACCCCACCTCCGACTCCACCCTCTCCGTCCTGAGACATGCCCAGCAGCACGGCGAGGACCTCCGGGCTAGCGACCTCATCGTCGGGTGTCCGGTGAGAGCGACTGTCTCACTTTCTCCACTTCCACTTTGGCACACACTGGCACAACGCAGTACTACACTGATGGCATGCAATGGGCAATTTAGACTTGGCCGTATATTCTAAAAAAAACAAAAAAAACAATGATGCCATCAAAATCGACGGGGAGAAAAATGTATGTGCGTGGCATTCATTTAGGACTAACTGTTGCTGTTGGGGGTGGGATTGCACAGTAGGGAAAAACAGAGCACGGCTTTTCCTTCCTGAAGTGTTGTCACGTGCGTCAGATTCCCGCGGCGGAGCGCGGCGAGCTCGTGCGTCAGGGCGAGCTGACTGTGTGCGGCGGCACCCGACGGAAGCGTGTGGGCGTCAGGAGGGTCTTCCTCTATCAGCACGCCATCATCTTCACCAAACAGAAGAGCGGAGGAGGAGGAGGCGGCGGCGGCGGCACTGGACCAGGACGCTTGGCCTATAGCTACAAACACGCCATGAAGGTGCAAAAAGTTCTCATGCTCGGTACACAAGCACAAGTTCAGATCCGGCAAGCCTAGTTCCTTTGTTTTTGTTGTATAATGAAGATATTTGGGTTTCAGATCAAAAGAAGTATGTCAGACAAACGTTCAGAATTCCAGCTTATATTTCATGGTATTTGCATCTAGATGTTTTAAACAACTCGGGACAGAGCACCTTTGGCTTGAAGTCTCCCACTTTTCAAGTGAGCAAAAATCTTGGAGCCTACATTATTAAATTAACTTCGAGTGAATAACTGTATATTTGGTGGCATAACCGTGACTTGCAATAACTTCAGCAAGCCTTCACCAGATTGTTGCATTCTTCATTTGAAATGCTTTTCCTGGTCTTTCCTGCAGCCTCTTTCAATTCTTGTTTCTGTTTCTGGGTCATTATCTTGTTGGATGACGACGCTTCTCCCCATTGGTTGCAACTTTCTGTAAATTGCCAGATACGACGGTTTTGTAGCCTTCGGAATTCATTCTGAATATTTTGATCCGAAACCCAAATGTCTTCAGTATGCAACTAAAACAAAGGATTTGACCTTGTTCCAATACTTTTGGAGGGGACTGAATATAGACTAAAAACAAAATTGGCACAATGGAAAACAAAAGACAAACAAATTAAAAACACAAAAAGAATTAACTAACACACAAAACAGTTTGCCTCTTTTATCACCTGACAATGCCGGTACTGAGAAGTAAAAAAAAAAAAAAAAAAAAAAAATCATGTGACATGTCCTATGTTGATGTAACAAAAAAGGCTGATTTGGCTAACAACTGAAAACGATTTTTTGATTTTTGTGGTCATTTACATTCCACTAACTCTTGCGATGTCCCGGCCGGCGCGGCTTCCCGCGCAGACAGCCGACATGGGCCTGACGCAGAGCGTGGGCGAGGACGGCCTCAAGTTCGAAGTGTGGATTCGACAGGCGCCTCGCCTCAGGGACTGCGTCACGCTGCAGGCTCGGGACGGAGAGCACCGCAAGGCCTGGACTCGGGATGTGGCTCGCCTGCTGTGGACGCACGCCATCAACAGCACAGGTGGGACGGATAGCTGGGAGCAAGCCATGAGGAAATCTGGAGTCTTAAACGGGAAGTCCCATCTTAGTCGATCCATTTCAAGCAAGTCATGCAATCTGGCTCGGTCGTCCAAATATATTTGCGTGTTGGCCACTTGGCACTCAGGCTGTGTATTCGCGTGTCGATCCGTTGTGGTTGTCTGCGCGGACGTTTGGTCTCTCATCCATGCGGGTCGTCCTCAATCGGCCCGTGCGCGTGGATGGGGCCAAGTGTTGCTGTGGAAACGGATTTTTTTTCTCTTTAGTCCCCTATGTTTAAGGCCCTGTCTACATATAGCAGGGCTTTTTGAAAACGCCGGGTATAAGCCTGCGGTTAGCCCTATCATCCACACGTCCCCGGAGTTTTTTCAGTGAAAACTCAAAACTCCGGCCGCAGTGGAGATTTGCCAATATCTCCGGATATCTCCGATCCGCGTTTTGCTGTGGACGGTTACACCCGGAGATTTACGTCGTCACCGTGCAACAACGATGCTTTGACGTCATTGCTCGACTTGTATTTTCATACGAGTCAACATGGACTCTCGCGGCGCTGCGTTGGTTGTAGCCATTCTCTATGCGCTTTTTGCTTAATTATTTGTCCGCAACCAACCACTGCTTCTCGGTGAAAAGGTTTAAAAGCAATTCTGACCTCTTGTCGTTTCTCCCCCGAACGAGTTTGGCGCCGTGTTTTTGGTTTCGTAGAAGTGACGTCAATGGACAGTATTTGGCTAACTACTGCCACCTAGAGGCTTGGCATGCGTTTGAAAACGCACTTCCGCGGTTTTGTTTGCGAAGCATTTTTGTAATGTGTACTTCCAACGCAGGCGGGGGGGAGGTATACGATTGTTAAAAAACCCCGGCTACGCCCCAATCACGAGCGGCATCCCTCTTTTGGGATGCCTGCCCGCCAACAACAGTGTTAGTAAGCTGTACTATCCCATTCACATTGTGATGGTTCCAAACGCACTCTTCACATTGTCCATTATTCTGTTTTTCTAAACTAGCATGATGCTAGCTTGACGGAGCTTACCTGCCTTTGTGGGTTGCTAAAGTTAGATGCACCTCTCAAATGTAACCAGTCAAGCCTCGTCGGGTCATGTAGTTTTAAGTCCATTGGAGTCTCTCCGAAATTTTAGCCAGGCAAGTCCCAAGTGGTAAAAATGGCGACTCGAGTCTTTTGGAGCTTCCCGCTTCTTTTGTCTGCTGAAAAAAAGTGAACGTTTTCCACACGCAGAGTTGTGCCTGAAGGAGTCGCTGTGCGTGGGCGTGTCCAGCAAGCTGCTGCTGGACGCCAGCGGAAGTCAACCGACGGATTTGGAGAGAGGTGAGAGCCGTGCGAGCCTTTTTGGCGTCTTTTGCGCTCCGGCCAATTTCTTAAAACTCTCGCGCCCCTTAGTGCACAGCAGCTGCTCTGATTCGTCGTCCGTCGGCAGCCACAAGGAGGCGGGGGGCTCGCCGGCGTCTGGGAGGGGCACCAGGAGGAGCTCGGTCAGCTGCTCTCAGGTGTGCAACACGCCGACACACAGCAAATCAGTGTTGGGGGGGGGGGGGGGGGTTAATATGTTTCAAAAGGATGTCACAGTAATATATTACAGTTAGGCAGTAATTGAGTAATATAACTCATTGTATTTTTGTAATATTAATTTGTATTATTAATACTCGGTCCTGGAACGCGATACAATCCCAGCTGTCACAGTGATGATGATATTTTCTTTAAACCAATATTTAACAGTCGTATCTAATCTTGTTTTTATTTACCTCAGTGATATAATCCTGTTTCCGCATCTTCAGAAATTCTCAACTATTTACTGTATTTACTACAACTATTTTAATGCACTGCAAGATTTTTACAATACTCCCAGAGAATTTATTTATTGGAACTTACTATTGATCCTCTCGTGGCAGTGTCATTGACTGCCTCTTGAGTGCAGTAGTGAGTTACATTTGTCAACAGTTGAATAGGAATGACATATTCCTCACTCAGTCTTTTAATATTCTATATCCACTCTTTTCAGATGCAATATAGACCCCATTGGACTTTAATTTTGTGCCCCTCCCCTCAACTAAATGAGGAATTACAATTAACTGAAAACATTTTGGAAGTCATTTGTCCAACACTGACGCCAACTTTTAATGAACCAATGCACATGATGTAAATATCTTAGCACACATTAATAAATAAAAAGACCTAGATGGTAACCTCCCCACGATTGTTGAGGGATCAGGTCTGAGCATTGCAGCAAATAGCGAAAACGGGACTACCGGGGGTTGACCGTCTCGTGTAAGTTTACTCCTGGATCGACTTCCTCACTGTGAAATGTTTTGCTCTTGTCCTCTGATATGGGCACAGGCGGATACGTTGGTTGATTGCACTTTCTACTATCCAGTGGGAGAACTTTGAATTGTTCTGCCTGGCACTGTGTATTGTACGTTGCTGGCATTGATAGATAAACAAAGACACATTACTTGCTGTGTGTGTGTGGGCATCTCCTCCCCAGGGTCAGTCGCCCTCCACTGCCGTGTAGCTGTCACGGCACCGCAAGCGAGTGAGGCTTCGTGGTCCGCGTTCCCCCAGCTGAAGCGCAAATGGTGACTGGCAGTTTTGGTTGGGACAGCGACATCTCCATGTGGACCAGCTAAACGGCCGCATCGCATCTGCAGCAGTCAAACGTCACTAAGAGCAAGACCTGAACACCGTCTCGGATGCGCCAGTCTCCGCAGCTGGCAGGTTCGCGGAGGGTTCCGGAGTGAGTGGCGCCAACAAAGCGGCCATTGTGCGCCAACAAAGCGACCGCTCGGCCCGAACGGCCGCCTGCGTCACATGACCCGGCCTTATGATGGTAAACAGGAAGCGGCGCGTATCGCCTCGGGTGGCGTGTGAGACTTTGCAGGTGCTGGGGCTTTGTTTTTGATATCACGCTCTGGTGCTCTGCCCACTAGTGGCATCATCATCGTCGTCGTCATCATCATCTTCAGCTTACAAAAGCATCAAAAGGTCATTTGCTGCGTGGATAATTTTCCGCTTTCGGGTCGGGATTCCTCACTCTTGTACCACATTACTTGACACTTTTCTTGGACATTAAAACTGGATGGAAATTAACATTTGTGTGTGTGTGTGTGTGTGTGCGAGTGGGTGTTTCTGGATGTCAAGTAAGAAAGCTCACATGATCATTTGAAGGGAAATATGTGAGACTTTTTTTTAAGGTTGACTAATGGATTAACTGTTGCATCTTTGGGGATCTGGGAGGGGGGGGTGGTCTCTCCACAGAACAGCCAGTTGTTCCATGCTGAGACCACCCCGCCCCGCCCCCTCTCTGCTGTTTAATAGACGCAGTACAATATCAAATAGTTGCAGGGATCAAATTCTCCGAAAGGCTGCTCCCTCTATGTGTGTGTGCGTGCGTGCATGTGAGGTGAGAGATAAAGGGCCGGCTTTGGAGGGGGGGGGGAGGCGGACAACAGGAAGGGGCAGGATTGGTGGGGGCACACGAGGTGGGAATGATGGGAAATGGGCGGCAGACGGGTCAGCTCGGTGGAGGGCTCACAAGAAGAAAGACGGCGACACAAAAAGTGGAATTGGAACTTTTTTTTTTTTTTTTTTTCTGTCTCTGGAATGGCGAAGGCCGAGAGAGAGAGCGCGGCGGCAGGAGGGAGGGGGCAATGGGGGGAGAACGGGGGGGGGGATGTTGATGGTGGCAAACAAAGAGAACGTGAAGAGAATGAGTCGGGGGGAGACATCAAAGGGATTTTTCAGGCCTGGTTACCGGGACAACAGACATTTGCATGCCATTAGCTTTTTACATCATATTAGCAACACGCAAGGGTGGGGGAGGGCCCCGGATACACTATACATCACGCGCGCACGCGCGCACACAAATGACTCTCAGGCAGGCAGGCAGACAGACAAACACTGACACCTTTTGATCGAAACCTTTCCACGCAAGCAAACGCGCCTCGCAAATCGCACTAATCCCGATAAGGATGATAATAATGAGCATAGTCATGATAATAACGCAGAAGAGGCCAAGTTGTGACGAATTCCAACAAGTTGCCCACCCAAGTAACACAATAAGAATAAAATGCGGATCGCAAGGAGTCGTGGTTGGTCAAAGCATCGCGCGCGCGCGCCCCTCGCGCTCGCGCGTGTGCTTCCCCCGTGTAATCTTATCTCTCGTCTTCCTCCATCATGCTCACTCTCCCGCGTCTGTCTGTCCACCCGTCCGTCCTCCCTTTCATCCCCGCTCCCCTCTTTTCCTGCGAGTGCCGCTTCAGTGCCCTCACTATTGTGGCAGCATTGTGCCAGTAGGCGTCGCCGTGACAGCCGTTGTCACGGTAGCATTGTTGGTGGGGTGATGGAGTGTGTGCGCGCGCGTGTGTGTGGTTGGAGTGTATTACAGTATCAATACACTGACACTGCGACAAAAAAGGACAGCCGCCTTAGCCACATATCACTCCTCCTCCTCTTCCTCCTCACCCCTAAATCAATCTCTCTCCCCTTCCATTGATTTCACACGCACACGCACACATCCTTCCTCAGCCCACCTCCTCCCCACTCAAACATGTACTGCAACCTCACCCGTCTCCCCCATCTTTCATTTGATTCCCCCCTCCCTCCTGTCTGCCATCTCGCATGCCCCTCTCTCTTTCTGTCTCTCTCCCTCCATCACCCACCCTCACCCCCATCTCGCTCCCTCTTGGCTGTTTTTCTTGTTTGTGTGTGTGTGTGTGTGTGTGTGTGTCTGTGTGTGTGTGTCTCACGCTCTCTCTGCATATTAATTGGTGCATTTCTGCTGCGGCGGAGCAAACAATCAAAGCATCACAGGCGGCGGTGGCTCATGCCATTATTGTACACACACACACACACACACACGCACGCACACACTCACACAATGGCAAATGTACACATGTGTGCACTTGTAGACTGGCATGGCTGCTGACACAAATGCAGCACACAATGGCTCATCCAGCAGATATGTTGGGTGTCAGCACAGCTAGACATTTGGAATCTCAGCAAATGTGTGGCGAGCATCACATCCAAACCCGAAGGCCTCCGCAGCTCGTCAACTCCAGGCAAGTACGCCGCACCTTCATCAGCCCGTTGAGCCTTCCTCTTGGCTTCTTCACACTCGTGCGTGCGTGTGTGTGTGTGTGTGGGGGGGGGTTTGTGTGCAGGGGCGGGGAAGGAGTTCGGACCCTCGCTCGGACCCTCGGAGCGCAGCGCTGGCACACGGCGCACTTGGACTCTTTCGGCGTGCAGGCGTCCACTTTGAAAGGTGGTAAGGAGATGTCAAACTTGCATGTTGGAAACGGGATCAGAGTTTAAAAAAAAAAAAAAAAAAAAAAAATGAAGGAACCCTCACGTCCACTTTCATGACAAATCCTGAAAGTACACCATGCCAAAAAAAATGTCCCCATTTAGTCTGACTCATCTGTCTTGAAGGACCAGACAAGATTTTTTTGTAGACGGCTGCAATGTGATAAAAATGGAGTCCAAGTCGAAGTAAATACATCAGCGGTCCTTGACCTTTCCCCCCCCCCCCCACGGACTGCATTCGCGTAACCAAGTGCTTTGGCGCACATCCATAGAAACAAAGAAAACCAAATGATTCCATTTTTTTTTTTTTTATGTTGAAAATTGAAGCATGTATTTAAAGTGGATGCTCTAACTCTTAATTTTTGGTCAAATATTCCCGCGCGTGGTGTGCCGCACGGCCACAAGTGTGGTGCTGCGGTACGAATGAAGTTGTCGTTATCACGCGCTTGTAGCTCGGCCCGCATGATTGGACATAAGACTTTGCCGACTAGATGGAATCGGGCTAGCGGAAGCTAGCGAGGCTAACCGCCGTCGTTATCCGCGAGCAGCTCTTCGTACTCTCGGACCAGCAGACGAATGAAAAGTGCATCTCTGTGTTGGTGAAACAAACGTTTGAATGCTCCACAGAGCGTTGCAGTCCCGTGGCGGCGACAGACGGGCAAGTCCAAAGTTAGCCGGTCGGAAGACCGGATGCCATTAACACTTGATTAGCCTATAGTCAATTTAAAGCGGGAATCAACCCAAACATATTTTTTTCAGGAATATGTCCCCAGCAGGCCCACTAGTTGAAACACGGCATTCTGATTAATATTGCGTTTGTGGAATATGAGTTACAAAAACAAAATCCACCCGTTCTTAGCCATCTCAGGCGAGCCATTTTGTCACTTGCTCACTGCTCAGGGCTCAGGTAACGGCCAATCACGGCTCAGCTTCAGAAAACAGGTCAACTGTGATTGCTTGTTACATGAGCCCTGAGCAACTGTGATGTCATTTTCAGTCGACAGAAGTGACAAAATGGCCGCCCCCGGAGATGGCTAAAAATGAGTGGATTAACTCTTATTTCACAAACGCAATATTTATCAGAATGTCGTGTTTTAACCACTGGGCTAGCATAGAACATATTCTTGAAGAAAAACACGTTTGGGTTAACTTCCCTTTTAAAGCTTTGAATGTCAATGCACAGTCATCAAGTGGAGCTGACCCCGATGGGGGCTCATTTGGGCCAATTCCCTGCTAGACTTTCTCAAAGTAGTCCTGGAATAAACCCAAAGTGGCTGCTTCAAGCCAAAATGGCCACCTTGTATAGTTGAACATGGAGGCTAGTCTTTTGATAGACACATCCGCACAATTTCGTGTCCAACAGTGGAACAAGTGTCGTGGACTTGTGTTTTTTTTTTTTTTTTCACACTTTCCAGGGGTGCGACTGAATGACTTTTGAGGGGGTTATGTATTGGGGACCCCTTAAATCACATTTTCACTAAGAGGCATGTTTGCAAAAATGTGTGATGTTGAAGGCCCCCTTCAAATGCCGGCAGTTGTGAGAAGGCCCGAGCACACCAATGAACTCGAGAAATAACAAATAACCTGAACAATCATTGTCGGTGTCAGCTTTTACGGCGTCCCCACCATCCTCTTCCTCTTCGTTATCATTGTTGATAACTTAATTATCTTAATAGACGCATAATGATTTAAAGATGATTTGTTGTTGCTTTGTCCAAAAACTTGAACAAAGCACCTTGAGGAAGATAAAAAGATGATGGCAGAATTGAGGTTGGCATCGATTGGAGCGTTTGATAGCAAATGCTTTCTTCTGCTAATCGAACAAATAACCACTCATGGCAGCACATGGCCAACTTCTTGCAATACGGATAATAATACAACATACCTGGAAACAAATTCAAATCGATCGATAGTCTATTGTTTAGTCTGGTTTATGCTGCATGGTCTGCCGTTCAACTCATTAGCTAGTTCGATGTGCAGGCAACTTTTGTGACGCTTGGTGGGACCGGCACAAACTGGCATCGCTACTTTTCTCAGGTAACAGAGACATATAATTTTTTTCCCGATAGCTCGGTTTTTCCTTTTCCTTTATCCTCTTCTTTTTTTTAATCAATAACTCCGCTTAATGTTGTTGTGCAGCAGACAAGCGTGCCAGTAGGGGGCCCCATTAGAGAAATGACGACGCCCAACGTGTCTTGGCAATGTCTGTTTCAAGTTGTGTCGTCTGTATGGACCAATTATCAGGCCGCCGGTGCCAAACAACCGGCACCTCGAAAGGGCCCCTTTGCGAGTATTGATGACGGCCTCACGTTGTCGTTGCAGTTCAGAATTTGCCTCTTGTTCCCTTTCCAAAAATGTCCCTCGATCCTCGTTTGTCGCAGAGCGAGTGCGCAGGCCTTACAAAATGAACATATTTTACAGATAAGTCATGCCGTGGCATTTACACAATGTCATTTCACAGCCTTCTTTTGTGGGCAGCCGTGCCGCCCTACACTTGGCACATGCCACTTAGCACCGCTTGATACAGTGACTTCCTTTTGAGCTTGGGACAAATAAAGGAACAGTGAGCGAGCCTTCATTTGACAGGCTTGCTGAAGAAAAGAACAAGAAGTAGGCCGTTCCATCTTTCAGGCTGTTTTCCCACAGATGCCAACAGAGCAAGACACAGTTTGGCTTTCCCGCCAAACAAAGTCGGAATGGTGCTTTCAGACGAGCGTGACTTGTAAAAGGCTCTTTTTTTTTTCCACGCCAGCCGAAGTTCCGGCTTGCCATTTTGACCTCACAAGACGGAAAAAGGCGCAAGTGGCTCTTGAATTGTGATCTTAAGAAGTTGTTGTGGCTTCCCCGCCATCCGTGTGACAACTGAGACGCTTTTTCTTGTTCTTGTCCTTCCTGCGTGTCAGCTGCCATATTTGGGACGGCGGGATGACGCTGTTGTAAAATGGAGCCCGTGCTGAGATCATAATTAACATTTCCAACCTACACGGAGCCCTCCACCCTGAAGAATGGAGGGAGGGAGGGAGGGGGGGGAGAGAGAGAGAGAGAGAGGGAGGGAGAGGGAGGGGGAGCCGCCGTATGCTTGTACACAAGCCTGATTTCCATTTTTCCCCCAAGTCGTAATGTATTTAATTCAAGCTGAACGTAATCATGACGTGTCGCGTCATTAATCTGCGAGCCAGCTCACGCGTAAGTACGAACGCTTTCCGTTGCTGCCGCCTGCCCGAGAAATGTGCATGGATGTGCGTGTGTGCACGTATGTGCGCGCGTGCGTGTGTACATGTGTGCGCGCCGACTCACCTCAACGTGCACTTTGCTCCCCGATCGCTTTTTCTTGCAGCTTATTGTCGGCTCGTCGCTTTGTGCTGAAAAACACTTTTCATTCGCGGAGCCTCGCGCGCGTACCTCTGCAAATGCTCGCGCGCGCGTGTCATGTTTGTGAGTGCGACACGCGTGACAGACAAGTCACATATGGGACTCCCCCACCACCACCCCCCCAACACCCCCCACCCCCACCCCGCTAGCCTTCGCTAACTTTGAGCAAGTTGCGCGAGCGAACCGAAACCGAAGTCACCGGAGCTCAAATTGCATGTGGCGCTAAAGTTGCGAGCACACGCACACGCAGATTTGCGGCAATCAGCCTTTTGTTGCGGAGGCAGGCAGGGCGCGCGCGAGCACGCACATGCACGCACATGCATAATCCGATTGTTCCGGACGTTGCGCGAAAGAAGAAAAAAAGGAAGAAAAGTGTGCGAGCTGGTCCACATGGAACTTGGAGTTCTTTCGATTCGTTTGTGGAGATTTTCACATGTGATCCGCGATGGCTCGTCCTCCCCCTCCTCCTCCTCGTCCTCCTCCTTCTTCTTCTTCTTTTTCTTGTACAGCCCTCGAACATTTGGGGAGCAAAATGGAGCCGCCAGTCGCTCACATGACTTCGTTCAGCTCTCGGCTCGCTTTTCTTTGCCACCTTGTGGACGATTTGTCTTGCTGGGTGAATTGTTTTTTTTTCGTCTTGGCGCAAATCAGGAGGAAGTTCAGATCTGTAGGGTTTTAGTCACTAGAGTTCTTTTTTTGTTTTTGTTTGTTTTTTGTTTCTTTTTTGGGCGAAGGAGAAGTGTTAGTGAATCAGGTGTGTGTGTGTGTGTGCGCGCGCGCGCGCGTGTTGACGAAGTTGTCAAGGACGTCGCTCCATTCAGGCGTCATCATCTTGTCCTTTGTGCTGAGGGGCCACATGCACGCTGTCCAGGTGGCTCTTCGGGAGTGTGTGTGTGTGTGTGTGTGTGTTTCCTATCCTGGTCTGGCTGCATTGTGACATTTGAAGCCCCATTTGTTCGTCAGCCCTCTAAGCAGGGCCGTCAAACATGCTGTACTTGAGTTCCAGAGCAACAAGTGGCCCCTACGGTGGCCAATCAGAAGCCTGAAGAAAGACATTTCCAGAAAAAGAGTAACGGCAGAAAATGGAGCTGATAGCATAGACACAGGGACTCGTGGGAAAGTCAATTCTCCTAAAGTTTCTTGCACCCTTAATTAACATTTG
Organism: Filicampus tigris; assembly: GCF_054856515.1. Lineage (NCBI taxonomy): Eukaryota > Metazoa > Chordata > Actinopteri > Syngnathiformes > Syngnathidae > Filicampus > Filicampus tigris. The sequence continues at coordinate 8,334,142 of NC_141218.1, forward strand.
TGGAAAATGTCGTAAGGTCAAGGTGCTAGCTGTAGAACACAGAGAAGGACAGCACTGTTGAACATGAATTTGACTTCACTTTTCCCAAGTGTCTCTGAGCATTTGGCAAGTTTTGCTGGCGTTAGTCCCTATAGCGTGACAGTACTTTTTTTTTTTCCAAAGGTGGACTACAAAAAGCGCTCCTTGAATCCAAGCGTGCATGACTTGACATAACAGTGAGAATCACTTAAGAGGTGAGAGACTTATGCTGATGTGGAATTTCACTGGCCCGGTAGACCTTCTTCAATGTGAAGAAGTTGACATTTTGATTTCCTATGGCCTAAATTATGGGCTATGAAAAGAACTACGATGTTGCCCAATATTAACATTGTAGATTCTTGTCTTGCAGCATATCATTAATTTACCCATGAGTCTGATGGATTTGTCCGATATTAGAATCAGGCTGGTAATTACCGACACTAGATGGCTGGCTTTATATTAGCTGATATGTTATCCATATATGTCGATCAGATGTTAATCGCATTAAACATTTATGGTCATCACACACAAACAGCTAAATGTCCTGACACGTAAGCAGTCATATAACAATCAATAGCAAGGGAAGAAAGAAAACTCTCTCTCTTGTGTAACACACACACTAACAGGCCTTCACATAAGTGCACGCGTACAACTTTGTCTAGTGGAATGGAATGTGGCTTTGAGGGATATCTGACAGAGAAGTAGAAGTAGAAGTCCTTGCGACCAAGGATGTCTCCAAGCCTGATGACCTGGTCCTTGAAGTGATAAACCATAGATGGAAAAGATCAGAACCAACATTTTTTAATACACTTATCCGACAGGACAACACTATATACATGTGAGGGTTGCATTTTCGACAGCGCCCTTTCCTCACTTCGCCTCCACTCGTGTAAGTGTTTGCGAGCAGATCTGACCTTGTCTGATTCCTGCATTTAAGAGATTAAAAGAAATAGACAGGAGCAAATTCAATCAACTTGCGTGAGTCTTGATTTACATTTACATTGGATGCCTTCTTGAAAGATTAAAACAAACACGCGTTGGAAACTAGTTGTTGTGAACTAATAATTGAGCTTACATCCCAAGTGAGTGACCTGCTGAAATTTCCAACGCTAATAAGATAGTTATGAGTGCGGCCTTAACTTCTGACTTCTTTCTCTGCTCTTTTATCTTTGGCCAGTCCTGCATAGTGGGACACAAGTCAGTATTTAGAGTGGTTTCTTCAAGACAACTGAGTTCAACAAGAAAGGCTACTTTGTTTTGGAAATCATAGCGTTGGTCACTGCAGTAAATGTGCTAATTGCGTTGTCGGAACGTTGTCATGGCCAAATCCCATCCACAGTCATTGTCTCGTCTTGAGATGTGGCCTCTGTGCCCAAGTTGGTGACTGCAGTACGTATGCAGCGGTTGATATGCTTCCCCATTGTACATGTAAGGTCTCCCCCCAAAAGCACTTTTGTGAAGAACGTGCAAAAAGAGATAACAAAAGTCCCCTGTGCCCCATTTCGTGTCCACCAGACCTTGAAGGCTCCACAAGAGCGGAGTGGAGCGCCGAGCCGTCGGTGGGCTTCCGCGGGACGCCGGGAGAACGTTGCTGCTTTGTTGTGTTCAAGGGGGAGGTGCAACGTGCGGACGTGCGCTAACCTGCACTTTAGGATCAACCCTGGATATTTACAGGATGACTACATACTGTATTGCCGTCCCCTGCAGGCAAGCAGAAGCTTTATGTGGAGGTGGTCGGGTCGGATTGTGTGATGCGGCACAGGCATCTGTGGATTGAATATTCTCCCAAAGCTATTGGAAGTTGCCTCTTCAGGCCATTTTCATCATAATTGACTGAGGAAGGAAGGCATATTTCGAACGTGAAGCGCAGCCCGAGCACAAGTCAAATCAGACTTTGTGGAGGGAGCTAGAAGGCCTTCAAGGTCCAATCTAGACCAACAACGTTTCTCATAGGTGCAGTTGTTGCTCACCGTTTCCTTCTTCGGCAAAAGTCCAGGAGCGATTCTGATTCTGTGTAGAAACTCTTAACTCATCCACTGCCTGGCATTTTCAGACCCTCTTTTACCCTGCCGTTTGAAAAAAATTGAAGAAAATATAAAGTTCCTATGATTGAATGGCTCCACTGTGAAAAGACGAATGCATTCGTCAATGGCAGTGAATGAGTTAAGGAGGAAGTCAACCCCCCCAAAATTCTTTGCAATAATTTGTTCTCTGCGCCTTCACTCGTCCAAACATGGCATGGGTTGACTTTCCACTTTAACCCATTAAGGACGGGAGCGCATAACTCCGTTTCTACCACTAAAGCCAGGAGCGCTGTTGCGTGTTTCTCACTTTAAAACCGGGAGAGCGTATAGGTCATTTTCTTTTTTCAATCCAATTCTCGGTCTCTTAGCCAATGAAATGCTTCAGAATATACATGTGATGGTGTCGTGAGTTGTCATGGGGATTTCGGGAATTTTTTCGAGGAGTAATGGCCACAATGATCGCGGGAGCTCTGATATAAGTCACGGCAGTTATACCGATGACACGCTTGCGGATTTTAAAGCCGTGAAACCATCCAAACGTGATGTATGGTTAAGATGTACGTTTGTTCGTAGACAATGACAATTTCATCGTCTTTGCAAGAGAATACAATTACCACTCCATTTTTTAAAAATTAAAATATTGCCTCACATGCATTTTTCATTGAAAGAGTAAATATTAATAAACTCGGGCCAGTGTGAAAGCTACATGTCTAAACTCTCAAATTCTTTTGGAATTATGTTTCTATCTTCTAGGGGCTGAGATATTCATTATTTTGTAGGTGGCGAAAATGTCAGGTTTTCAAGGGTGACTCCCAAGATGACCGTAGGTTTTAAAGAGATGTCTCACGAGGAGCTTCAGGCTTTAATGGGTTAAGGTGGAACCCCAGAGCTGTTACAAAAGTACTCACACTCTGTAGTACAAGTGCCTTTACTCGCATACAAGAACAAATACTGATTCATGTCCTGTGCTGAAGTTAAAAAAAAAAGAAAGTACAGTCTCTCAAATGTGCTATAAAAGTCAACTGTGATGTTTACTGCTGGTTATAAAACAATAACCATCTGGATAACTTGGTACAAAAAAGGAACATGAAATAGTTTTTTCTCTTTTATTAACTTGCACACTGAGGAAGAAGCGCCCCATCAGTGGACAATTAAGTTATTAAAACCATGCCTTCACTAACATTAAACAAGCCTATTTTGACAAAGTGAGTAGAATGTACACGTCCGTTTTCAAATATACTGAGTAAAAGTAAATTGCCATTTGAAAAATAAATACTCATGTAAAGTACTGATCCCTGATAAAACTACTTTGGAACAGAGAGAAAGTATTTACACTTGGCTGCTTCCCACCAATGGACAATTGCAGCAGCATAAGTTCCCACAGTGGCGGAATCTCCCGAGCTGACGTTTTTTAGCATCCGAGGCATTGTGTTTTTTAGGTTCTGAGATTCTGCGTTGCTCCATTTCCGAGGAGTTTGGGTTCTATGGATTTCCTTCCATCTCCGCGGCCGCCGCTCGGCACCATGTTGGGCCGGCGGCACTGTGGTGACAGGATCCGTCATGGCGGAACAAAGCCCAACCGGGGCTTATGAAAATGCTGCAGATACATTTAGCTGCCATGTACACTCGCGCACGCACGCGCGCGCGCGCACAGCAGGTTTGGGTTGATGTTCTTTTGTAAAAAGCGCCGCATGTTTCCTTTCTCTCGCGTCTTGGCTTCTTTGCACTTCGCCATGTTGGCAGCCTCCAGTCTACCAGCTGATATCAGCATTCCCTGGCACGGCGCCAACCCACAGCACTGCAGGACGGGGGTGGGGGGTGCAAGGGGGGCCAGGGCAGGGGGGCAGAGAATGAAAGAAAATTAGTGAATAATGGACCGGCGGAGGGAGGGAGCGAGCAAGAGACATGAGAGAGGAGAAGAGAGGGGGGATGGGAGGAAGCAGTCAGGGCGAGAAAAGACAGACGGGAAAGAACAATCACTGTGCATTAACCTGTGTGCAGCGATATCCCTGTGACTCATAGCTGAGCTAAAATGTCATCTGGCTGCGTAACGATCTCGCCATCCGCGCGCACACTCACGCAGGCGTGCCACACGACGCGAATTGGGCGACCTTGTGTGTCGTGGCACTCCTCCATCTTGGCCATGACGGATCCTAGCAACCCAACAAACGCACAATCAAGTGAGCATCTTTCATTTGAAGGCACCGCAGCCACTCTTCCGAAATATTGTGTGCGCATGTGCGTGCATGTGAGCACAGAGGAAGGGTGTGTTGGGAAGTCCAAATACCGCCTTTCCTGTTTGGGACGGTGGACGTCCTGCGTTGGTGTCCGAACACACACACACACACACACACGCGTGCAGGCTATTAGGCTAACTGTGCATGTGCATGTGTGTGTAACAGGTGCACACCTGTTCCACACACTCACACGCAGTGGAAAATAAAACTACGTGAGATCAGAATAAATGACTTCATTGTCATTGTACAACATAAATGGAGATTTCTGTGGCTTGTAATATAAGTGAAAGAAGAACGAATCATAAATAAATATGCTCCAGTCCACACAGATGCTGTGCACTTATTCATCATATCGTCACCGTAGACCATCATGCCAACACAGTCAAAAGAGGGATTTGCTCTCAGGTGCTCTATTCCATAGTAAACGACTGAGTAAAAAATTGCACATTTAGTCACGGCTTAAGGTTGCTTTTCATTTGAGAATTCCTTATAGTGAGCTTTGAGATGAAGTGTTGGCAAAGTGTTGTTGGAGATGTTGGAAGGCGGTGTGACATGAGCGTTAGCATTAGCAAGAAGCTTGATTTTGAGCTGCTTCTTGCAGTCTTAGGAGTTTCATATAGTGTATATATTTTTTGGAATTCACATTTTCTCGTGCTTCCTCCGCAGGGGATTGAAGGAGGAGTTGCACCCCCGCCGGCCGAGACCCTGGAGAATGGCATAACGCCGCATACGCTCCCGGTAATTTCTTTGGCCGCCACAGACCACCGCAGTCGTCTGGTGGTTCACTAATGTGTATTTTTGTTTGCGTGCATGTTGTCCAAGCAGAGGATGGATTCGCCATCAGAGTTTGTGTTGCCCCGTTCCCCCGAGCCTCTGCCCCATCCCAAAAACCCGGAAGCATCTCCCCACAGTCCGGACGCAGCCTTGTGCCCCCCTCTCTCTGCGTCGCCCCCCGCTGAGGAGGACCTTCCCAATCGCGAGGGCCAAGAAGATGACCAACAGAACGGTGACGCTCTTCCGTCCCCCACCCCGGCCGTGGCTCTATTCCCGGGAGGGGGAGGAGCCGAAGCAGGACGCAGTCCGAGTCTGGACTCTTCCCCGCCGGCCACGCCCTCTGCGCCCCCCCTTGGCTTTGGCGCTCTGGAGTTTGCTCTCTCTTCGGGAGCCAGCGGAAGCTGCAATGATGAGCTGGACTTACAGCTCTTCCAGAGGGACGCTTTCACCAGGGCGGCCACGGGACCGTCGCTCCGGTTCTCGTGTCACGTCTGCGGTAAGAGATTCCGATTCCAAAGCATTTTGTCCCTTCACGCCAGAGCCCACAGTCTGGACCGGCACCGCCAGGCCTCGTCGCATTATCGGAGCGCCCTCCCCTCCGCGCCTCTCAAACAGAACCTCATACTCCAACAGAACAAAAAAGAGCAGATTCAGAAGCACGGACGACAATTGGTGAGTGGGAATCTTACACACGCACTCCCAGAGGAGGATGACGAACAGGAAGAGGAGGAGGAGGAGGAGGAAGAGGATGAGCTCAAGGTACAGAGCCACGCAACACTGAGCCCTCCGCTAAATGAAGATCTTGCCCCTTGGACGCCGTCCGCTCCTGCCCCACCGACTTTCCGTTGCCATGCCTGCAAAGGAAAATTTCGTACGGCTTCCGAGTTGGCGCGCCACGTCCGCATTCTCCACAACCCGTACAAATGCACGCTTTGTCCTTTCTCTGCCAACCAGGAAGGCTCTCTGGCCTCCCATCTGCAGGAGTGCCACCCCTCACCCTCGGGGCCCACTTTGCCTTCTTCCTTTTCCAATACCATCCCGGTCAACGCCCCCTCAGAAGCTCCCCGAACCTCATCACCTGCCAAAATGTCAGGATCATCCTCGTTGCCAGCATTCCGTTGCGACACTTGCGGGCAGAGGTTCACTCAGTCGTGGTTCCTCAAGGGACACATGCGAAAGCACAAGGACTCCTTGGACCACAAGTGCCAGGTGTGCGGGCGCGGCTTCAAGGAGCCGTGGTTCCTCAAAAACCACATGAAGGTACACCTCAACAAGCTGGGCCTCAAAGCCGGCATGGGTAGCACCGAGGCCGATCCACAGGCCAAAGGCTCCGCGGCTCACCTGTCACTGAACACCCTCTACTCCAGCCTTCTTCTGGCTCACCAGGGGTCCGGCAGAGCGGGGCAAGGGAGACCGGAGAAAGAGACTGCAAGCAGGATGCGGACGGCTTCCGGGAAGTCGGCTATCCTGGGCTACTTGGGCCTTCCCAGTGACAGCGGCGGGGCCAGCTGCACGGAGAGACTCCAAGCCGTGGCCCAGGTGGCCGAGAGGGGAAGCGGCGGCGTGAGCTCGGAAGGCGGCGAGCCCAGGAGAGAGAGGGCGGAGCCCAGATGCACCACCGAAGGAGGGGAGCAAACGCCCTGGTGGCAGCTGGTGGCCCGAAGCCTCGCCGTGGCTCAGCAGCAGCAGAGAGAGAAAGACAGGGCTCATCATACCCGTCTATCCAGGATGTTGGGAGCAGAGGCCGATCCGCTCAGAGCCTACGCTGACGCTATAGATCCGAGAGGAGCTTCCGGAGGAGCGTCCGGGCCAGCCGAGGGCCCGTGGGAATGCCCCGATTGCGGAAAGATCTTCCACAGCCTCCAGCAGGTGCTTATTCACGCCCGGGTCCACGCTAACAAGATCCAGGAAGAAGGCCGTGCAGCTGACATGGACGGAACTTGCAGCTCCGGCCGAGCCAGGGGAAGCCAAGCTGAACCGAGGCAGGAATCCAAAGCGCAACAAGCAGCGGCGGCAAGCTTTCCCTCTGTCATGTCGGGCTTTAAAGGTAAACCCTTCCCGCACTCGGCTTTGCTCGCTGCTTACCGTCATCGTGTTTGTTTGTGCTGCTTTCACAGGAGAGAACGGGACCATGGCGGCGCTGACTGCCGCGGCTTCGCTTCCCAGCAGCAGGGAGCGCGTCCGTGGTCGAGGGATTAAGGACTGTCCCTACTGCGGTAAAGCCTTCCGCTCATCCCATCACCTCAAAGTGCACCTGAGAGTCCACACAGGTAGGAAGCTTCTGCTCGACTTCGTCTTCACCAGAGCTCCACTCTCGCCACGACTCGGCGCACCTGCTTCAAGTTGTTTGTGCTTCTTATTTCATAATATCGTGGCTTCTGTTCACCGTGCTCCTTTGAAAAAAAATGATTCGGAGCCAATTTTCTCTCCCTTCCTCTGTTGGTGACCTGACCTAACATGCTGAACGTCACCTGCTGGGTCATATTTGAAGAATTGCATTTTGTTACCACGTCATCAGTCGCTTTGATTTCAATCTATGATGAAGCACTGCCCTCTGCCTTGCCAATGTGTTACTACAAATAATGGAACGCAATTTTCCATGACTAATATTCCTTCCCGTTGTTTTGTCAAGGTGAGAGACCCTACAAGTGCCCCCACTGCGACTACGCTGGCACCCAGTCGGGCTCTCTCAAATACCACCTTCAGCGGCACCACAGGGAGCAACGCAACTCGACGGGCTCCGCCACGTCTTCTGCGGGCAAACTTGCCGCCGCCATCAATGGTCTGACCTCCGTTAAGCCACGCCGATCGCAAACGGATCTCAAAGCTCGCTCGGATAGCCCCGCCTCGGGGCCCGGCCAGCGATCCTGGCTCCTCGGTCTTCCGCAGAAGCAGGAGCGACGGACCGGTCAAGGAGCCCTTGCGTCTCTCAGGGACGTTGACGCAGCGACCCAGTACCATTATCTATCGGGGGCGATGGGGGCCTTCTACCCTGGTGGTATGGAAGGAGCATGGATCAGGGAGTCTCCTCCTCCAAAAGTCCTCAAAGTTTCTCGCCGTAAGCCCCTCACCACAAACCGGGTTGTAGTATCCTGCGACAAACCAGCGTCGGCTGCTCAGAATCAATCGGGGGCCTTTGAACCTCTCGATCTGTCCCGCCGCCCCACGCCAGGCCTCGAAGGGCTGGAAGAAGGAGGAGGAGGAGAACGCATCAAACTGAAGCAATGTTTGGACTGTCCTTTTCGGACATCCTCCGCTGAGCTCATGACCATGCACCTGCAGGTCAACCACACCAGTAAATCCAGACGCAAAATGAGCTCTTTGTCCGCCTTCGACGACGAGGACGAGGACGGGGCCCTTAAGGGCAGCGGATCCTGCCACCAGCCCAACTCCCTCAGGATTTGGGGGCATGCCAACGAGTCTCAAGCGGGAGCCCAGCAAAGCTCCTCAAACCAGATCTGGACCCCCAATGGGCTGCCTCCGGACCATCGCGGTGAAAAAATAGACTCCAACTGGGCTTCAAGTGACGGCCCGGCCCTCCAAAGCGAGTCGGGGGGTGACGATGGTGAAGAGCAGGAGGATGAAGAGGAGTGCAGCAGCTGCCCGGAGGACCAACTCGAAGGGAATGTCGACGCCGATTAAAACAAATGTGGACGTCCAAACAGCTGCGCATTTTCCCGATTTTTTTTTTTTTTTTTTTTAATTCCTTTTTTTTTTTCCAAAATACATTTGTGATTTCAAGAAGCATTCCAGCGAAAGCGGTCCACGTCCAGACTTCGAAGTGGGATAGTCTATGTAGTCAACGTGGTATTTTTGGACTCTTTTCAGACCGGAGGTGTGTAAATCGGGTGGAGTATGCCCGTGCTTCCAGTGTTTTTGTGAATTAAGGAAATCTGATGTCACGCTGAAAATAGGAATGTGCAAAAGGTAGTGGCAACGACGAAAAGACTAACAAAGGCAAAGACGTCCCAGTAGAAAGTGTAGCTTTTACCACAAGAGAAAAAGAAAAAAAAGCTTTTTAATGGTGTTTGTTTGGTTGAAAAATGACCTTGATGTTTGTGAGATGAATGTCCTTACGCAGCACTGTGCAACTTGTTCTTCTTTTAGTGGATCAGATGTTGTTTTTTCTTGTTCACGACGGATCAGCTCCGAGGTCCGAGCGTGTGGTGTTGAAGAGCGTTGGTGTGTTTCCGCGGGAATGTACGGCGCACATACGCCGATCTTCGATCTCCGACAGGATGCTCCTAACGAGCGTCAATTCCACCGTGCCTTCTGTTTCAAGCACTTCCTGGTCTGTTTTGTACAAGCGGCTTCTTTCTGTCTGTCCTTTGCGCCAAAGCAGACCTCAGAGATGGCGACTCGAGTCAATGTGACTTGGACCGGAGTGGACTGGTGTCCCTGTTTTCATGACTTGTAACTTGACTAAAAGACTTGAGGCTGGATTTGGACTTACTTGGGGTGGGGGGGTTAACAACTCCAGACTTGACTTGTGACATGATGAGGTGTTATAAATAAATTAATTTAATTGGCCAGTAATGTCATGATCTGAATGTACTTGTCTTCTGTCTTTATGAAGACCAAATACTGCAGGTAAGACATTAGGAAGCTGACTTGACCTGCTCGAGCCACATTGACTTGGGACTTGTTTGAGACTCGTATGTGTGACTTGATCCCATCTCTGGCAGACGCCCTCAGCCCAGACCCTAAACCAAGGACGTAGGCTTAAAGCCCACAGATTGATTAAATCTGTCCAAAATCTGTCCAACGAGACACTAAAGATAGACGTAGACCAATCATCTTCTCTTGCCCGTCGCTCTTCCTGCCCGTCCGTCCATTTTGTGGTCCCGAGGCCTTTCTTGGACTTCCATGTGTGTTTGACATGTTTGAAACATGCTCTTGTGCTTGAAAAGAAAAGTCTTGTTGAATGTTGTACAGCTAGCTAGCTTAGAGGTGTCGCTGGTACTGTATATTGTTATTTTTTGTTTTTGTTTTCAAAGAGTGAGAGCACAAACCCGAACAACCGCTCCTCCCGACTCAAACAGGCCCGCCAATCCGATCATCAGCTTGGTGTGGAGAGGGACTCGTTTTGAATGTACGGTGATGATAAATTGGCAAAGAAAGGAAAACACCTGCCGCAATCCAAACTGTAATTGGCCACCTAGACTATTTGCACCTTATCCCCCGCCTGTCAATCAACGGGAGTCACAAGGCAGCAGGGTTTGAGCTCTCGTGTAGTTGACTGCCATTGCAGTGAGGACCCAGTCATCTAACATATTCTAGTCGTGACTAATATGATCAACATAAAAAAAAAATAAAACAAATAGATGACGTGATTGAACGTGTTTCCCTTCACAATACTCGAATTGCACAGCTCAACAGCCACTCTGGGATACTTGTTAAAAAAAAAAAAAAAAAAAAAAGGAGGTCCAATTAATGTAGACGTACTTGAGTGACATTAGGTCATGGCAATAATATCGCCAATTACATTGTTTGACCTGCTTGTCCTATTTTACTTTGAAAAAGAAAAAAAACAG